>NW_026899969.1:0-638363 GCF_033153095.1 Gastrolobium bilobum | reverse complement strand
CTAAAACATAGAAGCTAAAATTTGTTCTGACAATGTGAGGGCCATAGCAACCTACAGAGAAAGCGTTTAAGGAAACTAAGATGCATTTCTCAGATTGAGAAAGGGCAGATATGGTAGTTCGTTGCTATATTATTGTCAGTCTTTCCAAATACTTGCAAAAGCAAGTGTACATGATTAAGAGTGGAGTAAAAATGCTTCAGACTCTTAATGACATGTTTGCTGCATCTAGCAGCTCTGCTAGACAGAATGCAGTCGGTGCAGGTTTTGCTAAGAGTCTTGTTAAATCCAAAGGGAAACCCAAGGGTGGTAACAAGAACAAAATGACTTGGTTATCAGTTGTCAAACCAGTTGCTATGAAGAAGCCGCAAGACAAGTTCTTCAAGTGCAGACTGAAGGGATACTGAAAGAAAAATTGCCCAGAGGTGATGAAAAGAACCAGACATGGGCATATCTAGGCCTGATCAGTGAATGAATTATTGATTCAGGAATCACTGATTATGTTTGTTACTCTTTGTAGTAGTTCAAACATGGCATGCCTGTCAGCAATGGACATAGATATTTTAAGCTTGAAAATGGGAACTTGTGTCTGCATTTGCAGTAGGACAAGTTATTTATAAGACTATGGTTTTGGGTGACTGTTTATTTGTTTCAGATTTCAAGAGGAATTCAATTTTTGTTAGTTGTTTTGGTTAAAACATGGGTTGACAATGCAATTGATTCCTCAGTTACATTTCGAAGTTCATCTTCGTCTTGTTTGTTCTGGTACATTGTTTAAATAGTCTTTATTACCTATGTCCTATAACCTTAAATTTGTTATGTTGAATGGAAGGATGATGAACAAGAAATTTCACCAAAGAAATAAAAGTTTCAAATGAAACATAACTTTGGCCTTTGTGATTGAGTCATATTATCTCAAGTAGGAAACATGTTTTAGTTAAAAGAATGACTGAAAGTTCAAGAATCTTTTAACTAACAGCTACATGTTAGTCCTATTTGGAAGGTAAAATGGCCAAGCAATCCTACAAGGGCCAAAAAGGTTTGCGCAACTATTCAACTAGAATTGGTACATACTAAAGTATGTGGACCACTTAGCGTTCAGACCAGAAGAGGTGATGAGTACTTCATTATATGAATGTTTACTTTGGATTTGGACAGATGAACCAAGTGCGTCATAAGTCTAAAGCTTTTGGAAATTTCCAAGAGTTTTAGTCTGAGGCAGAAAAGCATGTAGGTGTTCAAATCAAAAACACTTTGGTCTGACTAAAGTGTTGGCTACCTGTCTGGTAAGTTCAGGTCTTACCTGATTTAAGAGGGGATAGTTTTCGTAACTGTCAACTCTAAGAACGCATTAGTTGAATGAAGTTGCAGTATGCAAAAATCAAACATTTCTAGACTTGGTGAAGATCATGTTCAGTTATTCATCTTTGTTAATGTTGTTCAAGGGAGATGCCTAAGAGAAGGAAATGTACCTTCTTAACTTGGTTCCGTCAACGTTTGTTGTAAAGACACCTAAAGAATTATGGAAGGGGTGCAAGCCCAGATCTAACCATATTCGAATTTAGGGTGCTACGACACACGTCCTACAACAGCAGTCAAATGAGATGGAATCTTGTATGGAAGTGTGCATATCTTTTGGCTACCCTAAGAGAACTAGGGATGATTTCTTATTTAGTCTTAAGGACAAGATAATCTAAGTGAGCACTCACATGATTTTCTTAAAGGAGGACTAGATAAGAAATTACAAGCTCTTAAGTTAGGTTATTCTCGATGAGATTTATCTCAGATCAAGAATTTCCAGAATCTCTAGAAGCTTCATCCATTGTTCCCTTGATTGTTCAAGAGGGGATAGATATATCTCTAAGTGAACAAACAAGAGAACCATGATTGGAAATTCAACATGATAATATATAAGTGAAACTAGTAGAAATATTAGTATCACATGTAAAGGAACAATATCAAGGATAATCGGATCCTCAAGAAATTGAAGATCCATCATTTGACCCACTATTTGTTTTACCTATAAATACACAAGGTCTAGTGCAGTACATTCGTAGTAGGAGAGAACCTTGTTAACTCTCAAGTTGTCTCTTGTTGAGTGATATTGATCCTACTAGTTACGATAATACACTAGAAGATGTTGTTGATCAAGTGTTGCTCACGCTATGAACAATGAGATGAAATACTTGTATTTCAACTCCGTTCGGTCCTAGTAAATACACCAAGAGGGGTAAAACCCACAAGGTGCATGTGGACATAAAAGGCAAAGAGAGGATGGACAGAAAGGTGAAAACCTTCAAAGCTAGCTTGGAGGCATTTTTTGCCAGACGCCATGCTCGAGTCTATCCAGATTCTCTTAATTGCTATAAGTCTCAATTATGAGATTTCATTTTGGGAGTTGGATGTCAGGATATCTACATACAACAACCAAAAGGGTTTATAGCAAATGAGCAGGAACACACGGTATGCAAGTTGTGAAAGTCTATTTCATAGACTTAAGCAAGCATCCAGGTCTTGAAACATCATTTTTGATCAGGTTATCAAAATTTTGATTTTGAGAGAACCTTGATGAATGATGTGTATTTGTATGTAAAGGATACAACGGAAGACAATAGCTTTTCTGGTACTTTATGTAGATGATATGCTCCTTATTGGAAACAATGTGGAGGTAATATCAAGCATAAAGAGTTGGCTAAGTTAGTGTTTTGGTATGGAAGTACTGGGGAAGCCAATTATATTCTTGGTATAAAACTCTTATGAGACCGGAAGAATAAGTTGTTGGCATCACCTCAAGCTACTTACATTGACAAAACCCAAAATTCAACATGAGAATTCTAAGAGAAGAATTATAATTCTCAGATGTGAAATTCATCTTCCTAAGGAGTGACCAAAGACTTCTAAGAAGGAAGAATGCATGAGCAAGATATCTTATGCTTTGGCAAAGGTAGACTCACGCATATCATGTTGGGCGTTAAACCAAACATCTGTCACGCAGTGGGAGTAGTGAGATAGTACCATTTTGAACCTAGAGGAATACTAGATTATTGTTAAGCATGTACTCAAGTATCTTTGGAGAACGAGAGATTATATGCTGGTATATTCTAGTGGGAGTCTTGAAAAGCTGAGTTTTCAAATATTCAGTTATTTCAAGTCGATATTGACTCAAGAAAATCAACCTCGAGCTATGAGTTTTTCACTAAACTCAGATAGCATTAGAGGTGGATCTTGCAGACCCAGTTACTAAGAGTTTGCCTGAACTTGTGTTCGAGAGGCATGTTACTTCTTTGGGTCTTAAGAGGATCCCAGACTTGCATTAAGCAAGTGAGAGTTATTGGTTTCATTGTGCTCTTGGAGTAAGACCATGAAACAATAAAATAATTTTCTGAATTTCATAAATAAGGTTTTATTTATTTATTTTGCGCACTATTTACAAACATAAAGGTCCGGATCAAATTGTGGAGTATATGATCATATGGATACGTTCATGGAGGACATGATCCTAGGTTCTCACAATTGATGAATGGATTCACAGCTGTTAAATAAAGTTGGGCACTTTATTTAGGCTGCAATATTTTATGAAATGGTTTTGTCTGAATCATTGTAAAATATTGGTGTGAATTAACATTCACATTGAAAGGATCAAGGAGAGATTTGATTAAGGTTGTTCTTTCTGTCATAAGGAATCAAATTTCCAGTTAACTATAGTTATGTGATTGCTCTTAATCCTGAGTTTATTATAAATAGGTAATCAAATAGTTTTCATTCTTTGATTTATCAACGGGTGAGGTTCGATCTATTGACGGCCAATAACTCGGTATTTTGGGAGTGAGATTATTTGATTATCGGTATTTATGAGATAAACAACATGAAATTTGTAGGATATGTCCCCTTGATATGTTTCGGTACTTGGATATTAAAGACACTGGCCAGTGCATGTAATCCATTAAAGAAACTATCATAGTCAAGGGAATAAATAATTGATTGAGTTACAGAGAACTTGTCAATCAATTATAGACATTCTACAAAGGGGCGATGCATATTCATGTTATAAGTGTTGTTAATCTTGGAGTTCAAGTTCGGGCTTTTAGTGGAATAGCACCGAATTAGATAATCATTCGTTGATTATCAGGAGCCTTGATTAATAACAGATGGTAGATCCCCAAGCTAGCTTGAGACAAGGGATGGGGTATTTTTCGGATAGATGATGACTTATGGGTTACATGATCTTGGGTTTTACGACTCAAGTTTGTATCCAAAAGAGCAAGTGGGAGATTGTTGGGTTTGCTCTTTTACTAAAGCCCAAATGGGTCATTAGTATGAGAAGAGCCCAAGGAACCTAGAGCCCAATGAGCTAGGGTTTCTTGGAACCCATATAAATAGTACCTCTTAAGTCATCAGCCTCTAAGGTCTTTTTTGTGAGAAAGAGGCAAGCTCTGAATCTAATCAGTGCCCACACACTTCCCCTTCCTCCTCGAGAGATAGTTTGGAAGATCTGCCACAGTCCAGCTTCAAGGAGGTTGTTCGTGCTGCGGCGCTGAGGTGAGCTGTTCGTGAAGAGGAATCCTACAAGGGAAGATTCTACACGAGACCTGCGCACCGAGAGGTAATTGTGAAACAAGGATGATTCGGTAAGCATACCAATGTACTAGGTCCTAAACCGCTTCCGCATAAATCTAAGATTTCCTTCAAAGAGGACACAACTTCTTCTTCACGTATATTTGTTTAAGATTATCTTCCAGGAATTATCGGAGCATCTTGGCATTTCGCTGCTGAATGAGCTATTAAATGATCCTACAATGCAGGACTCTTTTGAGTCCATATTTTCAAAAGATAACCCAAAAAACACACGGTTCTCCATTAACTTCTTCGCATGCATTGGACTTGTTGGTCTTGCTGCTAACCTACGTGAGTATTTGAAGAATATGCCACGTCTTATTATGCAACAACAGAAACATTTCTGATGAAAGTGACAGTGACAGAAGACAAAGAAAGAGGAGGAGAAAGTGAAGCAATTTTATGTTTTTTTTATTGGACAAGAAGCAATTTTACGTTGATTAAACGTTAAATGTGAAGTTATGTGTCAATTTTATTCTTAGTGGGATTAATTCAGCAAAAGTTAAATGTCACTTTTGTGATTTTTAAGTTTTTGAAGTTATGTGAGTTTATCGTGGTGTTAAGTGTCTTTGTGTTTTTTCTGGTGGAGTTACAAATTTTGTAATTTAAAAAATTATCATTTGAATGTGAAAGATATTACCTCTGCCTTAGTGAAAAATATCTCCACTATTTTCTTACTCTTCTCCCAACATTTTATGATAGATGTTGAGCTTGTTTTCTGGATAGTTGTTCTGCTCGGAATGTCTTATCTGGATTTGTTTAATTTGTTCTTAAGATCATAATTTTCTTTAAACTCTAGCTCGGGCTTTGAAATTTTGTATTAAGTAATGCAGTCGAACCTTATGCAGTACCACTACTACCAAATTAAAGGTTTGAACGCACAAATTTACAACCGAAAAAAAAATGTCTCAGAATAATATAAAAGCATTAAAACGGCCATCACTAGGTACTTTAAAATTTTGAGTTGAAATGATTTTTTACATGATATCAAAGTGATCACGAGATCAGAAGTTCGATTCTCACCGCCCCACTTTCAAGTGAAATTTATAAAAGAAGGCAGACCAAAAAAATGAACTTGTGCAGCACAAGATAGACCAATAATGAGCTTGTGTCATATCCACATTTCAAGCCCAAAAGCTCTTGCGCGAGGGAATGTGTTAGAGAATAATATAAAAATATTAAAAAAGTCATCACCCAATAATATAAAAGCATTAAAAAAGTCATCACCCAATACCTTAAAGTTTTGGGTTGAAATGATTCTTTATATTTAAATAGATTGTATTAGATTAGGTGTTTATTTTTTACTTGTATAGAAAAAAAAGAAATTGTTCTTCCTTAAGATTTGGCAGCAGGGTTGATTACCGATTGGAAAGGGGAAATATATATATGTTTTTTTTTTCTTTCTTTGTATCGTATGTAAACCTTTATTTTTATTTTCCATTGAATTTCTGGCTTTCCAAAGAGCAAAACTGATTTCAAATATTTAGTTAGGCAAAAAAAAATTTCAGCAACCCATTGAAAGTCAAGATACGCATGTTGATCCTGATTTTTTTTTTTTTTTTAATATCATGGTCCGCAGGCAGAAGCTAGTGTAAATATGTTTGTTGCAAAATTTCTGATCTTTGAGCAACAATAGGAGAGACGAACCCATTTACTTAAAATGTCTTATAAAAATGGTTTGAATATAATACAAAACTAATAGGTAAAAAAATAAGCATTGAAGTTTATTCAAATTGGAAGCAATTGGAATTGGTAACCAGCATGGAAAGATATGAAGAAATTTCATTTATCACAGTGCCGATCCCAACCGGTAGTGTTGAAGGAGAGGATATGGATTTCAGAATGCCAGCATTAAAATGAAGGCGGTTTAAGTTCAATTATATTTAATTGGGATTCAAAACCATTAAACTTCAATTAATTATAAGAATCTTTCCCCCCAATATTCCAGAATATATAGTTCACACTATTTATAAAAGGCATAATCAGCTGTGATTCTCCTAGGATCATAAGCTCCCGTTAGCTCTAAAACCTTCCATTATCTTAAATGATAGATTACAGCAGCTGGGGGTAAGGTAAGAAATTTTATGTCATGGCACCTAATGGCAAAGCGGTGGCATTTGCAAGCCAAAATAGAGAGGTTTGATATTGACACATCTCGAAATGGTTGGTATGACTCCAAGCTTCAAGTCAATGTTTTGAAGTGTAACACCTTGGCATGGGAACAGCTGGCTGCACCTTAAGTCCACTGCAACTGGTGATATTGTTGTTCCTTTTATATTAAAAAAATGTACATTTCTGATCTTCACAAGTGATGGCTGTTACATAGATAAATCAGTGGGATAATTAGTATGTTACTATAGTAAGGGAAATAAATATATATTATGTAAAATGAAAAAAAAAAAAAACCACTTACCTTCCTTTTGCAGTTACCAGGCTCACATTCATATTCCTGGTCAATGATGATAGGATTTTTAACATTTTCCATGGTAATGTCACTGAAGCTTATCTCTGATGCAGCACCTCCATATTTATCTGGCCATGTTTTGATTCTGAGGCCATTGGTTGTGCCAATCAATTGGCTGTTCTTGATACGAATGCCTCTTACCTCAAGCTCATCCTCATACTTTCCAAGGCTACCAATACTGTCATGCATATATATAACAATAAAGAAAATTAATTAAGGAAGAGATCATACCAATTGATCACATCTTAAAGTAACAAGTTTTTGTATAGATATGTGTGTGTGTTGTATTATTTGGCATTACCTAATACCATGTCCAGGGCCACACTTGAGCCTGTTGATGAAAAGTTTTTCGACTCCTTGTATCATAGAGACACAGTCATCCCCAGTTGCAATGGTATTTCTTGATATTATCACATTGATGGAGTGACTGACATGAATTCCATCAGTGTTGGGGCTGGTTTCTGGTGCAAGGAGCTTAAGTTTTCTTAATCTGACATTTGAACTTTTGGTAACGAATATGTGAAAGCCTTTGGGATTGACGGTTCTAATGTTCTGTACAAGTACGTTGGTGACGTCGTTGAATTTAAGGCTCTGCATTCCCATACACCATACAACATTATATATGAGCTCAAATTTATATTAATTAGTAAACTATATAATATACATATAGAACTCATATTTTCTTTTTTCTTTTTTTCTTTTTCTTGTATGGTTTCATATGAATCTCACACGTTTTATCTGTATGAGAAATAAAATTATGTATGTTTAGGGGATAAAAATTACCAGAAACATTATTCCCATAATATAGTTAAAATCATATGGTAATGAAATATATTTACTTACGGCAGGGTTTCTGGCGCATGCGTCGTTGTTTTTTTCGCAATTCTCGGTGAATGCCCATGATTCCTTACCCTGACCATCGAAAGTTCCGCCACCAACGATTTTAAGGCCATTGAGGTCCTCGAACATGAGCCAGTCGGTGTTTTCATACTCACTAATATCGGTGGTGGCCGCAACAGTCCCTTGTACTTGAATTGTTACTGGATGTGGAGTACGGCATGGACCTGCAAAGAACATTGAAGAAACCAAGAATCTCCCAGCAGGAACGAAAAGCCTGCTTTGCACTGTGGTATTGCAGGTCGCTCTCCATGCGTCCATGAAAGCCTGCATGGATATATATATATATATTATCATCCAAATATCAAATTAAATTTGACTATATATCTAATCTAACTACCTTATGAAGATTGATATGTTGAAACCACCTTGATCATATCATATAGATTTTACTAATACTATATTATTATAAAATGTTATATGAGAAAGGAAATTTTCCAATACATCATTCGATTTCTTCCGTACTAACATGGATCTCACTCATAACTTTTTCTAACATTCGAGTCTTATATAATTTTTGTCTTTATGACATAAGAAGGCTCGTCTCGTAAAATGAGAAGTATAATACTCATTGTTATTATTATTATTATTATATAGCCCACGTGCATGGTTGAATTGAATTACCTGAGTGCTGTCGAACACGCCATCAGGTTTGGCACCAAAACTCATGACATTAACAATTTTCTCCCCAGGAAGGAGCACATCCTTAGCCATATTTGCATTCAAAAATATATCAGGACCAGCAACTGGCCTGGCTCTTGGTGCTGCACGCGCATAACAGGCCAATGCAAAGCATAAAATAAGAATAGCGGCTCTCTTTGCAATGGCCATTGCGCCTCAATGCCTTCTAATATATGAACCTTTTTTTTTTTTAATTTAAATGTTGAGCCTCCTGGGGAGGCAAGGAAAATAAGTGGGGAAAGTGATCCCTTTGTCTCAGACCCTGTATTTTATACCATGTTTTCTAGCAAAAACAAACGGTTAATCTAAATGAACGGAGAATGTTAGCTTTCCTGGCTTTAGTTAACTAAATTTAGTGGTGCTTCCTCTGAATTGAGACCTTGCATTCGGGTTCCTCCAAAGTGGGCGATTCCCTAGCTGCCACATCCTATAAGCAGCTCCGGAAAAACGAAAATAAGAAAAACATAAGCTTTTGTCCCTTCATTGGTTCAAAATTATATGCTGTCCCCACAATGGCTGAAATATGCTTTCAGCCAGCAAAACTCACAAAGTATATTTGGATACTTTTTCTGTCTTTCTCTAAAATTACAACCTACTTATCTATCTACTTTTTAAAATATTAGTGAAAATTATCCTGAGGAATAATTAACGATCGATATCAACTACTAATTATTTATATTATAGGTTTAGTGTGTGTTGGGTATGACTCATACTTCGCATGCTGAGGGCCCTTGTTGTTGGGGTCAGCAGAAAGGTAATTGGGGTCCCGCTCCCAGGTGAGCGGGTGGAGGTCCTAGGGAGCCACCCGGTGGGGGTCCGGGGGGCAGCGCAAGGGGTGTAAATGGGTTAGGTCGGCCTACAGGGACCTACGGCCTAGTCTATATTTGGTCAGACTTAGGCTATTATAAATAGTAAAATAAAAAAGGCTTAGGCTTTTAAAAATACCTATTTAGAAAATAGGCCATAGGCTTTTTTGTATATATCTGGCCTATAAGCCTACAGGCCGGCCTGTATCATATTATGTATTTAAAATATAATAAATAAAATTATTATTTTAATAATTTTGAATAATAAAATAATATTAAGTTAGTTATTCGTTTAATAGGCTTAAACAGGCTAACAGGCCTAGGCCAAGACTTTTATTTTTTAAATACAAGTCAGGCCAGACGTGTAATTTGGGGCCTACACAAGCTAATAGGCCAGGTCATACTCAATGTCTGGCCTATTTAAGCCAAAGCCTAGTCCATCCCAGCCCAGCCCATTTACACCCATAGGCAGCGCCCCTAGGCCCGTAAAGGCTAGGTACTATTGTGGGCCTCTAATTTATTGTAATTTTCTTAGTAGTTTGAGCTTGGATCAATGAACAGCTGTTGTTAGGGTTTTTTCTAATCCTATTTATATTTTCCTTGTAAACCGAGTGACTTGTAACTAGTGGCGGTGAAGTGAATATATTACAGACAAGCTGGACATAGCCTGGGTGAACCAGGATAAATCACTGTGTTAATCTCTTTTCTCTTTTATCTTTTCTGTTTTAATCGATTTTGTGTGATTGTCGATTTCCAACAGTGTATGTCCTTTTAAAGAATGTAAGTTGTGTCTTTTTTTTTGTTTTTTTACTCTATATACTCCTGATAGTACATAGTTATAACATGAAAAATTATTTTTTTTTTCATTTTTCATGTCAGCTGATATGAATGAGGAGAGAGAAAAAAAGTAAATTTTTATGTTGTAACTATGTACTACCGGGAGTACATAGAGTAAAAAAATTAAAAGGACACAACTTACATTCTTTTAAAGCACAAATAATTTTCTCTTATATTATTTATCATATTCGAAGAAATAGTTAGTGATATTATATATGGGTAAAGGATTTCTCCAGTCAATGGACACAAGTTATCTCCAGCGAGTCCAAAACGACGTCGTTTTGGGACGAAAACAAGTTATTTTTGTAATTCTAATATATTATAGGGTCATATTAGTCTTTATCATTATAATTTTTAAAACTTATAATACCAAAACGACGTCGTTTTGAGCTCATTGGAGAAATATTTTTCCCATTAATTAATTATCAAATTATATATTATTATAATTAATTAAGATTGAATTACGAAATTAACAATAAAAATTAAAAATAAAAATAATTCCTTATTATGAAAGACATAATTTAATATGTTAAAAGAGAATTAAATATTTTTTTTCTATTTCACACAACTTTGTAAGCATTATTTGATCCTATAATAAGTTGAATCCATTTTTCTTGCTTAATAATATAAAGACTAACTAAGAGACAAATTGATAAGATCTAATAGCAAAAAATATTTTATAATATAATATTTAAAATTTAAAAACTACACTGGCTATTTGTCTATATTACGTGTACCAAAAATTCATATAGTCAGCCGTCATCTATATATACACGATAATTTCGAATTTATTTATTTTTATTAATTTTGACAGGAATATTTCGCATATATTAATGAATAATAGATGATAAAAATTTATCATATCGCACCTAATATTTGAGATTCCAAACACCTTATTAAAATTATAAATGTGACCTTTTTTAATAATTTATATTTTTGAGTTAATATAATTGCTTTATAATACATGAGAGTCTTTGATCAAGTTATTAAAAATTCAATCATCATTGTTGCTATTTTATAAATAATTAATTAATTATTATAAAATTTTCATGTAAAGATAACTTGATCTTTGCATTCATGAATTGTCTCTCTTTTTAGTTTTTACCTTTTATCATAATGGTTGTATTCTTACTCTTTTTGAGCC
Organism: Gastrolobium bilobum; assembly: GCF_033153095.1. Classification (NCBI taxonomy): domain Eukaryota; kingdom Viridiplantae; phylum Streptophyta; class Magnoliopsida; order Fabales; family Fabaceae; genus Gastrolobium; species Gastrolobium bilobum. The sequence continues at coordinate 626,923 of NW_026899969.1, read as the reverse complement.
ATTAACCTGCACTATAAAATCATTTTGTGAATGATCTAAACAATGCAACCATGATTATTGCGCAAGAGGGGAAGGTTGCAGTTAAGCAGGGAGTTAGGCTTGGCTCCTAGATCAAATTCTGGTTCCAGAACAGGAGGGCCCAGATGAAGGTATTATTTGTTATTTTCCTCAAAGCGGATTTGTTTTAGTCTAGGAAGTGTAGTGTTTGTCTGCTTATGTCTTTTTATGCTTACCTTCATGAGATTATTTGTCACTTAATCAATTCATAGCTTTTTTGTGTTAAACAATCCAGGCCACCAGCATATAATTGTGCATTCAGGGAAGAGAATGAGGAGATAAGGGATGAGAACGTAGCCATCCCTTTTGAAACTTTTTATTAATTTTTTGCACGTTTCACAACTTTTGAGAATTTTATTGATTTTTGGGATATGGGGTACTCTTGTTATAGAATTTTCATCCTCTTGTTTTGTTTCCCAACATGACAATGTCATGTTACAGGAGAGAAAGACACAGAAAGCAAATAGGAGAGAATCCAAATTCCTTGTCTTAGATATTTAGATTTTTTTTTTTTTTAAAAAAAGTTATTTGCTGGAAAGTTATTGGTTCGTTGAAAGCTCTCTTTCCGTGGAGAAGAAAACTTACACTGAATTATTGTTTCTTAATTTTGGAACAGTGTTAATGGTTTTGATTGAAAGGGAAAAAAACGAGATTTTTATTGTAAAATTCCGGGCATCTTTGAATTAGGATTTTTGTTAGGTTTATTTTAGAGAGTAAAATTCGAATGAATTGTATTTTGTGGCGAAAATAACCCTGTATTTTTATAATTTTAATATATCATAGGACATATTTTCATGAGTAGATGTATTATGGGTTATGGACATAGTACATCTAGGAATAAATATTAATAGGTTTTTTGAACTTATGTTTTGTATTAAAATAATTTTTGATTTATTTGTAGATCCAAAAAATTAATTAATCCTAATAGACATAATAATAAATATTATTAATATATTCACTTAGGGCAGAAAATGATAAGATAAAGTGTGAGAACATAGTCATAAGAGAGACCCTGTAGACTGTTTATCTTCCCCTTTTGTGGTGGTCCTCCTCTCAATAAGGATTCTTATTTAGATGAGCAAAAATTGAGATTGGAGAATGCACAACTCAAAGAAGAGGTAACCCTGGATCAACGAATAGCAAGTAATGCAAAATCTTTCTAGTTCATTCCTTTTTTCTTTTTTCTTTTTTACGATTTGTGTATTGTGTCTATTAAGTTTGTAACTTAAATCAGTATAAAGAAACTATTATTACAAAACCACTGTTACTAGAATGTTATTTGTTTTAAGAAATAAATAAACAAAACAACAAAATGCAATAACCAAGAAGTGTGAGATTTTGGTTTAAATTACTTTGATTGATAATAGTGATTTTTAAGTGTATAATCCATTGGGCATCAATGTCAAGTTGTGTGAATGGTAAGAAGCTTATGAGGACCAGTGGTGGATTTGAGGAAAGAATTGGGTTTGAAGTTTGAAAGGAAAGTTAGGATAGAAAATATATGAAGGAAAAGTTGGCCTAAAAAATTTATGAAGAGGGTATAATAAAGAAGTATTTATGTTTTAAAAAAAAAAGACGTATTTACATTCAAATTTAAAAATTGACAATATGAGAAATGTCTTGGCCAAAAACAAAAAATGAGGATAATAAAAATTTTCCTATAATAAATTCCCTCCAATAACTCAATAATAAATGCATTATCCATACAAATTTTTTATAAACCAATTTCTCATAAAATTTATATGAACCAATCAAGTAATAGAATACCTGACATATATATTACATGAAGAATATTATTTTTATCAATAATTACTTATTTTTCTTTTCTTATTTATGACTGTTAGTATGTTTAAAAATGAGATATTCATGTCCCTTGAAGCAACAAAGGTATGTATGAACCAAACTTGAAAACTTTCTCCATTAGATAGTAAATAAATTCTTTTTTTATTTAAAAAAGAATATATTAGTATAATTGCTTGCGTTGGTCTGTTAAGTAATTTAAATTATAAGTCTGTACAATTTAAAACTACCATTCCTTATTTTCATCATAGACGACCTTTTGTATTGTAGAGTATGGATGTTGTTATAGCTCCAAAGTCATTATGTTAGGAGCTATATAAAAAGATCCACATATTAGGTTAATGAGAAGACAAAAGGTATTGTTGTAAGTTTGTAATATTAGAATATTTGGGTTTATTTGATATTGAATCAAATTATAGTGATAAATGATGTATTTTTTTGTAATTTTAGGTTTACTTTTTGAAGCGAATACCGAATTGTGACAATTTTATGGTGGCTGGGATAGAGGCGTTCACCTGGGCCCATAAAATTAGACAGATGAAAAATCTAATTGTAGGAATAAAATTAATTTTTGGACAAAAGTACGATTAATGAAGATACCTGTTAAAATTTAACTGTACTAAAGTTATTCGGAATTTTAGAATACTGTAATAACATACTATTAAATAATTTTGGTGAATGTCATAATGAATATTATATTATTTAAATCATGGTTTAGTGGAGGATTTATGAGATTAATTAAGGATAAGTTGGTCATTTTCCCTCACAAGTCACTTAAGTGACATGCCACATCACACATTCTCTTCATTTTGTTGATTGTGTGTTCGCGCAGTAGGATCAGATGTAGGTCTTCTGCTTGTAATCAATCAAAACTGGTTCCACTCAATCAACCAAAACAATCAAATTATCATGCTTAATACATTATTTCCATAAGAGACATGTAGACCCATAGGCCAAGGATCATATATTTAGCCTGGTTGATGAGGGAGTACTACCACAATCAACAATATGAAGGCATTAATTAATCAACAAAAAATAAGTAAATGTTCACTTAAGTGAAATGCGCAAGACAGCAGCCCATTTCTGCCAAAACCATAACAACCCCTCCTTCCATCATTTTTGAATTTCTCAAGCTCACAAATCACTAACCAAGCCTCGTATGGAAAAATTTCATTTCACAAAACTTGTTCATTTGCCTCCAATTAGTTGAACCCAACCCTCATCCACCATTTGGGAGCCACGGTTAGGAAGAAAGTTCCTTTGGCCAGACCTGCAAATTTTTGGAGGAAGCTTAGAGGAGGCATTTTTGTTGATTCAAACCATAGCATAAACGTTTCTCTAGCCTTCCTTGTTGATTTATAGGTAAGAAACATAAATTTTAATGGTTTAAATCCTCAGGTTCATATGTGAATAATGACCATTATGTGTTGTGATTGGATTTAGACTTTGATCCTTTAAAAAAGTATGTTTTGATGGTATTTTTTTATGAAGAATCAACCCTAAAAATAAGCTTAGGAAAATTTCGAAATTTTGACAATGAAAATGTGAGTGTTTGAAGAGGGTTGAGTTGGGTTAATGGGTAATCATGATATTGAGCCTAAATGCTTTTGTAAAATATGCTAAGGAATGGTATTTAGTGGTGAAAAAGTGTTAAGACAATCATTTGAATCACCTTTGGATAATGGCCAAAAATTGACTATGAATAAGCATGACTTTCTTGTATGTTCATTGGTTTGTAGTACAGAATCAAGAAAGCCATTGGCGAAGGACCAAGCTTGGGATCAAGTAATGGATCTTGATTTGGAATCTTGAGTAAATCAAGATTAGGTAAGTCACCAAGTCTTAGCTTTGATGATGTTGTATTACATAACTTTACATTGATTTGTAATGTTGATTGATGGTATTCTTCACCCTATAATTAGGTATTGATAGTTACAAATTTTGTGTGACATTTCAAGTAATTTTCAAGTGTGTGAAATTATTTGTGCTTGAAGTAAGCAATTGGATAGGAAGCTTCAAGAGGTAAGTTTTCGATCCTTAGAATTAATCTCTTGTTTGTTCAGCCAAACTTTGAGGGAGAATGGTTTCTATATATGGTATGTTTTGAAAATTGATTAGTGATATAATGCATTTCTACGTATGTTTACTGTGTGTCACACAAGATGATAGTTCCTTATGTGTCAGGCATAAGATGATGGTTTCTTATGTATGGTACAAGATGCTGGTTCCTTGTATTGGTATGTTGTAAGATTATGGTTCCTTGCGTAATGCATACATTGTAGGTTCTCTGGCCAGTATAATTTATTATTGCACAAATGCATGATATATATATATATATATATATATATATATATATATATATATATATATATATATATATATATGGGAAAAACATTTCTCAAGCTGCTTGAGATAAGTTTATTTCCGGCCACCTCAAAACTACGTTGTTTTGTTTATTTATTTCCTTTTATTAATTGATTCACCTTTGAATGATTATGATTCTCTTTTTCTCTCTCTTCCTTTATCATCATTGATCTATCTTTGCATGGTTATGATTTAGTAGCCGGAGATAACTTTATCTCCGACAACTTGAGAAATGATAAGCTATATATATATATATATATATATATATATATATATATATATATATATATATATATGATGCTTCATATTGATTTATACTATTATTATACCTGAAATGAATTTAGGGGAGGATGAATCCTTTAAGGACCTCTAGTTTATTGAAATATTTATCTCACCCCGTGTGAGGATTATATTTCAGGTACCCAGCTAGGGATTGACAGCTTGCATGTTATGTATTTTGATAGATATTAACATGATGTATATCTTATGATCATGTGTAAATATATTTGGGAGTACTCCATTATATATTATTTTGATAATCTTCTATGTAATGAGATTATGAACATGTACATAGACATTTTGGATGTAAAGCTCGTGGTGGACATTTTATGATTTAAGAGGCTTGCAAGCGTAGACTTGAAATATGTATTTACGTTATATATATAATGGAAGGACTTGTGTGCCTATTTGATAAATTGATGTTTTATGGATGTAGAGTCAAGATAGTGGAATAACTTGTGATTATACCTGGATTATATTAAACTGACAATCAGGTTGAGATTATCATTGTGATATCCCCTGTTGTTCAAAATACAGACAGAATGCTATTCGTTTTTTTTTTTTTACCAATGATGATAGGAGATTACCACACTTGTGTAATTAACTCCCATCATTTAGTGATACTGGGCCGATGGCCTCATAGTTAAGATTGATAGACAGAGCTTCGAATTTTCATGTTGCAATACATAAGGAAAATAAAAAGTTTAGTCACATTTTAACACTGTTATATTTAGAGTTAGCTTTCGCATTTATTCAATTAAATATGTTGCACTTAATACTATTTGCTTGATAATACATTGGAAGCACACATGTTAAAAAAAAAAAAAATAGACAACGAGCATAATTCTTTAGGCTGCAGAAGACCTTTGCATCTGATTCATACATTACATGTACTTATATGGTACCGGATGAGTACTAGTCTTTTGCAAAAAGATTGAAGATCAGGCAAGTAAAAATTAAAATAAGAAAAAAAAAAGTACTACTTAAAGGTTTTCTCTGTCATGAATCATGATACTCTTCATTATCCAACCAAGCCTCTCTGCTGCAGCTCTGTTCTGTTTTCTGCTATGAAATTTGAAGCAGCTTCATTGCATTTGATGTCTTCTACTTTCATCCGGATGACCTTAGCAGTCAAATAGTTTGGATTAAATTTGTATTAAAAAAGAATTTTGAGGCTCTGGAGGGTTCCAAAGACTCTCTTTCCGGCCAAAGGACTTGTCTATTTCCGACCCAATCTTAGCAAGTTCTGCTTGAGCTTTCGTTTCTTAACTGCTCAAGGAATCAAGAAAGTGGTAACTATATTATTACTTTTTGTTCTTTTCTGACTACAAACTCGAAGACCCAAGCCATATTATAGGTCCACATAAGGCACTGCAGCTTCCCACTTTGTGGGTTCAAATTTGCTGGATTATTTAAATTATTAGAGCCTCACAGAAGGTGGGCTAATCATTGAGGTGGTTACTCACTTACTGCTATATAACAGATGGCTTGTGATGGACTACTTATCATGGTTATATTCCGTTGATATTTTCCTTTATGTCAATATCCTATTGTCCCAGAATATGGAGTAAAAATACAATATCTTCTACACTTAATCAAGTTTTAAATTCTGAATCTTCATTCCAGTCTTGTTGATTAATTAATAATGCCTTCTACAATATCTTCTACTTATTTTTTGTTGATTAATTAATGCCTTCATATTGTTGATTGTGGTAGTACTCCCTCATCAACTAAGTGCCCCTTTGGATAAGTTTTTCTTCTTCAAAAAGTTGCTTTTTTTCTAGGAAAAAATCACTTCTCGTTCTTAATTCGTTTGGATGTCTGCTTTAAAAAAAAAAACAGAAGTCACAAAAAAAAAAATTCAAAAATGTACTTTTTTTAGAAGCTAAAAATTTCAACTTCTAAGAAAAGAGAAGTCAGAAGCCAAATATTTTTTTAAAAAACTAAATATTTTTATAAAAATATAAATAGCTTTAACTTTTATAAAAAAACACTTCTGAAATAAAGAAGAGATAAAAGTTACTTTTTTTTAGAAACCCAAAGAAACGGGCTCTAAATATATGATCCTTGGCCTATGGGTCTACCTGTCTCTTATGGAAGTAATGGATTAAGCATGATAATTTGATTGTTTTGGTTGATTGAGTGGAACCAGTTTTGATTGATTACAAGCAGAAGACCTACATCTGATCCTACTTCGCGAACACAAAATCATCTAGTGTAATGTCATGCTACCAAGCTTGTCAAATAAGCATATTGATGACTTGATCTTCCGAATAAAATTATTCTTTTCAATCTTTCGGTCAGGGACGAATAAGGTTTTAGTTTTTGTACAAAAAAGAAAGGTCTTGCTATAGCATCAAATACCATGTAAGAATAAAAGTGCACATATTGGATTTTATCCAAATAATGTTTACCAGAACAGAGGCTTCTAGCATGACCTCTGGGTTACAATAATGAGTTTCACTTAAATAAGTAACATAAACCTCAACTGTTTGGGAGCCAATTTTTCATGACTTGTTCAAACTCATGCAAACTTTTTACATCTTTATCTTCTTGAATATATATATATATATATATATATATATATATATATATATATATCCCACGGCTACAGCTACAGAAGACCTTCATATAGATATATAATCTGCAGGTCACCGAGCTGCTTCCTACATAATCATCTATGTATATATATAGAGGCACACCTAAAATAGAACTACTTGAAGCTAATTAGTGATCATAATTCATAAGTGTGAATTCTAAGCCTAAGTGCTCAAGTTCGAACTGGTCTACCACAACGAATTTGTGGTTTTACCTTGAAGTATTTTACAGCCATTATCCCCCGAAAGAGGGCAGCTATCTCTTTGGTATTCATGGCTAGTTCTTCCATCTCATCATTTGGCACTTGAACCACCCAACGTCCTTGTCTCGCAGGGAATACCCTGTTGGTATTGGGCCTTCTGGGTGCTTGTATACCATAGAATTTGTCTTTGAAAGCGAAGCCTTCCATAGATCCTCAACAGTACTAGCAAGTGCAGTACCTAAAGAGAAAAAATGGTTTATTTGTCAAAGTTAATATTGCTTTGTGTGTTTTCTAGTTGCTTCAAAGAAGTTCTGTTCCCCCCTTATATAGAAAGCTAAAGTTGTTCTTTAGCTTCCCCTGTAATGCAGCACCTATATGTCCAATGGAACCAAGAATATTTCTTTCTTAATTGTGGGTTATAGGTTAGAATATGGGTTAGATTAGAATAAACATTCCATAGGTACTTGATTTAAAGTGGCTTTTATCCCCCCCTTTTTTTTTTGGTAAATGCTTTTATCCTTTAATTTAGTCACAACAAAATGATTGTACTGATCTTTTGTTTTCTTTTTTTGCTAGATGATTGTACTGATCTTAAATTGAGCTTTTTCTTAATCTAATGTTCGGGCTTGATTAGTAGAGAAAATGTATCCATATTTATGACACTATTTCATGCATTGTAGGAGTATTTTTAAAATGTCAAAATAAATCAAAAAATATTTAAGAAAAACACTTAAAAATATGTATAATTAATTTTAAGATAAAATTTTAAAAAGTGTATAAATTAGCATAAAATATTTAAAATTATAAAAAATATATGTACATCATATTCATAAAAAAATTAAATTTAAAATTCAAAGGAAGAAAAGTTATGGACTATATATATAATAATTTTTTCAGTGAGTGTAGATTAAGTCATATATAGATAAATTACATAAAAATATTTGAAATTTTATATAATTAATATTTTCAGGATCTTACCTATAAAAATTTTATATTTGATATTAAGCAAATAAATAGAATAAAAACTGATAGATAAAGAATTTAGAAGGAATTGATTAAGTAAAGAAAATTTTATCTATAATTAATAAGAAGAAAAAATAAAAATATGATTAAATTGAGAATATTAAATGTAACGAAAATTTAAAGAAACTACATGTAATTTTAAACCAATAAAAAGCGCATTTGATTAACAAAATAATTAAAAGATATTATCCCACTTTTAAAAGCAAATATTCTAATATATTATACAAAAATAATCATTAGATTAAAAAATGTTTCTTTTATCACAAACGAAGGTTCTTTCTCAATCAACTAGGCTTGATCGGTGTCAAGATAGGGAACTTGGTGGTTACGATCTGGGGCAACGATTCTTTTTCTACGCAAATTATCTTGCACTGGTCCACAAGAGAAAGAGAGGTCACACAATTACGGACGGTGAATATGATTCCTTTATTGACAAGAAAAGAAAAAATTCCTTTTATTCAAACACGACATGCTTTCGTGTCAAATATGATTGCATTAAAATTAAGGAAAATATTCAATGGAAACGGGTGGAGATCTGATTCTTTAACATTATTTTCTAATATTCTCCTTACAAATATCTTCATTGATTAAGCTTGTTCCTAGCCAAATATTACGCTTACCTACGTAAATACCATGACGTAGTTGTGTTCGACATAATCTGGAATGAAAATGTAAAAAAGTTAAACAAAAAGCAGCAAATATAATGAGAAAATGTATTAGCGTCTTATGCCACCTCCCACCTGTGAAAAAATTAGCTTCCGTAAACAAATAATTATAAAGTTACGCTTTAATTTTATACACTGTTACAAACAAGCATAATTACATTTGTTGGTTTTCTCTTTAAAAATATGGTTCAGAAAATGACTTTCTGAAACAAAACAAAAATTATTTGACTGTTAATTACATATTCATTATAAATTAGTGATTTCAAAACCTCAATATGCATAGTTTAATTAATCTTGTTATCTTAGCAGTAAAAAACAGATAAAAATTCATTAATCAACTACACGTTTGATCATTTTTTTATTTTGGGTGTACTTTATTTTTGATTTTTCATATTATCATCATAACTCTTGAGTTAGACACCATTAAGAAATATAATAAAATCATTTACATGACTCCTCTTCAAATGAATCTTATATCTTAACCAAAAATCTTAAAGTATTAAATTTATGAATTTTTTTGCTTATATGATCCTCACTCAACACATTTCTAACCAATATGAGAATCCACGCGTCCCAGCAACATAAGTGCCTTAATTTGCTGATATAGCATGCACATCTTTCTTTTTTATTCTTTACTTATTGATTTAAAAAATAATAATAATAATAATCTGGTAATTCAAACACCATTGATTGAATATGATTACATGAATATGTCACAATATATGGTCCGAAGTATAAATAGGCACAGATAATGCACATGTTCAAAAGGCAATTGTGTCTAAGAGAAGTTCTCTTAAAAGTTTGTTCATTTATTAGATGGAGACTCATAAACGGTTTCTATATCGTTAATACTTTATATCTCAAATTTTATAAGATCACACGAGGTTTTAGTTTCCAATGATTTCTATAGAAAAATTTGGGGAAGAGACGCCTAATTTTAAACCCGGAAACTATAGTGGAGAGAAGATGTGCTCTTCATACAGATCAACTTATGATCAAATCATAGTTTACACAAATACAAAGGTTCTTACATAGTTATAAAAGTACATTTTTCCTCAGCGGCAAAGACCTTGATTTATATATATTTATAGGTCTTCGAGCTTCTACTTTTATTACATGTATACCATACAAACAAACGTACGTAGCCTACGTGATATATATATATACCCACATGATGATGGTCACAGATAAGATTTAACTGGTCTACCCCAACGTTTGTGGGGTTTTCCCTTGGGGTAATTGACAACCATTATCCCACCATAGTTAATAGCTGCCTCTGTGCTAGTAATAGCAGGCTCCTCCATCTCACCATTGGGCACTTGATGAACCATCCCAAATGCATCGTACCTTCTGGGTGGAGCATAGTACTTGTCTATCAGAGCGAAGCCTTCTAAACCAATCTTCCTGAGGTCTGCTGGAGGAGGTGCCATAGATGTTGTTGAAAGGAGCAGCAAACACAATGAAACAGAATAGATCAAATGTATATAGTTGCTTTTTGGGTTTGTCAGTTTTCTTGCTTCAAGGAAAGGGACCAAAGTCTCTTTATATAGAAGGCAAAATTGGCTTCCAGTACTAGTTGAGTCAAGAATATATGATCATGGACATATGGAAAGAACCAAGGGGTGTCCATCTGGTCTGGCAACTAACGTGACTTTTAAAATATATCAATGAGTATAGTGATATTGGTTTATGTTGCTTAATTATTTTTTTATGGGGTTTAGGCTTGATTAATACACACGGAATATATTCAAATTTATCATCCAAAAAGTCGAAATTGGATAGAAAAGAATTATTCTCAAACTCGTTCATTTTAGCTTCCAAAATAATTGAGATCTCAGATTCATAAAGTGCAATTATGCGTATAACTAGTCATATTCAGCCGGCCAAGGTTTCGCTTAATTATTATGATCACCGTGAGAGATTGCGTTCATGACTCTAAGTATCTCAAATATTAAAAAGGAAAAAATAAAATTAAAACTTAGTGAATCTAATTCCCAACTTAACCTCTTTTTCACATTCTTTTCTTTTTTACTTCTTAATGACCGAATAAAGTATGTTTCTTTTTTATATTCCATGTACCATTTTTAGAAATAGCAAGGGGAAAAAATTATTTTTTTGGAAATTGGAAAAAAAATCATGACTAAGTATCCACTTAGGAGTCACTTAGCTTGTTTGGATTTGGATTTATCCACACAAAAAAAGAGCTTGTTTGGATTTGGATGGACTTTTGAAAAAATTATTTTTTATACATTATTTGTTTCAGAAAATATTTTCTTAAAAGCCAAAAAGTTATTTTATCTATAATTAATTTTATGTAAAAAGTAGTATTTGATTTTTTTAAGAGTCATGAATATGATTTTTTTAAAAAGCAGTGTTTTAGCTTTAATGGTGACTATTACTTCTATTTTCTTTCTAAGTTGGCGTCCAAATACATGTTAAATGAGAATTACTTACCGAAGTGTTTTAACAATCTGTAAACTGTGCGGGTAGAGAAGAACAAAATTCTAACAAAATAAATTACACACAAACATTGGATAGAAAAGACAATTGCCACTTTGTTGTGGAAAGAAGCTAGGAAGAAGTTGGATTGAAGTTCAGTTAGAAATGCGCAACTCATATATAAATCATAAAAATAATTTGAGAGTATAAGTGACCCAGACTTGGTGAGAAAAAATAAAATTTTGTCGTAAAATAAAATTTTGAAAGCATAAGTAACTGAAATTTGGAAAGAAAGAACAAATCTTAAAGTAAGTAAAAAAAAAAAAAAAATAAGGGTTTGGTATTTGTCATTTTAAATGATGTAAGTTATGTCATTTTAGAAGAGAGATAGACACACACAAAATTTAATAAAAAATTTATTTAGTATTTATCTCTCTTAAAATGACATAACTTTACGTCATTCAAGATGATACATACTTTTCCTAAAAAGTAATTAATAATTTAAAAAGAATAACGCAACTGTTGTTGCATAAACCGGGATTTTAGTAGTAGTGTAGTACTAGTAGGCGGCATCCTCGCTAAGTTTTGAGTAGGTGGAACCATTCTGTTTTTGTTCAACAAACATAAAGACACGTATCTTAAGGACAAAAATAGTACAATAAGAATCTACTATAAGAAAAACAGTAGAATAAGATATTATCTCACTCTCAAAAGAATAATAACTCTATTTTATTTATGGAAAAAGTATTTCTTCAGTTATCTCCGGTGAATTTAAAATGATGTCGTTTTAAGTTATAAGATTAAAAATTTATAATTATAAAGACTAATATAACTCTGCAATATATTATAATTACAAAAACACCTTGATTTCTGGCCCAAAACGACATCGTTTTGAGCTCATCGAAGATAACTTATCTCCATTGACTGGAGAGATCATTTACCCTTCATTTATATATATATATATATATATGTGATACATATTATACTTACTACTTTTTTTTACTACCTGTTACTACCGAATCTTAACCGTTGATTTTCGCCAATCTAACGGTTGTAATTTATAAGGCCATATTTATTAATTAATTATTAATTTACAAATAAATTATAACCGTTAGATTGACGAAAATCAACAGTTAAGATTTGTTAGTAACAAGTAGTAAGAAAAATAAGTAGTAAGTATAACATTTTCATATATATATATATATATATATATATATATATATATATATATATATATAAAGAAATAAGATTTTATTACCAAAAGTATGAGACAATTTCGGTCGATCAGTGTAACAAAGGCAACTCTAAATATGATTTTATTATCAAAAAATAAAGAGAATATAATTTCTCATGTTATTATCTCATGCTCTAAAGCACAGACTCATTTTTTTTAAATTTGCGTGTCGAACATCGACACGCGGTCAATATTTTGGGACACGCAGTCAACACTCCGACACTTTTTGACACGTTTTTTCTAAGACACAGTTAACTTTTTGACGCGCGGTCAAAAAATTAAATTTTTTCTGTTATGAAATTTACAAGAAAAATTAACAAGTTACGAAAAATTATTTTTGTTTACATTTATGTTATGAAATTGGAATATTTGATTGATTATATGACTTATTATAGGCTGTTATATGTATTGAATATAAATTATATTATATATATTAAAAATATTATTTAATATCAAAACGTGTTCCAACGTGTCGAAATATGATATTTTTTAGAATTAACGTGTCTGCGTGCCGTGTCGTGTCCCGTGTCAGTATCGGTGCATCATAGATATCATGTAGACACAAAAATAGATATATGACCTACTAAAAAAACAAATGTTTTAATTTTTTTTATTTATACATAAGATAATTTTATCAACCATACTTATAAAAATAAAACTGCAAACTGCAAATTAAGGCCAAGCACGCAAATGAAGAAAAGATCCCAACCTCCGACTTCCCCGAATTTGATATTGGCATTTGGCGCTTTTTAAGTCCATGATTCAAGGAGCTCCTGTAAATTGTATCCCATAATTACCACCATTTGGTCAAAAATTAAACGGATCAAAATTAGTCAACGACTATATTTCAGTTAATGATGCATGCCTAAGTTTAGGAATTAATCTGGTGGATATTACAAGCACACTCTGTTTCATAATAGGTTAATTTCCCACCTTTCATTCAAAAACACGTGTGATTTTTGGAGAAATTGTTGTGTATATATAAATAGCCACCATCACAACAGTATTGTTCAGAAGCAGAGTGGCCCAGGGCATTGAAAAAAAAACACTGCCCAGAGGGTCAACAATAATCATACAAAAAACACAAGCCAGGAGAAAAAATTTCAAAACCAAAAAAAAAAAACGAAAAAAGAGTCATAATCTTTCAGCTGTATAGGGATGGCAGCTGGATTTGATAGCAGGCAAGAGAAGAAGAAGAAGATAGCCGTTCTCGGCATCTCTTCAATCCTTCTCGTGGCTATGGTAGCTTGCGTCGCCGTTGGTATAAGAGATGGCTCCCAAGCTGGTGGTGACGAAGGGAATGACTTACAAATCGCAAAACATCAAAAGAACGTTCAAGTTATCTGCGGTTCAACTGAATACAAAGAAACATGCAAGAAAAGCCTTGAGAAAGCATCAAACGAAACCACAGACATGAAAGAGCTTATCAAAGCCGCATTCAATGCCACTGCTGAGGAACTCCTCAAGCAAATTCAGAACTCCACTCTCTACAATGAGTTGAACAAGGACGACATGACCAAACAGGCTTTGGATATTTGCAAGGAAGTCCTCGGTTATGCCGTTGATGACATTCACAAATCCGTTCACATTTTGGATAGGTTTGAACTCAGCAAGCTAACTGAATATGCCTATGACCTCAAGGTTTGGCTCACGGGTACCCTCTCCCACCAACAAACTTGCTTGGATGGCTTTGAGAACACAACCACCGATGCTGGCAAAACCATGGCTAAAGCTCTCAACACCTCTTTGGAGCTCAGCAACAATGCTATTGATATAGTTAATAGCGTGTCCAGTTTATTCAAGGGTCTTGACTTGAGCGCATTCACCACCAGCGCCAACAACAGGAAGCTTCTCTCTCTGGTGAATGGTTTCCCTTCATGGATGAGTGAAACCCAAAGAAGTCTCCTTCATGCTGCTGGCCCCAAGGGAAGCGTTAAACCCGACGTTGTTGTGGCTAAAGATGGGTCTGGCCAATTCACAACACTTACTGAAGCTCTTAAACTTGTTCCCCCAAAGAACAAAAAACCTTTTGTGATTTACGTCAAGGAAGGTGTCTACAATGAATATGTTAGCTTGACCAAGCATATGACCTACGTCACCATCATCGGAGACGGTCCCACAAAGACCAGATTCACCGGCAGCAAAAACTATAAGGATGGTGTCCAAACTTACAACACCGCAACCTTCAGTATGTACCAGATAATTTTAATTTTAATTTATTTTTTCCCTTCAAACTTTGGATATCTAATTAATGCAGATCTTAGCCAAAGTAAAACTAACTATTTTGAAGATATATTTATAGGGAGAGGTTACTCTAATAACCATATTTATAATTATTGTATCAAAATCAAATCAACATCTCTGATTTAATATTATGAGATAAATTATTTTACCTATCATTTTTTTTCTGAGCTTACCATCCTCCAACATCATTAGATCAAAATTTTAATTAACATTTATCTTTCTCTCTTCTTGATATTCTGATCTAATGATGTTGGTAGGTGATAGGCAGAAAAAATGGTAGTTAAAATAACTTATCCCTAATATTATTGTGCAAGTATAACCTCCACGTACATATTGATATTTACACTTGCATATAAAACAACAAAAAATGTTATTTATACAATATTTTAAAAACAAGGTGTTTGTTTTTCTCATTTTGCATGAGAAAACAAATCTTTCCTACACACCATAAAAAGGTGTGTCACTCATCTTTTTATTTTTTGTTTTTTTTTTAAATCGGTGGGTCTCACACTTAATGTATCTATGACATGAGATTAGAATTCTCCTACAACATAAGATCTATTTTTCCCTAAAAACAATGATAATAAATAATTGGTCTAATAATTTCTACATATATATAAAAGACTCATTACTAGGACGTGGAACTTAAAATAAGGGAATTAAGTTAATTGGCATGCAAATAAGGAAGGTGAATTATTATTATTATTAATTGGCAGGTGTGAACGCTGCTAACTTCATGGCTAAAGACGTTGGGTTCGAGAACTCAGCAGGATCAGAGAAGCACCAAGCTGTGGCACTTAGGGTAACAGCAGATAAGGCCGTGTTGTACAACTGCCACATGGATGGTTACCAAGACACACTGTACGTGCAATCACAACGCCAGTTCTACAGAGACTGTGTCATCACCGGCACCATCGACTTCGTCTTCGGTGACGCAGTTGGAGTGTTCCAGAACTGCAAGTTGATTGTGAGGAAACCATTGGCTAACCAGCAATGCATGGTGACAGCCGGTGGCAGGTCAAAAGTTGACAGCACCAGTGCACTTGTGTTCCAGAGCTGCCACTTCACCGGTGAGCCTGACGTGGCAACCTTGGAACGCAAGATCTCATATCTTGGAAGGCCATGGAGACTCTATTCCAAGGTTGTGATCATGGACTCTATGATTGATGACATTTTCCTACCACAAGGGTATATGGCATGGATGGGAAGTGCTAACAAGGACACGTGCACTTATTACGAGTACAATAATAAGGGTCCTGGTGCTAACACTGCCTCTAGAGTCACATGGCCACATGTTAAGAGCATAACTCCTCTTGAGGCTTCTGATTACTATCCAGGGAAGTTTTTTGAACTCGCTAACGCAACTCAACGTGATGCTTGGATCCTCGAATCTGGGGTACCTTACTCCCTTGGCCCCCTGATTCCCTTCCAGCCATTAATTTAAATTGACCCCACGTACAGCTTAATTGATACTCTTTTTTAAATCTAATAGTCTATGTAGCCATCCCTGCATGCATTTATATGCTCCATTCCCAAACCATTTTGACATTTTATGTCAGTTATTTAAGGAAAGTGATGCCGTGTTCTTTGTTGGTTAATTAAGTTTCTCCTTCATTTTTTATTTTATTTTTTTAATTTTATTCACCTCCTAGCTAGTTCCATTCTTATAGAATTCAAAATTACCGATTGGTTGGTTGTGAATTCTAACTTAATTTGAATCGTAGTAGTTCCGTACAAGTTGCTTTCACATATACTTTCCTTCTTCTTTTTTATACGACGATTTCAAATTCAATAATGGGAAAACATCATCAATTAAATGATGCGCCGAAGCCCAGAAACATCAAATTAATAATTATTCTATATTACCAAAATAAAATGATAGGTGAAAAAAATATAAATGTATATAATCATTTATTACAAAAAAATATACATTTATATACATGTATAATCATTACAAAAAAATCCACATTTAATACAAAAAAATATAAAGGCGTTTTATCTGTTAAATAATGATCATATGAAACAGATAAATCATCTTGTATAATATTCCAAAAAATTGAAATAATTATTGAATACGCATTCGGTAGTTTGACATGACCTGAAAGTATTTGTGCAGAATAAATTTATATAAAAGAATGTTGAATGTACAAATTTTATTTGATGTAGTATTTGTATATATAAAAAATAATTTCACGCTTGTATATACATTATTCATATAATTGACATTTCATATGAATGTTATCATAATCGAATTAATTTATTACATGCATGAGGTGTTAATAAACGATTAGATTAAATTATATTATTGAAAAAATATTTAAGCATTAAAATTGAAATCATATCAAAAACTAATAATTTCCTTCAATACACTTTCTCCATATAATTTTATTTTCATTAGACAAAATGAGTTATGGACCTAAGTATTTGTAATTATTCGATGCTAAATTATGGATATTGAGTTTTTATTTTATCAAACAACGTAACGAAATAAGGTTTTGAAATCAATTTGTGCTTCAACTATAAACACTCAATGAGCTAGGTGAGCTAGGTTATATATATATATATATATATGTGTGTATATATTTAATGTAAAAGAGAGATTGCTTAATATTAGAATATTGGGACAGCATTAGCTAAGGTCATCAACATTAGTCAAATATGACAAATGTTTATTACACAATTTTTTAGGCCTTCTTGTTTACGAGGGAAAAATAGAGTTGAAATTTCTGTTTTCCTATTTTAATATCTAAAAAGAAATTAATGTACAAATAATATTGTAACTGAAAATATATAAGCTACATCGGAGCATGTTAGTCAAGATCGTAATTGAATAAATATACAACATACATGGGTTATGAATTTTTTTTATTTCTCTTAATTGATTAATTATCCGACTAATTCGATTAAAATCGGATAGTGCTATAGGGGGCGTTTGGTTGAGGAGAAATTTTATGAATAATAGGAAAATGTTATTCATAGGGAAATGGTTGGAGGATTATGTTTGAAAGGAAAATGTAAAAAAAGTTGTTTGGTTGAAAAAAAAATTAAACAGACAAATTATGTAACTTTTATGAAGTCTATGTTTGGGTGTAGGAAAAATATAGATGGGATAAAAAGATGTTATTACGAAAATAACCTTGGTTTTAAAAAATTAATCATTCAGGTGGTGTTTGGTTGGGAGCTTTTCAGCGGATATCTATCTTTCTCAAGTATGGCTTTTAGAAATACCATGTTTGTTTCAACGTTTTTCACCAAAAATCCATCTATCCAATTTGTCTGGATTTATGAGAAACATAGATATCCGCACTGTTTAGAAACCCAATTTGAAGGTGGGATTTTTCGGAAAACCGGTTATCTGGCTTTTAATGCAATGTTGATTTCATAAAGTTACCTAATTTTCCCAGTAAAGTTTTTCCCCACCAAACAACTTTTTTTTACATTTTTTTACCTATCTCACTTTATCTATCTTTCCAATCATTTCTCTATCTATCTCATTTCCCTACTATTCCAAAAAAATTTCCTGAATCAAACGCCCCCTCAAGGTGCTTCTCGATTTCCAACACTCTGCTCCAACCAAAAGACATGCAGAGGGTACGCTCGTAATATGGATTTTAGATGCAGTGACCATTTACATAGATAAAGCACAATACCACATCTCGAGTGGGTAAATTTGGCCTGCTATTTCCATCCAAAAGACATGCAAAATTCAGTTGTTGGGATAATGATTAGCATAGGCAAATATGGAAGCCTTTCAACCAAACATGGTCATCTAACAAACTCACTTCTAATTTGCCTATCTATCTCATCATTATCCTCAAACCAAACACACTCATAAGGATGGCAAAAAATTTCTATCAAATTTTAATACAATTATGTCTGAGTTTTGAACTAATAATTGGAGACCACTAATTATTTTGAAATAATTAGTTAATACATATATTAATTTGATTGAGTATATTGGACAATGTTATCAAACCCAGCCCCTCATTGATCGATTCTGAGTTATTGGCTCAACCAGTGAGGTCCGATTACCTGAATATTTATATGTAAATTTATATTTTATATTAAAAATCCATAAACATGTTCAAAATAATAAATCACATGTTATTGTGAATTTACAAATTTATAAAGTTTGCTATTTTGTGCAGTAATGTTGAAGAAAACCAGGTCGCAAGATTGTGATTTATAGTTTTAGGAAGGAAATTAGAGAGAACATGACTTGAATTTGTATGTTAGATTTTTTTAATAATAGGATTTTGAAGATAGTAGCTGGTGGAGAAATATTTGCTATTTGCAAAAGAGAATGTTTTTCATATCAGTGTCATTTATGTATAAAAGTATCCTTTTTCTGTAAACTAGGTCATTTTATACCTTAAAACCTAATAATGAGTTTTTAATTTAATGATTGGAAAAAATATTTGTCCTTTTAAATGATATAACTTTTTGTCATTTTAAATTCTAACCGTTGTTTTTTGTCAATCAACAGTTATAATTTATTGCAAATTACTAATTTATTATATAATTATAGCTTAATGATTAATAAGCTATCAGGGAAAACAAAATCAATTAATAACCTCATAAATCCATAGAAGCAGCTAAGGTCTTCACCTTTTTTCAACTAAATCATCCTCTCTCTCTCTTTTTTATAACATAAATCATCCTTTAGTGACAACCACTCAACCTTCATCATTAAATGCGTACAATTACACTAAAAATTGAATAAAAAAATATGCAATTATAGAGGAGAGAGAGAGACAAGCAGCTATTTTGAAGGGGAGAAATACATAGTTTTAAAGAAAAAAATTACGCAATTATAGTGTTCATCAGATCCAAGCTTCCTCATATGTTCAGTTGCCTACAAAAATAAGAGAATAAACACCATTTGCGTAGTTGGATTATCCGTGATTTTAATCTTTATTGAAACTGTCTTGTTTCAAAATTAATTGTAGGTGCAGCAAAGAGTATAAAAATCTAATAGGAGATGGAGGGTCTTAGACAATCGCAAGATTGATTTGAAAAGCGGTGCTATTGTTGCAGTCAATTAAGAGGTTGTGAAGTCAAAAATCCAAGGATTTAGGCTCTGTTTGATTTGTAAAAAAAGTTTTAAAAATTATAACTGTTTTTTTGTTTTTAGAATCAAATTTAGAGAACATGTCTGAGTTATTTTTGTTTTCTGTTTTGGTTTTTAACTTTCAAAATAAAAAAAAAAACATAAAAAACAATTGTTTTCATAATTATTCTACAAAACAGTTTTAAGAACAAAAAAACCAAAACACAATCAAATAGACTCTTAGTTTCGCATGATGGCCATGATTTCTCTTCTAATTTTTTAATGAATATGTATGACCTGTCTGATTTTTTTTTTTAAATCGGCCGGTTATTTATTTTCATCAAAACCAGCCGAGTTGAACTAGTTCATATCGGTTCTATTACTTGTCTGATTTATTCAAAAACTCATACTAATTATATGATCGATTCCTGACCTAGTTGGGTCGATCCAGTTTTTTCAACACTAAAATTTGGTTTTAAATTGAAGTTGCTCTAAACCCCTTCTAACGTTAAAATTGCTTTATAAAATTAGACAAAGCAAGCCCAATTTCACTTATGATCGACATGCTAGAAGGAATTCAGTAATCATTCATTCGTCATCAATTTATTATTATTATTATTAGTGTTAAGGTTTAATATTTCTTATTTTATTGGGAAATTTTTTTTTTTGATCATATTCATATAAAAATGTGTAAATCTTATTATATCTTATAACATTAACTTTTTTTTCACTCTTCTCATTATAATGGAACATATACACTTTTACATGAATATGACAAAAAAAAAATTTCTCCAACAAAATCAAAAATATTTTTCAATTTTTATTAATATGTTCCATCACATTATAATTATAATGTTTATGTAATAGTCCTAGACCCACGACGAAGATATACTTACACATAAATAGCAAAGCGTGTGGGAAACACATGTTGCGTGGCGTTTGGTTTAGTGTAAGTAACGCCCTCTGGATTGGTGTGTGTCCATTATTCAAACCCGCATCATTTTCTTACCCTACCGCATCATTAATCTGTCGTTGCAAGTTGTAAAGTTATAACAGTAGAAAGCGTGTAGAAAATAGATCAATAAAAACAAGTAAAATGGAAAAACGAGATCTTGATGTTGAAGTTAAGAGGTACAGACTTCGCCCATTGGTACACGGATTAATCTCTGCTTGTGTTGGTGCCTCCTGCCTCATTAACATCTAATCATTAGTTACAGTCAGTAAAGTAACATTTGACGATGTCAACAATCCTATCACAAAGCAAAGGAATTTTTTTAAAAACTATGACGCGAGAAGAATATCAAAATTGGGTTTTCTTAAAGATAGGTGGCAAAATTTAATTCCCGGATTGTCCAAAGCAAATTGAAGAAATGGTCAAACTCTGGTTTTAATTATTTATTTGATTACTTTGAATCTGAAGTTAACTTTTGTATCTTCCACTCTGGCTGTCAATAAAAAGCTAACACATAATCTTAAAAGGAATTTGTTAAAGGACATTTTGCTAGGTCCAAGTGACCGATGTGTCAAGCCCTCCTTTCTCTAGGGCTGATATGAACCGACATTTCCCTCGCAATCCACGTAAAACGGTAAAAGGGCCGCTTCCGGAACAGATCATACCACCATTAATTTATGGAAAAATTATTTCTCTTTTTAAAAGATATACTTTAAGTTTTTCAAGAAAAATATAAATATAAAAAGATAAGACTCACGTTTTTTTTTTTTAATCGGATTCAGATTTTTCTATATCTATTTCTACCTTAAAATAATCTAAGTTTATGTTCTTTAAAATGACACATATGTTTTTCTTAATTTATTAGCAAAATAAAGTTTATAGATATTTTAGGAGTAGGAAATATTTTCCATTGTTCTGGTAACTCTTAACAATATGTTACCCTTTGAAGAATTTAGAAAAGCCCAATTAATCCTTTAAAAAAAACGAAGATATTTGTTACTCCAGGCAAAAAATCTATAAAACAGTATTCCAAGCAAATCAAGGTTTGTCCTAGCTGTTAGGGCATCCAAAATATAGTAATCATGACAAATTAATGACAAATATATTTGTAGCGCATGTACCTAATTCTTAACATAAATCTAAAATATCTTTGGTAGTATTGTTATATTTGAGTACTCGGTACGATTTATATTCAAAATAAATTATAAATTACGTATTTTAAAAAATATATAATTATAATATTAAAAAAAATCTTCAAAAAATATACCAACTAATATGTTACGCTCCTATTAATGAAATGTACATGTCACGGTAATATATTAGATTTTTTGGTAACGCACAGCATACTTGGATAATTTGGAAGTTACGAAGATTAGGTAATCACAATTCTTTAAGGGGGTGTTTGGTTTAAGTTTTTGGAGAGGATTACCGATAATTCTTCTTTGGTAAATGTAATTACCACGTTTGGTAGAAGGAATAAATTACGATTCCCGGATATCCAAGGATTACCGGTAATTTGATTTATAAAGAAAAGTCATAATTCAGATTACCAAAAATAATATGGTAATTCGGAATACCAATTAGAATACCAAGTAAAGGGAAAGCACAACAATAAATTTTGAGACAAAAATACCCCAATACACATAAAAATCTAGACCCAATCTATCAATTACAAAAGTAAAAATAGTTTGGGGTTATTTTTGTAAAATAACCTCATATTCCAAGTCATATTTCATTTTAAACCAAATATGGAATCAGTAATTTTTACCCAATATTCCCGGTAATATTTTGGCGAACCAAACACATCTTTCGTAAGTTTCCAAGTAAACTCAATTTCTACTGAATTCCCATTAATCATGATTTCCGGTCACCAAAAAATTTCTCCTGTACCAAACACACCTAAGGTTATTTTTCGAGAGTTTCGAGATGGGAGTTGTATACCGTACAAGATCCTTTGGGTCAAGATTCGGTCTGTCATCCCCGAGTCAATCCAACCATTTGAGTCGTAAACCAATCCATGGAGTACTTTATATATATATATATATATATATATATATGAGGTAGGATTATTTGACGCTAGTGTCAAATTTGAAGTTTGACACATCATCTAAGAGTCGTTAGATCAAAAAAGATCAACAACTCTGATTTGCAAACATGTGACACCATTGATCTTTTTTAATCTAACGGCTATCAGATTAGGTGTCAAATTTAAAATTTGACACTGATGTCAAAAGATCCTACCTCATATATATATATATCTATATATATATAGAGAGAGAGAGACAGGATCCTTTGATATCGGTGTCAAATTTAAAGTTTGACACCTCATCGAAGAGTCGTTAGATCAAAAAAGATCAACTGAATCCTTTGATATCGGTGTCAAATTTAAAGTTTGATACCTCATCTAAAAGTCGTTAGATCAAAAAAGATCAACGACTCTAATTTGTAAGCAGTTGACACCATTGATCTTTTTTTATCCAACATTTCTATAAGGGTAAACATTTCTACAGCCACTTTAGATAAGGTTATCTACAGCTACCCAAAAACTGTGTCGTTTTGATTAATAAAAGGTGTTTCTGTAATTTTAGGTAAATTAATGAAGGGTGTTTTCGTATTTTTTATTTTTTATTTTTTATCATATGCATTTTACCAAAACACCCTTCATTAATTCACCTAAAATTACATAAACACCCTTCATTAATCAAAACGACATAGTTTTTGGGTAGCTGTAAATAACCTTATCTAAAGTGGATGTAGAAATATTTTTTCCATATATATATATATATAGAGGTAGGATCCTTTGACACCGGTGTCAAATTTGAATTTTGACATATTATCTGAGAGTCATTATTAGATCAAAAAAGATCAACGACTCTGATTTGTAAGCGTGTGACACCATTGATTTTTTTGATCTAACGGCTCTCAGATGAGGTGTTAAACTTTACATTTGATACCGGTGTCAAAGGATCCTGCCTCTATATATATATAGAGAGGCAGGATCTTTTGACACCGGTGTCAAATTTGAAATTTAACACCTCATCTGAGAGCCGTCAGATGAAAACATTTGCAGTTTGTTAAATTGTCCATATTTATTATTAATGGTATCTGTCCAAAAGACCAAAACATTAGCTTGGACATCAAATTTAGGGCATTCTCTTAAACCACACTGTCTTGCCACAGAACTATTAGCAATACCATTCCTTCTCTGGCTGCCTAATATCACTTACCAGAAGCAAGTTATAGCATATAGTTTAGCCAATACGCGCCAATTGTTTACCCCCGTTGATTCACTCAATTAATTAAAAGGCCAAATTTACAGTTTGTTAAATTGTCCATATTTATTATTATTCAACGCCAAGTACAGAAAATAGATATATACATATCTAACAGTTATAAATACAGTCTTTAGGAAACCTGTAAGAAAGAAAAAACAAGTGATAGAAGAAAAAAGAATATCTGTCTTATATTAATTAAGTAGCAAGGCCAACGAGGGATGACCACTAACTCACTGAGTCTCCTCGCTATGCATCTAACTCGGCCATGGAGCTGCACCCAACGACACAATTCGAAGACGGAGAAACTCTTGCTTTCCTCTCTCTGCTGAGAATTCTCTTAAACGACAGCATGCGACTCATCGGCGACCGTGACGACGACTGCGACTCATCCCCGAAGCCAGTAGAGGATGACGAAGAAGAAACTGCCGGTCCAGTCCGGTTCGGCTCTTCCCCTTCGTACTGGCAACACCCAGAACTCGAACCCGATTCCGGTTCACACACAGTGACAGTTACTTCGGGTCGGGTCTCGGGCGGGGGCTTCACGGGTGCCCTGCAAAGTGGACAGGTGGAGTGAGACTGGAACCACATGTCGATGCAGTCAATATGGAAGCTGTGGTTGCATCGGGGCAGGACCCGACCCGTTTCCCCATCCTTGAACTCCGACAAGCAAACCGCGCATTCCACCGCCTCCGTGTGGGTCTTGGTGGAGAAGGCGAAGACGGGGAGGGAGGAGATTACGGAGGCATCGAGGCCGCGGGAGGTCAGCATAAGGGTGGCGGGGTTCACGAAGAAGACGAACTGCGGGCCACGGCGGCGGCTGTGGCTGTGGCTGAGGCGGGGGCGGTTGAGGAGTTGACGGCGGCGAGCACGTACGAGGTACCAGCGGATATAGACGTGAAGGCAAAGCATTATGATGATAACTATGAAGAGAATGACAATGGCGATTAACATGATCTTACCACTGAGTGCATCGTTTCGGGTTTCCTTGGGCTTGCCAACGTTGTCCATATTCGATTTTAGCTCTGAGTGTAGAGAGAGGGAGAGAGAGAAAGAAATAATGTTTGTTTGAAGTGGGAACTATTAGTATTAAGGTTTCTGAGTAAGATTCAGTTAGGTTTTAATGTTTATTTATTTGCTTTTGCTGCTGTTACTGTTTTCTTTTTTCTTTTTTTGATACAACTGTCCTTCAGTTTGCTATTGACGCGGTTTTATGTAAATGACCAAATTGCCCCTTTCTCTCAAATTATGAAATATGCAATAGTGTTTGTTTTGTAGTTTTACTGAGTGAGAAGTATTTCTTTAGTCACGGAGATAAAGTTGTTTTTAGTAAATTTAAAATGACGTTATTTTGAATTATAAAATTGAAAAATATAGTGATAAATATTAATATAATCCTGCAATATATTAGAATTACAAAAATACATTAATTTTCGTTCAAAACGACATTGTTTTGAGTTCACGGGAGATAAAATTTATTTCCATTGAATCAAGAAATCATTTACCCTTTTATCTATTTATTTATTTTGGTACACTTTTGTTTTCTGTAATTTTCGTGTTGAAGTATTTGGGAAATTGTGTTGTTGTTTCGTCCCACTGTGTATTAGTATTAAAAATGTTGAACACAGCAGATATTTACTTGTATGAAACGCATTGGTCAGTATATGGTTTCTTATCACAAATGATATCCCAGTTTATACGTTTACAGCTAAATGCATTCACTGGGCTTCCACGCTGACCAGCTTCTTGGACTGAAAAATATCTCAAATCACAACCCATTCGCCTTTTCTTCTTCAGTGAGATTGTCGTGTTTGAAACTGTTTCCTTTTGTTCAAACATTTTAACGCAAAGCTCCTTTCCCAAGTTTTTTATATTTTATTTTTTAATATCCTTTTGGCTTAAACACACCAAGATGAGAGATTATCTCAATGTAAACATGTATCAATTGGTGAGAGGTTCTTCTAGCTTGATTGAAAGAAATGTATTTTATAATTTAATCGGCTCGAATACCACTAGTCAAATAATCGACTAATCGATGAAAAAAGTATTAAAAAAAAAAAAAAAAAAACACGGACCACAGTTCAAACTAATAAGTAAAGCCTTTGAATAACTTATAAAATATCAATAAATTTTTACATAAACTCATAATATATCCAAGTTAGGTACGACAAATAAATAAAGTATTAATATATTATTTATTAATAATGAATTACCATATTTAGTCAATTATTAACCATCATTATTAATTATGAGTTAATACTTTAAAGTATCAAATATTTTTAAGCATTAAATGCATTTAGATATTTTTCTGAAACTTATAGGAATCTAAATAAGAATTAAATACAAAATAAAAGTATTTAATTTCTTAAAAACTTATAAAGCATTTACTACTCTTTTTAAGCAATTGTGACAACTAAATAAAATTGACACGCAATTATAAAATTGATCTTCTTTTTGGCTTTATAAAAAACAAACAAAATAAAACTTATTTTATACAAGTAAATAACCGTGAAACATAAATTTATTTATTTCTTTGATATAATCTGGAGGTATCCTCGTTCGAGAAGATAAGCATGCTCTGATCCCTAAAGATTTTTTAAAAATTTGTTTGAAATTTGATTAGAACTTCTGACCCAAATAACTCTTCAAAATTCAGTTGACAACTGGGGGGTTTTATATTTACTTGGAGCGCGGCCTAGCAAAGACCAAAACTCATTAATAATTAATCAAGCCGCTAATAAGAATAGAACCTTTTCTTTTAACTTTGTTAAAAGCTTAACATCTAAAAGAGTAGTCCATCTCTTAACGGAATGGTATGGCTACTCTGGACTCAAAAGTGTCAAAACAGAGGTCGCACCTTGGAATTAGGCCCATTATTGGAGCCTTAACCCATTTAACCCCGGTTTCTTTTCTTTATTAAGTGAATTGAAGGGAAGAGTGACCATTTTGCCACACTTGGCAAAAAAATTTACCAGACTGACACGGCAACAGTAAATTTTGTCAAAATGCCACGCTGCACCCTTAGCCGTCGTTGAAAAAGTCTGAAAATATAACTAATTCGCATTATCTTATCTTAACTCTTAATTATTTTCAGACTTCTTCAACGACGGCTAAGGGTGCAGCGTGGCATTTTGGCAAAATTTACTGTTGGCGTGGCAGTCTGGTAAATTTTTTTGCCAAATGTGACAAAATGGTCACTCTTCCTGAATTGAAGTTCATTAAAGAAAAAAAAGTCACGTTTTAACAGAAAAAGCATTCGTACAAAGCAACTACGGGTCCACGGCTTGTTTGATTTCAGTTCTTAAAAACAGTTTTTAATTTTCAGAATAAAAGAAGAATTATAAATGTTATGTTACTGGAAAAATTAAAACCATTCCTGCACTAATAAAAACTTGTGGATCCTATTAATAAAAAAAATGAAAAAACAAGATAAAACAATCACCACAATCGATGTATCAGCAGGAAAGATATTGCTTTTTGCTGCAACAAGATAAAAACAACGCTCATAAAAAAATTAGTTCGGTAATACTTATTTTATAAAAATAGTTCTAAAAATTACAATTATTTTTTAGTTTTTAGAATCAAATTTAGAGAATATGTCTGAGTGATTTTTATTTTGTGTTTTGACTTTTTTTTTGTAGAAAAAAAAAACACAGAAAATACTTATTTCATTAACTATTCTATAAAATAATTTTGAGAAAAAAAAAAATAGAACAGAATCAAATAGATCTTAAATTTGTCGCTTATTATAATGAGTTCAAATTCATTGATGCTGAAAAAACTTAAAACTTACTAGTCAAACAACAAGCTTAAGTACTCAAAAATAAGATTACCAAAAAAAAAAAAAAATACTCAAAAATAATAATTACAGTTATAAAATTATAAAATGGCTTTTATAAATTAATTTTTAAAAAAATATGAAGCGTCAAGTACAGTAATTTTGTGGTCTGATTAGGAAATATCCTCTTCTTATTTTAACATAACCATACCATTTTCTATCTCTGTTTTAGAAACGGTTGATATGAGAATAAATGGCTGAAAATTTTGACGTAATGATTCATATCCGATGTTAACCATATGAAGAATCTTGTAATTACAAAAAATAAAAATAAAAATGAAGAATCTTGCAAAAACAAAACAGAGTGTTATGAGTACCACTAAAGTTCATGTTTTATTGTCTTATGGATCAATCCTTGGACTGTCACTGAAAGGGAACATCGACCAAAATATTATTATTCATCAAGTTTTTTACCTAAATGTCACGCAAACAGTATTATTTTTCAATCTGCCACGAGGTCAAGTTCGCTATCCGGTGTAGCGAACTCGGTTTGCTGACGTGTCACATTTCTAGTAGATAACAAGTACCAAGTTAAAAAAAAAAAAAAAGTTTGAAGTTCGCTACATTGACGTGACACATCAGCAAACCGAGTTCGCTACACCGGGTAGCGAACTTGCCCCCGTGGCAAATTGAAAAATAACACTGTTCGCGTGACATTTAGGTAAAAAACTTGGTAAAGAGCGACATTTTGGTCACTGTTCCCACTAAAGGCCATGCTTTATTAAATGCTTTATTAACGTAAGATAAAATAATAAGCCAACCCATACTTATTATTAAATGCTTAACATCCAATTTCTTAAAATGTTTCCGTATCACCAATTATGGCATGACATAACCAACCACCTAACTTATAGGATTCATCACACACTGCACTACCTATTAATGGTTTAACTCAGAGAAACCAGATCGTATATAAATTGTCAAGAACACTTCATTCATTTTGATAGGTAGAGGCCAACCTCCAACCTTATCAGAGATTGCATATGTGAAACTCATCTTCACACCATAGAACAGAGAATATTAGTTTACTTGTGGCTCGTTTGCAACACATTCGTATAAAATCAAGAATGCGGTTTTTTCACCTATTGACTGAGCTCCAAACTCTTCTCAAAACAATAATATCAAACAGATTTTTTTTCTTTTTTTTCTTTTTTATTATGAAAAACAGTTTGTATTAATTATTTAAAAAAAAGTTCTTAACAAAAAATAAATAAAAACAAAAAAAACGTACTCAACTCAAACAGGCCCACTTTTGATCTTTCTCAAATTCAATTCTGATCGTGACTGAACTCCGAACTCGAGAGGCACTTCACATGGCCAACAAAACAAGATGGAAACATGATTCACGTAGTAACAGCAATAATCAGATTCAGATATTTTTATATAAAGTCAAGGAAACGAAGCAAAGCAAAGAATAAAGCAAAGAAACACCCTCCTCTTATTTTTCTCCCTCTTATCTTTTTGTTCGGTAAAGTAACGAGGGAATAGTTCTATCACTCATCAAACGTTTTCCCATATGATCTAACTCATAGTCTCACACAAATACTCCATCAATTAGAGAGAGTTAACACTACAGAGAGACATGGACGAGGTAGAGCACCGAATAATGAGCGTCAATGGCATAAACATGCACATAGCTGAGAAGGGTCAAGGCCCATTGATCCTCTTCATCCATGGCTTCCCCGACCTATGGTACTCATGGCGCCACCAGATCACAGCTCTTGCTTCCCTTGGTTACCGCTGTGTGGCGCCGGACCTCCGTGGCTTCGGTGACACCACCGTGCCGGCCACACCCACCTCATACACGAGCCTCCATGTCGTCGGTGACCTCATCGGGCTGCTAGACGCCATAGCCAACGACCAAGAGAAGGTGTTTGTGGTGGGTCATGACTGGGGAGCCCTAACTGCTTGGTATCTTTCCCTCTATCGACCAGATAGAATCAAAGCTATGGTTAACTTGAGCGTGGCTTTCAGTCCAAGAAACCCAAAAAGAAAGCCCCTTGAGACCTTAAGAGCAGTGTATGGAAATGACTACTATATCTGCAGGTTTCAGGTTTGGTTCTAACTGTCTATTTAAAAAGTAATTGCTGTTGATGTGGACATGTATGATATAGCAACATATTTTAATGGTTTCTTTAGTGCTTGTGTGTGTGTGTGTGTGTACATATTTTAATGGTTTCTTTAGTGCTTGTGTGTGTGTCTGTTATTGAGGTGAAGAAAATGTTTGGTTACAGGAGCCTGGAGATATAGAAGCTGAGTTTGCAGAGATTGGGACTGAAAGAGTACTGAAGGAATTCCTCACATACCGCAACCCGGGTCCACTTTATCTACCTAAGGGTAAAGGGTTTGGACATCCAACTGATTCTCCCATAGTCTTGCCCTCATGGCTATCAGAAGAAGAATGCAACTACTATGCCAGCAAATATGACAAGACTGGCTTCACAGGGGGATTGAACTACTATAGAAATTTGGATCTGTATGTTTATCTTCAGCTCCTACCCATTACCCAATATATGCTATACTGTTTAACAAATGAATATTTCACAGCTTACCTGAATTAAGTATCAGTATCCATGAAAATAAAAATAAAAATGTATGGGTATGAAAGGATAGCTTGAACATTCACGTATCACACAATCCACGAGCGTTTCCTTTTATTAATTTATGGACTAGTAAATTACATTGATTTGTTTGGAGATTCGTAAAACCTACTGAAGCACCCATTTCAGGTTTGGATATGACCTTATCATTAATCCAGTTTTACTGGCTTATAATGTTAATTTTTTTGGGGGAAATCTTTGAGCAGAGAGGCTGTTTGTGTTTGAAAAAATATATATATTTGACACCCAAGATATTTGTATTATGAAATTCAAAATCAGGAAATTCATCATTCTTTACTCCAAATGTTATGTGTTGGTTGGTGCAAGCAACGATTTTGTGGTTTATACTCTCACCTTTTCCCTTCTGAACAAAACTAAATTACTTTATTGCTTCCCTTGCATTTGCAGAAATTGGGAGCTCACTGCTCCCTGGACAGGTGCTCAAGTCAAAGTTCCAGTTAAGTTTATTGTGGGCGATCTTGACCTGACCTATAATGCACCCGGTGCAAAGGATTACATTCACAAAGGAGGATTCAAGAAAGATGTGCCGCTTCTGGAGGATGTGGTTGTGATTGAAGGGGCAGGGCATTTCGTCCATCAAGAAAGGGCTGATGAGATCAACAAGCACATCTACGATTTCTTTCAAAATGTCATTTGAGAGAGCCGAGAAAGCTTATTGGATTAAGGGGTGAAAAAAATGAAACATCTTGCAGACCTATAATAAAGGCAGATTTATCTAATATCCCTTTTCCCCAGTAGTGAACATAGTAATTGAAGACGTTTGCATCTTAACCTTCATGGTAACATATAAGAAAGGTTTTCAGATGATCAAACCTTTTGTATGCAGGTGTTGTTTCCATAACAGAGATAAGTACTGTTACTTCCATACTGTTTCGTTTTTACCGTAATGTTATATTTGCCATCATCATAATTCAAGTGGCCTCGTAACCAAATTTTAAACAAATCCTTGTGCTCCATCATAATCATTGTTTTCCTCAATAAATAGTTATCACCATTTTCATGTGTAACGAGTCTAAAACAGCACTTCCACCGAGATCCAGAGTACTTATTCAATGACCATAAATAGAAAACAACCTGATAAGAGGCATATACACCTTGAACTTAACTACAAATAAGATTGTTTTTTATGGTGTGCCCCACTTTGTTTCTCCTTGGCAAGAGATCCCCTGCCGCAGAATTAAAGTACTCTAGTGGGTAATAACAAGAGCATATCAACAAGAACTTCCGGGACGTTTTCTTTTTTCAACATTAAACTGTACGTCCACAAGGCCTGTAATACCCGCAGTAATTGTTTGACCTTCTTTCACAGGACCAACACCTGGAGGAGTGCCTACAAATCATCATAATTTATGTTAGCTGGGCAGGGGTCTCAAAGATTTCCCTATTTAATGCGTCTACTCTCGTAATGCATTACTATTAATATTGGTTTATATTTGGTTTTTATATATATATATATAAAAGATCACATTACACCAATATAAATTATATTCTCAATCTTGATAATTGATCTCACCCGTATCTAATAAGTTTTAATTTATTAATTATGTGAACAAGTTTTAATTTATTAATTATGTGAACCATTAGATATCGGTGAATCAATGGCAAAAAAATGGGATAAGGCTTCTTAATCTTCCATCAATATAAGTTGATTATGTCTAATATATATATAACCTATGAGCTAATGAATCAAAGATGTAATAACTCAAACTCAAATCATTTATAAACGAATCAAAATTTTCAGCTCTTTGAATTGATGATGAACTAAGCTACGAGCAGGTTCACAAGCTGAATTGATTTACTTCTATCTGCATCCAAGGTTATCAAAGCACAATCGTGAATCGTGAAGCTAATTTTTATATTGTAAATAATAAATCGTATCCAATGAAAAATAGGATGAAATATATTATATAAATGGCGTATAATGCTCAATGCAATAATTTTAGACTAATAATAGACAAAACAACTTAATCATGAGTCTCACAAAACACAATCATAAAAGTCATAACTGAGTCACATAAAGTAATTGTACGACGCCAATGTTTAGAACAACGGAAAAAAGAGCAATGACATGGCCAAATAAGGTGTATATAGAAGAGCAATGAAATAACAAAATAGGATGCAAAGAGTGAGTGATTGTGTAAAACTCATATTTCAGAAGAACAAATACTCCTAATGGAATAATCAAATAGGATGCATTCAATACCACCCTTCAATTCCTTTTCATTTAACAATTTAAGTTTATTTGACTTTTCAATTTTTTATGAGAATTGATGAAAGAAAAGAAAAAAGAAAAAAGAAAAAAATAAATCTTTTGAATCATGTGATTCATATCAGTAATACAAAATCACACTGATTCATGCACGTATTACATTATTCAAAGCCATCTCCAATTCATCACATGATAAGAATTGTTGGCGTGCTGAAACATGAATCGTGGGATTCTAACAACCTATCCACAAGCATGACCTTGTAACAAATAAAGTGATCCGGGCTTAACACCGATACAGGCAGCAACCTTTTCATTGTTATTGAATTTTTCTTTTCTAAGAAACAAACCCTTAACTCCTTCAGAAGAATGTTATTTTAAAGAAAATAGTTTTAGGGAGAATGGAAGTTGCATATGACCTACCAATAAATGTCCACCAACAGGAATGGAACCCCAGACATTTTTTTATCAAGGGTGCTTGATCCTATCAGTTGAGACTTCAGCCAACCCTCGTTGGCCCAAAGCATAGTTTAAACAGCAAATAACATACCAAGATTATTAAAGACATTTTTTCATCAGGTAAAATATGGCACAAATATAAATATGCAGATGAAGTAAATGCAATACCAGTTAGTATGACATCTCCTTCAAACAATGTCATGACAGAACTTATGTGGCTAATTAGAAACGGGATCTTAAAGATCATGTCCTTGGTTGATCCCTTCTGCCGAATTTCCTCATCTACCTACATAAAAGCAAATCCATTTCTCTGCAATCAGTTTAAATTTCCAATGCATGAATAAAGTAACGCACAATTAATAATATTAGAACCAAATGATAAAGAGAGGAGTATAAAATATCTCAAACCTTTATCCATAATTCTAGATCATCAGGGCTGGGCACTGTAGTCTTGGACAACTGCATAAAAAAAAAAAAATAGTACACTTGAAGAATATGGCCTGTAAGTAGATGAGCAAATAATGTGTATGGGTGACGGTGGCTCCATGAATGTTAAATTTCACCTAGATGAAGAATTTATATAATCGAACAGAAGCCCTAAAGTACTATACGCATAGGAAGCTAGTACAAGTTCTTTTATTGCAATAGCCCAACATTACAAATTTACAAGCAAGTAATACATTACTCCCAGATCACATTTGCCGGGGTACTGTAAATGTAAGTAGATTAAAGGCTATCAATGGCTGAAGTTTGTATTATCATCATCTGTAGTTCTTGACTCTTTAATACTATCTAAGATAAGTGAACTCATTTCTCTAATATTGCATTTATAAAATAGTTTCAGCATACAATAAGCTTCATGCATACAATTTCTTACAATAGAACTGATTGGTGTGAAAGTGTCCTGGCCTTTTGCTAAAGTCCATGGAAGACCTGCAGACTAACAGTAAAAGGGAAAAATGGAACCACATCAATTATTAGATTTATGAATGTATCAAGTCTACATTGCACATATAAAGTTATTCAAGCAGAAAAAAATTTAAACATGTCAATAGCAAAAGGGAATTAACACACAAATCATTTCATCCTTCTTTAAATCCCAGAAGAGTGAGTCCAATTTGGAGGGTTCTTTTTGGGAAATATTTTCTGTATATTTTGGTGTTAGGTGAAAATAATTTTCAAAAAACAGTTTTCATTGTTGGTGCACTTTCCACAAAAGCATTTTCCTATGTTGTGTAACAGTCAAAGGAAAATAATTTCCTTGTTAATTGCCATTACACATTAAATGAGGGTAAAACGGCTTCTTTTAAGAAGGGGATTCATTTCCCTGAACAAATGCACTATTCTGTATAATAATTGTTTCTAGTGAAATTAATTTTCCTGAAGCTATTTTCTGGCAAAAGAAATATTCCCACTATCATGTTATTTTCCGTTTAAAAAAGGGACCCTAATCATGTGAATTCTTTACTCTAACTTAGCATTGGATCTGTGTCAAGCCAATTTTATATTATAGAAGTTGAAAAACCTCTTCCCAGCTTATATTATCTAAAACCTTGCCCACATGCTTCTGAGTTCATCATTGAGACATACAACTCAATAGATGAAGAAACTAACTATTTGTGCTTCAATAAGTAATTGAGCACAAATTCCTAAAAGTTACCTTAGCAGCAGCTTGAAGGTCCCTGGCAGTCATATCCAGTGCCAGTGCATAACCTGACATATCAAAATACATCTTTACTTGTTCATTGTCATAATATTAATAGCATATAGCTTTCTTACATATATAGAGAGAAAGAGTAACCTCAAACTCAGCATAACAATAATATATATTCAATCAACTGAAATGAGAACAACTTAAAGTAAAATAACAAATCCCACTTGATTAATGAATCATCATAAGGCACAAGCTACAAACACATAAACACCAAGCAAAATTCACAAGAGAAACGAAACAACCGTAAGATCAATACCGGCAACGTAATCCATAGCAGAGCATTCCGGGACATCACGAGCTTTCTTGCCGATGACAACAGCCAGCTCGACCTCATGATGCAGAGAACCCTCGTTGTGCGGGATTTGGATGGTTCCACCATTTTCCAAGTAAGACGACGTCGGTTTAAGAAACAAGACTGGTTCCTGAAAAAACAACTCGATGATTCTCACATCAGAATATACCGATCCGTGAAAGATTGGGGATTTTATGGAAGTAAGATACCAAAATTGTGAATTTGGAAAATAAAGAGTGAGAGAGAGATACCTTGGGAACGGCGTTGCCTAGTTCTTTAGCGTGAGCAACGTAGTTTCTGCCAACGCCAACGATCTTAGTGCTCAATTCCAGAAGCTTTTGACAGGCTACCGTTGCTGCCATTTCCCTGCACTGCACTGCGCTCTCCAAGCTTTTCAGTTGAACTCCGCGATGTCAATGACTAATCAGTAATCACACACACGGCATGCCGTTTTGCCAAATCATCAAATCTATTCTAGAGCAAATTAATAATGCTTCAACATTTTTTTTTTATGTTTTTTTTTTTGGATAAACGCATGCTTCAACTTTTTTTATAATGAGACTAGTTGCTTAATGTTTCAATTTTTTTATACTATCCATCAGGTTAGCTGCATTTGCAGAGACTCAAACTGATTAAGGTGCAACTATCCCATAAATATGCTGCAATGACCCCATGAATTTTTAGTGTCTCGTATTTATTAAAATTTAAAATATGTAATTCATTCAACTATATTTATTTAATCTATTATTTTATTTTTTAAGAGTTGGATTATTTTACACCAATATAAATTATAATCACAATCCTAGGCATTCGTCTCGTTTCTATCTAACAACTCTAATTTTTTTAGTTATATGAACTATTCAATACAAGTGAAGCACTAATCAATATTGAGTATATTACACCAGTATAATGCTATTTTATGCTATTTTTAAAAAGGAGCATTATTCTTATAATCTAAAAGTTTTACAACTTTTTACAATTTATTTTTTTATCGTTGATTCTCATCAATCCAGCATTTATGATTTATCGGATCATATTTATTATTAATTATTAATTTTCAATAAATCATAACCGTTGAATTAACAAAAATCAATAGTAAAAAAATAAGTTGTAAAAAATTATAAAAGTTTTAAGTTCTCCTCTTTTTTAAATATGAAATGAATTTACATATTTTTTAAGAATTTTTATTTGGAATGCTGGGAACTTTTATTCGAACTTTAATGAGGTCGAGGGGTGGGTGTTACCCATCATAGACAGCATGGGAATGGGAATTAATTTTATTCGAACCATCTTTATGCTCGGAATGACATCAATTTTTTCTGTTGACTTTTAGCGCACTATTCAGTTTTAGATCCACCTTTCATAGGAGAAACAACAGATTGTTTGTGCTCAACTAGAATGTAGGAGTTACTCAACCCAAGAAACTATCAATTTGAGAATTATAACTACGGCATTTGTTGATCGGAATAACTATGACAAATTTTTGAGGTGTTAACTTTGATGAATTTTAAATGTCTCGTTCATATAAAGATTAACCATCTAAATTACAATTCCAGTGATTGTCCCTGCATGTCATCAAATTTCATCTCAAATGCAACATTAGGAGCTCCGGATTTTCAATTAATTGTTTCCACTCATTGCAAAACCTTGCAACGGTTGCTCCGTCCAAGACTCTATGATCTGCACCAATATTAACCTGGAAGCAGAAAAACGAATCAAATAGTGCAGTTTATTTCTCTTCTAAACCCACTCAAAAATCATAATAAAGAATAACATTTGATTAAAAAATTTACGATAATAAATGGAAAAACATTGTATCCATAGTTCAAACGTGGTTAAAAAAAATCTGCCTACTTTGTCAACAACCTACGAACAACTTTGTTTAATGCAAGTTGAACCTTAATATCTAAGTTATCTAACTATTCTATGAAGACAATTAAGACAGTCATACTACACAAGCTGGCGTGAGGTATTTAGCTACGAAGCCCTTTCCCGAGCAAAATGACAATATAATGACAATATTTTCCTTCTCTATAACAAAATGACAAACTCTGCAATCCTTTTTATAAAAAATCAATTCAATCTAAAAATTTAAGTTATGCTAAAAATTTTCAAAATATTTAATCATTTATTGATAGGATGGAACAGTAAGAATTGAACTCGTGATCCGTTAATAACAAAGACTATATTATACATAGAGTCAATTTTATCCAAAAGCTTAAATTGTCTGGTGAATATCACGTTAATAATTTTAATTATATTTTTATAATACCTTTATAAGGTGGATAAGCTACGCTATGAACTAGAATCGTTGGGGTTATTGTATTTTTTCTTTAAAAACGTGCTTTTTTGACATATTTGTATAGTTTACCGATGCAAATAAGCAAGACTTACAGTCATGAGTGATACAGGATACACATTTCCATCATCAGCAAACTGCGGAACTTTCTGAATTCGACCGATGGCAATAATGGAGACTTCAGGCAGATTGAGAAGAGGGGAACCAAACTTTCCACCAATTGCTCCAATGTTGCTTAAAGTAGTTGTCCCACCACATATATCCTCAGAAGTTAACTTGTTATCAGAAGCCAATTGTTGCAACCTTGCCAGCTCTTTGGTTATCTTTGTAAATATAGAAAATTAGATTATTAAAAAAAAGGCACAAGAACATGTCCAATTCAGATATAAAACATATCATCCTCATATACGCTTTATACTATATACACGCAGGAAAATGCTATGCAAACAGAAGATTTTCACCACATATAACAACTGGCCTTATCCCCCAAATCTGAAACCATTAATAAAATCAAAGGTTCATAGGATATGCGGCGGCGGCAGAACCCAGCCAAAA
This sequence comes from Gastrolobium bilobum, assembly GCF_033153095.1. Classification (NCBI taxonomy): domain Eukaryota; kingdom Viridiplantae; phylum Streptophyta; class Magnoliopsida; order Fabales; family Fabaceae; genus Gastrolobium; species Gastrolobium bilobum. The sequence goes on along the minus strand of NW_026899969.1, from coordinate 588,760 downwards.
ATTGTACTAAGAAGAATGCTAAAATAAGAGGCTGGATGCCTTTTCCCCCCTTGTAAGGAGTCTGAGAAAATAGCCTCTTCATTTCTCTCTAATGAGAAGCCAGAAACTTACATCAAGAATTAAAGTATATGTTGTTAAAGTAGTAATCATCATTATCTTCATAGCCCTATAACTAAACAGCAAAAATGGGCATCCACCTCAACCAAAACAAGAATGGCTGAATAAAGCACAACTAGCAATGCACGCATCGGAGACAATAATATAGACAGTAATAATATTATAAACTAACCTCCAATATGGAAAGAGACTGAACATTTTTTATGTTCGGCACAACTAGACCGTATGGTGTTGCCATGGCAATTCCAATATTGTGTGAACCTATAGCAAATAAACATATTGTGTCAAATTTGGTCTGACAGCTACTGCCTCAAATAAATCATTAAATTAACAGACACCCGATATCAATCAACACTAACCAGAAAAAGGTTCAACATCAAGTATTTAAGCCCAAAATAAAAATAAATATATTATGCGAGGAAACTATGAAAACATTTTCCTTGTGAATCTCATGATCAAGATCATTGCCTCAAACTGTATGAGATACACTAGGTGAGGAAAAACTTCTCAAACACTTACATTACGTGCCAGAAATCACTAGGATACATAGTAGTTGAAGGTTATTTTCAACGTATAGGAGGTGCCATTAAACCAAAGAGACAATTGGCTAATTTGGGCAACCTCTTTCACCTCACCGTAATTTTTAAAATTTCTAAATAAGTTGTTTCTTTTTCTTGAATTCATATTTTTCAACTAAAAAAATCCTTATATTCACTCTACAAAAATTCAAGCACAACCAAACTTCAAAGAAGGGTAGCAAGATTCTATATCATTCTTCCGATCATGTCTAAGTAACAAACCTTTGAGGATGACCTCCAATGCATCCTCTTTGAAGCAACTGTTCATAAAGGGATACTTTATGAGGGCCATTGATAGTGATTTGATTACTATTGGAAGGAAAGTGTGCTTAACATCTGGATAAGGATTGTTTTTCTGAAAAGATGTTTTAAGCTCCACTAGGGCATTACAGTTTATCTCGTCTACATAATGAAAATGTGGGACTTTGGCAGCCAGAGACATTGATTTTACCATTGCTCTTTGGAATCCCCTACAAAAAGAAAAGAAAACAAAATGTCATTAAATTTCTCATGACCACATTCTTTATAATTCAAGTTCTTGAACTGAGAGTAAAGCAAAACACCTTCACACTATCGCAACATTCAAGTTCATCCCAGTTTTCTACAACTTAACATATCCCTTTCAAAAAAGAAAAAAAAGAAGGGTTCAAATTCATGTATGAATCCAGTTTTACCTAAGGGGAAGTATCCTGTCCTCAGAAGGCCCCTCATATTTACTTGTCACATCACAGTTGTATCCTTCTGCTACCTGAGGCTGTTCTTCAAATTCAGCAGGTAAAACAGCAGATGGATTTTTAATAATTCCTTTCTCGACAGCAAAGTTGAGCACATCTTCTTTTAAAACCCTTCCATCTTTTCCAGTTCCACAGACTTCATTTATATCTATGTTATGCTGCTTTGCTAGACTCCTTACAGCTGGTGTTGATAGAACTCCAGTTCTTTTCCCTTTTTCAGGATCAGAATCTAGCGACTTCACATTTTCTGAATCGCCAAAAGTTATTGCATTAATTGCAGACTCATTAACTAATATCTTATCAGAATCCAATGACTTTGCATTTTCTGAATCACCATATGTCACAGAAGGAAATGGAGACTCATCAACTACTATCTTTAAAAGGGTTTCTCCAACCTGCAATTTTACCCAACAGAAGCTCAAATATATCTGTAGCCTCATATCAAATGACCAAATCATTTAAGTAACATTTAGATCATTAAAATTTCTATATCTTCCTCAGTTATTGTTAGTGCCCCAAACGCAGTAGGATAGAGAGGTAAAAGTGGTGTCTGTCTATTATCAAGAACTGCTGACAACAGGGAGAGATCTCCCTCAGGGTTTTCCCCTTACAACTAAGCTGTGGTTCCATTATTAATTTTGAATCGAGTGAATGAATTCCCCCAATTACAGTGTTTCCCTGTTTAACTGTCTACGTGACAGTATACATCGGCCTAACTAATTAACTATCTAACTACCCCATCAACTAACTCCTTTTATTCTTACATGTGTACACCTTCCAAGTCCCACTTGGTTGGATCCTAACAGTTATTGCCGCTTTAGAAGACCGCTACCATAAAAAAAATGCATCAGGCAGGCCCCATTTGTATTTGAAACATAAATGTGCTACACCATACCATCTTCATATGTCATGCTCTTATGTAATCGCGAAGAGCCAGCTAGGGGAATTAAATGGTAAATGAGTTTTTAATTATTTGGAGTCAGCCCACTAATGGTCCATCTAATCCTAAGGGAAGAGAATGCATACAACATTGTGTATCAAATAATATATCTTTGACCAATCTTCTAAGAAAGATATCTCAAAATTTCCATGAATGCACTTCACATGACTCTAGGCCAAACGTATGGCCCATACACATATGCCTCCTACAATGTAAAAAGTTCAATTTTTCTTTCAGTCACTCATTTATTTGTTATCTATTATTCTATTCACATATGGTTTCTCCACTGCACCATACCATATTAAACCCTCTAGAAAAATTTAGGGCACTCTTTCTGCTTTCACCTACTTCAGTGGCTTGCTTTCATCCTATTCCCCCAAAAATGTTAAAATCGAAGAATTAATTAAGTCTAATATTTTATTCAACTTCTTCCTGCCAGGTCCCTGAACTGCGTTGTTTATATTCATTACAACTTGTTTGGGGATGCAGACTGCATATATACCTAATATATAATGAATTTTTTCATCACATATATAACTAGTGTATAGGGAAATTTTCTCAACTTTTCCGGGGGTGTGAACAACTATCCCAAAAATCAATGTAGCTCCTTGCCTCCTCCCCTTCTCACACCAATTTACTCTTAACAATTTACAAATTCATAAGCATCATCTTAGTGAACTATATCCAACAGTATGATATTTCATATCTCACCTTTACAACATCACCAGGAACGTAGAGAATGTTAGAAATTTTTCCTTTGTAGCGACTTGTAATTTCTATAGTAGCTTTATCACTTTGAACTTCACAAAGTGGTTGAAAATCTTCGATATAATCCCCCTGCAAATATGACACAATAATTTATTCAGAAAAATCATTTAAAAAAGATGTCTATGTCAAATGGAATAAAGTAACTAAGGCTACTCAAAACCAACTCTTGCACAAAAAATTACAACTTGCCATGCAATTTTCAATTGAAATGAACTTTCCTAATACGCCTACAAAGTATGTTGTTGCAAAATTATTTTTGTTTGCAAAATTAGAATGATAGGAACAGCTAGGTTCAAACACCAGTAAGGAAATCATTCACTCACCTCTTGGACATGCCATTTGAGAAGTTCACATTCTGCAATACCTTCACCAGTTTGTGCCAACGGCACGTCAACTATCTTGCACGCAGGAAGGTCTAGGACAGGTTGAGTAGAAAAAAAGCAATATCTCTTCACATACGGAAAATCGAACTACAAAACGGAAATTCAATAGATGTTAAAACAATCAAACTTATCACAAATCCACACACAAGGGCTAATGAACTTGTAAAAAAAAAAAAACAATTAATTTCAATTAATAAGCAGCCACCAATAGTTAAAGAATAAGATTAGTATGATAATTGAGTGATGACACTAAAAAGTAACAACATAAACATATCGATGTAATTCTGATCACAAGCAACTTAGGAAAGCACAGAACTAAATTTAAGACAAGTTTAGGTTATTAATAAAAGGGGACTCACATTTATATGAGGATTTGCTTTAGCGAAGGTGAAAGAGGGGGAAGGAGAGGTAATGAAGGAACAACCAGAAAAGAACCTCTCAAAGGAAGCTGAGGGACAGAACAATCGCCGGACGGAGGTCCAAGCTGTCCTCTGCCATATTCGGCTGATCAGCATCTTACAACAAAGGAATGATTATTGATTTTCCTTTTCTTTTTTCTTTGTGAGTGTGAAGATGAAATTATTTGAAGAAGACAGTGGCGTTTGGAATTGAAACAAGTAACCCAAATGGGATTTGGATTGGGATTGAGATTTGGAGTGGAAGTGCACTGCATGCTGACAAGTTGGTGACTCTGAGTAATAATATAATGTACTCGTTGTCGTTGGTATGAATGGATAAGGGCTTATTAAAATATAATCACATTGTCCCATTTATCTATAGTTATATCATTGGGTTAAAAATTTATAGCGTGAGGATATTTTAACTACTAAAAATTCTCACTATTAACTTACTACTCATCACATCATCATTGAATCAAAGAGAGAGAATGTTAAAAAGTTTTTGAAGAAAGAGAAAATGGTGATTAGATAGGTAGTAAGTTGGTACTGAAAAATTTTGGTAGGTAAAATATCTCTCCTCAAATTTATATTATATTATACAAAAAAAAACATTTATATTAAAAAAGTTAAATGAGTTAGTAAATTAAAAAGTAATTATGAATTTACGATAGATTTAATATTATCAGAAATTTAGGTCTGCAACCTTATCATCGTCTATCAACTAGGAGTTTCCTAGCTAACTTTAGATTGTGTCCTCCTAGCTGTCCTATTTGTAATTTTCATGAAGAATTCATTATTCATATGGCACGTGACTGTCCGAAAAGTTTGGTCTGATCTTTTGAGGCCAAATTTGATAAATGATTTCTTTGATACTGATTTAGATTCTTGGCTTTCCTTGAATATTCAAAATGTATCTATTTTGTGTTTTGATGTCCCTGGTCGTTGGTTTTTGTTGTTACTATTTGGTTAGCATGGCAGTGGAGAAACAATCAGGTGTATGGTGTGGAAAATAACGGGAAAGCATACAAGGTGCAGTCTGTTGAGAGTCTGGTCCGTGAGTATACTCAAGCCTGGATAACTTCTAAGGGGACAAAGCTGACCAAGAATTACATTTATGTTCCTATTAGATGGTTACCTCCGGACACAAGTTGAGTAAAATTAAACACGGATGGTGCAGCCAGGAGTGATGGCAGGGATGCTTGTGGAGAAATTATAAGAGATGAAAATGGTGATTGAAAAGAAGAGTTTGCTTACTATATTGGCCATTATTCAGCTTTTGTTGCAGAATTATGGGGCGTCTTCAAAGGTCTCGAATTTGCTTGGACTAGAGGTTGGAGACGCTGCATCCTAGAAAGTGATTCAAGCCCAGTTATCACTTTGCTCTCCAGCAGTGGAAGAGCAGCTCGAGAGTATCGCTTAGTGACTTGTAGGAGCAATTGCATCTGCAGAAGCGTATGAGACCATTGTGCTTTGTATGTATAAGGATCATCATGGTTTTATCTATTACCTCTTTGATGGCGCAGATGTGAGATGATGATGTTCCACACGCTGGATTCCTTTGCATCACAACACGAACTCACGAACTGTTGTGGTAGACCTTCCAAACTATCTCTCGAGGAGGAGGGGGAAGTGTGTGGGCACTTATCAGATTCTGAGCTTGTCTCTTTCTCACAAAAGACCTCTGGAGGCTGATGACTTAAGTGGTACTATTTATATGGGTTCCAAGAAACCCTAGCTCATTGGGCTCTAGATTTCTTGGGCTCTTCTGATACTAATAACCCATTTGGGCTTTAGTAAAAGAGTAAACCCAACAATCTTCCACTTGCTCTTTTGGATACAAACATGAGTCAAAAAACCCAAGACCATGTAACCCATAAGTCATCATCTATCAGAAAAAACATCTCATCCCTTGTCTCAAGCTAGCTTGGGGATCTACCATCTGTTATTAATTAAGGCTCGTGATAATCAACGAATGATTATCTAATTCGGTGCTACTCCACTAAAAGCCCGAACTTGAACTCCAAGATTAACAACATTTATAACATGAATATGCATCGCCCCTTTGTATAATGTCTATAATTGATTGACAAGTTTTCTGTAACTCAATCAATTATTTATTCCCTTGACTATGATAGTTTCTCTAATGGATTACATGCACTGGCCAGTGTCTTTAATATTCAAGTACTGAAACATATCAAGGGGACATATCCTACAAATTTCATGTTGTTTATCTCGTAAATACCGATAATCAAATAATCTTACTCCCAAAATACTGAATTATTGGCGGTCAATAGATTGAACCTCACCCGTTGGTAAATCAAAGAATGAAAACTATTTGATTACCTATTTATAATAAACTCAGGATTAAGAGCAATTACATAACTATAGTTAACTGGAGATTTGATACTTTATGACAGAAAAAAAAACAACCTTAATCAAATCTCTCATTTATCCTTTCAATGTGAATGTTAATTCACACCAATATTTTACAATGATTCGGACAAAATCATTTCTTAAAATATTGCAGCCTAAATAAAGTGCCCAACTTTATTTAACAGCTGTGAATCTATTCATCAATTGTGAGAACCTATGATCATGTCCTCCATGAACGTATCCATATGATTATATACTCCACAGTTTGATCCGGACCTTAATGTTTGTAAATAGTGCGCAAAATAAATAAATAAAACCTTATTTATGAAATTCAGAAAATAATTTCATTGTTTCATCGTCTTACTCCAAGAGCACAATGAAACCAATAACTCTCACTCGCTTAATGCAAGTCTGGGATCCTCCTAAGACCCAAAGAAGTAACATACCTCTCGAACACAAGTTCAGACAAACTATTAGTAACTGGGTCTGCAAGATCCACCTCTAATGCTATCTGAGTTTAGTGAAAAACTCATAACTCGAGGTTGATTTCTTGAGTCAATTTCCACTTGAAATAACTGAATTTGTGAAAACTCAGCTTTTCAATACTCCCACTAGAATATACCAGCATATAATCTCTCGTTCTCAAAAGATACTTGAGTACATGCTTAACAATAATCTCAGTGTTTCTCTATATCCTGAATGATACCATCTCACTACTCCCACTACGTGACAGATGTCTGGTTTAACGCCCAACACGATATGCATGAGACTACCTTTGTCAAAGCATAAGATATTCTGCTCATGCATTCTTCCTTCTCAGGAGTCTTTTGTTACTCCTTAGGGAGATAAATTCTACATCTGAGAATTATATTTCTTCTCTTAGAATTCTTGTAACACCCCGTATATATCCGGCAATGTTATCATATCATCGTATTAAGCTACGCTTAATTAAAATGCGGAATATATTTTTCTTTTCTTTTATGACGTCATTATCATTACCAACTTGCTTAGTTAATCATTTAAATAAAACCATGTCTGTATGTAAATTGCAAAAGACAGCTAACTGAAATACCTCATTAATTAAAATAACATATATATGTCTCTAGTCACGGAACTACAACACGTAGACCGGACCAACTAGCAGTTTATACAACTCAAGCTAAAAGTACTAACAATATAATGGCATGGACAACTCTCATGCTCACCCAATAAAGCAACAAGGCCCAACATAAGTCTCAACTCAATAATCATAAATAACAGAAAACATAAATAGCATCCAGTCCAGTCATGCCAGCATAAATATAACAACAATAATCATCAACTAAGCTCTGGCCTCCTGCCACCAGAGGCATCAGTCCCCATACTACCTGAACCTGAAATAAGCATTCCCCAAACGTGGGGTGAGATCTCTAAACAAGAAATCTCAGTAAGATAAGGGGTCCTCAAGGATCTTCCACCCCAAGCTCACTTACATGTGCAATATAAGTTCTAAAAGCAGTAATTCAATATCAGTTCCAAAATCAGTGCAATGCAACAGATATTAATGTCATGTGTGTTATAATAATTCTACTGATCAGAAAAATGCAGGAATACGTCTATTACCCACATAAATGTCAGCCCATGTTGTACCCGCCCATGCTGTACCCGCCCACAGGAATACCCCATGGCATCCTATTTAGATGGAACACCGCATACATATCATATAGCATTTGCACTTAACAGTTCAATGGCATTTCAGCAAAACAATACATGAAAACACATCATGCATATAAACCATCCCCCCAAGGAGTATGGTGGAACAGACAATGGCTAAACCGAGGACATGAAAGCTTTCCTTGCAAGCTAACTATCCAATGCCAAGAGTCCACACACCGCTCAAGGCCCACAAACAACACAATCACAATCTGTTTGTATCATAATTCATCATCAATAATCATAGCACATAAGCTTATACATAAAGACAACGCTTCTCTTTTACGTTTTACGTCTTAAGGCTTCTCACAAAGCCACAAGCCCTTAACCACTAGATTCTGACTTAGATTACTTATTACAGAAGTCCCTTTGGACCAAACATGGGTCCATAAACCCAAAATAGCATTCTGCATGAACAGTGTCATCACTGTCCACGAAAACCCAGAATATCCGGATATTCCTCGGGGGCATATCCGGATATCAATATCTGGATACGCATATCCGGATATTTCGCGACAGACAGCAGCTTCTGCATTCACGAAGATATCCATCCAAGGTACCATTTTTAACACTTTAAAACGTCAAAGCATGCATTTTTATTCTGTTTTAGGTTCATACAACAATTGGTTACTTGTTTAACTCAATAAACATACCAAGACATCAACTTTAACCCATTAAACTCATGATCAAATGTTGGTAACACTTACCCAAGCTTCAAACACAGAAAAGAGGGCTCTTGGAGCTCACCAACAGCTCCAAAAATACTGACTTAGAATGGTGCACGAAAATGCCCAACAAGGTGGGTCATTTCTTCACAAAGATTGACACTTGGAGCTTCAACAACCAAGAACAAGGCTCCAACCCAACAACCCACTAACTCAGCCCCCTCACAAACACCACATAGCCACCAACACTCAGAAACAAGGTCTCCAACAACCCCCCAATGATGATTATCACTCACCCAAGGTGATTTGATGAAGAAAATGAGAAGAAAGGCTACAAGGAAGGTCAAACAATGGTGGAGAAGGCCAAGGCAGCAGCCATCAGCAGTCTCTCACGTAATAATGGTTGTAGATCAACCTAAGGTTTAGTGCCAAGCACTATATATAGGCGGTTTAAGTCATAACACACAATATTAACATTAATAGCTACGCTTAGCATTTTAATCCCAAACTCTGGATTCTTAACCTACTCAATTTTACAAGAATTATCATATTTTTATTATATTTTTCTGAACACCTTTCTGGTACGCGCTTTTCATAGTCAGTATCAATTTCTGACACCATTTCTCATTATTTTAACTTGAAACTCGTTTTACAATTCCTATATATTATTCTAGGAATTATCATGCACTTATTATAATTTTCTGGGATACTTTTTTCGGTACGCATTTATACCGACTAGCAGAACCGGTATCTGCACTTTTCGTTAGAAAAGCAACTTTCAGCATTATTACTCACTTACTATAATTATTAGAGCCTCATAATAATTATTAGGGTCAATTATGGAATTATCTCATTAAACTCATAATTAACTGATTAATTTCCTTAATTAACGGTGCAGGTTCTTACAATTCTCATGTTGAATTTTGACAAGAGTTTTGTCAATGTAAGTAGTCTGAGGTGATGCCAACAACTTATTCTTCTGGTCTCATAAGAGTTTTATACCAAGAATATAATTGACTTCACCAGTACTTCCATACAAAAACACTAACTTAGCCAACTTTTATGCTTGATATTACCTCTATGTTATTTTCAATAAGGAGCATATCATCTACATAAAGTACCAGGAAAAACTATTGTCTTACATTGGATTCTTTACATAAAAATACACATCATTCAACAAGGTTCTCTCAAAATCAAAATTTTGATAACCTGATCAAAGACTGATGTTCCAAGACCTGGATGCTTGCTTAAGTCCATGAAGTAGACTTTCACAACTTGCATACCATATGTTTATGCCCATTTGTTATAAACCCTTTTTGGTTATTGTATGCAGATATCCTGACATCCAACTCCCAAAATTAAATCCCATAATTGAGACTTATAGCAGCAACTAAGAGAATCTGGACAGATTCAAGCATGGCATATGGCAAAATTTGCCTCCAAGCTAGCTTTGAAGGTTTTCACCTTCCTGTCCATCCTCTCTTTGTCTTTTATGTCCACATGCACCTAGTGGATGTTACCCCTCTTGGTGCCTTTACTAGGGACTGGACGGAGTTGAAATACAAGTATTCCATCTCATTGTTCATAGCTTGAGCAACACTTGATTAACAACATCTTCTAGTGCATTATCGTAACTAGTAAGATCAATGTCACTCAACAAGATACAACTTGAGAGTTAATAAGGTTTTCTCCCATTACGAATGCACTGCACTAAACCTTGTGTATTTATAGGTAAAACAAAGAGTGGGTCAAACGGTGGATCTTCAATTTCTTTAGGATCCAATTATTCTTGATATTGTTCCTCCACGTGTGATACTAATATTTCTACTAGTTTCACTTATATATTATCATGTTGAATTTCCAATTACGATTCTCTTGTTTGTTCACCTACAGATATATCTATCCCCTCTTGAACAATCAAGGGAACAGTGGATGAAACTTCTAAAGATTCTGGAAATTATTGATATGAGATAAATCTCATCAAGAATAACCTTACTTAAGAGCTTATAATTTATCATCTAGTCCTCCTTTAAGAAAATCATGTGAGTGCTCACTTAGATTATCTTGTCCTTAAGATTAAATAAGAAATCATCCCTCGTTCTCTTAGGTAGCCAAAAAATATGCACTCTTCCATACAAGATTCCATCTTATTTGACTGCTGTTGTAGGACGTGTGCCGTAGCACCCTAAATTCGAATATAGTTTGATTTGGGCTTGCACCCTTTCCATAATTCTTTAGGTTTCATTATAACAAAATTTGACGGAACCTAGTTAAGAAGGTACATTTTCTTCTCCTAGGCATCTCCCTTGAACAACATTGGCAAAGATGAATAACTGAACATGATCTTCATCAAGTCTAGAAATGTTTGATTTTTGCATACTACAATTTCATTCAACTAATGCATTCCTAGAGTTGACAGTTATAAAACTACCCCCTCTTAAATAAGGTAAGACCTGAACTTACCAAACAAGTAGCCAACACTTTAGTCAGACCAAAGTGTTTTGATTTGAACACCTACATGCTTTTATGCCTCAGACTTAAACCTCTTGAAATTTTCAAAAGCTTTAGACTCATGGCGCATTTGGTTGATCTATCCAAATCCAGAGTAAACATTCATATAATGAAGTACTCATCACCTCTTCTGGCTTGAACGTTAATTGGTCCACATACATTAGTATGTACCAGTTCCAGTTGAATAGTTGCACAAATATTTTTGGCCCCTTGTAGGATTGCTTGGCCATTTTACCTTCCAAATAGGACTAACATGTAGCTTTTAGTTTAAAAGATTCTTGAACTTTTAGTCCCTCTTTTAACTAAAACATATTTCCTACTTGAGGTAATGTGACTCAACCACAAAGACCAAAGTTATGTTTCATTTGAAATTTTTATTTCTTTGGTGAAAGTTCTTGTTCATCATCCTTTCCATTCAACACAATAAATTTAGGGGGTATAGGACAAAGGTAATAAAGACTATTTAAACAATGTAGCAGAACAAACAAGACGAAGATGAACTTCGAAATGTAACTGAGGAATCAATTGCATTGTCAAACCATGTTTTAATCAAAACAACTAACAATAATTGAATTCCTCTTGAAATCTGGAACAAATAAACAGTCACCTAAAACCATAGTCTTATAAATAACTTGTCCTACTGCAAATGCAGACACAAGTTTCCATTTTCAAGCTTAAAATATCTATGTCCATTGCTGTCAGGTATCCCATGTTTAAACTATTGCAAAGAGTAACAAACATAATCAGTGATTCCTGAATCAATAATTCATTCACTGATCAGGCCTTGATATGCCCATGTCTGGTTCTTTTCATCACCTCTGGGCAATTTTTCTTTCAATGTCCCTTCAATCTGCTCTTGAAGCACCTGTCTTGCAGCTTCTTCATAGCAACTGGTTTGACAACTGATCACCAAGTTATTTTATTCTTGTTACCACCCTTGGGTTTTCCATTGGATTTAACAAGACTTTTAGCAAAATTTGCGTTGACTGCATTATGTCTAGCAGAGCTGCTAGACACAACAAACATGTTATTAAGAGTCTGAAGCATCTCTACTCCACTCTTAACCATATGCATTTGCTTATGCAAGTGTTTGGAAAGACTGACAAAAATATAATAGCAAACTATCATATTTTTCCTTTTCCAATCTGAGTATTGCGTCCTTAGACGCATCCTCTGCAGGTTGCTATGGCCCTTGTACTGTCAGGACAAATTTTAGCTTTCATGTTTTAGAACAATATTAAAAAATTATTTTTCACTTAGTTGGTACCATCTAGAGGTTTATGACTCAAAATCATTTCTAAGATATTTTCTGGAAAACATATAAAGCACATAATTACAAATAAATAATGCAATAAACAAACTAAGTGCAAGTTGATTCTCATAACTACTCTTGTTTATTGTTAACAATCTTTCAGTTTATCTTCACAAGACTTACGTTGAGCAAGTGACTTGTAAAAACTAAAATTGTTATTTGGGCCTTCGGTGCCATTATCAAAGCCTCGTTGGGAGGGTTAATAACTTTACCTAAGTTGAATGTAGTTAACCATTGTTTAATTTTAAAATTATCTTTAGTATCTAAGCATTACCGACGTTGAGCCGTACAATACTTTACTAAAATTTTGAAATTATTAAGGTCCAATCAAATAAAATCCAGTCATGCTTATCCGTTGGGACTTCACATGACCATTTTATTAACGGACCCACAAATGGAGCCCGCAGGTTTTAAAATTAAATAATTAATTTAAAACCTTCACCCATTCAATATTTTTATTTTGAGAATTTTATAAGCTTAGTTGAATTTATTGTTTAATTTCAAAACTATCTTTAATAACTTAGTATTGTCGACGTTAGGTCGTACAATACTTTATTAAAATTTTAAAATTATTAAGGCCCAATAAAATCCAATCATGCTTATCGTTGGGGCCTCACATGAATATTTTATTGATAGGCCCATAATGCGTCTGGAGGTTAAATTAATTTCTTAATTTAAAACTCCTCCTTTAATTATTTAGGTCCAATCTAATAAAATCCAATCATGCTTATTCGACGAGACTTCACATGATTATTTTATTAATGGTCCTATAATGCGCTTGAAGGTTAAATTAATTTTGTAATTTAAATCTCCTCCCATTCAACATAAGCAAATTTTTCAATTTCTGAGAATTATTTAATTGAGAGTATCCTTTGTTTGATTTCAAAAACTATGTAAGCAAGAGCGCCGATGAACGTGCATCACTTAGCTTATCTGAATTTTGAAATCATTAAGGTTTAAAATTCGGTCATGATAGGCAGCGTGTGCTTCACATAATCATGATACATAATTGTGGTATGCAGCGTGTGTTTAACACATGACTATTTTAGTATACCCACAAATTAAATCATCCAAATAGCTGATTTAATTATTAATCTAGATTGCAACAATCATAATAATTATCATTTATGAGGATAATTTGAAATCAAAATAATTTCCATAATGATTATTTGTCTTGATGTTAATTATCCAAAATTAATTAATTCAATTATTAATCTAGATTTTTAACAAAAATCATAATAATTATTAATAAATTTTTTAGGATAATTTAAAATCAAAATAATCCCATAAAAATCATCATAATAGCTACTATGCTCATGTAATCATACAAGTTATGCAACAATATGACACCACTTATTCTATATGGCATGTTATCGCAATAAAGCATGTTATCAATCATATAAATCATCCAATCATACAATTAAGGCAATTAATCATAATAAAAACCTTAATCCATGGTTTCCTAAAAAAATAAAATTACAAAGTAATTAAATAGAAAACTTTGCGGCTGATTGCTCCTTTCCTTATAGTCCATAGGTTTTGTTTCAAACCTCTTTATGGTAGCCATGGGCCCAAAGGCCCAAAATACCAACTTTTGACGAGAAACCCTAAGGTAGTGTTTGGTTGGGGATTTGCTCAAACTTTGCTGGATAAGTGCATGTGGGAATGTGAGATAGCAATGTTTGGTTGGGGATTTTTGTTAATCTTTGCCATCAAACCCACTTGCCCAGCACTATCTGAAGAAGTGTAAATCTTGGATTTCAGCACTGTTCAAGAAGACGTTGAAACAGGTGGAATTGTTGAACGAAATCGGATATGTAAAAAAGGTGAAGAATGGGTGACAAATATACCCCTGCTTCCTAACCACACGTTTGCAAGTGACAGATATGTAAAAGGTTAATTTCGTAATTTGCATTATCTTTCCCATCATAGTTTTATTTTCAACCAAACACACATCAGGATATTTAACCCAATTTTCCTAGTAATATTTTGCGCTACCAAACAACTTTTTTTACACTTTCCTACTAAACTAACTTTCCAACATCTTTCCTAGCAAAGACAACTACCCACCTTCAAAAAATTTCTCCCCAACCAAACACTACCTAAGTCAACATATAGGAACCCTAGCCGTCATGTCCACTGCGCCGTCACCCGAACTCATCTCAGCACGAAACTCCAAGGGAAGGACCGCCTTGAAGAGACGAGTGCACCTCCACCGGAACCACCCAAAAAGGTGGCCGAACGCTCCCTCGCGCTCTCATTCTTTGCCGGAGAGTGGCAGCCACTCGCAGACGCTTGTGGCGGAGCGTGGAGGCGGGTGGAGTCTCCGGTGGCAGGTATTCATCCACTGTTGCGTTCGTCTTTTTGTCCTCTTTCCAACCATATATAGATCGCCCCATTTTGAGATCAGGAAGTCCTTGAAAAGTCTCTGATAGTGCTGACTGCGCATCTTCCTCGTGGTTTCTCGATCTTGAATTTTTACAAAATATTGAAAAAATAAACAGAAATTCGAGAAAAATAAATAAAAACAGCAAGGAGGAAACCTAATCATGTGGGATTAGCCTACTTGTTACAACCCAAGAAAATACAAGGAAATTTCTACCATGAATTAAAGTCAAAACCATATAAAGAATAAATTTATAATGAAAAGAATACTCATGCAAATATTTGAATAACAAATATAGAATCCTATGTGCCATATTTTAGGAAGCAAAACAAATTACATGATAAACGTAAAATAAAACTAGATCCACATCCAAAAACACAATCCTGCTCTGATACCAATTGTAGGAGCAATTGCATCTGCGGAAGCGTATGAGACCATTGTGATTTGTATGTATAAGGATCATCATGGTTTTATCTATTACCTCTTTGATGGCGCAGATGTGAGATGATGATGTTCCACATTCTTGAGTCCTTTGCATCACTGCATGAACTCACACGAACTGTTGTGGTAGACCTTCCAAACTATCTCTCGAGGAGAAAGGGAAAGTGTGTGGGCACTTATCAGATTCTGAGCTTGTCTCTTTCTCACAAAAGACCTCTGGAGGCTGATGACTTAAGTGGTACTATTTATATGGGTTCCAAGAAATCCTAGCTATTGGGCTCTAGGTTTCTTCGGCTCTTCTCATACTAATATCCCATTTGGGCTTTAGTAAAAGAGCAAACCCAACATGAATCAGATTCGAGCATGGTTACAAGAGAACTAGTGAATTACCCGTGTCGATGCACGGAAAAAAAATTGGTTTGTTTGGCGTTCAGCTAGTTCATGTTTTTAGAGAAGGAAATAGTTGTGCAGATTGGCTTTCTAAGTATCCTTTAGACTATACTGTTGAGAATAATTTTTGTATTTTTTCAAACCCTCCCCCTTGTATTTGGCCTTTGTATTGGGCTGATTTGTCGTTGTCTTGTAATTTCAGAACGATTTTATTGAATTGATCTCTTTGAGATGTTGTTGTTAACCCCCTTAGATTAAAAAAAATAGGTTTTAAGTTCGATTCATGTTTAATAATTCATATTTTTAGTCCGTTAAAAATATAATTTATTATACACCTTTTGCTGGTTGTCTATCTATCAAATTTGCAAATTTCATACTCAATTCTTTTTAATTTATTTTTATGTTATTCTATCCTTTTCTCGTGTATTGAACTAGAGTTTGTTTCCTCTGATAGTAATTCAATATTTTCCTTTAAAAAATATACATATTGCTCTTAATTATTTATAATTATAAATTTAAATTTAGTTTATATATTTTCTTTCTAATTTTAAATGTTTTAAATTTATTATTTCAATTTATACTTAAATTGATTATGTATATTTTTTAAAAATTTCATTTTATATTTTACTTCATTTTAAAAATATTCGAATAATGTAAAAATACTTGTCAGTACTATATTATAAAAAAGAATATTCATTTTCCAACATAATTTTTAATTTATTATTTAATTAAGAAAATATTTAAAAAATATAAATATTAACTTTTTATGGTAATGACGAATTTTAAATACTCTTTAACTTTCACATTATAGCTAAAACTCTTTGAAAAAAATATTTGTAATATTATAATAAAACTCTTCATTATTTCTTATGTTTGTTTAATAAGTGTTTAGATATTTTAAAATTTTTAATAAGTGTTTAGATATTTTAAAAAATTTAAGAATACAAAGAAAAAATAAAGAAGTTGTTAATGGGTATGTACAATAAATTTTCATACTCCATATATGTACATATATCTTCATTGTTTTTTTTTCTTTAACAGTTTTCACTGATTAACAGCCAAAATTTTCATTTTTGTAATGAAATCAAATACAAATAACACCAAGAAATAATTCAATTTCATTACCAATAGCAACTGTAGCTCTACATTAAAATAATTTGTTTTTTAAAAAGGTAAACGTAAAACAACACACCATTTAAAAAAAAATCAATAAATACAACCACACACAAAAAAGTTGTAAATAATAAAAAGGGGCATGAATTTCACTCGTGTTTGAAACATCCAATAAACAATTATGGTTAGTAAATAACATGTATCCGTTAAATCTTAAGAAAGGAACAAAATATCGTATCTTGTGGAGAATGACTGGGTTCCGGATGATGAGTGCAAATAAGATAAAAAAAGTTAGAAAAAAATCGTAATTGAAAAAAAATGGAAGAAAAAGAAGAAATTCAGAAGAAAGCAATATATGATCACACACAGAGTAGTTCCAAATCTTCTTTGTCTAATACCACTATTATAATTTTAGGTAGGGCCAACTTACACTTTTAACTATGATCTAATTTTAATTACTTATATAATTATATATACTAAATAAAATTTAATAAAATATAACTAGGACGCCCCTATCCAAAATAAAACATGGCTACGCCACACGATACTTCAGTTTCAAACAATAACTACTGTTGAAATTTTGGGCTACTTCAATACTTGAGCTGAGTTGTATATTTGGGTTCAAATGAAATCTTCGGAAAAGGAAGGTAAGATCATAGGGATGTGCAAAATATCCAAAAGAACCAAACCGACCATAACCAAACTGCTCCACATAATAAAAACCGGTTATTTTTAAAAACCGGTTTCATATGAAACTGCATTTTATTTTATAAACTGGTTATTTACCAAACCATAAAAATAATTGGTTATCCATAACCAAACTATTTTACAATTAAAGAACAAATAAGTATTATCTTTTATTCTTAACATTAAAATGTGAAAATTACATAAATAGGAATCATTTTTAACTGTGACATTATTAGAAAAGTCTCAAATACTAACAAAATGTATCGAAGAAAAATATTTTGTCAAATTTTTTGACAAAAACCATATTACGTATAAAATAGAGACGAAAAAAAATTTCGTCAAAACTAGAGACGGAACAAGATAATCACTGACATAAATTTTTGAGGGACAAAATATTTCAGTCAAAATTCTTGATAGAATCTAAATTCCGTCGAAATTTTCGACAGAAACAATTCTATCAAACTTTTCAACGAAAAATAATTCTGTAAAAAAATTTGACGAAACGCCTTTTCATAAAAAAAATTGAAAGCAAATAATTTCGTCAAATTTTTTTACGAAAAATATTTCCGTCCAAATTTTCGACAAAAAATATTTCCAACAAAATACATTTACAGCGAAAATTTTGACAAAAAATATTTACATAAAAAATTTGACTAAATTTTTTTGACGAAAAACATTTTTATAAAACATTTTGACAAAATAAATTTTTGTCAAAATTTTTTATCGAAATATTGTTCGTCATGAAATTTTTACGAAAATTTTTAATGGAAATATTTTTTATCAAAAAACTTGACGAAAATATTTTTCGTCGAAATTTTTTGATGGAAATATGTTTCGTTAAAAGTTTTGAGGAAATTTTTTTTGTCAAAAAGTTTAACGAAAATGTTTCCGTCGAAAATTTTCGACAGAATTTGAATTCTATAAAGAATTTTGATGAAATTTTTTTCCGTCAAAAGTTTCCGAAGGAAATGTGTTTCGTGGAAAATTTTGATAGAAATATTTTTTCGTCAAAAATTTCGATAAATATGTTTTTTTGTGAAATATTTTGAGGAAAATGTTTTGACGAAATTTATATTCCGTAAAAAAATTTGACAAAAAAACTTTTCCGTAAATTGTTTTTAGAGATATGTTTTTAGTCACAAATTTTGATGAAAATATTTTTTGAAAATTTGACAAAAAATGTTTTTTAGTCACATATTTTTTTGTCGAATTTTTTTACAAAATATAAATTTCGTCAAAACATTTCCCTCTAAATATTTCACAAAAAAACATATTCATTGATTTTCGTCTTGAGAGTTCCAAAACAATGAAGATTCTTGCAAGAAATAGTTAGTCAACTACCTATAACCAGGAGAAGCAAACAACTACTTATAAAAATAGCACAATCCATCAAAAATCGATTTTCAATTTGTTAAAAAACCGGTTTTGAACTTGATAACCGGTTTATGGTTCATAACCGGTTTTGATTTAAAATAAGTTTTGAATCAAAACCGGTTTTAAACCACAAACCGCTTTTAAATCAGTTTGGACAAATTAAAAATCATTTTTTTTTTAAAAAAAGTGGTTCGGTTTAAAATTCAAACCGTTTAAAACTGGTTTGATTTGATTTTTAACAATAACCAAACCGAACCGCTCCATGCCCTATAACATCATTTCATTGCTTTAAATAACATCTTAAGTAAAGCAAGGTAAGATCATGGTCCATATGATTCTTTAGTTTTTATATGGCCCTGAACCCTGCTTAGGGCTTCAGATAGTGGCCCAAATTCCAGCCAACTGGGATTATTGTTTGAAAAAATTGACTTCTACTTGCACTTTCATTTTCATTGCCTTCCTCTATTTCTATTCCTTTACCCTCAAGAATAATAATATCCCACATCATGTCTCTCGTGCATTGATCAAAATTTTTGTACTTGCAGATTGGCTCTGTTATTATTTATTTATTTATTTATTTTTTTGAAATATGGTAGTTCAATTAATTAAATTTGTCCCTTTCGCCCAAAAGCTTAATAAATCAAGTTGTTTTATTCTGACAGTGTTAGCATGGAAGATGATGGAAACTTCAGGTTTATGTCAAGTCGCTCACATGCCCATGCACCCGGGCCCCGGGAGCTCCTTCACATGATTAGCTGCCCACTTTCTATCAATGTCTAATTGTCTATCACTCTATCCCCTCCTCTCTCTCTTTTTTTTAACTTTCAATTTTAGATAAAGAATTTTGTCACTCTCCTTACTCCTGTTACCCCTGTAGTGAATCTTCATGGACATTGATAGAGTAGACGTTGCAAGCTTTTGCAAGGGAAGGGCAAGTATAATGTTTCTCAAAGTTGGGAATGAGTTAAATAAAGAACATATTAAATGAAAAGATTCATGAACCTAATGTTTGAGTTCCATACTTATCTTACTAGTGGTAATCTCTCCTGTTTTGGGCTCAGCTTTCTTTTTTGTCATAAGATAATACTTTGCAAAAGTTGAGAACTATGCTAGTTTTCAAAGATGAAACAATTACAAGATTCCACATATTCACAACGGCTTCTTAATTATTATTTTTAGATTGAATAATCAAAATAATGTTTTAATGGTACAATGTCGGTCATATTAATTCATCAATGAAGACAATTGTAAATATGTATTCCGTCGGTAAAATTAGCCCACACATTAATTAAAATTAGTTAAAGTTAATAGATACTAACCGAGAATTAGTTCAAGTGATACATGTTTGATTCCGCTTAAATAAAGTATCGAGTTTAATTCAAATTTTTGTAAATGAAAAAAATCTCCTTTGACAGAGTTTGCCCCACCATAATATGAATATTTCCGACTCAAACAAAATTGTTTCCTCATAAATGATATTTGTGATTAAAAAAAAAATAAGTAGACGCAACATGTTATGATACATAGTCAAGCTATATAGTCTACGTTGTATTAGTTTGACTAATGTTCAGCTTTTATCAAAATCATCGGGGGAAAAAAAAGTGAAGAAAAGTCCTTGAGCAAGTTGATGTGATGAGAATAAACGAGGCAGAAATGATTTAGATTGTGTATTTATTCCCGATAGTATGTGTAATTACCATTTTTCTTCAAAAAAACAAGTTTGATCTTCATCCGTACTAACTTAATCAAGAATTTTATTTGTTTATTTACCTTAAGATTACTTCTTATTTGTGTAAGATTTTTCAAAATTGATGCGGATTATGACTTCATTTACTTAAGATATTGAGTTTAAGACGTAATTAATTATTTGAATTTTATGATGACAACTAGGCAGATGGATATAATTAGCTATTTACGCAGATAAAAGCTCATCATTAATTTACATATTTTTCTTCATAATATTTATTTATTTATTTATCAGCGTTTTGGGGGGAATCAGAAACAAACAAGCAGATATAGGGGGTTAACATCTTAATATTTAGACTGGGATAATGGGACAGGCCCATGTATAACGTAATTGATTACAGGTAAGATAGATAGGTCTCTCTTTAGTCTTTACCAAATCCTGAAGCGATTCAATTTAACTGTAAATCAATGATGAAAGAAACGTCCACTCCTTGTCACTCATGGCATGGAGAAAACAGAAAGGTGTCAGTAGTTCTAATTTGGGACCAAGGGTAACAGATTCAGCGGAACTATATGTTTAAAAACTATGGGGGTGTGACATTTTGATATGTTATCATTATGTCATTCCTTACTAACACTCACTACAATATAATCTTCATATCTTAATTTAATACTGTAGATAAAAGTTGACAGAAGTGCTAATTGTCGACAAGATCAAGTGTGGGGATCATAGTTGTTGATGAGGATATTTTCCGAGGCATTTGGTGCAACTAGATTGCACATGCATGGTTCCATATAAGTGCGACAAGATATAATAGTTAATCTGTAATATTAAAATGTTATCCGTGTTGAATTTTTTCGTTTTGTAATCTTAAGTCTCAAGTTCCACAGTTATTTATTTATTTTTTTGGAAACTTCCACCTTATTAGAGTTAATAAGGTTGAGATTTCCTGTATAAATAAGCCTTTATGCTTCTAGTCGTTAAAAGTCTTTGGTCTCTTGGCGCAATATTTGACGAGATACCACTTGTTTGGGTGGTAACGGGTACCATTGAAAATCAAGGACGCATTAGTCTTAAAGGGTAAATTAATGGTAAAAAAAGGAGCCTCCGGTTATGCAGTCATGAAATTTGAAAGAAAATTGGCACGCCTAATTTCAAGCGAATGGATCATGAACATGGTCAACCAACTGAAAGAGTGAAAAAAGTTGCATATAGATGACTAGCCATGCAGCTTATAGGCATGCCACGCTTTCGTTATTTGTCAAATTCACCACTTCTCTCCACCCACCGCCCACGTTCTCACTATAATGAGTTCATTTGTTCAAAACCACCTTTATGTTTGGTATAAGTGAAAAGCTCTGACGTTTTCTTTACAGCTCCTTTTTTTTCTCCTTATTTTTTTTATCACCGGTTATAATTCTGTATTTACGAGAATACACAATTATAATATGAAAATTATTTCTCCACGTCAACTCATAACTTCTTAAGAAAGAAAGAAAAAATTAATTTTAATATTATAACTATATATTTCTCGATATACATATTTATAATTGGTGGCAAAATAAAATAAAAAATTTGCCGCTACCAGATTTCCCTTCTTTATTTGTGTGTCAAGTCATTTTTATGGATTATTATTGTCTTTTACTTTAATTATAATTTTAATGTTATAAATATATGATAAGTATCTTATTAGAGATATATAAAAATCATTAATGTAACCTCACCCACCAGCTTAAATTTTTGGGTTAAATTGATTCTTTATATGGTATCAGAGTCTCATTGTCCCGGGTTCGATCATCGTCGCTCCCCACTTTCTTCGTGAAATTTCGTAGCATGTATAGGTTGAACCTGATACATCATCCACATTTCTATAACAACGTCTAAGATAAGAATTCTTTGGTATTGAATTTACATATGAGATAAAAAAATGTTAAATGACATGAATTTATTTTCATAAATCGACTCAGAATAATAATAAAAGAACTTTGTTACTTTTTCACAATTACATTTTCGCTTTTTAAACTCCCCCACCCTTAGGGCTCGTTTGTATTGCCTTTTCAAGAAAGTCATTTTTATCACTTCCTTATTTTAAAATTATTTTCTATAAAAGTTACAGCTATTTAGATTTTTTAAAAAATATTTGATTTTTGAAAAAAAAATATTTGACTTTTGACTTCTGCTTTTTTTAAAAGCTAAAATTTTTAGCTTCCGAAAAAAGTAAATTTTTGACTTTTTTTATGACTTCTGCTTTTTTTAAAAGCAGGGATCCAAACAGACTTTTTTCAAGAAGTGCTTTTTTTTCTTAAAAAAAACAGCTTTTGAAGAAAAAAAAGCTCATCCAAACAGCCTCTTAGTATCTAACAACAATGATCATTAGGAAATGGAAGAGAGAAAGAGATGCTTTTTGTTTTGAAAAATATGTTGAGATATATAGTCTCACATTGATTGGATGGGCAACTAATATAGCCTTTATAAGGCCTTGGGCAATTCCACCCTTTGAGCTAGCTTTTGGGGTGGTGACCTCAATGTTCTTTACATGATATCAGAGTCTCACTGTCCCCCACTTTAAAGTGGAATTAAAATAAAAAGCATAAAAAGGTAAACAAAAAATTGGGCCTGTGCAATTCCATGCTTCTAGCCTATAGGGCTCTTGGGTGAGGGGGCGTGTTGAGATATATAGTCCCACGTTGATTGGATGAGCAACTAATATGGCCTTTATAAGGCCTTGGGCACTCCCACCCTTTGAGCTAGCTTTTGGGGTGGTGTATCCCAAGGTTCTTTACAAAATATATACCAGTCACGTTGTTGAGATATATAGTCTCACATTGTGGTTGTATGAGCAACTAATGTGGAGTTTATAAAGCCTTGGGCACTCCCACCCTTTGAGCTAGCTTTTGAGGTGGTGTATACCAAGGTTCTTTACATGGTATCTGAGCCTCGCCGCCCTCCACTTTCTCTTGTGGCGTTTCTTAGCACAGGTAGGCTGAGCCTGTTGCATTGTCCACTTTTCAAGCCCAATGAGCTCTTGTGTGAGGGGGCGTGTTGAGATATACAATCCCACGTTGGTTGTATGAGCAATTAATGTGAAGTTTATAAAACATTGGACACTTCCCTCCTTTGACCTAGCTTTTGGGGTGATTTATTCTAAAATTCTTTACACACGTAAATGGGAGGTTTGAGGCTTTGTCCCAAAATCACAGGGTGGGGCGGATAGATTACATATGGGAATAACAAGTTAGGTATAGACACTTTTCTGGACAAGGCTTGTGTGTTCCAATAGGAAAACTCTGTGGGGTTGGAACAGTTCTATGATTTTGGATTTATCAAAAAAAATAAAATGTTGTTGCAAACACGAGAATTAAAAGCAATTTTTGCTTACAATACAATCTAACTTTCGATTCTGTTTTCTGATTTGGACCGAAGGCCCCGAAAGGTTTCAAAGGCCCTACTAGGGGTAACTTACTGAAGTGACCTCATACTAGCAAATCATCACAAGGGATTAAATAATAGCAAGATTCGTACCAAAACTATGGTTCCCTTTTTTATAACCTTTTGTACTTCAATCACGCTTTAGAAAATCTATTTACGATTCTACTATTTACAAATAAAATTTATTATCTATAACGGTAACATCAGTCGGATTATGTTGATAAGTTAACAATATATGATCGATAACAGGAAATCGAACATGTTGAGAACCTTGACCCTCCTTTAGAAATAGACTTGCGAGTACATAAGCCTGTTATGATTAGCTCTTCTAATTAAATACAAACATTATTTATACAAACCGGAAACACAATATATTGAACATCGCTCAAACCACACAGTGTACATGTTACATGAGATCTATTGAACAATCGTCACCATCCAAAATACACCATAGTCTCCCTCACATGCACATCTAATAGCTTCCTTCTAAACATGAAGATAAAATTTCTGGTAATACAGCATATATGCATTTTTTTTATCTGGCAGATGCTTCTACATAGTTGGGAAAATGACAAAGAAGGATTTGAGTTTGCGGCATCAGTTGATCAATATATCACACGATTTAAATTAGGTCTTTAGTACGTACTTCAACTGTTGCAGCACTACTCGCACGTTGTGGAGTTATTCATATATCCGTTAGGTGTACATTTTTGGATTATTAACTTATATTCCATCCAACATGTTCAATAAGAATTTGAAAACTAGCTATACGAGAAGTATCTTGTTTTGGTTCCGACTTAATTAGGAGTAGTAGGGATACTTCCATATAAATATGCTAGTGTCAAAAAGGGCGTACAATTCATATGGAGAGTCATGATCTTGTCTCTTACTCCCTCATATTTGCAAAAGATTTGAATTCATTAAAACTAAAAAAATTAATATTGGGCCTTCTTGTTGAAATTTAGGGTTTGGTATAATTCATAAGTTAAAACAAGTTTATGTAACAGTTATCTCAAATGTCTAACCTTTTTCTATAAATACTTCGAAACTGTTGCACACAAAAAAAAAAAAAAAAATCTCTTAAGACTACTGTAAGTTATTCCTAGGTTTTTGTGATTGATAGTATAAAGAATTAATTCACCTCAAAAGCTTAAACTATTAAGTGAAGGCCCATCAATTATATATTTCTCTAACACATCCCTCACAAAAGAGCTCGTTGGGCTTGAAAGGTGGACGATGCATAAGGCCCAACGTACGATGCATCAGGCCCAACATACATGTGCATTATCCACGCTTCATGTCCAGTGGGCTCTCGTGTGAGGGGCCGTGTTAGATAAGTATATAAACAAAAAATTAGGCCTGTATAATATCCACGCTTCAAGTCCAAAAGGATGTTGAGAAATCCAAGTGTGAATGATTGAGTGAAAAAGTCTCGCATTAATTAAGAATGGACTAAGTGAGCATCATATAAGTAGAACGACCCATGCACCTAATGCCTTAAGATTTTGGGTTTGATTGTAGTATTCCAAGTCCACTTAAAGTCGCTGCTCACTTGGCCCGTGGTTGGCGGTCTCTTCCCGCCATGAGCTCCCCTTGCACGGCCCAACAATTGATATTAGAGCTAATGGTGGATTGGCCTGTGGTGATCCATGTATGTCTTGATATGGGAAGCCAATGTCTTGATGGAAAAGCCAATGTTTGATGAGAAGCTAAACATTGATGAACCCCATGAATACTTGAAGAAGCTTCTCCTTGAGGGGAAAGAATGTGGGCCTAGGACTCACACTTGAGGGGGAGATGTTGAGGAATCCAAGTGTGAATGATTGAGTGAAAAAATCTCACATTGGTTAAGAATGGACTAAATGAGCACCATATACGTGGAAGGACCCATGCACTTAATGCCTTAAGGTTTTGGGTTTGATTGTGGTGTTCCAAGCCCACTTAATGTTGATGGGCCCATGGTTGGCAGTCTCTCCCTGTCATGAACTCCCCCTTGCATGGCCCAACAATTGGTATCGGAGCTAATGGTGGATTGGTCTGTGGTGATCCGAGTATGTCTTGATGTGGGGAGCCAAGGTCTTGATGAGTGTAGCCAAACCTTGATGGAAGAGCCAATGTTTAATGAGAAGCCAAACATTGATGAACCATATGAATACTCGAAGAAGCTTCTTCTTGAGGGAAAAAAATGTGGGCCTAGGACTCACTCTTTAGGGGAAGATGTTAAGGAATTCAAGTGTGAATGATTGAGTGAAAAGCCCTACATTGGTTAAGAATGGACTAAGTGAGCACCATATAAGTGGAAGGACTCATACACCTAATACCTTAAGGTTTTGGGTTTGATTGTGGTGTTCCAAGCCCACTTAATATCGCTGGGCCCATGGTTGGCGATCTCTCTCCGCCATGAGCTCCCTCTGCATGGCCCAACAAAGCATTCATGATTGGAGGGTGTTAGAAAATAATATAAACCATTAAAAAAAGCAATTTTTAATATAAACTATTAAAGAGGCTTTTTTTTAATGATTTATATTATTTTCTAACACACCTCTCACCCATTAGTTCTTTGGGCTTGAAGCGTGAATATTATACAGGTCCAATTTTTGGCTTACTATTTTAATTTCACTAAAAAATAGGGGGTGGTAAGGATCGAACTCGTGACCATATGGTCAAGGAAACTCTGATAATATGTCAAAAAAAAATCAATTCAACCCAAAAGTCTATTAAGTGAAAACTCATGAATAGTTTATATACTTTTAGATAGTATCAAGAGTTGAATGGTTGTATCAAGAACTCCCACTAACATTTTTCTATTTTTTGTTTTTTTAGGAAGGACATGTCAAAACCTTGGTAAGTCAATTTGAAATTCAAACATAAATTACTTGTTAAAATAATATGGTCGTAGTATTAAAATAACCCGAGACATAAGTAAATCAATCACATAAGGTAATTTAAACAAATACATTTTTGTAAATTTATTTAAACAACTTAAATTTTTCACCTACACAAAGACTTAAATATTCATTATTCATTGTCAAAACAAAACCCCCCCCAAATACATAGGATCATTCGATCATTCTCTTGAGAACTAACAATAATTGATATGATAGTTTTTGAGATTGGTTCGTCAATGCCTACGAATGTACATGCGTAACCGACCCCCTCCAAACCTTATAAAAGGGTCTCCGTGCTTACTTCTCACACCCACTTTGCTTGCTCCCTCTCCTCTCTCATTCCTGGTCCCCGCTCACTTTTCTGATCGAAGGGAGTGTTTTGTGTTGGGAAAAAAAAAAAAAAAGACATACCCATTGTCTCTTTCTGTTCCTCATAATTCTATATCTGAAAACACAAACCCAAAAAAGAAAGGAAAACTAAAAGATTTAAGATGCTTGGGGAGGAGAAATCCCAAAAGACATACCCGACAATTGCCGAGGTACGAGACCTTACAATTCCTTTCAGAACTTTCCACTTTATCCATGATTTTAAGTTTTCACTCGCTCACATACAATACACACTGACCTCGTGCACTGTGTTTTTTTTTTTAATTTTCTTTATTAGGTATTGGATGAACTAAAGAGAATGACAGATATAGGGTTCCCAATAGCAGCCACGAGCCTTGTGGGTTACCTCAAAAACATGACCTTAGTTGTATGCATGGGAAGGTTGGGAAGTCTCGAGTTAGCCGGTGGTGCTTTGGCTATAGGCTTCACCAACGTAACTGGTTACTCTGTTCTCTCTGGTCTAGCCATGGGCATGGAACCTCTCTGCAGCCAGGCCTTTGGTTCTCGAAATTTCTCTTTAGTCTCTCTCACATTACAGAGAACAATCTTCATGTTATTGCTATTTTCTCTTCCCATTTGTTTTTTATGGCTCAACCTTGAATCTCTCATGCTTTTCCTTCATCAGAATCCAGATATAACCCGAGTTGCAAGCCTCTATTGCCGTTTTGCCATCCCTGACCTCATCACCAATAGCTTTCTTCACCCTCTTCGCATCTATTTACGTAGTAAAGGGACAACTTGGCCACTAATGTGGTGCACTTTACTAGCCATTCTTCTACACATTCCCATCATCACTACTTTAACATTCAAACTTCACCTCGGTGTACCCGGAATTGCTATTTCAGCTTTTGTTGCAAATTTCAACACCCTTTTCTTCCTTCTGTTATACATGTTCTATGCACGTGTCCCCAAGGAGTCTCTGTCTATGCCATTAATAATAATATCTCGTCCCCTGTCACATAATTTAAGTACCACTAGTAATATTGCTACTACATTACTAGGTAAAGAATGGGGCATGTTGATGAAATTTTCCATACAAAGTTGTCTAGCTGTTTGCTTGGAATGGTGGTGGTACGAGTTCATGACAATCTTAGCAGGTTACCTTTATAACCCTCGTGTTGCTCTAGCCACTGCCGGCATAGTGATACAAACAACCTCTCTTTTGTACACTTTGCCGACAGCACTGAGCGCATCAGTGTCCACGAGAGTAGGCAATGAACTCGGTTCGTGCCAACCTGAAAGGGCAAGCTTGTCAACGGTGGTAGCCATAGGATTAGCACTTGCAAGCTCAATTTTGGGTTTGTTATGGACCACAACAGGGAAGGAAAGATGGGGAAGAGTGTTCACTAGTGATAATGAGGTGTTAGAGTTGACCATGGTTGTGTTACCAATAATTGGACTTTGTGAGTTAGCCAATTGTCCACAAACCACAAGCTGTGGAATACTTAGAGGAAGTGCTAGGCCTGGTGTTGGGGCTGTTATAAACTTTTGCTCATTTTACTTGGTGGGAGCACCTGTGGCTATAGTCTTGGCCTTTGTTTGGAAACTAGGGATGGTGGGTCTATGTTATGGGTTGCTGGCAGCGCAAATAGCATGTGTGGTCTCAATTTTAGTTGTGGTATACAAGACTGATTGGGAAAGGGAGTCATTGAAAGCCAAAAGCTTGGTGGGAAAGAGTTTATGTGACACATTTGCACATGCAGACCAAACAGTCAAATGTGAAGAATATGTATTGTCTTTCTCAAGGAGAACAATTCCGAAAAGTGAAGAAACGACGAATTGTGTGGAATGAATTGAATATACATATACACCGAAAAGCGTGGCATTACTCAAAGAAATTAATTGTAGCTTGAATAACTATATATATACTTTATTATTTTTGTTAATTTGTTGTGATTTGCGCATATGCATTTGCACAACCGATTCTGATTTTACTTTTGTTTTTATTTTTTGCTTTTGTTTTTTCCTTGCCGTGTTTCAATGCAAGCGAACTAGTAACTCTTGCCATGATGGTGCCATAATATAATTTATATAATTGTAATAGTTGGGTTTATCTAAATTGATATTTGATTCATATATATAAATTTTCGCTGTCCCCTTTTATTTGTTCAATTCAACTAAACAAATTGAACTGGCCACGTGATTTAAATGTTGAATAAAGTCATTATCGGATGCACTAACAATGAAAATGAGAAAGTACATTCGCGGGTTAAACTTCATGACTTTGCCTCTAGTAAATCATAATTTATAATATAAAAAAATAAATCAATGATTTTGATGATTATAAATCATGATTTTGAAACTATTTTATGTTACTTTTTATTCTAAATAATCACCAAATAATGTTAAATATTGATTAGATCATCACCAAAAGATATACACTTTAAACATTATCATAGTTATGTAAAAACAAATGTGTTGAATTTTATAAAGGGTTATTTCAATATATAGTTGAAGACTAAGTATTATTTCTACAAATGTAAGCATTTTGAAATCCATTTATGAATCTATAGCGACTAGTCGCGCTCAAATAAGGTGCAACATGGTGCATGGTCGCACCCAATTTAGGCTCGACTCACCCGATGCTGACATTATGTGGCAAAAAAAAATTCAACCGTTTGATCGTAAAACTTCGGAAGGCCATCTGAATCAGTTATTTTTTTTATTTCACTTAATTTTTTGATATCTAAGCAATGACATCCCATATAAGAGAATTTGGTTAAAAAAAATCTTCAATTTTGTTTTTTGAATTTGGGATATTTTAACGTGAAACTTCGAAAAGCTATAGCTTTTGACTCGAATATCCAAATCAGGTATTTTTTTATTCTAAATAACATTTTGAGATCTACACTCCGAAAAATTCTAGAAGCACTTTTTTTGGGGGGAAATTGACCAAAAATCCCCTTCGAAAATTTTTCAGCGCGTAGCTCTCGAAAAGTTACATGGAATAAAAAAGTACCTGATTCAGACTCTCGAGTCAAAACTTATGGTCTTTCAAAATTTTACTGTAAAATATCTCAAATTCGAAAAAAATTAGAAATTTTATTGACCAAATCTCCTTCAATGAGATGTCATTGCGTAGATCTCAAAAAATTAATTATGTGAAATAAAAAATACCTGATTCAGATACCCAAGTCAAAAGTTACAGTCTTCCAAAGTTTTAGGATCAAACTATTGACTTTTTGTCCCACGTGCTAGCAACGGGTGAGTCGCATCTAAATTTGTCTCGACCATGCATCCTACTATTGTGTCTTATTTGGGCGTGACAAGTTCCGCTCATTTTACTAAGGAAAATATTTTTTTTATGTTGATGTAGATAAGTTATCTTATGTTAGTGAAATAAAATAATAAAAGTGACCCACAAATGATTGGAGAGAAAAAAAAGTGAAATCCACCTTTTTTATGTGTGTAAGAAGATGAGTTATCTCATTTTGAATGAGATAAATATAATCTTTTTACTATTTGCTATGATTAGTAAATTAGTTTTAAGATATTATGTTTTGATAATTTTTTATTTAAATAATAATATTTTAATATTTTTGCTTGGGTTGATTTATAAAGATTGTAAGCACGTGCTAGCATGTGTCGAAAAGCATGCATGTGCGGGAACACATGGTAAGAGGAATACCATTATGGTGAAAAAAACTAAACATCACTGTCTCTCATGTCAGTTATATATATGTAAATTTGTAATATTGTGAGAAGTTCTTAATATGGATACACACTGAAGAAGTACTCTTGAGCCACTGAAGATGTTCTTCAGTGGCTTATGTTCCAATCTAGTGGCACGTCCCTTCATCCCCCGCCATGTCACATCCATCTGAAATTTGAATAGACTCAGCACAGTCACATGCCAACAAGTTTGGCACAACAAGTACCACTCTGAAAGCAGCACGGACCGGCATTTCTCAAATAAATACTCATCGCTAAACTGATCATACATATAATATTGTAGTTCTTTGAGTATGATATTTGATATCCATATACTATGTAGTATATTTTTCTTCGACCATAAAAAAACAATATAATTTTTTTTTATTTTGTAAAACAAAAAAATTATGCTAATATAATTACTCAAATTACTCAGACACTAGCTAGAGAGTAGCTGTAGGGGTCAGATTTTAAAAAAAATCAAGGAGAAGGAAAGAGAGAGGAAGATGTGAGAACTCATCAATAATTTATTGTGGAATATAATTACAATCTCTTTTTTATATAATCTAAGGGTTTTCGTTTTATCTTTTAACATATTACAACAAACTTTCTTACACTCACAATATTTTGTGGGGCCCACACTTTTTAAAACAAAAAAATAAATAAAAAATTAAGACACGCAAAACGAATCTCTATAACATTACACAATTACTTTTCCTACAACATAACTCTTATAAAACTCTAATCCTAATACTGCAATGTAATTGAAAGTTGAAACTACCTAAAATTAGGCTAAAGATAAGGATAAGTAATCGAAAAGCCAAATCCTAGTTATAACAATCAAACTAACTAATAAACGATAAAGACGGAATTATTTAAGAGATAAAAAATATAAATGCCTAGAAGGTAAGTCTGCGAAACTAATTAATCTGCAGGGGTAAGATGTTGGGCTCTTGCTCACTCTAGTCCAAAAACAGGTTGGGCTTCCTTTTAATTCTGTTGGGCCTGGATCCTTCAACATCATTTGTGTGGTATATTTGTGGAACATGTGGCTGTGCTCCATAGTAGCCCTACTTGAGGACAGATGAAAGCAGATCCAACTTTTGGGTCCGAGCGCCTGAAGCGGAATTATAGTAAATTTCTGTGAAATTTATAAAAAGTCAACTAATATATCTACTACTACGACTATGATTTAATTTTACCAATAACGTTTAGTTTTCTACCTTTCTATTAAGCATCGACCAAACCGTTTAATTAAATCATTGTCAATCTTCTCTCGTTATTTCCACCCCCCCCCCCCCCCCCCCCCATCAAATTCCATAAGCAAAATGATATATATGGTTGAAATAGTCATCACGCATTTTGGTAACTGGTAAGATGTGTAACCGGAAAATAAAACGGTGAAGCTTTTTCATGAGCTAATTTAAATCCGAAAATCCAGATAGAAAAAAAAAACATTAATCTATTTGAGCACTTGTATCCCCTGGTGAAGCAATACTGAAATAATCCAAAATTAAACAATGCAATTAATTAGATTAATTGAGATATTATGAACTCGCAAATTATATATTAAGACACTTAATAAGTGCATATTATCCACATACCTCACGAACTATCAAGTATTAATCAACCCATTTTCTAATCATTTTTTTTAACTAATCAAATAAGGATCATAAATATCAATTGCCCCTTTTTTACTTTCTCTCTTCTCTCTTGTTGTGTAGTTTTACTCACACTTAAAACACAATTTGATCTCGAGATATTAGGAACACTCTCAAATGGAAGGATATGAAGGAGGATAATATAATTGCACAATTACTTTAAAATTCCATTGTTGAATACTATGGATGAGCTCTTTCTTAGATCACCTTATTATTCAACTAATCAGAGATATAAGTCGATCGAGATGAAATATTGCTGAGAACAGAATAATGATCTTAAGAATGGTAGACAGCATGACTATAAACAAGTTTTGGGTCTGAGAAGGTGTATAGCCCCTGCATTTTCAACAACGAAGAACACTAATAAGTTATCGTGACTCGTGAACGTATAAGTAGAATAATGAATTCATCTCGGGAGGTATGGTTATCTTTGTTTGACCCACTTATTGGAATTGGGTCTTTCACTATGAGAACCCCTCAGGGATTTGAATTGTTATGGATATTCGAGTCGTGAAATAAAAATGGCAGATATACAGATCGAGATTGAGGTTAATTTTGTAAATTCAGTATATATTCCCATCAATATTTTATATTAACCAAACATAACATCAGAAGAATTGACCCAATATTTATGAGATTATTTTGGCCTACAAATAGTTTTTTGATAATATTATTTCCGAAAAATTCACTTTCCTATCATATTCATAGAAATTACAGATAAAAAAAATTCTCATTTACCAAATGTCTGTGGTGCATTTACATGTGATAGAAGTTAAGAATACATAGAGAGTAACGAGGATTTCAAGCAAGCCCTCTTGCCATCATCCATTCATTTTCCCACGTGGTGGGTTTCCTTTGGGCTCACAATAGCAATAAGAAGGCGTTAGGTTGAGGAGAAATTTTTTGAATACTAGGGAAATGTAATTGATAGGGAAATGGTTGGAAAGTGAGTTTAGTAGGAAAATGTAAAAAAAGTTGTTTGGTTTGCCAAAAGTTTACCGGGAAAATTGGGTTAAATTTTTTGAGTGTGTGTTTGGTTGAAGATATAATATTGATAGGAAAATTATTTGAAAATACTAAAATACCCTTTCTTTTTTTATTGTTTTTAAAAGTGAGTTACCATTGTGTGAATTGTGTGTTGCACATTTCTACCAATGACAAATAAAAAGGTTTTCATATCTTTGTAATCTTCTCCTTCTCTCGTTTCGTTGGTCGGGAATCATCACTTGGGAACGGCGATGAAACATGGGGAAATTCTCAAAGAAAGCTTAGCACTGCACTTGTGGAACAGGCAGAGTAAGAAGCTAAAGGTAGAAAAAGGAAGCATTATATCAAGTTGTTGCATCTTCTGCAACTCCTGGAATTAAAGTTAGAAATAAAGAGGATTCGAGCAACTCCTGCATCTTCTGCACCGTCGTTGTTTCTATTCAACGACCTCAGATTGGAGCAGCAACGCTTACGGACTCGGGGTTAAGCAAGGGTAGTTTTGGCAGCACTTTATTTCATGGTTTTCACTTACCTAGTTATTGATGGAATATCACTATCAAAAGAGGATTTGAGCGCTGTTGTTTTGGTCCAATTTTGCATGCAAACCTCATTTGCTAGGAAAATAAGTTAGGTAGGCAAATTTTGAGATCACTTGAACCAAACATGGATAATCAACTTACCCACTTTCAGTTGCGGAAAATTTTGAGATATCTTATACCAAACACAACCTAAGGGGTGTTTAGTAGAGGTTTTTGTTGTAGATGCCCAGGCAACTTCCACGGGTATTCTCTCTTGGTCATGTTTGGTACAAGAGCCAAAAAAATATAAGCAAGCAAATCCTTTGCCCAACATTTTGGTTTCTTTGCAAAATTTGAAGAAATTTACTAATCCAAAAAATCATTTGCAATGTGGTATTTTGGGGTTTGCTGAGAAACAGAAAAAAGGAGCGCAAAATGGAGACAAAAATGACCTGAGATGTACTGTTGTCATCAGTCTCTTTCCTTTATTTGAGATTCAAAAATTAAAGGGGTTACTTTTATAATTTTAACTCATTTTTCCATCAATATTTTACCTTCAACCAAACATAGAATTAGAACACTTAATTAATTTTTTCGGTAATATATTGCGCTATCAAACAACTTTTTTTAATTTTACACCAGCAAATTTACTTTCTCACAATTTTTCAGTAAATATATTTATTTGATTACAAAAAAAATTTCCTCGACTTTTCCAATTCAAACCTTTTGTTGCTTTTTTTTAACTTAAATTCCACACTCTTGAATTCCCAATAAATTTTAACTTAAAAATACTAGTCAGTAGTTTGATCAAACAAAATCAAATTTGAAGTCAAATTTATTTTTGTTGCTTTTTCTTAACCTAAAAAAAATGTTGCTTTTATAATGAATAAAATTAAGTTTTGTTACTTTTGCAACGAGGGAAAGCAAGTTTATGTATATTTTTATAAATAGATTTCAACAATATTTTTTTTTTAATCAAACCCGAGAGATACAAATGTCTTTTTAGCAATTATACTTTTCAAAGTAACTTTTATTAATATTATTGTAATAATAGTCATCATATTGAAATGACATAAACATAAACCAATTTAGTTAAAACTCACTTTTAACTAAAATAAATTCTTGTAAAATTATTATTTTTATACCGACTTTAATTATTTTTTAAGAAAAGTAAATTTCTGGTATCATCTTCTTCTTAAAGATGTATTTAGTGATAATAAAATACAAAAAATTTCTCCACCTACTCAACATTTATTAACAATTAAGTTACAGTCTCATCTAAATACTTGAAACGCGATCAATGATTATAAACCAAATTTCGTCGAAAATCCTGGGCTGTTTCCAACAATGTGTTCACAAAAAGAATATGAATGGATCCTCTTATGTATAATTTAACATGACCATATCATGTGGGAGGGTCTTAATCATTAATAATTAAATTAACGGTGATAATTGTGTAATTTCTTATGCTTTTATATTTTTTTATCCACTTTTATCACCATTAACACATTCACGTATAGTTATGATTGCGTCACATGATATAATCATGTTAATTAGCACATGCGAGGATCTACTCTCAAAGAATATACAATTTTCCAAACATAATTTTCTCAACAACAAAAAAACTTGTAGGGATTTTTTTAAAGTTTTCCCTTTATTTTATTTATTGTTTTTCTTTTTACTTATCACCGTATAAAATATTAGATTGTTAAAAAATATTAGTTGCCAAGTGTTAAATGTAGGAACGGACAAGCGTAAGATTCTTTAATAGCATCGAACGAACCAAAACTTCAATCCGGAAGGAAAGGGAACGGCAGGTGGTGGCGCCGGCTTTATATAATCTATAAAGAATCTTTCGTACTGCACTTTCTGTATGGGACAATGACCATATTGTCACTTTTTAGGCAAAATTTTACCTGATTGTCATTTTTGAAATTTTTTTGCCAAAATGCCACGCCTGAATCCCGCTGGTCTGACAAGCGGGAATGGACTGGACACGTGTCAGCGTCTGAATGGTCAATCATTCTTGCTGAGCCGCCCAGCTAGAATGACAGAATGCTGACACGTGGCAAAAGCACAGGCATTCTCTGCATGTCTGTACTTTTGCCACGTGTCAGCATATTGTCATTCTAGCTAGGCGGCCCAGCGAGAATGGTTGACCATTCAGACGCTGACACGTGTCCAGCCCATTCCCGCTTGTCAGACCAGCGGGATTCAGGCGTGGCATTTTGGCAAATTTTTTTTCAAAAGTGGCAATCAGATAAATTTCTATTAAAGGAGTGGCAATATGGTCAATGTCCCTTTCTGTATCGACTATGGAGTATGTATTATTTAATATAATTATAGAAAAAAATATGTGTCATTTTAAAGGATATAAAATTATGTGAAAGAAATAGATAGATGATGAGGGAAAAGAAAGTGAACACAAAAAATAAATGTGTCGGTCACATTATTTTGTGAGAATAAAATGACATAATTTGTGTCATTTAAAAGAATAAATATTTATCTATAATTATATTATTTAAAAAAATTATAATCATATAAAAATAAATAAATTGTGATTGAAAAAAATAGAAAAAAATTAAAATAAATAATTATAAAATAATTATTATTAATTCAACTTTATACGGTTAAAATCCCCGTACATAATATGTTAATATTAATTAACATACTAAGTTATTCGCTTACATGCATACATGGGTTTTACGACTGCCACTGTATACTTATGCTTGTAAGGCAATGCTATTAGGGTATGTTTGATACACAGTATAGGATAAGTCATGATAATATAAGATCTGATTGCATAAAGATCTGATTAAATTTTAATATTATCTATCGTTTGAGATGAACTTGTATAAGATAATATATTATATAAGATAATATTATCCAATATTTAATAATGTACTGTATAATACTAGATAGGATAAAAATAAATATTTTTAACAAAAATATCTGTTAATAAATAATTTATATTATTCTTCCAAATATATATGATATTAATTTTTATAGAAATCTATTGATCACTGTGTCTAAAAATTATATTAACTTTTATAAAAATAAAAATATCTAAGATTTTAAAAAATTATATATTGAATTTTTTTATTTTAATTTATTAATATTAAAAACATATTAATTCTTGAAAATTGCACTGGTTAATACACCAATTCCTTGTCATGCCAAATCTCATTCTCATATGCCTGATTGAGTTATATATCATTTTGATGTATAAAAAGATCTTGTTGTATAAGCTTATATTATACGATGGTCACACTAAATCACTAAAAATATCATCAAAAAGACTTTAATATTATGGTCTTGGATTGGTATTTTTGTGAGTTATCATGATTATTTTATTTTTATGTTATTATATCATTAATTCACAGAATTATTAATTTAATATATAATAATTATTTAACAAGTAATATTATTATTTATATTCTTAATAATAAATTGTGAAAGTTGAAATGTAAAATATACACGAATTAAAAAGCCTAAGCCTACACGTCATCTCAATTGTCCCATCTCAAAGGGCATAATAGGGATTGGCGCGTCATCCTTATCTTCTTGGAAATTGAGTTCCAACTTTTATGTTTTGAATAATAGAAGTGGGAAACTATTCTCATCTCACACAACACAAGTTCTTTCTCCTACACATTTTTTGATAATTGTGTTTTTGTTTTTATTTTTTCAGGTGATAGAACTCACTAATTTATTTTTATGATATGAGATAACTAACTTCTTTAACATGAGATTAATAAAACTCATAGAAATATCATGTAACAGAATTTTTGTTACTATTATGAAAAAAATAACAATAAAAAAATATGCATGTGTATGCAGGAACATGAATGAAGTCTGTAACAGTATTATCGCAAAACCCCGTTTGTATAATAGGGAAAAATGCGTAATGTGTAATGTGTAGATAGATACATGATAATGAGTTCAAATTTTAACTAATTACTTAAAATTAGTTGTAAGGAACATATTTGTAAATTTTTAATGTTAACCTAGATGATCTAAAATTCACCAGAATAAGAGAATTAATTAATCAGCCTACGCTCCGGCGGAACTGATTACCACATAATTGCAATAAAAAGGTGAGATCTTAAATGCCGGTTCAACACAATTTAGTCCGAAACCTTAACATTTGTTGCTTAAATTTTATTTTATAGTCAAGGCTTTCTCCTTTTAAGGCTTTGATACAAAATTATTCCTCCTTACAAAGTGCTCGGAATCTTTGGTTTCAGCCATTAAATTGCCTACCTTAGAACAAAATTTGTACATAATCAATATTAATTCCCTATATCTCTATATAATCGCATTCACTATCGTAGTATTGTGCTTATCCTCACCTCCGCCGTTACGTGTAGTAAAAGCTAACTCACTATCATGTAATGTGAATCTCCACAGGTGCTTATATTGCCCATTGCTTTGCTCTACATCTCTCACTTAATAACTTGATTTTTGGAGTCTTTGAAGGTAAACACTCACATGTATTAATAATTATTGGTTCAATTGAGAAAGAGTTTATTTTCCTTAATCTGGGACCGCGAGTTGCACGTAGAGGAAGCAATTTGCTTAATTACACCTCGGACAACCAAGAAGGAAGACCAAACTGGAAACAACAAATCAGTCCCTCCATCTCAGACCGAAGACAAGTGTTTTTTCATGCATTGGAATATCTTACACTGGACTTAATCACTAAGCTCAAACTTATTGCTTGATCCACTTTTATGGGTCTCATTTTTCAAGTGTAGATGCATGTCTTCCAAGAGTCTATCTAACGTGGGGTTAATTGTAAAATTAAGATATACTGGGATATATCCTGAACAAATGATATTGTCGTCTTCAAGTATAAAACTATACGTGGATAATTTCCAGACCTTCAGATTTATGAGGTCCTTGTATGATTTATGAGTATGCGTCTATATCAAGATTAGTTCAACCATAACACCGAAAAATTCACTTAATGTACACACATACGCCTGGCTCTATCAAGAACAGCGATTACAACCAATTACATCGTTTAATTGTCAAACTATATTGCCGTGTTCTGATTATAAATATATATAGATGATGCATTTATTTATTTACATATCGTTTTCATCTTCAAATGGAGAACTACTAGGTTGAGGCTTTTTGACCCTTATGCCCCTTAATTAATAATTAATTACCAAATTGCCCCTCATTCAAAACTATTTCGAAAATTTACCCTTCCCAACAAACATAACACCAATCTGCCCCTGTTTGACCGTTGACCACGAAGCCTACCCGGGTACACCATTACCTACCCGGGTAAATTTTGAAACTTTTTATCTACCCGAGTATGTAGGGGTGTACCCGGGTAGAGTTCTTGAATCTGGGAAAATGTTTGAATTATTTACCCGGGTACGTAGCAGTGTACCCGGGTAAATCGCGTCCAGAAACCCCAATATGTATGGGTTTCGGCCATTGTTGCGAGGTATAGGGTTTTTGAAACCCCAAATCTTTCTCTCTTACCCTCTCTAATCCGAAACATCACACATATTTCATCTCATCATTTCAGAAAGCTGAATCTTGGGGGGACATTGAGATTACATCTCCACACTCCCATTTTGTGCTAAAAAATCTGAACCAACCTCCAAACCCAAAACCTAGATCTAATTTTTGTGTGAAAGATGAGTTCAAGTCCAAACATGGT
Organism: Gastrolobium bilobum; assembly: GCF_033153095.1. Lineage (NCBI taxonomy): Eukaryota > Viridiplantae > Streptophyta > Magnoliopsida > Fabales > Fabaceae > Gastrolobium > Gastrolobium bilobum. The sequence goes on along the minus strand of NW_026899969.1, from coordinate 549,010 downwards.
TCCTATAGTTGTTTACTACAATGGGAGGCATTTTGAAGGTCCGAACGGTGTCCGATTTGAAGGAAAAACAAAAACGATGAAAATCAAAGTGGGCACTACATGCAATGAACTGAAGGAGAGAATTCTTCAAAAAATGGGGTCAGAAGGCATACATTCCATCCACCGCATGATAGCCAGGTTAGAGACTGTAGTGGATATGGATACAATATACTACATTGGAAACGATATAAATGATGATGAAGATGTGGAGTTCGTAACAGATGCGTTTGTTGAATGGAAAGTATTAAAATATATTGAGATATATGTTGAAGTTGATGTTGGACAATCTTCATCTTTACGGGTGCATACAACCACTACTGCACACTGTACCGGTCAAGAAGATACAGTTGTACGATCTTCTGCACCTCCTCAGGTAGCATGGGATGAGGATGAAGAGGATGAAGACGAGGACTATGTGGACAGCGAAGAGGAGGGAGAACCTGAAAGTGCTATTCCAGAAGGTGATTCGTCAGACACTGATGTGGACGGTAATTTTGAGGCTGACATGAGCGCCGTAAGTCTCGGTACCCCAGCCTTGTCACCACTTCATGTCGACCCAGTCAGTAGTGCTAAGTTATTAAATTTGAATATTTGCTTTAGACAATTTATTATTTGTGGTAAGTTATTAAATTTGACATGATCTTTAGATGCAGGGTCTGAGGAGCCATTCTGGAATGAAAGCCAACATTATTCATTCATTAACTGGGCGCACCCTAATGACGAGTTGGAGATCCTATATGGCGATGATGACTTGCACGGAGGTTGGAAGTTAGGAGATCCGTTTGTGTGTCATCCCCATTGTCATCATCCTCCTCCTCCTCCTCCTCCTCCTGAGTATGGGCACCCTCGCCAATTAAACCCTCCAAGCGTGAAACCCTTGTGTCCAACCGTGCAACCCTTGTGTCCATCTGGTTTCGCCACTTGCTCGTGCTCTGTCTATATCCTCTAAAGTCAGTAGTCAGATCATATAAGGATGCCATGACATGATCAAGTGTCCATCCACCCTCAGGAGGAGCTGGTGGTCGCCGACTGCGGGTGGGACGTGTCGGTCTGACATCAACCTCAGCAACGCCATCATCATCGTCATCATCATCAAGGCCTACATCATAAACCATGAAAAACAAACTTCAATACCACATTAAAAATTAAACAACACAAAATTGCATAAACTCATAAAGACCAACACATCACCTGCAGGTGCATCCTCCATCTCAGCATCGTGGTGGAATGGGATCTCAGGTGGTTCTGGTGCCTTCTTCCACGTCCAGATACCCGCTCTGTTCGGTAGGATCCCACACTGCTTCAGGAGCCTCTCACCAAATATAGCATTCCAGCCTCTGGCGGTCTTCAAGGTCTCTGTTGCCATAGGCACTCCAAATCTATGCAGAATCTTCTGCACCAGAAATGCAAAAGGCAATTCAGCCTTCTTTGACTTGGCTGCCTTCCACATCAGTATGCATATGTAATGCCTCCAGTTCACCTGCTGACTGTGAAGGAGGGCCCACAGGATGACAAAGTCCCCTTCCAGCACCTTTGAGTGATTATGCGGGCGCTGGAAAATAATATGTGTCACCACATAATGAAGAATGCGAGCAGAAACTGACAAGTTGCTAACAGGATAATGAGCAAAATGACCGGGCTCAGCGTCTGCCCTCCTAGTCTCTGTAACAATGGTCTCCCGGTTATAATCACCAAATATATGATGGCTGTCTCCATCATATAGTGCTGCTCCTGTGACACCATCAAAATCGAACCCCAGTAGCTCCGTCCAGATAGGAGCAGTCATGATGATATCAATCCCGCAGACACGGGAAGTCAGCTCGCCTTGCGAGTAGCCAAGGTTCTGGTAGAAGGCTCTTACCATAACCTCCGAGTATGGGCACCGCATCTCCGCCAGGTGAAGTAAATGTGTCTGCTCAAGAAGCGGCACGATGTCAAAACGCTCTAGGTTGAAGAATGCCGAATCCAGTGATTTCGGTTCGCAGATCTTCCGGGTCATGAAAAACTTCACGAACTTCTCGTGTGAAGGAATGTCATCCTCAAACAAATATCCGAACGTCAAGTCCGGAGCCTGACTCGAAGCAGCCTGGGGCTGAGAGGATGACGACCCATCGTGACGACTCTTGGTTCTTCTCTCGGAATGGGTCACTGGCAGCTTTGAAACGCGTCGAGAGGTCATTGTGTCACACTATTAAACTGAAAAAATAACCAAAATCAGAAATTAGATACATGTTAGGGTTAGGGTTAGGGTTAGGGTTAGGGTTAGGGTTAGGGTTAGATTCAGGGTTAGGGTTAGACAAATTGATAAAATAATTCGGACAGAATCAAATGATATAAACGAAAATACAATGAATCAGAACAGAAATCATAACATAATTGAAAAAACTGAAAAAAAAATTCACCTTTGATCGATTTCAATCGGTAGAAGGCAGAGAGGTTGCAAGGTCCGCGAATGATGATCACAAACAAGACGAATTAGTGCAAGATTCTGCCTGAAATCGCTCAAGATGACACTCCTCCAGCAGCTCTACTCGGGTACCCCTTTTGTGGGTTTTCGAAATGGGGCTGCTGGGGTATTTTAAAACCCTACCGTCGATGTTTACCCGGGTACACTGCTCCGTACCCGGGTAAATAATTCAAACATTTTCCCAGATTCAAGAACTCTACCCGGGTACACCCCTACATACTCGGGTAGATAAAAAGTTTCAAAATTTACCCGGGTAGGTAATGGTGTACCCGGGTAGGCTTCGCGGTCAACGGTCAAACAGGGGCAGATTGGTGTTATGTTTGTTGGGAAGGGTAAATTTTCGAAATAGTTTTGAATGAGGGACAATTTGGTAATTAATTATTAATTAAGAGGCATAAGGGTCAAAAAGCCACTAGGTTGATGGAAAAGATAATTGAGATAACGTGAAGCAATTTAGTGACAACCATGACAGCGAGAGCATATATATATGGTTACGTAATTGGCAATACCACACTTGCAAATATGTTATCTAATTTGACCTCTCGTGGTTACAACGGGTTTTGCGTGTTGCCTTTGAACCGTTTAATGCTGAGATATATGAAGCGCAAATGATTATAAGACAGCGCCCTCTATAATTAATTAATAAAGCATGCGTGAATTAGTAACCTTTTGTTTTTGGTGGAGCTGCCTTTACTTTTATTATTATAGATATAATGACTTCGAGAATTTTTGGCTTGAGATATCCAAAGTTAACTACGACGGAAAAGTGAAAACTGAAAAGTGGAGGCTGATCTAGGATGTTATGATCCATTAATGAGATGGATCACTAGAGCAAAAAAAAATGCTGTCTTGAACTTCCTTGATCAATCACATTTTCTTGTCTCATTTTGGAAGAAGAAAGTTTAAAAAAACTATGTGGAGAAATTGTGCTTTACTATGGATGATTTGTGACTTTCCTCTTTTCCACCTCTTTTTGTGCCCAGAAGTGGCATTAGAGTCGGTGATTAATTGGCCAGTGTCTATCAAGTATTTGGACGGTGGAACCAAAATTAGCCCAATTGATTGATAATTCCACGAATACTCGAAAAAGCTTCCATGTGAGTGAAGTTAACAATTGTAGGATTCAAATTTGAAGTAGAAATTGTTGGGAAATGTACTAAACTAGCTCATTTCAAAGTCCTGCATCACAAAAGAATGTGTTAAACAAAGTACATATAAATGAAATGATTGATAAATTTAATAACTTAAAATTTTGAGAAAATATAATATTAAACCCTTTTGTTTTGAGTTTGTTGCTCAGCCCTTTATGCATCGATAATAGTTTTCTTTAATTTGGACTCCCTAGGCCGCTGAGTCACCTTGCACCCTAATTTTCAATATATTATAGTCACTACACTACCTTTTCGATTTTGGCCAATTAATCTTGTCATTAATACAAAACTATTTTGGCATAAATCACTACTAGAAAAAATCTGTATAGCGACGGAATTGTTATAGAAATTCTGTTGCTAATTTCATCGTCACTACTACTTTCCGTCACAAATTACCTCACAAATCGTTTGCAAGAGAATTTGCGACGAAAAATAATAGCGAGGATGAAATTAGCGACAGAATTTTCATAGCAATTCCATCACTATACAAGTATTTTCTAGTAGTGAATATCCGTACGTGTGTATAGCCATATCAAGTCTGTCTAAACATTTCAGAAACCGGTGTCAGTTAAGAATAACAAACAATAATTCTCCATGCTTGGAATCTGATTTTCAGCCTCATTCAACAAAAGAGTTTTTAAAAGAGACAGGGGATCCAGAGATTTTATTTTTCTATGAAGATTTATTCTAATCTATAAAAAAAAAAAAAAAAAAAAAACATGAACAGTAATTTGTGTTTACATCCCAAAGTTTTAATACAAGAAAACTAAAGTATTCATTTTATTTTATATGAATTCTTTTTTTCTTTAGGATCCATATCACGATAATGAAAAAGATTTTCGCATATTTGCAAAGACCGATCAATAATATCAAGATCACATGAATCGGCCCTGGTTGACTTATTAATGAAATGTCTTAATAAATTACAAAGTTTGATTTAGTCAATAATTTAATTAGATGAATAATTAGAACTATAGTATTAAGTTTTTTCATAACAATGAATAAGTTGAATTTCCTTTTTAAAGGAGGGATGTAAAAAACTAATGAATTTCATTTATTATATTAAAATTAGAAAAGTGAATTCTTACCCAAAAAAAAGGAAATTATAACAAATTCATAATTATTTTGTTATGTATATATACAAACGTAATATTAATCTTTAGTTTTTAAATCAATGGTTAATATTTTTTACTTTTTCATTTATAGTTCATGATATTTATAAATAATTTTTATAATAATAAAACGCCAAAACATTTTCAATTGAGTTATATTTTTTTTTTAAGTTTTCAAAAAGAAAAAAACAGGGCTTATTATTTTTTATTTTTCAATATGGAACCGTCATAGTAATAACAGGATACTGCTCATATATCACGCATGATTGGTGAGACGACTGAAAAAATCTCATGAGTTCAACCATCAATTTATTGGCTGCCTTGAACTTGATTAATTGCAGCATCTCGCCTCAATACTATACAAAGTTACAAACATGGAACGTAGGTTCCTCCCTCCGATTCCCATTCCAAATTAAGTAACTATAGCAAATCAAAATGAACCAATTTTATTATATTCTTAATGGTATCTTTAATTAAATTTATATACAAAATTCAATGATTATTTTCATGGATAAAACACCATCTCAGTGAAGAAAATTACTTTTGAATTTCAATCTTCGTTCTTGTCTATATGTTTGATCCTGAGTGATCAAGGGTTGATATTGGATATGTGGACTGACAATACCTATGGAGGAGGTAGTTGCTGAAGTGACAGATCATTGTATATAGATAATTTCATACCTAAGAGTGGACTTAGGCCGGATCATGTGTCCAATTCTAAAGCATATTGTCTTAATCCATAACACTACAAGAAATTTACCTTACATTTAATACAAGGAAAGTTATATCCCCTATACTATTATTAACCTTCAAAATCTGTAATTTATTTGGTTATAAACTTAGCTAAGAAAAGATTGAACGAAGATCAAAATGCCACATTATTCATAAAAAATTATCTAAATGTCACGGATCGGAACTTTTTTTCTAAAATGCTATGTCATCCAACTCGTTACAACACCTCGCGAGTTACATGTGGCTACAGGTTCATGGTCACGTAAGCTGTTACACAGTGAAACGAGATTACATGGCAGACAGTTTCTGCCATAGCATGCCACGCGACATAAAACGCTAGGTAGCTTGGGGTGTTACGTGTCTGACAAGTGTCAAACTCGCTATGCTGCTAACATGTTATTTTTTTTTTTTTGATAACATTAAGGGGCGAAGCCCCAAACAAAAACAAACTAACAACCAGAAACAAAAAATAACTATCCAGGGTCTATATCCCTACAAGAGGAGATTCCCTGAAGATCGTGATCAAATAACTGAGCAAGGTGAAACGGCATAACTCTATGACTCCAGAATCCAGTATCTTTGTGAAGAGCAGACTTGGCTAACCAATCAGCACAGGAATTAGCTTCTCTTGGAATATGAGAAAGCGTTACCTCCCAATCCTGACCGATGAGTGCTTGTATCTTAGCCACTATACGAGGCTGACAAGCTGCATTGCAATCAGCAAGCAAAGAGAATACTTCAGAAGCATCTCCTTCTAGTTCCACCTTCTTAAATCCCAGTTGCCAAACCAATTCCAGACCTTTTAGAGTTCCCCAAAGCTCCGCCATTAAAGGAGTGCAAGCACCAATATGATACTCAAAGCCTCACAACCAAGAGCCATCATCAGATCTGATAATCCCACCACAAGCAGCCACCTCAGTATTCCTTTCAACTGCCCCATCAATATTAATCTTCACCCAATTTAACCTTGGAGGTTTCCATAAACTCATACGAGTTGGATGAATGCTAGTAGTAGCCATAGCCTTCCTACCCATGCAGTTACGAACTTCCTCTATATACATAGCAATTATGTGCGTTCCATGGGTTGGATGCTTGAAGTTAGTATCATGGACACTTTTGTTCCTCCATCCCCAAATGAACCAACAAGAGATAAAAAAGACATCACGCCAATCATCTGAATTACTTTGATTCCAAGCTTTTGAGATATTATTTTCAACCCAATCTCTAAGATCCAAGCTGTAGAATAAGCTTTGCCGATTAGCTGAAACCAGAGAATTCCAAACACTTCTAGCATGCTTACAATCTCTTAGAACATGGAGGTTTGTTTCCAACTCACCAGGACATATTTTACAATGACCAGATTCCCCACTCCATCTAGATGTGCGGTCTTTAGTAAGAAGGCGGCCATGCATTATGATCCACATACAAGATTTAACACGTTGAGGCCCATGCCATTTCCATATGGTAGTCCAAGAATTTTTCAACGGCATGAGAGGGAAACCAAGCATGTTATAATACGCGGTTTTAACTAAAGAGCAGCCAACCTTTTGATTTCTCCAAATAATGCGGTCATTTCCATCCGATGCGCTAGGAATGAGAGCAGCTTGGATCCTTGCAACAACTTGATCATTGAGATATTGACGAATATAGGGAAAGTTCCATTGACCAGTATTGCTGTTCACGAAGGCACTAACAGGGAGATTCAACTCCAAACCAGTTGGAGTACGAGTAGCCAGAGAGGCAAGACACTCAGTTAAACCCAACCAATTGTCTGTCCAAAATAATGCATCATTACCGTCTCCAATCTCCCATTGCATTGCTTGAAGAAAAGATGGCCAAACACTACACAGATTTTTCCAGAAGTATGAGTCATATGCTTTATGATTTACTTCCCTCCGAAGATCCAAACCTCTCTTATATTTACTTGTTACAACTCGAACCCACAACGAATCGGGCGAAGTAAGTATCGTCCATGCAAGCTTGTGAAAGAAAGCCATATTTTGGACACGAAGGTTAATCACCCCTAAGCCACCCATGCTCTTAGGCTTGCAAATATTATCCCATGCAACCAGATGAGATCTCCGTTGACCATTTTTATCACCCCAAATAAAGGCACGCTGCAACTTCTCTATTTCATCACAAATGGCTACAGGAAGCAGACTGTGTTGCATTTGAAATATAGGAGTTGCTGAAATAACGGAGTTGGAAAGTTTAATTCGACCGGCAAAAGATAAGACCTGGTTACTCCAACCAGATAACTTGTGCCTAATTCTTGCAACAACATCAGCATAATGGTCTTTGGTTACTCGACCATGTTTCATCATTGACCCAAGATATCTCCCTATATTGTGAGTTTGCTTGAAGCCACACACATTTGTGATATCATCTGCAATGTGAGCATCTGTATTTTTCGAGAAAAAAATACTAGATTTCGGAATACTAACCTTTAGGCCAGACATTGAACTAAAAGTCTCCAAGCAATCCACTATAACTTTGATTTGATCTAGAGAAGCTTCTGCAAACAACATCAAATCATCAGCATCTTCAATCCCCACACATGTTTGATACGTTTTGCTCTTGATCAATGCTCTCTCTTTTTATTGTTGTCACTTTATTATCATCAAAACATACCTTGTATCTACATTCTTATATTATTTGTAGGCAGAGGTAAGGTTATCTCTCTGAAAGTGAGAGAATGTCCACATACCACCCATTCTCCCTTGAGAGATAGTCTAGAAGAATTACCACTAGCCAGTTTCAAGGAGATCGTTCGTGCTACAGCGTAGAGAAGAGCAGTTCGTGAAACGGAATCAAACACAAGTGCACAAATCTGCATGATTCATTTCACTTCAAATCGCAACGGTCATAACGCTTCTTTCGCAAATACAATTGCACCAATATTTTAGTATTATAAAAAAATGAATTAATAGTTCAAGATTAAAAATTAAAAAATAAATTTTTTTTATTCATAAATGCAATATTTATTAAAAAAACACATCATAAAATATATATTATCAAACATATTTTTCTTGTGGAGAAACTCTTGTTAAGTACATAAATAAAAATAAGATAAAGGAAAAAGTGCATGTCATTTTAAAAGATGTAAAGTTGTGTCATTTTAAGAGAGAGAAAGAGATAGATAAAGGAGGAAAGAGAATTGACAAAAAAAATAAAGGTGTAGGTCTCACCTCTTTATGAAAGTGAAAAAATATAAGTTGTGTCATTTAAAAAAAAGATAAACACTTTTCCCTAACATAAAATGGCAAAACAATTATCATTCAAACGGAAACATATATCCAAACAGTCCTCCATAAATGGTACAACAAATGGTCAATCCACCAATTGGGGCTGAATCAATATCCCATATGAGTACTAAAAGTCTAATAGGATTAGCTTTGGCTGGTTGGAGAAAAGTATGTTTAAGAAAACGACAAACCTAAAGTGTTTATCTTCAAACGTTCAACAATGAAGTCCCACACACACAACCCATGCAGCGCTTCACCTAAAAGCTCTCACAAAAGTTAAATGCGACTGGACATTCAGTCATTCTTCCCCTAAACCATGAAAAAGATCACTAGATCGATGGATGGATACCCTCACCCAAAATGCTGCTACCAAACACATTAACACAACCAGACAAAACAGCCTTATAAAAAAAAATGAAAAACTAAATGGAAACTAAAAACAGTGGTACGTGGCGTTTGGATAGCAAAAACAGTCAAATCTTTGCCTATTTGTTACTGCTCCATAGCTGTAGGGGACCCACTCTTTCTCTCTTCGTACTATTCCCTTCTTCAATTCCAATTCCTTTTCCTTCTCTTCATTTCCTTTCTGCTATTTATGTTATTTCCTCGAAGATTTTTCGTTCACCACCAACTTTTTTAGAGACCTAGAGAGCGAACAATTAAAGAGTGACAGAGAAAGCAGAGAATGAATGATGGTTGGTCTGAGTGTAGTGCTGGAAGCCCAGAAGACTCCTCGAGTGATTAATAAAACCACCATGATGCTTTGCAGCAACAACAACAACAAACTATCCCATTCTTCTGCGGTTTCTTCCTTGGCTTCTTCCCATAATTCTCCTTTTCAGGCACCAACTTTTCTAGAACAATGCTTTCTCTGCAAGAAGAGGCTCTTACCCGGGAAAGACATCTATATGTACAAGTGAGTCCTTCGAACCAAAAATAAGCTTGCCCTACTCGTTTTTCTCCATGCCCAAATCTTCTAATGTTTTGTTCCTTCTTCATTTATCTGATCCTGACAAAAAAATCCAGATCTTTTATTCTTGTTCGTTGATGTCAAAAAAAGGTTATTGAACGTTGTATTTTTCATTTTTTTTCAATTTTTTTTTTTTGGGGTGTTGGAAAAATGAAATATGTGAAGAGGGGACAGGGCATTCTGTAGTGTGGATTGCAGGTGCAAGCAGATTTTCATGGATGAGGAAGAGGCTATTCAGAAAGCGAACTGTTCTTTAGCTGCCATGAAACCCTCGAGGAGCAAGAAACCGAGTTGGGGGTTTTGACACTTTTCCTTATTGATACAAAGACACCAAAAATGGGAAGATTGTTTTTTTTTTTTTTTTGGCAACCACATTCCAGTTTTACCCATGTTGTCTTTTGTAATGACCTCATAGTCCTTGCTCTTCTGCTTCCTAGTATGAAGCCAAAATGTCCTTTCGACTTTTTAAATTTTTTTTTTGGGTGCAACCTGTGCGAAAAAGCTGCGAGCATTGTCCATGGTGGCTCTTGCATTGCTTTCACATTATTGACCTGATCCCACGGAGAAATAGTTGATATTTTGTTTTGTTTTGTTTTTTCCCCTGTTAACGGTTGGAAGGGTATTTGTGGTATTTTAGGGTCGCGACTCGCTTTGTTGAGATGTGATTTATTCCTCAATTATTATTACCACCATTGGTTAAAAAATATGGTATAACCTACCAAGAAAAAAAAAATGGTATAAGGGAGTATTCGAAAGGGGGAATATTTAATAGTGATAGTTTTATTTATTCATGTTTGATATAAGATTTTTGAAAAAAAAAAATAGAAATCTAATTTTTTCTTAATTTTATTTTGTGTCAAAATTTTCTTTCAAAATGTCATCCATCTTGGAATCTTAGATGTTAGGAAAATTTATATATTTTTTTTAAATAAAATTTCAGTAATATTTTGACCTATTAAATAATTTTTAATAATATTTTGTAAAAATAAATTTTCTATTATATTTCTGGGAATTATTAAAAAAATTATCTATCAAACACACCTAAATGATAATTAAAATTGCGACGGTGATGGTTCTTGGAAGTTATCGTGCGCGATGCTCATGCACCACCCTGCCTTGGCATTGGGGCTTGTGGCAGAAACAGTGGTTTTTGTTTTTAACCAAAATGACAATGCCCGACACTGATCAAGTTTTCATATGTGACGCGCGTTAGTGGAGCTGTCTGGTTAATACAAAACTGTTTTTGCATTTCTTGTACGTATAAAATTAACTTTGTGCATATTTTTTATTTTTATTTAATGGTTTATTCTGTTAAAGAATTAAACAAGGGTTCCAAATTTCTATAGTTGCTGTATCATTTTTTCTGATGTAACAGATATAGAAAAAATGAGTCCTGTTGATTTTGTTAGAATTCATATGTGTATCTTGAATTTTCATGTGTTGTTGTAAAAAAAAATTTCTACAACAACGGAACAAATATAAAAGTCATTAAATAAATATGTAAAGAGAAAAACTAGTTACATGTGATAAATTTCTTTACTACACACCTTTCGATAAACGCATCATCTTTTTTTTTTTTTTTCAGGTGGTCGAGTCCACAAACTTGTCTCTATGATATGAGATAACTTATCTCCTTTAACATGAGATTAATAAAACTCACATGTAAAATTAGTTTTATACTATGTACTAACATGCATGTTAATCCATTGTTCTACTTCTTATAGGATGACACGACAGTAAATTGACGCGTGGTCAATTTGAAGAACCTTATAATATTTATTTGTATCTTAGGAATAATAATGAGAAAAGGAGATAAACTTATGGGAAATATTAATCTTCTGTCACATGAAACAACAAGTTTCTCCTACACACTTAAAAAGATATGGGTCTCACTTTAATATTTTCTTTTTCTTTTTTCGTGCAATGGGACCCACACAAAATTGTGAGTGCAACATGAGATAACATATCTCCTGTTGCATAAGAAAATATAATCCCTAAACTTATATTATATTATATTTTTAAATTTGAATATAATTTAAAAGAGGTAGGATCCTTTGACACCAGTGTCAAATTTGAAGTTTGACACCTTATCTGAGAGCCGTTAGATCAAAAAAGATCAATGGGGTCACATGTTTACAAATCGGAGTCGTTGATCTTTTTTGATCTAACGGCTCTCAGATGAGGTGTCAAATTTCAAATTTGACACTGGTGTCAAAGGATCCTACTTTAATTTAAAATAAGAATTTAATAAACTTGAAGGGGGCGATGGTCTTTCTAATCCCTCATTAAATCCTTAGGGCCTGTTTGGTGTGACGTGTAAGATCTGATAATATAAGCTTATACTATATGTTATGATATTTTCAGTTGATTGGTGTGATCATCATATAGTATAAGCTTATACAACAGAATTCCTTAATACATCAAAACGGTGTATAACTTAATACAACCTAAGGGGAATGGATTAGACCTGATAAGAGGTTAGTGTATTAACATTGTTGCAATTCTCAAAAATTAATATATTATTTTAATATTAATATATTAAAATAAAAAATTAATTTTTCAATATATTAATTTTTAAAATATTGAATATTTTTATTTTTATAAAAATTAATTTATTTTTTGGACACACTTATCAATAACTTTTTATAAAAATTAATATCATATGACATTTTTTGAAGAATTATATAAATTCTTTATTAAAGGATATTTTTATTAAAAATATTTATTTTTATCCTATATAGTATTATACAGTGCATTATCAAATACTAAATGATATCATCTTATACAATATATTATTTTATACAATACCTTGCCAAACGCTGGATAGTATTAAAATTCAATCAGGTCTTATACAATCAAGCCTTATACTATCAAGTCTTATGCTATCAGGCCTTATCCTATACTATGCATCAAACATACCCTCTTATGCTATCAGGCCTTATCCTAAGGCATGTTTGATGCATAGTATAAGATTAGGCCTGATAGCATAAGACTTGATAATATAAGACCTGATTGAATTTTAATACTATCCAGCGTTTGGCATGATATTGTATAAAATAATATAGTGTATAAGATAATATCATCTAGTATTTGATAATGCACTGTATAATACTATATAGAATAAAAATAAATATTTTTAAAAAATATACTTTAATAAAGAATTTATATAATTCTTCAAAAAATGTCATATGATATTAATTTTTATAAAAAATTATTGATCAGTGTGTCCCAAAATTAATTAATTTTTATAAAAATAAAAATATTCAATATTTTAAAAAATTAATATATCGAAAAATTGATTTTTATTTATTATATTAATATTAAAATAATATATAATTTTTTGAGAATTGCACTGATCAACAATTTTAATACACTAATCCCTTATCAGGCCTAATCCCTTTCCCTTAGGGCATGTTTGGTGTATAGTATAGGATAAGGTATGATAGTATAAGACCTGATAGTATAAGGCCTGATTGTATAAAACCTGATTGAATTTTAATACTATCCAGCGTTTGGCACGGTATTGTATAAAATAATATATTATATAAGATAATATCATCTAGTATTTGGTAATGCACTATATATATATGATAAAAATAAATATTTTTAATAAAAATATCCTTTAATAAAGAATTTATATAATTATTCAAAAAATATCATATGATATTAATTTTTATAAAATTTTATTGATCAGTGTGTCCAAAATATAATTTTTTTTATAAAAATAAAAAAAATTAATATATTGAAAAATTGATTTTAATTTTAATAGATTAATATTTAAATAATATATTAATTTTTGAGAATTACATTGGTCAACGATGTTAATACATCAATCTCTTATCAGGCCTTATCCCTCTTCCTTAGGCCGGATTAAGTTATACATCGTTTTGATGTATTAAGGAATTATGCTGTATAAGCTTATACTATACGATGGTCACACCAAACAACTGAAAATGTCATAGCATATAGTATAAACTTATACTATCATGCCTTATACGTCACACCAAACAGGCCTTTAGACCGGATTAAGTTATACATCATTCTGATATATTAAGGGATTTTGTTGTATAAACTTATACTATATATAGTCACACCAAACAACTGAAAATATCATAACGTATAGTATAAACTTATAATATCATGTTTTGTATGTGACCCCAAAGAAGCCCTTGTGTATTTGTTGGCTTCAATACCTTTATCCAGAATGGCAAGTTGGCAATGCCATGGTCGGTTGTCCCTTAGCCTGATAAAATATTACCAGTGCCATTGTGCCAATAGAATGTGTTGATTCGACTCCAACTTTAAGATGTTTGGATCGCAATGTTGGAGACTGAGCAAAATCTGAAACTCTTGCTTGTTCCGGGTAAAGTTAAAAGAATATTTTTGTTGAAATTTGTCTGACATTTGTGGATTTGAGGACTGTATAATTCCATTTCAATGAAAAAAATGACAAAAATATATTTAATTTAGATAGTTACCCATTCAGTTTAAAGTAAACAGAATATATTCTTCCACTTAATTAAAATAAAATAGTCCATAGAAAATGACCTTCTTATTTATGAATTTGACTTCTTTTAAAATAAGAACTGTATTTTAGAAAATAAAATATAAAGTTATAACTGAATTAAAAAATTGCAGTTAAAATTATAATAAGATATATATAGAGAGGCGGGTTATATTCACAATATTTTTTTCTTACGACTTCCTACCATTGTTTTGTTATGTTGAGTCAAAATTTAATCAATGACTTTTACTTACGTGACTTTATAACTGTTGATTTATTTTGTTCAAAGATGACAAAAATAATTGTAAGATAACAAAATTATAAATATAACTTCCTTTATATATAAATACATATAGAGAAAATTGTATGTCATTTTAAAATATGTAAAGTTATGTTATTTTAAGAGAGAGAAAAAGATAGATAAAAGAGGAGAGAGAGTTGACAAAAAAACAAAGGTGTGGGTCCCACCTCTTTGCGAGAGTGAAATGATATAAGTTGTGTCGTTTAAAATGATAAATACTTTTTCCATATATATATATATATATATATATATAATAAATTATAAAATTAATTTTTTACTTTATCTTTAAAATGTATCCCTCACTTTTAAAGAAATTAAATCTAATATTCATATACTTCATTTATCAAGCGTTATCTGTTTGACTTTTTTTTATTATATTTTATAAATGACGGCAACTTATGATCTCTTATAGCTTAGTATATCTATTCGATAATATAATATAAGAAGAAAGCTTTGGATCAAAGGGCACGTACGGCTTAAAATTTTTACATCAAAAGATTCAAAACAAGCAAGTGAGCATTAAGCAACCTCTTCTCAAATTGATGAGTCCGCGTAACGTTGTAACAAAATCAAACATCACTGGCATTTAATAATGTTTATAAAATGAATATTTTTAGTGACGAAACAATATTTGATTGAGTAATAATTTTTAAAAAATTACGTTTAGAATGTATTAATAGTAAAATATTATCTTTCATGCTTCGTTTGAGTCTTCGTTTATATCTTAAAAAGCATTGTGAATAATCAGCTTTTTTTATTTTAATTTAATCGTTTGACTGTCAAGACTCAAATCAGTATTGCTTTCATTTAAATGAGATATTGTTTCCTAATTGAATTCGAAAAAAAATGTTAAAAAGATAGTTTCTGGACATATAAATAGTTTAATACTGAACGCTCTAATTCAGCTTTTAAATTTAAATTGTAACCATATGAGTGTACGGTTGTCAATGTTAACACTGCAATACAAATATACTTAACACGTACAAATTTAGAAACGGGTCAAAACATTTTATACAAATATGATTTACTTATTTTGTTGATTAACATGGCATGACATAAATATTTCGTCAATTTTAAACTGTGTTACTTATTATTTGGATTTGACATAATATGCAATGATACAAATAATCTTTAAAAAAATTAATGCAGATCAATTTCGTGTTTGCTGTTTGACATATAACTTGACACGAATTTTTTCGTGCAATTTTTATCATCACAATTATGATGCGGATTTAAAAATCAATTCACCTGAAGAAGAATTTCTCGGAGTCTTGTCGAAAATTATTACCTCTATATAAATGATTGAAATTGTGAATGAGTGAGAAAGATAGAACTGAATTTTTTTTCTTAGTCCAAATTTCAGAGTATATGGGAAAAAACAACTAAATTAATCAAATAATTTTTTTTTTTGTTTTGGATATTTGAATAATGGGAAAAACAATTCTTCTGTTAATAGAAAAACCAATTGTAGGAGAATTGTTTTCCTTTACATTGATCTATCGAAATCCCCATCCTTCCTTATTCCTTTTTCTTTTTTTTAGGTAGTGGCGAGACAATTGATTTGTATATGTAGCATGAGATTATAATTCTCCTACAATAGAAGAATTATAAATCCCTTGAATAATATATTATAATAAAGTGTTCATTTTTTCTTCAGTCAATGTAGATAAGTTATTTATATTGAGTTCAAAATGAGGTTATTTTGAGACGAAAATCAAGATATTTTTGTAATTATAATTTATTTTAAGATATAATAATCTTTTTTATTATAATTTTTTAATCTTTAAACTCAAAACGACGTTACTTTGGGAGTGAATGTAGATAATTTATCTATATTCACCGTAGAAACATTAAAACCTATAATAAAACTAAAATGTAATACATGTATAGCACCGAATTAAATGAATTAATCAAATATTGTAATTACCTATGCCTAATATAATTAATCAAATATAATAATTAATAGCAATTTAATTCCATAATCATAATTACTATTATTTTAAATTTTGATAATTATAAATTACAAAAGATTCATACTAATGATCCTATATAAGTTTTCTCAGCTATATATCTTTCATTCATTTACGTTGGTTTATTTATGTACAATTTTATCTTTTTCATTTTAGTTCGATTCATCTTTCTTTGATTGAGAGTTTCATCTTTTTTGATCTCTTTATCTTCAGTTTTTGAGGTAAGTGTTTTTTTTTTGTAATTTTTTTTTTCAATTTCACATTTACACATGGGCAAATTTTTTTTTAATTATTGCATTTTAATTAAATAATTATGCATTTATTGCTGTTTAGAGAATAATTACAAATGTATTGCACAATGTGACGCCCCTTTTAGGCGTCACATGTGACACCCACATTCAGACGTCACACCCTCAAAAAGAAATGCCTCAATGGAACATCACATGTGACGTCAAAAAAGACGTAAGATGTTCTTATTAGTTATTACCCAGCTTTTATTACAATTCAAATAGTTATTCATCACTTATGCATGAACCGTCCAGGAACCTCGGCATTTGTGATAAAAGTAGCAAGTAGCAAGAATCCACTCAAATCCAGGAACCAAAATAATAATCTCACCATCCATCTCCTCGGCATTTGTGATAATTTTATTATTTTTTTGTTTAATTATTTTTTCTGTGTTTTCGACAGTTATATTTTTGTAATTTGTTATTTAAAGAGTTTACAAAAAAAATAAAACTAAAATATAATTTATTATAATCAAGCAAAAGTATATACTTATAATGAACAATTTAAAATCAATAAAAAAATGAAAAGGAAGTATTGTTTAAATATATTATGGGTCTCGACTTCTCCTACGTTGAAAGACAAAATTTAAATCGCAAGCGCAGTTTATTTTGTGATTGGGACTCCGGAAAATACTTGAATATTGCTGGTGATCTTAATAACTTATGATTTAAAAACAGCTGAAGTAATTATTTATTTATTTACACTTTAGCGATCCCTCTATGTATTAATAAAGTTCTATATATCTTGCTTACCAAAAAAAAAAAATTCTATATATCTTTTACCAAAAAAAAGTTCTATATTTATATTTTAGGTTTCTTTGCAGAATTAATGGATATTAGAAATTTAAATTTAATTTAATCTTTTTTTAAATTATTGAATATTAAATATAAAAGTAAAGTCCCTTTTGGATCTCTAACAAAAAAATTCTATTTTCATTTTAGTCCCTTACAAAAATTTTTAAAAAAAATCAACTTTTGGCCCATCTACAATTCTAGTTCTTTGAAAATATAATCACTTAAGAATTTAACGAAGATCCAATTTAATCTCTAAAAAAAGATTAATATGAACTTTTTTTTGTAAAGAATAAAAGTGGAAATCGTACTTTGTTAGGGACTCAAAAGAGACTTTATTCTAAATATAATATATATTTCATAAATTAAAAATATTATTTAATATCAAAACATGTCAAAATCTTAATAGAAATGTGTCAAAACATTATTTAATGTATCGGAGTGTGGTAATATCAGTATCAATGCAACGTAACTTCCGTGTCCAAATTACGAAAACAATGTATATATTTAAAATAATAATTAAAAAAAAACTTTCTTGAAGGAGTGCAGGATATTCTTAATTTCTATTATAAAATAATAAAATTTAACCCCTGTATAAGGATTATAAACACAGTTTTATAAACTAATAGTGGATAAGGAAGAATTTATTACAAATGCCGAGGAGATGGACGGTGAGATTATTATTTGAGTAAATATTTCTTTTGGTCCTGAGCAAATTTTACGATATTCGTTTTAGTCCCTAGCAAATAAAAAGGCCCATCGTGGTTCCTATAAAATTTAAAATGGATCCATTTTAATCTTTTTAAGGACTAATATGGGTCTTTTTTGAATTTGTGAGGGACCACGATTTCAACTAAATTGGTCCATTTTGAATTTTTTAGGGACCACGATGAGCCTTTTTATTTGCTAAGAACTAAATCGGACATCGTAAAATTTGTTGAGTACCAAAAAAAAATATTTACTGTTATTATTTTTGATTCCTGGATTTTAGTGGATTCTTGCTACTTGCTACCTTTTATCACAAATGCCGAGGTTCCTGGACGGTTCATGCATTTCTATAGGCAATGAATAACTATTTGAATCGTAATAAAAGCTGGGTAATAAGAATATGTTTTGGGAGTCACATGATGCGTCTGTCTTTGAGGGTGTGACGTCTGAACGTGGGCGTCACATGTGACGTCCAAAAGGAACGTCACATTGTGCAATACATCTGTAATTATTTTTCAAACAACAATAAATACGTAATTACTTAATTAAAATGCAATAATTAAATTTTTTTGCCTTTACACATACCCTCTCATTTAAAAACTTTTGTTCATTATACTAGGAGAAGAAAATTGCTAAACCTGTCATAGGAGACACCAGACCCCACCCGCGGTTGCATAAAAATACTTTGAGGAAGGGTATCTGGGTATGTTTTCCTTTTCTATTAACTATTTTCAATAATAAGTGTCTTTGTGATTTTCTTTCAGGACATAGCTATACTACCACATTAAAGAATTTTGAGCGGAATTTGGACATTATTTTAAACGACAAGAACGACACATCTACTATTAATCATTTAGATCACAAAATGTCACCTTTCCTATAACTGACTAAATAATTTTTTTTTTTTAAAAAAAAAAAGACTTCAAAACTATACGCTTTCTTTTTATTTAACAGATAGTTTTTTTTTTTAGTTTTGTCAAGTTGACCGGTATACTTCATGCTAGGGTCATTTTACCAAAAAAATAAAAATAAAAATGAATGAACTTAAATGTTGCTTATTTCTAAGTTCTTTATCGAGAATCATGGAATGAGATGGATGTATAACTTTTATTTAAAATTATACCACCCGTTTTTTAAAGGAACCCATCAATCATTTGAGTTGAGTTTAAGAAACTATTTAAGATTGTATTTGCCTTTAAATATATTAGTGAAAGATTTTCATATTTAAAATATCATATAACTTAATTATATGATGCTTGAAAAGTATGCAGATCATGAAAACGATTTATGTATGTGTCATTAAACTATACTCAAATGATTGATAGATTCTTTGAAAAATGGTTGGTACAATTTCAAATAAAAATTATATATCCATCTCATTAAATGATTATCAACAAACAACTCAGAAATAAGCAACATTTAAGATCATGCATTTGTTATTGGTGAAATGTCCGTAGCACAACGTATACCGGTCTACTTCGCAAGTGCCAGCGGCCCACCGCCGGCAACAACGCACTCTGGAATCACATTGCTCAAACGCTACATATTATTCAAAATAGGTGTTTGGAAAGGTGCACATGTAAATATTCAATTTCAAGATTCAAACTCCAATGCATAGAATAGCCAGAGTCAGGAATAAGAACCATGGAATATTATAATTGTACTATCATATGTGCCAGTTTAGTTCTTGATAGTTACAGCTGGGAACCACAGAAAGAGCACCAACCATATAGAGACAATTAAACATTGTAATAGGAATAAATAGGATTTGCCAATTCTTTGTCTTTATTATCTGCATGAGTCCTTAATTTCACCTCTTTTTCAAAATTTAGAAGTAGGAATTCACTTTACTTTTTCCTACCTCTTTTTTTCTTTTTCTTTTTCTTTTTCACAACATATACATATGGCCATGTGAATGATTTTAGTGAATCATTTCCACACCCACCATCATTTACTCCTTTTTTCTGCCATTGATTCGAAAGGCAGCCTTCTCAAATTAATGAACGAGAAGCGACGTGTTTTGTTCCTTATTTTTTCTTTTTACCGTAGGCCACCCCCAATTTAAACCCTAAAAACTGATGCTAGCAGCAAAGCTGTGTCCTTAATGAAGTAATTATCAGAATGAGAGAATACTAATGATCTCATAGCAGAGTAAAAAGGGAAAAATGAAATCTGATTAATAAAGTAAGAGTAATCAGCTTATATATAAGCTGCATTACATGAGTAAAACAGAAAAGAGCTAATGAACCTATTAACCAACTAACTAACTTGCCAGCTAGGCAACTAACTAACTAAGTAACAAACTTACAGATAACCACGAAATTAAATACAGGAGTAACAATTTGACTCAGTCATATCTATTTGAATAAATAGATATATAATAGTAATGGTTCCATAAAGATCGTCAACAACACCACAGCAAAGGCAACAAATGATAAATTCTACTTTCAAGTTATATGCTGCCAGTACTAAGAAATCAAAGAGCAGCGAGGAACTTTAACATTCTTGGATACTAAGTTAGTTGCTTCTTTAGCCTTAATTATTATTACAATTCTTATATCGACAACCAATTATTTGGTAGAATTATACCAAGCCAAAAGCATACTAGAACTTCTCTACCAAGCAGCAAAAGCACCATAACGAGCTTTTCAAGCAGTTAACACCACACATTTTCACTAATAGACCCTTTGCAACATCACATTTATCAAACAAGGATTAAGGAGAAACCACTCTTCGAGACCTAGCTAGTGTCCCATGTTAATTTGACACAATGAACACACAAAGCTTTTATGATCTGAAAAAACCAAATATTTGACATGATAATACACTCGGAACAAAGATAAACTTCAAGAAATAGCAAACAAAAATTCTCAAAACAAACAAATGATATAGAACACAAGGGGAAACACAAAGATTAAGAATATGATTCATATCCAAACTTGAGAACCAGTTTCCATGACATTGGATATACAAACACAAGAATGTCCTGCAAAGAGTTTGCGTTGCCAGTGGATTTAATACATACAAGAGTTAATATAGCAGCATAATCACAAGACAACTCCTGTAGCTGTTAACCTTTTTGTCACCATCAGATTATGGCTAGCCAGACTTAAAAAGTAAAACTGCTTTCTGATCCAAATAAAAATAGACAAAGTGGTTTGTTTCATGAGTCACATATGAACCTGCAAAATGAAAGAAAAGTCCATGAACACGCTTCAATTATAATCTGTGTTTGTCATTGTAAACATTACAACACTAACAAGAAGAATATCATAGGCTAATCTAATACACCTTGAGTTGGTTTAGAATCGTTTGTGCATTCTTAATGCCTGCGTCGTTTTAGGATTTTTCGTTCTTTTTTAATTCCAGTGGCATTTTCATAATTTTGTGCCTTTCATTTTAGTTGCCATTTAAAACTCATTAACACCATATAAAAGGGTGTTTAGGATTCCAATGACGGTGGTTGAATGCCCGAGGGTCAATGTACTTCAACATGAAAATAACAAAGACAATTATATCCATTCATATTACTAATTCTAACCTCTAAAAATAGAAAACATGAGTAAAGTTCAGGAGAAAAAGAAGTCACATTTTGACAAACCAGAAGGATATTATAATGTGGCATGTGAACATTTCAGACCTATCTATATCTTTCATCTATTATACAATTTGCAATAAATTTCTCAAGGCCTGTCCAGGATGGCATCAAAAGACAACATTTAAATCCCTTCTTTTCAAGTGTAAATTATTTAAAATAATGAATACATATGATTATCATTATTGATCTTTGCGGCTTCAAAATACCAGGGCTCCAGAGGACACCTTATAAAAAAAATGACATACCCAGTTTCGCTACATTGGAGAATTATTGGATTGGCTTATTCATAATATGATAAGCCCCAGCCCAATAGGGTGTACAAGAGAGACAAAAATAGAAAAGTTTGGGCTCCAACTTATGCTGATCCAAGCCCAAATTATGCGGCCAATGATGATCCAAACCCAAGCCTCACTACCTATGCTACTCCAAGCTCAACAAATGATGACTCAGCAAGTTTGTTACAACTGAATGGAGGGGCACAGCACAATGGAGGTTAAGTAATGGGAGTGGGAACGTGCATGGGGTATCTGGAATTTGGAAATAGAGAATGGTCCTTGGGAGAGCTTCAGCACCTCTCGAATGTGCTGGGATTTTATAGTTACTACACTAAGCTTTAGTTGATTTCTGTAATAGCCTTATTTTTCTACCATTAAATACTGTAGTTCCATTTCTTCTTGTAATTCAGTTTCTTCAGTCAATATATAAGAAAATCCAGATTCTTCTGGGCCCAAATAGCTGTGTTTTATTATTATTCTTCCGTATTCTTGGTGGTCCGTATCAAACTGGTATCAGAGCTCTGATCTAGGAGCTCTGTGGGATGGTAGTCACAAGAAACATGGAGAACCGAATCGAATTGATGGAAGAACGGCTGCGCAGAAACGAAGTTCAAAACGATGAAATACTCAGGAGGATGGACGCGAGTGAGACGGGAGTTGTGGAGATCATCCGGAGGTTAGATGAAATGGCGGAACGATGGAGAAGTGGCTCTCATGAAGAGCATGATGGTTCCAACAGGGAAGCACCAGGAAGGAGGTTCAACACGGTTCCTCCCATGTCCAGAAGGCTAGACATCCCTTTATTCTGTGGCGATGACGCGTATGGGTGGATTAATAAAGTAGAGAGGTACTTCAGCATCAATGGAATAGCCGAGGGAGAGAAATTGGCAGCGGTGATGGTGACGCTAGAAGGGGAAGCTTTGCAATGGTACCTTTGGTGGGAGATAAACAACCCCAGTGCGAATTGGGAGTTTTTTCGTAGGGAGTTGTTGAGCCGGTTTCAGCCTGATGCTCTTGACAACCCTTACAGAGCTCTCTATACCCTTAAGCAAACGGGAACGGTGGCTGAGTTTCGAACTGAGTTCGAAAGGGTAATTGGAGCGTTGCGTTTCGAGGATGAAGAGTTGTTGAAGGGGGCGTGGCTTAACGGAGTTCGGAGCAGCGTTAGGGAGGAACTGATGATGAACCCAGGTATAAGCCTGACTGAGATGATGAAATATGCCCTGAAGATCGAGAGGAGAAACGACGCATGGAGGGAAGAAGAGGTTGGCGCAGGGAGAAGGCTCGGTTGGACTGGGCCTGGAAAAGGAGGTCAAGCCCAACGCGGTTGGGCCAGCTCCAATCGAAATGGCAGCTGGGGTGGTTCGGGTTCACATAACCCATCCAACCCGGGTCGGGTTAATAACTCACCAAATTCATTTAATCAGAACAATCCAGATCCCCAAATTTCTAGGGCACCAAATGACGACGGACAGAGAGAGTCGACCACGAAAATACCTGGCACCGACAGTGGGGGTCCGATGACGGAGAGTCAAGGGAGCAACAACCGTCGTCTCTCACAGGCGGAGATGAGGGATCGTCATATGAAGGGTCTTTGCTTCAAGTGCAACGAGAAGTGGAACCCCAACCATCGGTGCAAATTTCGACAACTTCATGTGCTGATAGTCGACGAAGAAGATGATGACAAGGTAGAAGACCATGAGGCGGTAGCGACGATGATCGTTGGTGAAGTCAGGGGTGAAGGAGACAAGGACGTGGCCCTACAACTTTCCATGCATAGTTTGTTGGGTATCACTTCGAGCCAGACGCTCAAGGTGTGGGGAAAAATTCTGGGAACGGACGTCACAGTGATGGTCGACTGTGGAGCGTCAAGCAATTTTGTACGAAGGGAGGTGGCAGAGAGATTGGGTCTGCCCATAACAGAGACCACTGCTTACAACGTGGTGGTGGGTGACGGCCACAAGATCAGCTGTCAAGGGGTCTGTAAGGGGGTGGATATTCTGCTTCAGGGTTCACTGGTTACTCAAGACTTTTACCTTTTCGAATTGGGGAGCTCTGATGTCGTGTTGGGGTTGGAATGGTTGACCCAATTAGGAGAAATTAAGGCCAATTTTAAGGAGCTAACACTGAAGTTTGTTCGAGAAGGTCGTGAAGTTACAATCAGGGGAGACCCAGCACTATCCCGTTCTGTGGTCTCTTTGAAATCCATTGTAAAGGCTCTCCAAGACCATGGCCAAGGATTCTACCTGAAGACTGATGACAGAGAAGATGAAAGGAGCAACATTTAGTGGGTGGAGCTAGAGAGGCTGCTTGCAGAATTTGAGGATATATTCCAAAAGCCAAGGGGACTGCCACCGAGCAGGAGTCATGACCATGCCATCAATTTGAAGTCAGGAAGTCAGGTGCCCAACATACGGCCATACAGGTATCCCCATTACCAAAAATCCGAAATTGAAAGTCTTGTTGCCGAGTTGCTTAGTGATGGCATGATAAGGCATAGCACTAGTCCTTACTCCAGCCCAATGATTTTAGTTAAAAAAAAAGATGGGAGTTGGAGGGTGTGTGTAGACTATAGGGCCCTGAATAAGCTGATTATCCCTGATAAATTCCCTATTCCGGTGGTTGATGAGTTGTTGGACGAGCTTGGGGGCTCCTCCATTTTTTCTAAACTTGATCTGAAGTCTGGGTTTCACCAGATCAGAATGCGTGAAGAAGATATACCCAAGACAGCGTTTAGGACGCATCAAGGGCATTACGAGTACTTGGTGATGCCCTTTGGGTTAACAAACGCCCCATCCACATTTCAAGCCCTGATGAATGACGTATTGGGCCCATTTCTGAGAAAATTTGTACTGGTATTTTTTGACGACATACTCATATACAGCCAGAACCGCGAAGAGCACGTGGAACATTTGATTCAGGTTTTTAAGGTGCTGCGGATTAATTCCTTAGTGTGCAACAAAAAAAAATGTAGTTTTGGCAGGGACCACATGGAGTACTTGGGGCATATCATATCGGCTGAAGGGGTAAGTGCTGACCCTAGTAAGATTGACGCCATGACAAGATGGCCAGCACCCAAAAATATCAAAGGTTTGAGAGGTTTTTTGGGCCTCACAGGTTACTACAGGAGGTTTGTGCAAGATTATGGAAAAGTTGCAAAACCTCTGACGGATTTATTAAAGAAAGATGCCTTTCAGTGGGGTGAGGCAGCAACGCACTCTTTTGAAGAGCTCAAGAAGAAGATGGTTACTGTTCCGGTTTTGGCATTGCCAGATTTCTCTCAGCCCTTCACTGTGACCACTGATGCTTCAGGCAAAGGCATTGGGGCCGTCTTAATGCAAGGCAATAGACCAGTGGCCTTTTTGAGTCAAGGTTTTTCTCCAAGGGCACAGGCAAAGTCCATTTATGAAAAGGAGTTAATGGCTATAGTATTCGCAGTACAGAAATGGAAGCATTATCTGATGGGGAGGCATTTTATAATTAAATCTGACCAAAAGAGTTTGAAGTTTCTCACTGATCAAAAAGTTTTAAATGAAGACCAGCAAAAGTGGGCTGTGAAGCTACTCGGATTTGATTTTGAAATTCAATATCATCCGGGTAAGGAGAATCACGTTGCTGATGCCCTTTCTAGGCAAATGCATATGGCCAGCATCACCAGGTTACAACTGCCCGAGTTACAAGAGCTGGAGCAAGAGTTACAAGTTGACAACAAATTGAGGGCTATTTTACAAGACTTACTGGTTGGTAGCACTGCTCATCAAGGGTTTAAATTGAAGGAGGGCAGACTGTTCTACAATGATAGGCTGGTTGTCTCTAAAACTTCCAAACTCATCCCTATTTTG
Source organism: Gastrolobium bilobum (assembly GCF_033153095.1). Lineage (NCBI taxonomy): Eukaryota > Viridiplantae > Streptophyta > Magnoliopsida > Fabales > Fabaceae > Gastrolobium > Gastrolobium bilobum. The sequence goes on along the minus strand of NW_026899969.1, from coordinate 523,017 downwards.
CTTCAAGAATTCCATGACTCGAGTTTTGGAGGACATTCGGGTTTTTTCAGAACCTACAAGCGGCTGGCTAACTTGGTTTATTGGGAGGGGATGAAACGAACCATCAAGGATTACGTGGCTGCTTGTATAGTTTGCCAACAAAGCAAGGCCCAAAATCTGACCCCCGCCGGCCTTTTGCAGCCATTGCCCATCCCTGTGAAGGTATGGTCTGATATCTCTATGGACTTTATTGGGGGGCTGCCCAAAGCCATGGGTTTTGATACAATCTTTGTGGTTGTGGACCGTCTAACAAAATATGCCCATTTTTTGCCCCTCACGCACCCATACACAGCAAAGGAGGTCGTTGAATTATTCATCAAAGAGGTAGTGAGGCTTCATGGATTCCCACTGACTATTGTTTCTGATCGTGACAGGGTTTTTCTTAGTGCTTTTTGGACTGAATTGTTCAAAAGTGCAGGTACTAAACTACATTACAGTACCGCTTACCACCCGCAAACGAATGGTCAAACGGAAGTGGTTAACCGGTGCTTAGAGGTATACTTGCAATGCTTCTGCAGTCCTAAACCCAAGCAATGGCCCAAATGGATCGCATGGGCTGAATTCTGGTATAATACTACCTACAAAGATGCCACAGGCATGACCCCTTTCAAGGCTTTATACGGTACCGACCCTCCTCATCTGCTCCGGTGTGATAGCTACTCCTCTGCAGTAGATGCTATTTCTCGTTCCCTGTCCGAGAGGGATACTGTTTTGCAAGATTTAAAACAGAATTTGGTTCGGGCCCAAAACAGAATGACAATTCATGCCAACCAACATAGGAGAGACGTTCATTTCAGCCCAGGTGACCTAGTTTATCTACGGTTACAACCTTATAGACTCAAGACTATTGCTAGGCGAGTTAATGAAAAACTTAGCCCAAGATACTATGGTCCGTACCCTATTGTGGAGAGGATTGGGGAGGCTGCCTACCGACTCCAATTACCTCCAGGATGCCAGGTCCATCCAGTATTCCATGTATCTCTTCTTAAGCCGGCAGTTACACCTGTTACGAACGCTCAGCCCTTGCCTTCCATGCTGACAGAAGGGTGGGAGCTCATAGTGGAACCTGAAAAGTTGGTTCAATGGAGGCGATCCAACAAGGGCAAGCTGGAAGTTCTGCTCAAATGGTGTCATTTACCCGAGTTTGAAAATACTTGGGAGTCCTTTGATGTCATCCACCAACAGTTCCCTCACTTCCACCTTGAGGACAAGGTACTTAAATTGGGGGGGAGTATTGATAAGCCCCAGCCCAATAGGGTGTACAAGAGAGACAAAAATAGAAAAGTTTGGGCTCCAACTTATGCTGATCCAAGCCCAAATTATGCGGCCAATGATGATCCAAACCCAAGCCTCACTACCTATGCTACTCCAAGCTCAACAAATGATGACTCAGCAAGTTTGTTACAACTGAATGGAGGGGCACAACACAATGGAGGTTAAGTAATGGGAGTGGGAACGTGCATGGGGTATCTGGAATTTGGAAATAGAGAATGGTCCTTGGGAGAGCTTCAGCACCTCTCGAATGTGCTGGGATTTTATAGTTACTACACTAAGCTTTAGTTGATTTCTGTAATAGCCTTATTTTTCTACCATTAAATACTGTAGTTCCATTTCTTCTTGTAATTCAGTTTCTTCAGTCAATATATAAGAAAATCCAGATTCTTCTGGGCCCAAATAGCTGTGTTTTATTATTATTCTTCCGTATTCTTGGTGGTCCGTATCATAATATTATCAGACTCCTAAGTTCAGCAAATAGCTCCATTGATCTAAGTCACTACTCATGCTATTGCATGTTTAAGAATAGTTCAGGCCGTGTGTGCACAATGGAAGGAGTATAAATTACCAAGGCAGATTTTGGATTTTGAAACTTAATACACACACTATTAAAGAAGTAAAGAGATTCAGAATGGACTTTCTTTTCCACATAAAAATCAAAAAGCATATTGGTTAATGCTGAATAGTACATCACTCTTGGAAAATATATGAAAAGTACGAATCCTACTGTCTTAGATGCATTATTTTTCATTTAGCAAATCAACACACCGAGTTGTTCTAGTCCGCAATGTTGAATGTACACTTTGAGTGATATATTACACTTTTATTTGTTTTCAACATCACCTTTATTCCAAAGTCCAAACTAGTTGGGGTTGTCGGTTGATGAACCCAAATAAAACACTTTTATTTGTTTTCATGAAACAAATTTAAACGAGGTGAAAACATAAAAACAGTAATTACTATCCCTGAAAGTAAAGAGCTCTCCATTCTGCTTCAATATCAATATCAACTAATTGTCTAATTAATGTCCCTAAAAGCTCAAAAGCTGAAAATCATAAAGAGGCCACAAACTAACTCAACCTTAAATCTTTATCATACTCACTTGTATGCATTACCATGATGTTTGCACTTTGGATATTCTCATAAAGTTGTAAACAACAAAATGTTGTATGTTGCAAAGGAACAATCTGGAAAACAGTTAACTGGTTCGGTGTAGTTATCATAGAAACTACTAAATTTGATAATAACACTCGTAAAAGTTCTTCAACTGATCAACTCCTTCCCCAAAAAACCAGCTATAGCCCTAGCACACCCAACTAACGTAATTGAAAATTAACAAGCTAAATGTTCTTTATTCACTAAGGGAGAAACCAAACAGGACTTATATATATATATATATATATATATATATATATATATATATATACTTCAAAGGAGCCTCTCTACTTTAGCATGATAAACTGACAAAACTAGATACTCTTCGAAGAGGAAAAAATACGAAAGACCCCTGCAATGCAAGAACCACAGGTGGTCCTATGATCAAACTCAGCTGCACCATTTTCAAATGTCAGCCTTGAGGTTTTCACTCTTGAATTCCTGATCTCCAAGTAGAAATAACTTGAAAAGCCTAGAACTCACTAAAGTCATTATTAATCTAAACAACAGATCATATGTTTTCCTCCTTTGTCGATACAGAAAACCAGCCAAGCAGAATTCCTCCAACATGATAGACCTTCCATGTATCGACTTCACATTTGAGTTTAATAGGGAACTATTATCAATTTTGATTTGAGGGTCAAAAACTTACATAGCGTTGTTCCCATGTAAAAGGTAAGTATAAAGAAGTTGATGTTATATTTAATCGTTCTCTCCACCAGCAACTATTGATTCAAGACAACAATTTCCAGACTAACAAAGAAGATAAAGGATCATGTACTATAGCTTAAGAGGTCCCATTAAAGAGTTAGTGGAACTCAAAATCACTGTCATCTCAGTAAATAAGTAACTAAGAAGCAAATTGTCAAAGTAAGCCAGATAAGGTAACACCTGCCTACGGTGAAATCATTCACACAGAATATACTACATAAAGATTAAAGAAGGCAATAATGTCTATGAAACCAAATGCAACCCAAAAAATAAAAAAATTCTAGGTTTTCAACATTACATCCAACTTACAACCATGAAAAAAAGCAAATAGCATTTGCAGCACCAAATCAATAATTTGAAGTAAACAAGGACTAAATTAAGCTTAGATCTACTCCATTTAAAGCAAATAAGAATCCCATGTCCATGCGACCATGCCCCAGCCAGAGTAACTACTAAGGAGAAATTAAGATTAGAAAATAAAAAATATCTGAGTGAACCCAAATGGGAAAGTGGAGAAAAAGAGTACCAAAATTGCGACCAACGATGCAATGCCAAGTGGGTCCATGCCTCTTATCGAACTCCTTCTTTATATTCTCGGCAACATCTTTCTCTACATTGTGCCTCTCAAAGGCCTGATTGTGTAGAAAAAAAAAAAAAAAAAAAGGAAACATCAATTATAAGTGGAAAAAAATTAAATTAAGAAAAAGAAGAAAGAAAAGAAAAGAAAAGAAAAGAAAAGAAATGGATGGGATGGGACTAACGGCTACGGCGATATCAACGGCCTCCTTTTGCATGTCGGGGAGCATATCAGCACTCTTGATTATCACTTTCTTCGTAGGAACTGGTGAGCCTGATAGTGATGATGCCTTTCGATCTTCGAAGTTGGGTTTCGCCATTACAGCACCTCCAATGTTCTTTTTCGGGTCCTCGCTCATATCTCTCTCTCTCTCTCTCTCTGTATGAGCTTAAACTTAGATTTTAAGGTTTTACCTTTCACTGACTTGATGTTAAGTTGGTAGCGTGGCTTTATTGATGGATCACACACACTCTCTGCTTTCACCGTGTATGTATGGAACATGTCGGTAAAAACAGGGATACATTCTTTATTTAACTTTTTCAGATTTCAGATACAGAACAATGTTTTAAAAATCATCCTGAAAATTATATTAGCAGAATTTAATTTCTGATTATTTGTAAATAATTAAAAAAAGAAAACTTATCAATTAATCTGGTTAATAATTTTAAGAGAAATATGTGTATCATTGGAGGTGAAGTTGTGTCGTAAAAGAAAGAAATAGATCGTGGGAAGAAAGTGGATAAGCAAAAATCTTTTTGTGATAGTGGATAAGTTGTGTCATTTAAATTTTTAAAAGGACAATAACTTTACTCTAATTTTAAAGTATGAATTGAACTAATTAATTAAATAATATAATAAAGGGATTTCCACGCAACAAATAAAATTAACAAATAAATAACTTCATTAGCTCTGAAACAATTGATAGATAATTAAGACTTTCTGCGTCATTGACGAAGCAACAATACAATTAATTTTATAGATATCTCAATTCACTGATGCTCGTGAACTGCTGGATGTGAGAATTTTTATTATATATACACAAACTTAAGTTAGGAATCGATTTTAGCATCAACTTAATTTATTTGGACTAATGATGTAAGACTTTGTACAAACAATTTGAGTTGTTGATAAAAGTTGTTCCTACCTTAAATTCATGCGTGTATGGTGAAAAAGTTCTCACATTGAGTAGTTGCTGAGCACCAACAAATTAAAATGTCTACAAAACTATGGTGATACGCCAGCTCTTGGTTTTTTATACGGACTTTTTTATTCGTTGGAAAGTAAATGTTGTTGTTCTACACGTCTAGATTTTGCAAAATAAATAATGAATCCAAATTAATAGAAATTATTTTTTCTCAATAAGACTATTTTTTATGTTACTTTTGTGTGTTAATTGAAATTTTTTTTTCATACATCTGTGCTAATTGAAACTAAGTATATGCTTTTATACATCAAATTTAAAAAAAAATCTCTTATTTACTTTTTAAAATATTTTTGTTTATATTTTTGCAGAATTTAATTTTTTATTAATTTTGCATATTTTTAAAAAATTCAAATTTTCAAATATTTGTAATTTTTATTTTTATTTTTTTTGGTACATGTAATTTATTTTTTAAAATCATAGACAAATTGATTACGTTATTGTACGCATTTTTTTATTAACTATCCTAATTAAATTTATGTTTAATAAAATTTCAAACAGAAAACTTTTCGTATATTACACAATATACTTGTAAATGTTTTAAATGAACTTATAAACTTTCTACATAATAAGATTGATTCAAGTGGTATATATTTGATTTCGCTTAAGCAAGATTTTGCGTTCAAATTCTTGTAAATGCAAAAAAAATTCTTTGAGAAAGTTAGCCTCATAATTATGTGAATATTCCTGACTCGAATATGATTGCTTCCTGAAAATGATACTTATAGTTTATCTAAAAAAAACTTAAGAATTTTCTTGTGAATTTGGTGTTTGTAGAAAAATTCACCTTACGCATAGGTGGGTTGAGGGAAAGGCGAGTATGGGTGGCCGCCCCTTCCTAAATTTTAATTTAATTTAATTTAATTTTATATATAAAAAAATATTTTTTAATGATAATAGGTTAACATCTCCTTAAAAAATATTTATAATATTAGTATCTCGTATTTGTCTTAATAATATTTCTAATTTTGAAATTTTATTTCCGCTCCCTATTATAAAGAATCATGGATCTGATCTTGCGAGTGAGCTAACCTTTATTTCAAGTAATTAAAATAAATTTATTTGGGTTTTTTTATGTGACAGCATCATATATCATTAATAAAATAAAGAATCTAGATATGAGAAGGAGAAGTTTCTTGAATATTGGAAATGAAAAGAAAATTAAATGCAAGTGTTATCGCAATTTGGCTTGACTGGTGTTTTGTCAGTCAATAAATATTAGTTTATGTCGATGGGAAATATTAATTAATATTAATTTAATAATTATAATTTATTTTAGTTTGTATATTACTAAATCACTTATAATTTTTATTTTATAAATGACTAAGAATTAGTATTTATTGAATGCAGAGGAACTTGTTCACAAAGAACAACAACTTATACATTTTAAACAGCGTATATAATGTATTTTATTGGTGGCTTCTTTGTCTAGGTACATATTATTTACTTTCTTATGGGATAAAGATATTCTTTACCTTCTTAGATAGATGATTATTTATAGGGAAATAATTATTTCATGTTGCATAAGATAATTATCTTATGTAACAGAGACAAAATAGTAAGATTCATTATTTATTTATTTTTCAAAAGGGTTATATTTATCTACTTTTACATAAGATAACTACATTTCCTACACACACAAGCTAGGTGGGTCCCATTTCTTTTTTTTTCTCTCTCCTCTTACTTATGGATCCCACTTACAATCTTGTTTCTACAACATAAGATAAGCATTTTCCTACAACATAAGAAAATTATTTCCCTTTTCAAAAAAGCAGTGGACTCTGCTATCTTGTCTCTGTTATCTCATACAACATGAGATTAATAGATTCCTTATTTATACGAAGGGAATGAGATTTTGGTGGACAAGAATTAAATCACATGACAAATCCTATGAATATAGCAAAGAGGGTTCGTGATACCCTAAAATTGGAAAATAAAAATGCGAGGAGAAATCGTGGCATTAAGTCATTAACCATTCTCAAATATAAATATGTCTCTCATCAACCTCATTTTAATCTCTCATCAACCTCATTTTAATTAACTTAAAAAACATATGTTTGAACAAACACATATTGAGCTGAAAGGACTGGTTTTGAATATGTTGTGGTTTTATCTTTATCTTTTTTATTTTCATTCCTGGGTTGAAATAATTTTTTTAAATAAAATAGGGAAATACTTATCTCATGTAACAGAGACAAAATAGTAGGTTCTACTATTTTTTCTTTTTTCGAAAAAGTAGTGGATCCCACTATCTTGTCTCTGTTGCATTAGATAATTATCTCATGCAACATGAGATTAATAGATCCCAATAAAATAAAATAATACCCCCATAAAAATTTGATATTTTTCAAAGAGATTATTTTGTTAGATATAAATCCATGACTTTTCTATCACACAAGAATTATTTTATCAATTACCACAAATAAATAAAAGATTTCAAAAAAAAATATATCATCTTACAAAATAAGCCATCACTGACATTGAGAATTTCTTAATTTTATTTATTTTTTATTGAACGAATCATATTGGTTTAATTTATTTAATTTATTTTACTGGAATTGTGTTTTTCCAATGAGCATGAAAAATATTAGTGAAAGTTAATTAACATTTGAATAATGTTATTTATACATTGTTTTTTACATTGTTTATGCATCACCTGTTTTATTTTTCTCTATATATATGATAGCAAATACTCAAATACTACACATAACCTATGAATGTGTTTGAAATCTCAAATGATAGGATAGGATAACCAACAACCAAAAATATTATTTATGCAAGACGAAAGTCAAATATAGGGGTGTTCAAACCAATTCAAATCGTGGTAACCAAATTGAAAAATCAAAAATTAAAATTAAAAATACTAATTTTAATTGGATTGGATCGAATTTCTGTTTGATTGAAAAAACTGATCTAATCCAAATCGATCCAATATATTAATTTCCTTTTACTTACTTGAGCCTTTTTCCAATCATAGTCCAAAAAATTTAAAACTCAAGACCCGTTAACCCATCAACTAAACCCAAGAAATACATATGATTAATAATTTATACATTTTTCATTTCAAAGGCAAAAAAATTAAAATATTACTATTTTAATAAATAATTACGAATATATAACTGTTTCGAAACTATCTACGGATCTATTGCACTCATTCATGTCCAAATTAGGCGTGACTATTCACGTCCAAATTAGGCGTGACTCCCAAGGCATTCACCCCTAAATTAGGAGTGACTCGTATGGTGTTGACACGTGGCACAAAATATTAATAGTTTAACCGTAAAATATCATAATGCCATAACTTTTGACTCGGGTATCCGAATCAGCTAATTCTTTTTTTGATTCCACATAACTTTTATCTCTCACAATGACATGGGTATAAATTATTAAATTATTTACGTATAAATTTCACTCATTCACGTAAATACGTATTTGGTTCCACGCAAATACGCCCAAATTTGAATTTTGAATTTAATGTTATGGTACCATTATTGGGCGTGAATGAGTGAAATATATTCGTAATTAGATTCAAAATGGCAACTTATTCGTAATTATTTATTAAAAAAGTAATATTTTAATTTTTTTGCCTCTACCAAGTGTTTGAAAAAAAATAGTGTACAATGTTATTTATTTAATTATTAAAATATATACAAATTGATATAATATTTTACCAAGTGTTTAGAATATTTATTTAATTTTTTTATTAATACAGATTTTTCATATTATTTTTGAGTTTAAATCACAAATTAAATCTTTATTTTGTTTTTCTTATTAATAATAATATTTTAATTTTTTTTGGTAATACACTATATAATACAATTATTGCAAATTTGAATTGTGTTTGTGAGAGATAAAATATACCAAATGAGATGTCATTGTGTAGATCTCGAAAAGTTATGTGGAATCAAAAAAAAATTACCTAATTCGGATACCCGAGTCAAAAGTTATGGCTTTCCAAAGTTTTGCGGTTCGTAAGTTGACTTTTTTTGCCAGGTGTCAACACCAGATGATTCACGCCTAAATTAGGCGTGAATGTCTCGGGAGTCACGCCTAATTTGGGTGTGAATAGTGACACCTAATTCGGGCGTGAATGAGTGCAATAAATTCGTAGATAGTTTCGAAACAGCTATGTATTCGTAATTATTTATTAAAATAGTAATATTTTATTTTTTTTGCCTCATTTCAAAACATATCTCAAAACTATGAAAAACATTATATGTTCATTTTTTAATGTTACGTGAAAATTATGATTTCAAATGTTGTGGTCGATGAATCGCATAATGCTTCCGCGCGTTCACCTCGGTGGAGATCAGGGATCAAGGAAAAAAAAAAGATATCGAGAGATCAAAAGGATGTGTCCGGATCGCATAGGAAGAGAGAAAGGGTGTGGGAGGAAGTGAGGAGAGAGAAAGGAAAAAAAAGATTATTTTATTTCGCAATTATGGACCGTTGGATTATATTGTAATCCAACGGTGATGAAAGGGTAGGCAAAAGATAGGCAAGAAGGGAGTAGGTAGAATAACCTATCCCGAGTGATATAGAATTTTTCTTTTGCTGAAATATATATAGAGAGAGAGAAGTGCTGAAACAGCAATATAAGTAGGGGTGTAAATGGGCTGGGCTGGGCTGGGCTTTGGCCATCCTGGCCCAAGCCTACGTAAAAAAAAATCTAGCCTATCTGGCCTACTGGCCTATTAAAGGCTTTATTTGTAGGCCAAGCCCGGCCCATTTTCAAAAATAAGAAAGCCTGACATGGCCTACAGGCCTTGTAGGCTTCCCACTATATATACTAAGCAAAAAAAATAAATTGTATAGAGCAAAGAAAGTTTCATTCATCCATGCACTAGTACTTCTCATAAGAAAAAGATGACAAACAAGAAAGAGTCAACATAATACCTCAGCTCTAGAATGTATATCATAGAGGAATAAAGTCAAAGAAATGAGAAAAATAAGAAAAATACAATTACTGGATGCTGAAATAAAGTCTACAAGAGAATGTCATTCATTTAAAAATCTTTAAACCACCATCAAGACAAGGGAAAGAAGAGTATTATTGAAAGATCTTCATCAGTAACATCATAATCCAGCAAGGTACCCATTGCTCCATGGTATTAAGCTGCAACAGCATGTAAAATTTGGAGACATTAGACAAGTTTTTCTTTCATAAAATAAAATAGCACAAAAAGTAAGAGATATTGGTATTTAGTACTTTGTGTCTTTGCTACATAAAATAAATATTATTTTATTATTTTATTTTCATAAATTAAATAGGCCAGCCTACAAGGCTGTAGGCCGGGCTTGACAAAATTGGCCTATGGCCTATTTATTAAAAAAGCTTTTTTATAAGCCTAAGTCTACTCTACTTTTCTGAAAGGCCGAGCCTGGGCTGGGCTTAATGTAGGCCGGGCCGTAGGCTGGGCTGGGCCAGCCTGGCCCATTTACACCCCTAAATATAAGTAACGAAAATAAAATTAACCAACAAAGCTCAACACAATTGATTGATAATTAAGTTTCTTAAACATGTTAACAGGATTTTGTTGATAGAGATAAAAGGAAGAGTGACCATTTTGCCACACTTGGCAAAAACATTTACCACACTGCCACGCCAACAGTAAATTTTGCCAAAATGCCACGCGACATATTTCACTACACTGTGTAGCGAAATATGTTTGCAAGTAATTCGCTACACAGTGTAGCGAAATATGCCATGTCAGGATGCACAGTCAGCAAAGAATGACACGTGTCAAGCAGGCAAAATTCAAGCATAATTCGCTACACAGTGTAGCGAATTTCTGCCTGCTTGACACGTGTCATTTTTTTTTGCTGACTGTGCATTCTGACATGACATATTTCGCTACACTGTGTAACGAAATATGCCGCGTGGCATTTTGATAAAATTTACTGTTGACATGATTGTTTGATAAATTTTTTTGCCAAACGTGACAAAATAATACTATTCCGAGATAAAAGAGGCTCCTTGAAACAGATTTCGTGGTAAAAGATTTTGTTGATAGAGATAAAACAGGTTCCTTGAGTTATATTAAAAAAAACAAAAAAAACAGGGCTATGATTACCAAAAAAGAAAAAAACAGCAAAGCTATAGTCCAAACTCCAAACGCAAGTAGAGTTGGACAAGAAATGATGACGGGCATCCCAATCCATAACAACTTTGTTGGGAAGCGTGAACTTTGGAAATATCAATTTTGCAAGTTGTATGTAGCTCAGATCTCATCCATTCTACTTTTTGTAACATTCTAATAATATTATTTAAAATGTAAAAAATAATATATATATATATATATATATATATATATATATAATATTTTTTATTATTGTATAAATATATTTTTTGTCTCATTTATAAAAAAATTGAGTAAATTTTATCAAAAAGATTTCTCCAAAAAATACAGAATTAACTTTTTTTGTACTTGTATTTATTGAAATATATAAATAAAGAACACAATTCATTTATTTTTATGTAAATATGTAAAAGATATTTTTACAGCAAAAATAAAATATTTTTTCATATATAAGAAAGTTTGTACATATCTTTATTCAATTAAATTTACATATTATTTAAAAAATATTTACTTTCAGCTTAAAAAAAAACACTTGTAAACCTACTGTCATTTTATTTAAAATAACATAAAATTATGTCATTTAAATGATAAATATTTTTATCTATAATAAATCAGGAATTTGTGCATGAATAAAATTTAGGACTGACCAGGTTTGGGTTAACGAATTATTAATCCATGTCAATTTTATTTAGAATATATTTCAGTTGAGTCGTTGATGCTATTATTTATTTATATAATTAAATTGTAAATTATCAATCTTGAATAATTATGCAATTAGTTTATATTAAAAATTCATTTATTCAAAATAGAATATTTAAAAACAATTACAAATTAATATATATTATTATACAATAATAAATATTTCTCTTTAAAATAATATTTTAATAATTTTAACAATATGTCATAATATAAAAAAATGTTTTTCTTCATTTAAACCGTGGTCCAATATTTTTTTGGGATACATTAATTCATGATATAAAGTTTCTCAAATTTCAGTTTTATCCAAACATTTAATATTTACAGCTACAAACAAATATTAATAATTCCATCTAAAAAATTGTTAGCATTACATATATGATTGTTGCTAAATTGATAATTGTACTGGTAATTGTACAAAAAGCAATTTGTTCACATAAGAACAAAATGAACTTTTTTTTGGTAAATAAATGGAAATCTATACACACAGAGAGTGTGCAACTTTAGAGGTGTAAATGAGTTAGGTCGGCTTACAGGGGCCTAGCTTATATTAAGTCAAGTTTGACCTATTACAAATAATAAAATAAAATAGGTCTAGGCTTTAAAAAAAAACTTATTTAGAAAACAGATCATAGGTTTTTTTTTGTACAAATCGGACTTATAAGCCTAATAGACCGGCCTATATGATAGTATTTATTTTAAAAAAAAAATTATTAATTTAATAATTTTGAATAATAAAGTAACATTATTTTAATTGTTCTTTTAATTAGTGAATGTTTAATAGACTTAAACAGATTTAGATCAAAACTTTTATTTTTTATTTTTTAATATAAAACAAATCAGAGTTATAATTTGAGACGTACAGACTACCGCCTAGGCCAGATCCAATATTCACAGCGTAATCTATTTAATTCAAAACTCAAAGTGCAGTCCATTTATCCCTACCTGCGGTTAGGGCCGGCAAAATGGGCTGAGCCCGCCGGGCTGGCCCGCCCCGCCTGCCAAATGGGGTGGGCTGGGTTGAGTCTTTCAACCCACCAGCCCGCCCAACCCGCCCCGCCAAACCCGCCAGCCCATATGGGTCAGCCCGCCACGGGGCGGGCTAGCCCGCCAAGTCATTTTTTTTTTAGGTTACCCAATTGTTATGTAGCTCCGTATCTTAGATTTCTCTGCTTGCAAGTGGCTTTTTTGAATTGTTGTGGACTGCTCATACAACACTTTGTTACTTGTTTTGTTATTCTATTTTATCCTGATATGATTTTATTTTTTTATTATTATTTTTGGATTGAAAGATGCATATTTATATGCAGATTATTAAACACTGATCTTCTTGGTTTCATAAGCACATTAGGATTTTATACAGATTTTTGTATGCTTTTATGCAGATTTTTTTATGTGATTTTATGCAGAATTTAATTTTTTGTATTTTATTTTTATATTTTTTTTATTTTATGCGGGCTGGCCCGTAGCCCGCCAGCCCACTCATAAAACGGGCCGGGTTACTCAATTCAACCCATTTTGTCAAAACGGGCCGGGACGGGCCAGCCCATTTTGGGCGGGCTAGTGGCGGGCCGGGGCGGGCCGGCCCATATTGCCAGCCCTACCTGCGGTGAAGCGCGAGTAGAGTTGAGGAGCTAAGTATGGGTAATGGCGGTAGGATATACACAAGACAAAATCATATACATTATCCATGGGGCATTTGTTTCATGAAATTTTTTTGGAATAGTAGAGAAATGAGATAGATAGAAAAATAATTGAAAAGATAGATAAAGTGAGATAGGTAGAGAAATGTAAAAAAAAGTTGTTTGGTGGGGAAAAATATTACTGGGAAAATTAGGTAACTTTATAAAATCAACGGTGCATTAAAAGTCAGATAATCGATTTTTCGAAAAATCCCACCTTCAAATTGGGTTTCTAAACAGTACGAATATTTATGTTTCTCATAAATCCAGACAAATTGGATAGATGGGTTTTTGATGAAAAACGTTGAAACAAACATGGTGTTTCTAAAAACCATACTTGAGAAACATAGATTTCAGCTGAAAAGCTCCCAACCAAACACCACCTAAATATCTTTCTGCAGGTAATTTTAAATATAAATATAATATATAAATTATAAATATTTTAATTAAGAAAAAAAATTTAATTCAATTAATAAAATAAATAACGTATAAAAACTTTTACTAGAATAGGCATAATTTAATGTAGTGAAGTGAATATAATTAAATAATTCCTATAAATATAATATGATATACAACTCCCTTGTTTATAGCGAAGTTATGGTTACAAAGTCACTGTGACATAGTCGTTCACGACACCTTCTCTTCCTTGGAAGTTCAATCTTTGAAAACCAAAACAATCGCATTCCACTTCCATTACCATTGCTTGCTGCTGTTATCATAATGGGTAGCAGAGGGAAGGGACGCACGCTTATGGAGGTTGGACCTGATGGAGTTGCCATCATCACCATCATCAACCCTCCTGTCAATTCTCTCTCCGTTGATGGTACAACCCTTCTTCGATCTGCTTCTTTACTCCATTTTTCGATCTTCTAATTTTCCTCGAATACTGAATCTAAGGATCGATAATTGAAGAAAGATAATCAGGATTATTATTATTATTTTTAAATGAAAAAAAACAAAAACAAAAACATTGTTGATGTTTCTGAGGTGAAATTTACCTATGTTTAAATATTTCCTAATGGAAATTCTGATGGTCATGAACTGGATTGGAATTATGCAGTGACATAAAGGATTATTAGCTACCCAATTAATAGATGACTTGATGTTAAGTCCAACACTGACCCCCTTTTTCTTGCCTGTAGCAACGAAAGCAAGAAGCATTTTTGTTTGTCCATTTCTTTCTTTTTGCTCTTATTTATAAAATAAGGGTGTAAATGAGTTGAGTTATTTGTGAATTATTCGAGTTCAACTCGTCAAATGCTTGATCAAACTCATTTGTTTTACTAAACAAACAAGCTCAAGTTTGACATTAGGCTTGATTATTTAAATAAGTCAAGGTCAAGCCTTATAGGATCGACGTTACACTAATAATAAGTATATAAAGGGATATATATTGTAATAATTTAGGCTTTAATGTTTCTACAGTGAATGTAGATAGATAAGTTACCTACATTTGCTCCTAAAACGACGTCGTTTTGGATTGAAAAATTAAAAAATTATAATGAAAAAACTATTATAACCTTGCAATAAATTATAATTATAAAAATACCTTGATTTCCGCCTCAAAACGACGTCGTTTTGGACTCAATGTAGATAAGTTATTTACATTGACCGTAGAAAAAGCGAACCCATTTATTTATATATTTTTATTACTCATTGGATTGTAGTTCTACGTAGAGAATTATGATTACCTAACTTTTAAGCTCAAAGATTCTTTTACTCCATTTTCTTCCGATTTTTACCTCATCTTCTAGCATAAAAATGTCTACTAAATACTAAGTTAATTAACTTAAAAGTACTTGAAGAACAGATTTGATAAAGACAGAAAATAATCAGGCTAGAAACTAGCTAAACAAGCTAAGCTCAATATTCATGTTTTTAAAGAAGCCAAGTCCAGGCTTTAAATTTGGCTTGTTTAAATAAATGAGTCAAGCATTAGCATCATCTTTTTTTTTTTTTGCAAGCCAAGCTTGAACTTTAAGTGCTCGGCTTGGCTTGGCTCGTTTACATCCCCATGTATAATTCTATTATTTGATGAATGAGGGGGATGACACAGAGGATGTAGAGTTGAATGCGTGTATCTCACACTTTATTTCTACTATTATCTGATCATGGCTAGTAAACTGTAGTTCATTTCAATTTGTTCTGTCCTTAATTGCTACTGAAGCTAAATTTGGAATACATTGTGGCTTTCACTTTCCCGTTACCAAATATTTGAGCAGGTGTAGTGTGGAAATTCAGGATAATACCACAGTATGCTGTTAAACCTGAATGTATCACTGTCCAGATTTTTCAGTATCTTTCTCTATTTTCTTCGTACATTGTTTTTCTATTACTTAAGATTACCCTATGTTGCTTATCTGCCTTCCTCTCTCTCTCTAGTATTGCGCAGTTTAAAGGAGAGTTTTGATCAGGCTTTACAGAGGGATGATGTCAAGGCAATTGTTGTTACAGGTATTGCAACATGCTTTTGAATTGAGCAGCTTTTATGCTTGGAGATTGTTCAAATAATTAGGAAGAGACAGCACTTAAGCTTATTCAATTTAACAATATAGGCTTTGTAATTTGGTAGGATTTGATGCTGAAAGCAATAGCATGGTTTGGTAGTGGACAATTGAAAATAAATAAATTTCTGAGAAGTGAGAACCTGGTTCAAAGGGAAACTTTTGCTAATGTAAATCTAAAGCCTTTGAATTAAGAAAAGGAGAATGTGATAATTATCCACCACTTGAGCATATAACCTTATACACAAATCTCCACCCTCCATGACCACTTGAGCAATGAACAAGTCGCAACTTAGGATCTTATCTAATTACATATTTACCCTCGATCGAATTCAGAATTCCTTGACCCAACCTCAGTTCATAGTTGTTTTGACTAGTCCTATTATACAAACGTTAACGACCTAGATATCTTTCAAACCTGATAGAGTAGTCTTCCTCAACTATACCAACTCCTACGATATGATTGTGACATTTTGATAAAGACTAAAATTTCAAAATGTAAAGAACTAAGAGAAGGAAAAGAGAGAAAAGAATATGAAACATAAGGCTAGTTTTGGGCTTCACCAAAGGTGGTTCCTGGCCATCTGGCTTACAGCTGCAGCATCATTGTTGAATCTTATGTTACTTTATTAGGTGCAAAGGGAAAATTTTCTGGAGGTTTTGATATTACTTCATTTGGTGGTGCTCAAGAGGCAAAAGGTACTTTCATTTTTTTATTTTTTATTTTTGGGGTCTTTCTATTATAGTTATGTTCATACTCATTTTCTAACTCTTCCCCCTCGCCCTATATAGAGCGTCCAAAACCTGGTTGGATATCAGTAGAAATCATCACTGATACTATAGAAGGTACTTTTTTTATTTTTTATTTTATTCTCTATTTGCAATTAATTTGTCATTTTGTGCAATGCTGACTCTATTCACTTTATCTTTCAGCGGCAAGGAAACCTTCAGTTGCTGCCATTGATGGCCTTGCCTTGGGTGGGGGATTAGAGGTTGCAATGGTATGCATTACTAATTGTTTAGGAAAAGTGACTTTTCTTCATAGTTTTCTACAAAATATCACCAATTCTATCTTGTTTAGGCATGCAATGCACGGATATCAACCCCAACTGCTCAACTAGGTTTGCCTGAACTTCAGCTTGGAATAATTCCTGGATTTGGAGGTAGTAGATTGGACTAATTTTTCTCTATTTTCATCAAGTTTACTTATATTTTGTGTACGAATTTCAATTGAGTGCATCGAGAAGAAAATGAAGAAAAACTTGAAATGAAATCTCACCACTCAGGCATCATTTATGCTATTTTACCAATATTCGAAATGATTAGTAGGGATATTTTTCTGGTCCAATGCATCAGAAAGAGTTAAGTACTAAGTTAAATATGAAAAATCAGGGTGAATTTTTGGTGTGCGTGTCATGATTACCTTCAACAAATGTATGATTTATTTTCCATTCATTACTTCTTTTGGTTTGTAGTGTATCTCTATACATTTGACCTTTTTTTGTGCATATCCTGTTTTGTAAATGTATTTGTAATCATTGTTATTGGACGAGGACATGAGTTACAGAGTAAACTTGTTTGAAGCCTTAGTTTTAGCAACATGCTTTTGATGAGTTTGTTAGTTAACAGAAAGTTCATACCAGAGGTCATGGTTTAATAACTTAATTCTTGTGTTAGGTAGGCCTAGAATAATTAAAAAAAAAATGTAATAAAACAAGAGAGAAGTTAGACCATGAGTAGGACTGCGTGTCTCTTGACTATTTGTTCTTATTCCTTTTTTTTTACTTTATTATTGTTAACCGCATAATTTGTCTTAGGAACACAGCGACTTCCTCGTCTTGTTGGTCTGACAAAGGCACTTGAGATTATGCTGGTATACTACATTTTATGCTTCCTTTTCATAAATTTGCTATTCTGTTCAATGTGAAGAACTGAACTGAAAAGCTGGTGTATTCAAACTCCAGTTTGGTGATCATTCAAACAGCATATTGACAGTTCTATGTTTAAATTTTATTAGACAGGACATAAGCAGATTTTTGGTTCAGTTCTCCACTTTGAGTGGAATTGCATTTTTCTTTTTATGGAAAATATTTGAGAGTTGTGACTTAAACATGCTTTTCCAGTGAATTTCAATTAATTTCTTTACTACTTGCTTTTTTAAAAATAAAAATAAAATAAAGACTTCAAAGCCAGTTCAAGGGAAGGAAGCTTTTGGCTTGGGGCTTGTAGATGGTGTGGTTTCACCTGATCAGTTGGTGAACACTGCACGCAAGTGGGCTCTGGATATCTTGGACCGCCGACGACCATGGGTTTATAGTCTTTACAAGACTGACAAAATAGAACCTCTAGGGGAAGCAAGAGAGATACTGAAATTTGCACGAGCTCAGGCTCGAAAACAGGCTCCTAATCTCAACCATCCTTTGGTTTGCATTGATGTTATTGAAGCGGGAATAGTTTCTGGTCCTCGTGCAGGACTCTGGAAGGTTGTCATCTTTCTCCAGTATACTTCTTTTCCCTTCATATAGCTGTTGCAGAAATGTATATGACATTGTGTTTGATCTTTGAAGGAAGCTGAAGCATTTGAAGAACTGGTACAGTCAGATACTTGCAAAAGCTTAGTTCACATATTTTTTGCTCAAAGAGGAACATCTAAGGTTTGTTTCTGTTTTGTGTTTTAATTTTACCCCTATTTCACCCCCCCCCCCCCCCCATTCGATTGAGAAGATATCTCTGCAAGACTATATTATTTATTAATCGAAAAAGAAAGCTTTCATATTGTAGCTTAAAAACGTAGTTTAAACTTTTACATGGTTCTTAGTTGCTCTTCTATGTTTTTAAGTTCTCAGTTTGGCTTCTTATTGAGCTATGGTTACACAAATGCCAGATTTTATATATAGGGAATATACATGGGACTGAGTCCATGACTGCTACACTAACCCCAGTCCATCCCAACCATGTGAGCTTAGCCCAAGTGACTATATAGGAGAATTATGGCCAAGGACTGAATTTGGCCTTTATTTCCTCTGAAGGACCTTTTATAAGCTGTTTGATAATTAGATAGAGAGGACTGAAATGTTGTTTTCTGTAAAAACTGAGGTTATTCGAATAATCAGATTTACAACAGAGTATTTGTAGTTTAACAAGATATCTTCATACCGTTGCTACTTTGTAGTTTGGCTGGGCAACTTTATTAGTTTTTCACTTAATGGTTCCGATGCTTAGGCTTGATGTCAAGATATTGGTATTTCATTTTAAAATGTTCATGTTTGTTCTATTTCTGTAATTTTTTATAGAATTTCAGACATTGAAATTTGTGAATCCTTACCCATCTTGAATCTGTGCCAATAATGCATATTTTAAATTTGAGCAGTAGTGTTTTCTGGCTTGAGGTTTTAAATTTTTTTTTAGTGTGTTTCCTCAAAAGGTAATATGGTGACAAATAAGATTGTGAACCCGCATTAGCTAGCCTAATTCAGTACTTGCTTTTTGTATAAATTCTATAGATATGAATTTCCCAATACCTCTTGGCATGAACAGGTACCTGGGGTTACTGATCGTGGTCTGGCTCCAAGACACATGAAAAAGGTCGCTATCCTTGGTGGTGGACTAATGGGCTCTGGAATAGCAACAGCTTTAGTTCTTAGTAACTATCCTGTCATCTTGAAG
The DNA here is from genome assembly GCF_033153095.1 of Gastrolobium bilobum. NCBI lineage: Eukaryota > Viridiplantae > Streptophyta > Magnoliopsida > Fabales > Fabaceae > Gastrolobium > Gastrolobium bilobum. Next base: position 503,431 of record NW_026899969.1, on the reverse strand, counting down.
GAAGTAAATCAGAAGTTCTTGGATGCTGGTATCAATCGGATTAAAGGTGAGAACAAATTCTTGTAAATTGGTTCTAAGTTCTAACTAGTCACTACTCACACTTCACCTTCGATTAAGAAATAAGTGATGCTATTCTCATGTAGTTTTTTCCCTCTTTGTGCAGCAAATTTACAGAGCCGTATCAAGAAAGGTAAAATGACCCAGGAAAAATTTGAAAACGCTATCACTCTTGTCAAAGGTTCCCTTGACTATGAAAGCTTTAGAGATGTGGACATGGTGATAGAGGTGCTATAATGAACTCCAATATAAATTTGCTAATTGACTGTCATGGTTGTATGTTATCCAAAGATTAGGATAACCATAAACTGTTGGCATTTGATGTCTGGACAGGCTGTTATTGAGAATGTTTCCTTAAAGCAACAAATCTTTGCTGATCTTGAAAAGTATTGTCCACCTAATTGTATACTTGCAAGTAACACTTCCACAATTGACTTGAACCTGATTGGAGAGAAGACCAAGTCTCAGGATCGAATTATTGGAGCCCATTTCTTCAGGTGGTATCCTGTATTTGGAAACTATAATTTTTTTCCTTGCTGTATCTTTCTGACTGAAAACTTGACTTGCGCTTCTGCAGTCCTGCACATGTTATGCCACTTCTGGAAATTGTACGTACCAAGCAGACATCTCCCCAAGTAATAGTTGACTTGCTAGATGTTTCAAAAAAGATAAAGAAAACTCCAGTGGTGGTTGGAAACTGTACAGGATTCGCTGTCAATCGGATGTTCTTCCCATATACACAAGCAGCTCTCTTGCTTGTTGAACGTGGCACTGATGTTTATCAAATTGATAAAGTAATAACCAAATTTGGAATGCCCATGGGGCCTTTGAGGTAATGATGCTTGAATAAGTTCTTGATATCCACAACCACTTCTTGAAGGGTTTAATTTGTCACTTATTTACTAATACAGATTGGCTGACCTCGTTGGTTTTGGCGTGGCGGTTGCAACTGGCTCGCAATTTGTTCAGAATTTTCCAGAGCGAACTTATAAATCAATGCTTATTCCAATTTTGCAAGAGGATAAGAGAGCAGGTAATGATTAACTCTACATCTGTTGGAATTCCGATGAGATATCTATGTGGAATATAATTACTTAACAATGAAATGCCCATGCCATGGTGTGTTTCTACTAAATAATTCACTTACAATCTTTGTTCAAAATATGCTTCTAACAGGCGAAACAACTCGCAGAGGGTTTTATTTGTATGACGATAGACGCAAGGCTAGTCCTGATCCTGAATTGAAGAACTATATTGAGAAGGCTAGGAGAATTTCCGGGGTCTCCATTGATCCCAAGGTCGTTTTAGCCTTCCTAATACATATCATGCTTATTGGCTTGTGAGGAAAAAAAATTTGAAGTTGATTTTTATGTTTGATTCCACTGGATCTTATGTTTTGGATCTGAACCTTGGCAGCTTGTCAAGTTACCAGAAAAGGACATCATAGAGATGATCTTCTTTCCTGTGGTGAATGAGGCTTGTCGGGTCCTTGATGAAGGTATTGCAATCAAAGCAGCAGATCTTGATATTTCAGCTGTCATGGGCATGGGTTTTCCACCTTACAGGTTTGTCTTGTTAGTTATTTTGCATAGTTCCCAAAACTTTGTACTTGTTCTAAATTTTGGGACTGATTTCATCAGGGGGGGTATCATATTCTGGGCTGACTCTCTTGGATCCAAATACATATACTCAAGATTGGAGAAATGGTCAGAATTGTATGGAGAATTCTTCAAGCCTTGTGCCTACTTGGCTGCAAGGGCTGCCAAAGGGATTCCTCTGGTGAGTAACCTAGAGCTCATTTGTTTCCATTTCATTTATGCATAAATATTTGTCTTGTTAGGATGCGTTCTAGGATTGTTTAGCCAACTATATTATCAATTTGGTCATTTGCATTGGGGTGGGATTGTCTTCAAATGGTTCTTTCCCACGGTAGATCTTGCTGGAATATTAGGCTCATTTTTAACTCAAGCAAAGATCGATCTTTCAGTAAGTTAATTTTTAGAGACAAGGAGCACTTCAGTAACACATTGCACCTGTACCCAGAAAATCAGGATCTTCTAATGGAATTTGTCTTGTTACAACTATGCTTGGTGCTGTCGTTCTGTATTACACTAATGATTGGAATAGAGGCTAAAATAATTAGCTCCTTTATTTTAATAACTGCTTTAAACTATTAGCAATTATAATATACATTGACCAAGTTCCTCTGAAAACAAGCCTTAATTTGTCTTATTATCCAGGTATTGAATGATTGAATCCTTAAGTCATTTTATGCACTTTAGGATTGACTTAACTAGCACTGCTATTCATTTAGTACTTTTCGTTGGAGAACAATATTCCTTAATTCATTCTGGCCTAACCTTTTCATCTTGGCAGTGTACTAATTTTCTGACTACGGAAATGAGAGTTTTTTTCATAAAAAGGGTAGATCACATGCAAAGATTTATTTTTACGACATCTTCGTTCTATGTATGATGGATCTACATTTTAGTTTAAAACTATAATTATGCTTAAAGTGAGGCCTTTTGACAAACAACGAAGACAACCTCAGAAAATAAGGAGTTTGGGGGATTTAAACATGGATGTTACTGCCTGCTTCTTGAACTCAAGAAGCTTTCGTTGTCCTAGTACTCAAATTGTATTACTTTCCCAATAGATAATTCTGATTGTAGCATTCCATCATGTGCCATTGGTATTGCCCTCTAATGGATGTTGTACTGCTCTTTTGCAGAGTGCCTCGGTGGAGCAAGTGAAGTCACGGTTATAAGATACAAATAACTCATTACATGTTTACATGATTGAATTTTCTTTTCCCAGTTATTCCTCCTTTCGGATGGAACATAGTTGAGACTTGAGAAAGAGCCAACTAATGCATGATGAGAAAATATTTGAGTAGAGTAGAGTAGAGTTGTTTGGTCAAAATAAAAGTATATCAGGTTCAGGTATATGGGTTTCTTCCTTAGAGCCCTTGTCTGTGTTTGTTGTTACTAGCACCATGACAAAGTAGAGTTGGCTTAAATGGTTATGGGTAGTAAATGGTGTATAATTTCTTTTTATGTTCCTTTTGAGTTCACTGCTGCAGTGCTGCTGACTACCGTTAATAGCAATAATGGTAGTTGAATTAAGCCAACATTAATATTAAAGTAATTGCACACGGCAACGCTTTACGTATTTTTGGCTCATGTATTAGCTTTTGCTCTCTCTTTTTTCTTAAAAAAAAAGAGAGTATCTTTCTTCATTCAAATCCATTTTCCGCTTTCTTTCTAAATAATCTTTGGTTTATTATCCACTCTCGACCATTGGATATTGTGTTCCCTCCCTGTTAACCTACTTTTTTTTATCATTGGGCAAAATTGAACTAGATTCAGTCACTGTTAATATATGATATGAGAACTTTTGATAGGGTACGATGTATTTATTGGTAATATGAGGATTTTTAACAGGGTATTAATTGGATATGGATGTTTTTGATTGGATATGTTCTGAAAGACCTAAGTACATTGACTTTGTTACATTTTAGTTTAAGAGGCATTCAATTTTTTTTTTCTCTTTTTATATTTTTTAAATTATGTTTTTTATTTCAGATACTTTGGATTTTAATTTTTAAATTTAAAAAATTAAAAAACAGAAATAAATAATTAACTTTCTTTCTAAGAAACTTGAGTCAGAAGCTAAACTGTAAAAGATTATTCGATATAAAAGTAAAAAGAAAATCTGTGTGGTTGTGATCGAATTTTACTGGTGATACTTAGCCAGTAAATTATTTAGGAAAACAAATGTAAGCTTAATTAAATAACAAAAGTTATCCTTCTTGTTAAACTTATTTGTACCGAGAAAATAATAAGTGTGTAATTTACAGCTGCATCAACAGCTACATGAAAATTCAGTAAAATTTATTTACAAATTTATATTGGGGAAGGATATACTTATTATTAAAAAAAATTATCATCTTATAACCAACTTAATCACTGTTGATTTTCGTTAATCTAATGGTTATAATTTATCGAAAATTATTATGTCGCATTTATTAATTAATTATTAATTTTCAATAAATTATAACTATTAGATTGATGAAAATCAACGGTGATTAAATTGATTATAAAAATAATAAAAAAATTTGGTGATAAATATATCAAGCCCTATTTATATTAGGTATAAATAAACTAAAGAAAATAACCAAAGGATATCTTGGACTGAAATATTCCCCGCGAGCAGTGATTGTGATTGAGTTGTGCACTTGTGCGGGTTAAGTTGCCAATGCCAAGAAACATATCTAAATGAAATGCATGTTTCTCTTTGTTGCATTTATTGGTAAACTTTTAATGTGGTTCATTGGTTTCCCAAAGGTACAACTGGTCCCTATATTCGCGCTTTTAGCGTGGCTACACTTAATTTTCAGACAGTCAATTTAATAACCCATCGCCAAGTTGCGCTTTCATCATAAATTTTTTTTTCTTTGCGAAGTGTTTTTTGTGTGACTATTTTTTAAGAATGTAATTCTGATTTATTGGTCATTGTAATTTTTTATTATCATAATCAGTGTTTAAAAACTCGGCCCGGCCATCGACTCGGGCAAGGTCAGGGGTCACGAGTTCAACCGGAGGGTCACAAGGTCACTACGCTGACCCGGTTTTATATATTAAAAAATATAAATATATATATCTTATATGAAAATATTAAAAATAAATCGCTCATCATCAAAGATTCAAAATATACTTAACATAATTAACTAATTACAACCACAAGTCAATATTACACAACCTAATTAAAGTACAAAACTCATATTCTAATGGGGTCACTACGCTCACCCGGTTCTGCCTCTTTTGAGAAGGTCCCTAACAAAGAAAAATTTAAAGGAAGTAAGAAAGAGTTTTTGTTTTCCATCGACGACTGTAAGGATTTCATTTGAATGGGTAAAATTCTTACTTTTTCTAGAAGATTCACAGCAGCGAGGTGAAGATTGAAGACGTCTAGGTCGCTGGGAGAGAAGATAATGATTAGATTTAGGTTTACAAGCATTTTTATTTTATTTTTTTAATAAAACGATGTTGTTTTATGGAATTTTTTTTTTTAAAAAAAATGCAGTGACCCCCTTTGACCCCTCTGACCCGGGAGTCATTGAAACCCGGCCGAATTTTGGAGGTCGGAGGGGTCGATATGCATATAAGGTTCAACTTGTGACCCCAACCCTCAGAGGAGAGGGGTCAGGGTTGACCCGGGTCAACCCGGGAGGCGGGGTGGAATTTTAAAACACCGATCATAATACAATTGTACATTATTAAATTATTACATAATTTAAATTTGATCATCTATCGATGTGAATATATATATATATATATATATATATATAATATTTGTATATATAATATTAGTATAAATTAAATTTAAAAATATTGAATATGCCAAGAGTATAGAAAAAAAAAAATGCGAGTAGAAGCAATCTTAGGCGTTTTACATAGGAGTATGTATGATTCCGTTTGATTAGGAGTTAAGGTAAAACAAAAAGAAAGGATTTGATTTTTAAAAACTTTTTTAGTCCTATACCAAAAAAAAAAAAAAAAAAAACTCTTTAGTCTACATGAATCTAACAAATTCGATCAAGACTGGATAAGTTCGGTTAGGGCTGACAAGTTAAAATATAAAAAAGTCACGAAGTTTTATGTTTTTATAAGTTTTAATGCTTAGTTATTATTATTTTTAATTTAGAATTATAAATTTCCCATCACTGAAAGATAAAATACTGATTTTTTTTTTTATGATTCGAGACAGTAATTAAATTAATGTCAAATGTTAATAATACATTTTATTAATATTTAGCTTATTTTTTCAGTTCTTTGAACAATATACTTTTCTTAAATTACAAAATTTTATTTTAAATATTAAATCAATCTATTGAAAAAATGACACATATCAAATTGTTTAATTAGTTATGCATATATTTTTATAATTTAAAAAAATTAATCTATACTTTTTAAGTTTTACTTGAATTAATTAAAAATATCCGTATATTTTAGGATGCTTACTCATTATATACAAATGCTTTCTTGAAAACTATATAAGTAATACTTTTTTCATTGTACAAATTATGAAATTAACTGATACGGACCAATGATTGTTTTGGACGTGTACTACGCTATGCCGCAAAACATTTTGTGGTTCCAAGCATGCGATGTGAGGCATGATGTTCCCCTAATCTGTTTGTTTGCACTTGTTTATTCAACTCAACAAATGTCAAAATCAATGTAGAATAACAGTATACTTCTCCCTTTGTTATAACATATAATACTGACTTTGAAAGTACCTTATTAATTCTTTGCATTATACAGTAATGAAAACTTCCTCCTTTCTTTACCTTTGGTAGACAAGTTTGGCTTTTTCACCCTTTTACCCCTTATTAATTAATTAATAACCATTTTGTCCCTGATTCGAAACTATTTATCAATCTGCCCCTCTTTAGTCGACTACTTTGCATTTTTAATCGACTAAATCTCCCTATTTAGTCGACTAAATCTTCATATTTTACAAAAAAAAAAATAAGTCAGTATGATTTTAATCGATTAAGTAGAGAGATTTAGTCGATTAGATCTCCCAACAACCGTTTAGTCGATTAAAAATGCAAGGTAGTCGATTAAAGAGGGGCAGATTGATAGATAGTTTCGAATCAGGGGCAAAATAGTTATTAATTAATTAATAAGGGACAAAAGGGTGAAAAAGCCAGACAAGTTTTGTGTGACTTTTCCGCTCAACTAACATGTTAGAGCTATATTAGTGTCATTTCTAGGAGAAGTATTTCGGGATTGGTGATAAATATCCTAAGTAATAAAAAAAATAAAAACCTTATATTTGATCACTAGAAAGACATTTTAGGATTAGAGTCTAAAATTTTCCACTTCAAATTTTGATAGGAGATTGTCTCATCCTGCTTCCTATATAATACACCATCTATTAAGCTAACTCAGATATCAAAGTGACTCGAGATAGTTGAGTGAGAATACCTTACGAAAATCACAATATAAAAGCTCAATATGAATATGAATGTGAAAATCATTAATGATCTCTCCTTAAACGAAAGTGTCACATTTTTAATGGAAGACATGTGCTTCTGAAGACTGAAAGTTCTCTCTGGATGATGATTTTCTTGAACTTCCTCATATCCTATGTTATAGTAAAAAAAAATTAAATATACCTAATAAAATCACTTTAAATAAAATGTGTTCGATTTTTTATGCCATAAAAAGATTATGGTAAAATTTGAGGGTTTATTATTTTTTATGTTTGTGTGAGATTTATGAAATATTATTTGGATTTTGGAAGGATGGTACTGATATTAACGGCTAGGAAGTAGGAAGATAGGATCAAGTGACACAGTGACCTTGTTTTCTAAGCATCTGGGACTTGAATATAAGAGAAAGGTAGGGACTGCGAGATGAAACTTGAAAGATTGAATAGAAGAAAAAAAACAAAAACAAAACAAAACATGGATGGTGACGCATGACATGAGTGAGAGTAACCTTTCAATCAAATAAAATGTGGATTTGGGAAGACAGCATTAGAATCAAATAAAGAGAAAGGGAAGAGAATCCAAACCAAACTGTCCAACATGTGTTTGGTTAAGCGAATAAAATGGCCCATCTAACCACATTTCCACTTGGCTTCACAGGCGATTCTGCGTGGATCTCCATGATACCCATTTCATTTTATTAATGAATTCTTTAATTATTTTAACTTTTTACTTTTAAAACAAAATTGCTGGATAATTATTGAAATTTTGTTTCAAGTTATAAAGATAAATATGTGAATTTTTTTTAATTTTTTTTTTTTATAAAAGATGAACTCCATATATTTATTTTTGTGATATAAAATAATACATCTCCAACAACGTAAGAATATTTTTTTTCATAATTATTTGGTTCAATATTGTAATCTAACGGTTGCATTCACTAACCAGAAGATTCCTCTTTTAGGATATCACTTCAACGACCGGGGGCCATTTTGACCGATAATCATAAACATAATATACTCTTTTGAAAAAAAGAAAAGATTATTACGTGAACGAGAGATTAATATAAATTATTAATTAATATTATTATCAAGATATAAAAACAATAGTATATGTACAGTAGAAATGAAAAATGAGCAAATGTCTATTACTCCATCTGCTTTTCTACTTGTCCTTTTAGATAAAATATGTTCCTTTTTATTTGTCATTTTAAAAAAGGATTTAGTGTGTATCCTTTTAAAAGGATGTAAGTTATATTTTTTTTAGTTTTTTACTTTATATACTCTCGTTAGTACATAATTATAACATTAAAATTTATTTATTTTTCTTTTCATGTCAACTGATATAACTGAAGAGAGAAAAAAAAAAGCAATTTTTCATGTTAACTGTGTACTATCGGGAGTACATAAGTAAAAAAATTAAAAAGTACACAACTTACATCTTTTTAAAGCACAAATAATTTGTCCTTTAAAAAATTACTGAAGCATTTATTTTATTTTTTTCTTGTACAGTTTTCTTAAACAATAGATAACAAAGAATAAATATGGTAAAATCTAAAACATTTCATATTTCATAATTATCTTTGAGCAAAACACACAAGTAAACAAGAAAAAAAAATAGAGTAATGTATTTGTTTGGACTTGTAAGGTTATAATTTTGAGATTAATGTTTTTTTATGTTTTAGGAGATAATTTTATCTCCTACACATATAAAAATATGTGAAACTCACATGAGCCCCACACACTTTTATATATGTGTAGAAAAATAAAATTATCTCCTACAACATGAGAAACATTAATCCATATAATTTTACTTAACCTATATCTTAAATTGAGGAAAAAAATAATGAGATGCAATTTGACATTGTTTGCTCATTTTATTGTATTTACTCTTTTATATGGATCACAATATATACATTATAAACTATTACGGGAACAAGATTCAATCATTTTTTATATATAATTAAGAGGAGGTTATTCTTACAACCTATATGTTTTACAACCTTTTTTTCTCACCGTTAGATTAATTCTGAATCGACGGTTTACAATTTTTTCTTCTCTCTCCTCAATTTTACCTGCTCTCATGTTCCTTCAATGACATATTAAGTGTCAAATGTCTTTCTTTGAGCCTAAATTCAAAGTCTTCTTTTTTGAATAACTCGTAGCGAGCATCTATTGCTTAGCTATATTTCTCCACAAATTCCCTTAAAGTTGTGCCAGATGTAATAAAATCATCAAAGAATGAAATGATACTTTTGCTACATTGAGTAGTGTTCGTACCAGCAAAGAAAGTGGAACAGTTAAAAATTGGTACCCAATAAGATCTAATTGTATAAAGTAAATTTAACCATTCATTTTCAGTAAGACCATACTAAAGAAAAAAGACTTTGCCATCTATCTTCAAACTCTTGAGTGCTCTTGGAGCTCAAAATATAGTCATTGGGATGCCTCTTAAATGACGTGTGCTCATGGTATAGATGAGACAACTTTTTTGGGAACTTTTTCATGGATATGCCACAAACAAAATCGGTGTTTGGTGTTTGGGAAAACTTTGGATACTAAATTAGTAATCGCTAAGTCCTCAAAGTTTAATAACACGAGTACATATGTAGTCACTAATAAGTAGTCAACATTGAGACGATATACAAAACATTACAATAAAATACAATAATTTGTCAGTAATTATGACAACCGGATATTTTCCATTTATTGCACAAAGTCATTCCCCAAAAAGCCATACAAAAGTATCCTCAATCTCATCTATAATAAAGCACATTCGAATAAGAGGGACTACAAATGATTATTTACACCGACAAAGGGTCCAAATGGCATGGAATACTTATTAGTCCTATATTCTGTGTCAAACATGATGACATCCCCAAAAAGCTCATAGGTGTATCTGAATCTTGCATTAATCCAAACAAAACTTACCATCCGATCATCATCATCACACTTTATAGAATAAATGAAATCTATATTGAATAATTGTCGCTTAATACAATAAAGTATGACAGATTGTGCAACCCCAGCGTCATATATATTTCTTCTCATATTTTTCATATGATTATAACAATCTCAACTATCAAATCCTAAATCATAACTTTTGAAGATGGTGGCCACCTTTCGAGTAGGTAAATACGCCTCATTGAATTTTTCTAGCAAGCATTTTGCAACATCGGGCATTTGTTTATGTGATCTCAAATATGGAACACTTTTTGGAGTAACCATCTCATGGTTATGGTTGTTGCGGAAATATGTAATTCTTCACATACTTGAATTTTTATTTCTAGAAGCCTTGAGACAAGCTTCACACCTTATACGTGATGTTGATGTCCGCTTGGTTTGGTGTCGCACATTTTTTTCAATTGTGGATAACCTTCTCTAACACATGTTAAAATCGCATAGTTATTCTTGGGTGTTCGTCCCCGAATTATGAAATCACCCTACCAAATGTTGTATACAAGTCTACTATATCTTTTGTTCAGGAAATGTCATTCCAACCTCAATCAAAACTTGATTATTCTTTGTTGGTGATAATGGAATTGCATTCAAAATATTATTAGGTATGTCTTCTTCTATTTCATCAAGTATGTCATCTCCCATTTCATTATGTTCCATTTCATTCAACAAACCATCTTCACTGAAGTCAGTATAATTTAATGGATTGGCATCCATATTAACCTTCACCAAAGTAAACAGATGAACTACAACATTATTAATTAAGAACTATTGTATTTCTTTGTAGCAAAATTCTTCAATTAAGCATGAATGGTAAATCAATGCTGTCAAGAACATGTAGCCACAAATTATACTTTAAATACCCATAATATACAACGAAATCAACACATAATTGTAAACATTGATAATTTCTTATTGTAAAACATAATAAAAGCTAACAGTCGATTAATCACCCCTTATATAATGAATTAGGTGAGTGAAGCATGATAGGGAAGGGTTTATACACAAATTATTCGATATATTGGAAATGCAGATAGGTGCATACTAGATCATTCACTTTAAATTCATTGAATCCAACAAGAATGAATAAGAAAAATTCACCTAAATCTTAAAAATTCAACCACTAAAAAACTGACTACAAAGTAAAATTGAGAGCGACAAATAGTGATATGGAACTCACAGTGACAAATTAAAATCGAAGCCTTTGCTGATAACCTATGTTTTTCACCCTCTTTTCAGGTTTGTTGCGAGTTCTAGCTTTCGATCATTTTTTTGTTTTTATTTTCCCTTTCAATTGTTTTTTTTTCTTTTGCTGAGACCTAAAGAAGAAGGATCCTGAGAATGAGAAGAATTATTGATAACGAAAATGCAGAGCAAAGCAGCGAACACAGTCACGAGGATTAATCGTCTGTCTTCCCCTTTCACTAAGACCCAAAGAAGAAGGAATGTGAGAGGAGGGGGATATTCTTACTACCAAAAATATCAACTACCAACCCACTACCTCCACAATTACCATTGGATCAAAGAGAGAGAATGCTAAAAAGTTTTTGAAGAAAGAGAAAATGTTGATCCAATGATGATTATGGAGGTAGTGGGTTGGTAGTAAATTTTTCTAATAGTAAGACTATCCTCTCTCATGTTAGAGATGGTAAAATTGAGGAGAGAGAACAAAAATTTGTAAACATTCAATTAAGAATTAATCTAACGGTGAGAAAAAAGGTTGTAAAAGAATGTAAAACTTATAGGTTGTAAGAATAACACTCCTATGTAATTAAACTACTTGTCTCACATTTTTTTTTAGTTTGATTACAATAGTATAACTTACTTAAATTTTATATTTTTTTTCCCTTCCTTCAAGACATTTGGACGCTCATCCTAATAGACAAATAATTGGTCTTGGTCATGGCTCATGTTAGTCATTGCATTTTGTTATGATAGATAAGAGGGGGTCAATTAGGAAGGTCATAACTAGGGGTGTAAATAGGCTGAGCTGGGCTGGGCTGGGCTTTGCCTTAAAAATGTTAAACCCGTGTAAAATACTTTAAGCATTATCTTATATGGTAGCCTTGTATAGGCTTAAATTATAAGTTCGATTGGCCTATATTTAAAAAATAAAAGTCTTAACCCAGACCTGTTAGCCTCGTTAAGCTTATTAGGCATTCAATAATTAAAAAATAATATAACTTTATTATTCAAAATTATTAAAATAATAATTTATTTATTTTATTTAAAATAAATAATATAATATAAGCCGATCTATAAGTTTATAAGTCCAACATACCTAAATAAGCTTTTTTTAAGGCCTAAGCTTATTCTATTTTACTATATATAATAGGCCGAGCCGTAGGTCTTTATTAAGCCGGCTGACTCATTTACACCCCTATAACACTACACGTCCTCTCTTATATCTCTTATTGTGACATACTTTGAAAGTGGGAACATAGTAAATGAGTTATGTAGAAAACTCAAATGACAATAGATAGGCATAACATGATATCTTAACCTAAAATTTTAAAATATTAAGTTCATGACCCTTACTCTTATATAAACTTTATTTAATTTATTCTTAATCAATGTAGGAATTCGTCCCTCTTCACATTTGAATACTCTACACAAATCAACAAATTGGTTACCTTTGAAAAATATATATGTGGTTATACTTATAAGAAAAAAAATTAAAAAAAAGAATGAGAGGTTATTTCAATACAAAAAGTTATCAGTAGAATTCAATTCAAAAAGTTAATCAATTGAGATGACCTTAATTGGTATACTTGTTTCTTAGGTTGTGTTTGGTACAAGAGAAATTTTTTTGTGTCCGGAAATTATGATATCCAGTAATATACAAAGAAATCCAATTTATTGGGAATGATATAAAAAAGTTGTTTGGTAGACATAAATATTACTGGGAATATTTAATAATTTTACTGAGTATATGTTTGGTTGTGAGTAAAATATTACTGGTAATATATATTGATGTGTGTTAGGGGGTATTATTGTCTCAAAAATATGTTAATTGCTTTCCCTTCTCTCAGTAATCATGAAACCGCCTAATTTTTGGTAATCCTAACAGTAATTTTTCTTTGTAAAATGCTTTACCGGTAAAGCTTGGATACCCAGGAATTGATTTTTGATACTTCTACCAAACATGGGAATCAATGTTTACCAAAGAAGGTATACCGGTAATCCTTGTGATACCCTTATACCAAACACCTTGTTAGAGATTTAGGGGCCGTTTGGTTCAAGCTTTCTGTGAATTTTCCCAGCCATCCATATTTGGTATTATGACTTGTCTTCGTTTGGCAGAAGAAAACCAAAAATATACCCATAAAACTTGGTTCCCCAGCCATCAACAAACACATGCAAAAAATCAAGATATTCACTGTGCGATTTAACCACTTAGAACATGGTATTTCCATAAAACCTGCTAAATGAAACCAAGTGGATGAAAATTTTGACAAAACTACCCCTCTTACCAATGAGCAAAGTAACCCTCAAACAACTCCAACATCTGTGAGAAATATCAATTTGTGGGTTGCAGACCACATCACTCTTCGGCGACAGAGTTTGCAGAAATCTATATATAGACCTTGATTCCATCATTGAGTGTCATGATAAATATTTTCATGATAATGTGGGTACTGGTGGGTCTGCAGTGCCAAGTGGTGGTAAGGCAGAGTCTAGTAAGAAAGCTGCATTGGCTAGTTCCAGGAGGAGGGGTGCAGGAAACTTGGATTTGAATGTGGAGTTCAGTAATGAGGTCGAGGAGCCTTCCCGCGGGGCACGTGACCGAGAAAGGAACATAACTAGAAATGCTGAGGATAATATTGAAAATTATGTTGGACATGCTTCAATGACGAGCATCACCTAATTTCACATTCTTTGAGATGAAGTTCAATTCATCAATGGTGTCCATGACACTTGATACTTGTCTCCCATTTTCGAGTATAGGGCTTGATCTTTTCATGTTGGAGTAGCTGATCCCCTTCACCTTTTTTGCCTTCAACAGCCCTTGAAACTTTGTTGGTCCTTATTGAGTTGTAGAGGAAGATTGAAGAGGAAAAGTGTGTTCAAGATATGGAGACGTTGCTTCTGCATATGTTGAAGACACGGAATTGTGCTCTGTAACATTAAAAAATTGAATCAAAGGTTATTTTTGTAATTAATACCAATTTTTCCATCAATATTTTACTTTTAACCAAACATAGACTAAGATAATTTACTCTAATTTCTCCAGTAATATTTTGATCAACCAAACAACTTTTTTTAAATTTTCTTACCAAACTCACTTTCTAACTATTTTCCTATCAATTACATTTCTCTAGTATTCAAAAAATTTCTCCTCAACCAAACGCCTCCTTAGATAAAAGTATAAAACTATAAACAACTCTTTTTTGTGTGTTCTTCTCGGAACACTTGACTTCCTGATGCAAATCCTGGCTTTCTATAAGCCTAACTTTCGAGATTTTAAATTTTTGTATTACTTAAAAAGGTATCAGTGTTTGTGTCTTACGATTGCATGCTTGGTTCATGTCTCCAAACAAAAATTGCATGCTAGGTTCGATTATCGGTGGGGAAATAATTGTTATTTTCTTAAAGTTCTTTTAGGAAACTATAAAAAAGGTAATTATTTCTCTAAAATAAAATAATCCAAATATTCGCGTTAGGAAGCAGTATGAAATGAATTATACCAAACGGTTAAGAATGGGAAAAATTATTGATACATGTCAAGTTGGGTCACGAATTTATTTAGGTGTTTGTTTTTTAAGGATAGGTTATTCTATTTATCATTTTTTTTGTTTACCTTTGCCTATAAGTGGCGGAGCCAGGATGGGAGGGGAGGGGGGCGAAAATTAATTTTTTATTTTACATAATATTTTTATTTTTTGTATCTATTGACCTCGTAGGAACTCATTTAGATATATTTATACCAAAATATTAACATTTAACAACATTTGAAACACTGAAAAATGTACTATTGGTCGGGTTCAACAAATATAAAAAGTAGTTTAAAAAGAAATAATTAAAAAAAAAGAGTGTCTTAACTAAAACAATGCTTTTAACTACATTTTAAAAATAAAAAAATAAAAGACGTCAATCAAGTTGTCCCAAAAAAATGAATCTTTTAAATTAGAGCAAACTCATTTACTTTATATGAAACCACTACATAAAGAAAAATACAACCATGCAAATGAAAAGAGAGGAAAAAGGTAGTAAAAAGGTCAAAGTTTTTATTAACCAAAATATAGCATATGAAAATAAAAAAGAAAATGCAGAAAAGGTTACACATAACACATACACATTAGGTGAACTAGAGGTAAATTTCATCTTAGATCTCAAACCAGAACTTTTAAAAGAAGCACATTTAACTGTAACAACAGTACTATGTTTGGCCTTCAACTGTATTAATTTTTTGTTTTCAATTTTTTTGGGGTGGGGGGAGGGGGGCGGCCGCCCACCCTAGCCTCCCCCTGTCTTCGCCCCTGTTGCTTACATCCTCTAACACCGTTAGATCAGAATCTCAAGAGGAGAGAGAAAGATAAATCTTATTTAAGATTCTGATCTAATGATGTTTTAGAGCAGGCAGAAAAAATAATAGGTAGAATAACTTATCTCTTGTTTTGATGCGTCATTTTTATAAAATAACTATTTGTAAAAAAACATTCTATAAAATATAGTAATAATAAAGAGAATGATTAATTTATTGTAAAAGTCATTCTACGCATTATAGTTATGCCAGTGGCGGACTTAGTGCAACTAAGTGCACACACAATTTTTTTTTTAAAAAAAAATATATATTTTACGTTATCAACAAAAATTATAGGATCCAATTTAATCTCTTAAAAAAAAAGTTGACTCGTGATCCCTTTAAATTTTAAAATAAACCTATGTTAGTCTTTTTGAGGGATTAATGTGGGTCTTTTTAAATTTCAGAGATCATGATTTTGATTATCTGGATCTATTTTTGAATTCTGAGGGATCATGAGTAGATTTTTTTTTTCCTAAGAGATTAAATTGAGGCCCGTAATTTTTGTTGATGACCCAAAATGTTGTATTGTAACAGTTTAATTGACTCTTGATTACTTTTTTTATATTAAATTCTTTATTTTTTTTTTGTAAATGTGCAGACATTAATTTTTTTTTAGGTGCGCTATTGAGTTATGCCACGAGTTTTTATAAAAGTCACAGCTTAACACATATCCATGCTTAGCAATACAAGTGATATTAATCGCTCGACATCAACACCTCAAAATAAAATTATTGTTTCCCCTTCCCCTTACATAAGAGATAAGAAACTTTTTTGCTTGAGTTTGTTTCTTTCTCAGCAAAGTAACAAATCTATACACTTTCGATGAATGCTAGTTTAATTGTATGATTAGCTAGCTAGCAATCTTCTTTTTCGTGTCTCCTCGTGCCCATGAAATGAAATATGCATATGCAACCTCCATACCCTACAAATTTTTGGTGTGGACCTTTTTCGCTGCTGCAAATGTATATTCCTACTTTATAAGATGGCTTTTTGAACATTGCACGATCAAGTAGAACAACTGTCTTTCTATCAATTTTTTTTTATTGATGTATAGATATTAGAAACTGTAAATTTTTAGAAACCAATCGATAATTTTCTTCCCTAATTACATACAAAGGAATATTGAGTTTGTGATGGACAAAATATAGCATCTCAATTATTTTATTAGAGGATTTATCGGAAGGTTAATGTCATTTGCTATTCGAACTTTATTTCTTTTTTAGAGAATAATATAAATTATTATAAAGGACATCATTCAAGAGTAACATCTTAAAATTTTGGGTTGAAATAGTTATATAATATCAAAATTTCGATATCACGAGTTCGATCCTCACCACTTTCATTTTCTAGTAGAATTAAAATAAGCACAAAATAAACCAAAAATTGGGTCGATGTACAATATTCACCCTTCAAGCTAAAAGAACTCTTACATTAGAGCGTGTGTTAGAGAATAATATAAATCATATAAAGATCATCACCTAACACTTTAAAGTTTTGAGTTAAAATAATTCTTTACACTTTTAAACATAATTCCAGTGTGAGGTCAAGAAGATTAAAACTAAATAGAAAACATTTAGCCATGTGCATATGTTGGAGTAACTATTTCACAAATTATAATGTAAATGAAAAAACCAATTGCAACCTGTAGATATATATCAGTAGCTGTTGATCTGACAACTGATCGAGTATTATTTACTAACCTAGCTTAATAAATCTTTATAAAATTTCTCATATTTGTCTGTATGCGCCCGCATTGAAGTTCCCTGAATTGTTTTTATAATTCAGTACGCGGATGAGGTGCTAATCACCACACCCACCCGGGGCTACATGTCCAAAACAAAAAAGTTAATCATCTCAATTAGTGTGATGGACGTTATGATCTATGGTGTTATGAGACTTTGCATGATTTGCATAGATGTTGTATCAGCAAGGAAAGTGAAGAAGGGCAAACAAAATTATGGATGTCGTGGGATATGGAAGTCCACAATTGATTAGTGGAGTTGATCTTCATGCAATTATGGATTTCTTATTGTCCCATTCTTCTCATCAGGCTTGATAATGCGAAATTTCTTGTGGCACATAACTTTAAAGTAGGGTCGAGACATTATCTTCTCATAATTATCATCACACAGTACCAAAAAAGCAAAAACTCCTTAATTTGATGATTATGACGATGATGTCCTTTCCTTTGTCTTTGGCTTTTGGATTTTTGTTGAAATTTCAAGCAGTTGAACAATTAGTGGGCAGTCAATTGACTTGTAAGTTCATTCACTACCAGTCCAACTGATCTTCTATCTCAACTTTCGTTACTTCATATCAACTAAAAATAAAAAAGTTTGTTACTGTAATAAAATTGAAAGGAAGAGAGAGAGGATAAGAGAAAGTAGGAAAATTCCAGAGAGAATGAAAATGTCTTCAGTTTCATTATTGAGAGTTACGGAGGAAACTCCTATTTATAGAAAAGAGTTTGCACAATATCCATGTATGTATAAACAACACTTATGTATAATACGCGTATGAATAATAATCACGTATACAAGTGATTACACTATTGGGAGCTGAAACATCCATAAATTTATTTCACAACAGATACAACGTTTTATTGAATTATTACTTCTTACGTAATTCTATTGTCGTTACTTTCAAGTTTGTGTATCCAAAAAAAAAAAAAAACATTGCCAAGTTTGTTTTTAATATTTTTTTTAAAATCTTATGAATCAACAATTATATAAATGAAAATAATATGATAAAAGAATAAAAGGTGAATACATTGGAGGCATGAATGATGACTTCGAGAACTGAAAAGCAAGCAATAAAAAGGAATTATAATAAGGAAAAACTCTCCATGAGGTTAAAAGATGTAAAGTTGTGTCATTTTAAGTGAGAGAAAGAGATAGATAAAGGAGGAGAGAGAGGACAAAAAAATATAAAGATGTAGGTCTCACCTCTCGGTGATAATGAAAGGATATAAGTTGTCATCTAACAAACCAAATACTTTTTCCTTATAATAATAAAGCATTAATTTAGGACGTTTATTAGTTTGAATATTTATAGGGAAATAGTTTTTTTTATTTTACATGAAATTATTTTTTATATTATACTCACAATTAAAAGGTGAATTTTATTTTAATTTTTTTTTTCTTACTTTTTTATGGATCTCACTCATGTAATGTATTGTAAGCAAGTGTAACATAAAATGAGGAAAAAAATTTATGTAAAATATGACAAAATTAATCCCCATATTTATATGTCTATGACTATAACTGAGGTGCTAGTGTAGTCCAAGTTTTATAATGAGATAAAAAAGGAAGAGGTTTTGTGTAGCAATGCAGAGAGACTCTGAGAAGGAATCTCTGGGCGGAGAGAAAAGGTTTTGTTCTTGGAAATTCTCACGACAAAGGGTGGGGGGAAAAAATGAAGAAAATGAGTCTGCGAAATCTGGAGCGAGGACCGTGTTTCATAGATTCTTCTGTTTGGGCTGGCACTCGGTCACACTCACTGTTGCAAGATAGATAGATAGGTCTGAAATAATACTCATAGACACATAGTGATAGAGGGCTTCGCTTGTCTCTTTCACTCTTTTTTAATACTTTACCAAGTCAGGGTTCCACGTGCTCCTGGGGAGTCTCCCCTGTTCCACCATCCTACGCATCTCTCTCTCTCTGCTCTATTTTCAATGCTTCTTCTTTTATTTCTTTTTTATTTTTCCCACCTTTTCATCTTCACTCAATTACACCCTCTGACTATTTGTTCCCCCCACACTTGTTTGCTTCTTCAACCCCATCTATCCCTCTCTCTGCATCTCTTTGTCTCTTGCTCCCTCACTCTCTTGTGTGTGTGTGTTGGGTGAAAAGCTAAACATAGCTAGCTAGCGAAAGCCTTTCATTCAAGGCGGTAGTGGAGGATAGAGTACAATATATCTATTGCAAAGGAAATCTAGTTACTTTGGCATCAAAATCAAGCATTTGGAAGAAGAAGAAGAAGAAGAAGGAGGATTTGGATGATACACATGGAAGGGATCAAAGGAGGTGGAGGAAAGGTTGGTGTGGGTGAAGATGACATGGGTGATGGAATGCAATGCAGTGACCATCCTTACAGAAACAACCCAGGTGGGATCTGTGCTTTTTGCCTTCAAGAGAAGCTTGGTAAACTTGTTTCCTCTTCTTTCCCTCTCCCTATTCGTGCTTCTTCCTCTTCCTCTTCTTCCCCTTCTTTCAGATCCGACATTGCTACATCTTCCATCACACGCCCCTCTACTTCCATCACTACCACAGCAACCTCAGTTGTTGCTGCTGCTTCTTCTTCTTCTCTTGCCCTCTCTTCGGGTAAAAAGAATGGGAGTGATGATGCTCATTATCATGAATATTATACGAGGAGGACCCGCCTCCCTTTTCTTTTAGCTAAGAAGAAGAAGAAGAAATCCTCTGTGAACTCATCATCTTCTGCTTCAGGTGCAACCTCTGATGTCATTCTCAAGCGCAGCAAATCCACTGCTACACCCAGAAGAGCTCGTTCCTTGGTTGATGCAGATGATGATATGGTCGTTGATGGTTTCAGTCCCAGAAAAAGAAACGGTTTTTGGTCCTTTCTCTACCTTTCTTCATCAAAGTCATCTGCTTCCGGTAAGAAATTGAATTCCAAGAGCTTCAGGGACAGTAATGGTACACCAAGGATGTCAACAATTAACGCATCAGCTACAACTGTTTTGACTACTGCAAAGCCTAAGGACAAGTGCTGTTCCGGTTCTTCTTTGGGAAGAAAGAGTGACATTGTTGTTGAAGAGGAGAACAGTCCCAATAGCCACACCACTGCCTCTGCTTCTTCTTTTGAGCGCAAGGTTTCAAGATCTAGATCTGTTGGATGTGGTAGCAGAAGCTTCTCTGGTGATTTCTTTGAGAGAATCTCTACTGGCTTCGGAGATTGCACTCTCAGGAGGGTCGAGTCTCAACGTGAAGGTAAGCCAAAGGTAGCTGCTAGTGGTGCAGCCATTAACCGTGGCGATCACCACCACCATCACCACTGCATGAAGGAAAGAGTTCGGTGTGGAGGCTTATTTAGTGGGTTTATGATGACTTCGTCTTCATCATCGTCTTCATCTTCCTCTTACTTGGTTTCATCCTCTGCTGATGATGCAATGAATGGGAAATCAACGGCTGTGGCACTCTCTCATAACAGGGTTAGGAGTTGGGGTTGGGCTTTTGCTAGTCCCATGAGAGCCTTTAGCAGCAAACCCTCTTCTAAAGACAATAAGAGGGATATTATTAGAGATGCAAATGATAAGAATGCCACGCCAAACTTATCTGCTATGCCTTCCTTGCTTGCTGTTAGAGGCTGAACACAGAAGCAGCAAAGAAGAAAAGGAAAAGGAATAACCATTTGGGGGCTTTAACTTGGTTTATACACGTTAGTATGTTGTTAATTACTGTCTATTACTGCTTTATTTATCATGTGGGTGGGTCTTGATTTTCCTTCATTAGTAATCTAATACTTTCAAGTTGTTCTTCCAGTTCTTTCATTTTCCATACTTTGTGGATACTTGTGTGTTAATATTAAGGTGGATGGATGGGTTATGTTCATCAGCTGTGGAGTACTCTCCGGAAATACGTTCTGGCACTGTGTAGAGTGTTTGGAGAAAGGGAAATTGGAGAAGAAAATCTCAATACATTCACTGTCATCACGTGGTTTGTTTTAATTGTGACATTGGTTGTATATTTTGTAGCTTCCTTCTTGTAAGTTGTAACTCACACTATCATGTTATGCCAAAGACATGTAATTTTTATTTTTGAAAATCACTATTCACATGCATACACATGTTTGTGTGGTGTAGACACCGTTGCGAATCACTCGTAGCTAGATATTATGCCTTTGTCATTGAACTTATATGTAATTTATTAAGTTGTTAAATGATATTTATATTTTCCCTATTGAATAACTTATGATGATTAATCTTTTGTTGTTTTTAGTTTCCGAACAATTTCTTTTTTGTCATTTGCAAAAGGTTCCTTCACTAGTCAAATACAGCAACATGGTTGGAGCAGAGGTGGTCCCCGTAATTGGCATCAATAACTAGATCTTGTAGTCATATAGAGCGTAGCATTTATTTAAGGTTCTCGTTTGCACCTAATTCGCAGTCCTAGTAATTGTTAATGCCCTTCATCTCTCGAGTGTTCCATATGCACAGCTGTATAGAAAGCCAGTGGTTTCTTGTCATGTGCCTAAGAAAGTGCCTGAAGCTTTAAACTTATG
Organism: Gastrolobium bilobum; assembly: GCF_033153095.1. Lineage (NCBI taxonomy): Eukaryota > Viridiplantae > Streptophyta > Magnoliopsida > Fabales > Fabaceae > Gastrolobium > Gastrolobium bilobum. The sequence continues at coordinate 481,644 of NW_026899969.1, read as the reverse complement.
GATTGGCGTAGTGTCAAAGTGCGAATGTATAGTGTCAATGCCTTTTAGAGGTAAAAAAAGTTTTTAAAAATTACAATTTAAATAATAAAATACAGAATTCATGTTATTTTTAAATATGTTATGTAATTAATGTAATAACGCAACTCATATGTGGCAAGCTGTGGTGAGTTGTGTTCAAACTCATACGTAGGGGTGAAAATGGACTGGGCTGGGTCAAGCTTTGGCCTTTTACTGGCCCAAGCCTACGTCAAAAAAAATTCAGCCTATCTGGTCTACTGACCTATTAAAGGCTTTATTTGTAAGTCAAACCCGGCCCATTTTTTAAAATAAGAAAGTCTGACATGGCCTACAGGCCTTGCAGGCTTCCCACTGTAGATACTAAGCAAAAAAAATAATTGTATAGAGCAAAGAAATTTTCATTCATGCATGCACTAGACTTCTCATAAGAAAAAAATGACAAACAAGAAAGAGTCAACATAATACCCCAGCTCTAGAATGTATATCATAGAGGAATAGAGTCAAAGAAATGGAAAAAATAAGAAAAATACAATTACTGGATGCTGAAATAAAGTCTACAAGAGAATATCATTCATCTAAAAATCTTTAAACCACCATCAAGACAAGGGAAAGAAGAGTATTATTGAAATATCTTTATCAGTAACATCATAATCCAACAAGGTACCCATTGCTCCATGGTATTACGTTGCAACATCATGTAAAATTTGGAGACATTAGACAAGTTTTCTTTTCATAAAATAAAATAGCACAAAAAGTAAAAGATATTAGTATTTGGTACTTTGCGTCTTTGCCACATAAAATAAATATTGATATTTTATTTTAATAAATTAAATAGGCCAGCTTACAAGGCGTAGGCCGGGCTAGACAAAATTGGCCTATGACCTATTTATTAAAAAAACTTTTTTATAAGCCTAAGCCTACTCTACTTTTATGAAAGGTCGGGTTTGGGCCGGGTTCAATGTAGGCTGGGCTGGGCCAGCCTGGCCCATTTACACCCCTACTCATACGTAATTAGATCAGTTTAGGCGCAACTTGTTTGGTATAGGAGAAATTTTTTAGTATATGAAAATCATGATTTCCAGTATAATGAGTAATTGAGTTTACTCGGAATGGTATAAAAAAGTTGTTTGGTAGATGCAGTGGCAGACCCAATTAATTTTATTTATGTCTGCACATTTAGGGATGGGGTTCGTGGCAATGCCCTCAAATTTATTTATTTTTTAAATTTTAAATGTATTAAAAAACAAAAAGAATATAAACAAAAAAAGAAAAGAAAAATGGAACTTACCACAAAAACAAAGTATCTTTTGAGTCCTCAACAAAAACTACGGGACCCAATTTAATCACTTAGTAAAAAATTGACTCGTGATCCCTCTGAATTTCAAAATAAACTCATATTTCTTTTTTAGAGACTAATGTAAGTCTTCTTTGAATTTCAGAAGAACCACAATTTCAACTAACCGGATCGATTTTGGAATTCAGAAGGACCAAGAGTCGGCTTTTTGAGAGTCGACTTTTTTTATTCAAGAGATTAAATTAGGCCCTGTAATTTTAATTTTTGCTGAGGACACAAAATATACTCTCTCTTTTTCCCCCAAAAAATTATGTGTGCACTTGCACTAATACATGCCCGCCCTTGCGTAGATGTAAATATTACTGGGAATATTGAATAATTTTATTGAGTATATGTTTGGTTGATAGTAAAATATTACTAGTAATATATGATGAACTTACGAAACTAACTTTTAACTTTTCAAAACACCAAACCTAGGTTTTGATGTAAGCAAGGGTATTTTTGTCTCCCAATTTGCTTTTCAGTTTTCCCTGGTGTTGGATTCCTCAATTACCACATTTTTTGGTAATCTAAAATTTTAGTTTTCTTTGTAAATTTGATTACCGGCAAACGAAGGTACTCGAGAAAGGCATGTTGTTAACTTGTACCAAACATGGCAATTCACGTTTACCAATGTAGCTTTACCAGTCATATTCAAAAATACCTTGTACCAAACGCACCTTAAGGATTTTCGTTTGTCTAATATGAAGGTGCTGTTAGGGGGTATTTGGTTGAGGAGTTTTGTTTTGTTTTTTTCGGAATCGTGATTTCGATGCATATGTTAAAAAAGTAAATTTTCCAGAAATATTATTAAAAAATTATTTGATAGACTAAAATATTTCAAAAATATTGGTTTAAATTTTATGATTTTATATTTGGTGGTTGTCAATAATATTTGAAATATGACTTTATTTTACAAATTAACTTTTGATGAAACCGACTTGTCGATTCAACCTTGGCGAACTGGATGATTGTGACGTTGGGGTTACTGGAGCGAAATAGCATGAAATGGAGAGAAATCCTGTAAAACTGTATTGTGAAAAGGAAAAGAGGAAAAGAGGAATTATCCTGTAAAATAGCATTGTGAAAAGGAAAAGAGGAATTCACTATTTCTCCATTGATTTTTGTCACAAAACGTCATGTTTTGGGTTCAATAGAGATAATTTATCTCCATTGACTAAAGAAATCTTTTACTCATATTTTAATCATGAAAATATTAAAACAATAATTATTTATGTTTTATTAAATTATATAAAATTTTCTTGGTAATTAAGAATTCAAGAATATCACCCATTTATTTAGTGATATTATTCCGTGGGATTTTTATTTATAATTTTAAGGCGCAACTCAAGGGGACTTGATATGGGTCAGTTGCATTAATTTAGGTGTAACCTTTTTTATTGGTTGCATAAAATATTTAAAAATAATAATTTTATAATTTTTTATTTAAATTGCAATTTTTAAATTTTTGACAGCTTTTTAGAATTTAATGCTGTATTTGTTTTGATGATGAATAACGCAAAATCCTGTTTGAGAGAGATATTTTTTATTTTATTTTTTTGTAATAGAGAGAGATATTTTGGCTTGAACGGAATGTGTTGGCAATACTTAAGTAATTCCTGTTTACAAATTTTAATTTTAAAAGTAAATTTTCAGTAAAATATAATACAGATTTAATTTTAATTTTAGTTTAATTGGGACCAATCCTACCTAAATAGATTTGGATATCAGATTTTATTTTCTCTACCCGATGAAACATATTAATATAATTACCTCAATTTAAAAAGGAGATTAATGTAAAACGAAAATATTATTTTAATCACTTTAATATTTTATAAAACATTGATATAAAGTATTAAACATAAAAAATAAAAAAGGTTTTTCTTAGCTCAAATAAACTCAACTCCAATAAACTTAATTGACTCAATTTTCTAAAAACAAAAATAACTCAACCTAATATGTGATTGTTTGATATTAATACGGCATTCTATTATAATATAAAAAAATGTGAAAACGAAGCTAAAAAAAGAATAGAAAGTAAAAAAAGAAAGAAACGATTGTGAAAGATAACAGGTGAAATTAGGTAAGATAAGATTAAAGGAATCATGATGGGGACACGAGCCCTTGATGGGAAAGTACAGAAATGCAATGAGACAGAGGAAAGGTGCTGAGAGGACACTGTTACTGTCATTGGTGGATGCAGATAATTAAGATGTGGACCACCAAACCTGTACTTTTAAGTTTTAACCCACGGCCTCTTGCGATTTTCTGCATTAATTTCCTTGCAAGGCAAGCAGCACGAGGTGTGTGACTGAAACCTTGCTCCTCTTAATACATAAAGAGAAATACATTTGTCATATTATATGATAAATAAATAGTTGTTATATTAAGAAAAAAATAAAATAAATTTATTGAATGATGTGTCCTCTTATTTTTTTAATATTATATAATTTATCTTTTTCTTAACATAACAACTATTCATTTATCATATAACACGACAAATGCATTTTCCATAGATAAATCACAATCGATTAATAGCTAGTAAAAAAAACCATCTCTAGTACGATTTCCAACGACAATGGGTGAAAATTTGAAACCCATTGTGATATATATTTAATAACAATTTTATTTAATTGAAATAATTGATTTATATATAATTTTGTGGGATATGATCCGTTTACGGTATTTTTTTGTAAATTACACTAAGTACGACCGGTCGTACACTGTATGGTTAAAGTATGATCGGTCGTACTTAGTGTAGTTTGTAAACAAAAATTTTTGTAAATATAACATGCCCCTAATTTTATTGCGCAAAAGTGATAATAAAAATAGAAAGATTAAATTAATAGAAATAATAACCTAAAAATATATCAATTTATCAAAATAAATATAAATAAAAGTAAAATATAAAAATAATTGAAGTCATTAAAATTATCTAACTTTTGTCTTGTGCCGTTTTTTAGTATAAACAAGCCAAAAACTATTATAATAAAATTTATATTAATGTTATCTTTATTAAATAACATTTACCACAAAATTGCTTATATTGTATATTAATATGGACTAACAAATAAAACGAAAAATTAGGCCGTTACTCAATCACATGAATTTACCTTTCGCTTGAGATTACTTTAACCCACCTTATATTTACACACAACATTATCTTTGGCTGAAATCTTTTTATAACCTTTTTCCCTTTCCCTACCGCGAAAGAATAGGTACTTATTTACTAAAAAGTATAAAAAGGTAGGAATAAAATAATATTAATTAAAAATAAGTCAATAGAATAAATATAATTTTTTTAGAACTTGATTTACTATTATTGGCATGAGCCAAATTAATCTCAAAGTATACAAATAAAGATGTACTTAAAGAGATAAAAGTGTAGTCACAGAGCATATGGGTCTAGAGGTGGCAAAGTGGACTGTCCGTCCCGCCCTGTCATCAATCCGTTAAAAAATGAGTGAGTTTGTCTCGCCTCGCTTTTGAAAGTGGATTGAAAAACTCAGTCCATCCTGCGTCCTTTGGCGGGTTGGGCAGCTTGGTCCGCTAATCCGAACTTATTTTACACTGACCCGTCTCGGCCCGCCATCAACCCGCCAAAAAATGAGTCCGTCCCTCCCCGTTTTTGAGATGGGTTGAAAAATTCAGCCTACTCCGTTCCGTTTGACGGGTTGAGCGAGTTGGTCCACCGATCCGAGTCCGTTTTACCCGCTCTTGTGTTCAACTTTTTTTTCTTTTTCTTTTTTTCTCTCTCTCACTCTCTGCGGTTGAAGTGCAGCCGATCCAGATCCTTCATTTTACAAGCACAAATGTACAGACGCTGAAAACAAGAGTCTACAAGCTAAAAATTTTGGTTATGCATGTATGGTGGCGGGTTCCCTGTAGTTTATAGTTTTGAGATTCGGGACAAACTTTGCCCCCAAAAAGAAATTTCAGGGCAGACAAACATAGCACCTTTCTTCCTTATGCCCCCTACTACAGGGGGCTACCTTTGTTGGAAATTTCTCTATCGTTTACAACTGTATTTTAATGATTATAACTAACCCCCTTCCCTAAAATTCTAAATGTTCTTAAATTACATGTTCAAATTTCAAAGTAACCTTAATAGGAATATGCTCTGGTGTCATTAAACTTGAAAAAGTTTGACTCTAATAATTCCAGAGGATAAACTCCGAACAACGTTAGAACCAAGCAATTAGCCATCTCAACCGATTAGCAGACCAATTCGAATGGCATGGCCCTACGGTCTTGTCCTCTACGTTTATTTAGTTGAACAAATGCACATCATCGCAACCGAGCTTCTTTCACTTCTATTTAAAAAAAAAAAGCATAATTATTTGAGGTCCCCATGGGTCCACTATTCTTTTGGGTTTTCCGAAATTTGGGCTAAGCAATGGAACGTGGCTTTTCAGATTTCTTCAGGTTGTAGGTCCAATACACAACAGTTATCTCTCATTCAGGGAGATCCTTGTACAAAATGACAAAAGCTTTGCAAAATCTGGAAAGTGAATCATTATAATCTACTACAATTTTTGTATGTCACGTGACGGTGATAAAGTGTGATATTTCCAAGAAATTAAACAACACTATTACTTCGATTATTAAACATGAACACCATAGTTATTATATTAATTAGGTCTTACATTTTTATTTTTAACTCCCAAAAGAAAATAAATATTGTTAGAAACTAAATTATGGGCAGAGAATGATGTCAATTCATATTTTTATTAATTAAAATTAAATAATATTAATAAAAAATATTTGGAATAAATTATAATTAAGATTAATTTTTCTCATATTGTACGGAATAATTTTATTTTATATATATACATAAAAATATCTGAATTTCATATTTTCTCTCTCTCTCCTTCACATAATCCCAACGAAACACGGACTTGCTTTTTTCTTTGAATTGTGCGTGTCGGACACGTGTCCGACACGCGGTCAATATTTTGAGACATGTGATCAACTTTGGACACGCTTCGACACGCAGTCAACTTTTTGAGACACGTGGTCAATGCTCGGACACGTTTTTTTTCTTAGTCGTAATTTTATTTTATTAACTAAAAATAAAAAAATTCATTTATAAATCAATTTTTTCTGTTATAAAATTTGACATGAAAAATAAACATTTTTTTTTTTTATATTTATGTTATGAAATTTGAATATTTGATTGATTATATGACTTATTATGGACTGTTATATCTATTAAATATAAATTATATTTTATATATTAAAAATATTATTTAATATCAAAACGTGTCCTAACGTGTCAAAATATGCCATTTTTTAGAATTAATGTGTCAGCGTCTCGTGTTGTGTCGTGTCCCGTGTCAGTGTCCGTGCATCATAGCATAATCCTATATGTATCCCATAATCACCTTAAAGAGTTCAAACTTATGAGAATAATAATCACTAACTTACTTTAAAGAAGTAATTAGAATAATTATAGTAAAAGAAATTATGAATTGTTTATTACCCATCAATTTTATTTGTATCTAACGACGTGCAAGGAGAATGAACTGTTAATGAAAAAGTATAAAAGTTTTAGACTCATATTGGTTTAAATTTATCATTCTCATGTATCAAACATAGGTGTAACATATGGTGTGATGCACATGCACTGTAAAGTCTTTGAATGTCCTTCTACTTTTATTCAATGAGAAAAGAGAATTGTAATATTTGGTAGATAACCTGATATATCCTGACATAACCTACTCCAACCACTTTATTTTCAGAACACGGCCTTTAAGGTTAGCTTAATATTTAAATAAATGGTGCATTGGATGAGGATCATTGGCGCTGGAAGAATTGCAAGACTAATCCCACTTCAAAGGAAAAGTAATTTCTCTCTAACCTTCAAAAAAATTATAAGAATTTGTTTTGGCCATGTTTAAACTCACCAAAACAAATCATTGGGCATTCAATTACTAACTGAATTACGCTCGAGATTGAAAAAAAATAGTAATATAGTTGAGTCCAAAGTCCAAATTCGCCGACTAATGTCTTACCTCACAAATGACAATATGATTACAACATTTCAGTCGTAAGGATTGCAAATACAATACTAATTTTGGACGTATTTCTTGTTTTTTAAGCAATTTTGCACTTATTTCAACTAATAGGGATCAATTCCTCGGTGTTATAATTGGACCACTTGCATTTACAATAAATTACAAAAAATATTGGGTCAATGGATTACGTGTTTAATTGATGAGTTACTGATCATTTATTGAACTGCTGAATTATATAATAATAATAATAATAAATATAAATATAAAATTATAACCATCATAATCATGAAGTTTTTTTTTTTTTTTTTTGGAAAACATCATAAAGTAAAGTTGGTTTAGTAACAAATGTTATAAATTGCATTCTCATGCTTCGGGCTTGAATTTCAACACTTTTCAAGTAATGCCGTTTCAATATCGGTGGAACGCAACGGCGAATTTAGAAAAAAAATTTAATATCTGCACACTTAAAATAGAATAAAAGAATAAAGGAATATTTTTAATAAAATTTAAATATATTAAAGTAAAAAATATAAAAAGAAAAGAAAACTTTAACTTAATATAAAAAAGTAATCCAGAGTTAACTAAACTGTGACAATAAAATATTTTGGATCATCAACAAAAATTACGAGCCTCAATTTAATTTCCTAGAAAAAAAAGTCTACTCGTAATCACTCAGAATTCAAAAATAATCCCAGATAATCAAAATTATGATCTCTAAAATTCAAAAAGATCAACATTAATCCTTCAAAAGGACTAACATGGATCTATTTTAAAATTTAATGGAATCACAAGTCGATTTTTTTAAAGAGAATAAACTGAATCTTGTAATTTTTGTTGATGAATCAAAATATTTTTTTTTTCCCCAAAAATTTGTGTGTGCATTTACACACAGTTGTACACACAGGTCCGTCATTGGTCGAGCCCGATTCAGGTTGGTAAAAAACAATTATCTTCTTTTTAGTCTACATTTGTAAATGGATAATGAAAGATTAATTTGCACCATGTTAAGTTTAGAATATTAATTACTTTAGTAACAATATAATATTTTTCTCAGGTCTTGAACCATTATATGGCTCGGGTCACATACTCACGTACGTGCATAATTTTATAGGATATTAACACCTTAACACGGTGGTTTCTCTCTCTCTAAATTTTAAAACAAATAAAAATAAAATCTAAGATAACAACATATTTACTTTATTGTGAGTTTATTTTATAATAACTTTTAAGGAAAATAATTATTTTATCTTGTATAAAATAATTATCTTATGCAATAAAGATAATTTATCGGAGTTCACTAATTAAAAAAAAAAAAATTGACACTCATATCGATATATGTGTAAAAAACAGATGAATATCCCCTAGTTTTAAGAATCAAATTTGTAGAATTAGAAAGCAATATCAGTTTAGATAGATTGAAACTGATGAGAGCACTACCGTGAACAGAAATATAACAAAAAACATAATAAGAAACAGAACCTAGTTCTCAGTGTTTAGCTTAAAGGTACTTTTATTTTTGGGGTTACATAGGACACTTAACATACTTTAACAAAAGTTCATGTTACCAAACTGAAGCCCAAAGTAAATTTTGGGCATAAAGACACTACTACATAAATAAGTGCATATTATGGTTGCTGAAGGCTTTTGCTGGCAGCTCCCCCAGGTTCTAGTGGGATGATCTGGGTTTGTGGTTGAGGAGCATCTGCCGGAGCTCAACCGGGTCAATTTCAACGGCGTGGTTGATGGGCCTATAGTAACCAGTTACTGGGTCTGGGCCCCAAGCCGAGCGGGCCTCTGAAGCATCTCTTGTCACAGGCTTCTCTTCTAAGCTTCTCACCATTCCACTCCTACGCGCAATATCACGCAATCCAACTCTACCAGAAACATCAGACGCGACCGCATAACCTCGCCTATCATAATATATACATTAAAATAAGGTCGAGCACGATAACAATTACATAAAAAAAATTTACACTAGATCAAAATGAAACTCAACATATAATAATACTAATACATACATATCGGCCACAAGCATCAAATTGCCAATTTAATTATAATAAAGAATGATAATAAACATCTTATATGTTGAAAGAAAGAAAGAAAAAACTTAACGAAAGTACTAAATGGATAAGTTATATAAGAATATATGTTAACAACCATATCTATCCATATCAGTTGCTGTTGTTGGCAGATATGATTGGTTTGAATTTTGTATTTCCAACAGCTATGTATCATATCTCAGCAAGATTAGTTTGTTAGCTTGCTGATAGGTTTAGTTTGAATTTTGTAAATAGAATTAGTTTGTTTAGTTTGTTTCAATTCGTTGTAACAGCATAGTCTACTTATAGATATCAGTATAATGAATACGATCAACTTGAACTTTCACAAAATCTATTAATATATAAGCCATATGAATTGAAAATAATCTCAAAATTGGAACTGACCAATGAACTGGAATTTGGGAGAGAGATTCAGCAACAAGTGCAACAAGACGGTTGGCTTGTGAGAGAGAGCGGGCCATCTTATATTAAATGATTGATTCCTTAGTTTGCTGCTGCTGTGAAAGCTATTCTTTGATGTTTGTGGCGTTGGAGAACGCTTCCGCAGCAGCCACCACTCTTTCGTTCACTATTCTTCTCTCTCTGTCTGTGTGTTAGGGTTTGTGTGGCATACTTATAGAGAAGAGAGAGATTAAGAGTGTATTAGGGATGGCGTTACTGGGTTGGGTAACTTGGGTTGGCTTTTTCGGAAAACTGGGGGCAGAACCAACGGTGGAAAATTTATTCACTGTTATGAGTTTTATGTGCATCTCCTATTTACAATATGGGATATGCAACTTTGGTGTTACCACGTATAGGAAAAAGTGCAGCAACATTTATTTTTCTCAGGATATATGTGTGAATTCTGATGTTTGTTTTTTAGTACAGGATACGATCACTTATCCTAATGTTAAAAATTTGTTGCAATTTTTCTCATAAGCAGTGAAAGAAAAACTGAGGAACCCTTACAATATTTTTGTTAAATCATTTGATAAATAGTTTATTTTAATATTAAATAAAAAATAAGACACGTGTTATATTGAAAATAGAAAATGCGTAAAAAATTTCACTGCATCAATAATACCGAAGAAATTCTCCCAACGGTGACGATTTGAGTGCGAACAGCTAATCCAAGATCTGCTACGGTCATGACACGCGTTAGTAAGGAATATTACTTTTTTCACACACATTCATGCATATATTTTCTTCTTATGACTATGATGATAAGCATGCGTTCCAGTGCTGACTCAAACTCAGTTCAAATAATATTTTAACATCTCTTTTAAAACGTCTCGTGTTATTATATACAACAATAATTATCTGCATAAATAAGATAATATCGCAACTGGTAAAATAAGATCAAAGTCTACGCATAAACTACAAGGACTTCGCAATCGTCCACCTCTTCGCATGCGGTATTCAATGGTCTTGGGCTCATTGCCATGAGAATTTATAGTTAAAAGTAAGAGGATGTTTGGTATAGGTATTTTGTATAAAATGATGGGGAAGTGGGGTGAGTAATATTTAATTACTATGTTTGGTATGAGTTTTGTTAAAAAAGTCACAGCAAATAATTTTCCCAATACTTTCCATTTCAACTACACAATGGCAACAAATTATCCTCTTGAACCTGCTCCCTATCATTTTGGATTGTGAATATAATATCTTAGTCAAAAACACTCTTCTGATTTGCTGAGAATGGAGCTTGCCTCAATCATTTGATAACTTACCGTAACGATATACGTTTATGTCATTGAAAATTTTGTAAATTATTTTTAACATTGTTGAAGTAAACAAAAATAATTTTTTGACATGGTTACAAAGTCAGGATAACTAGTTAACGAATAGTAGTCAGGCAGGCATGGAGTGAAATATTAATTTTTTTTAATATTCAAAAAATTAAAGGGTATTTTGATATTTTCGATTCACATTTCCATTAATATTTTATCATCAACCAAACATAGCATCGGTAAAATGAACTAAACTTTCCCGTCAAAATTTTAGCCAACCAAACTCTTTTTCGTCATTTACCCGGGCTCAAAAAATTTCTATCAAATCCCCAACCATCTTTTTTTTTTCGGTTAAAAAAAATATATTCCATACCAAACGCCCCTAAAGTTCATAACTTCTTTCGTTTTTCCGCATACATAGCAACTAGTGAACTTCATGCTTTTTAAAAAAAATAAAAATAACATCACGGATTTCAAGTTGAGAGAACAGGAGAAAAATATTTATGCCGCAATTACAAGAGTGTTTTACTCTAAAATTAAAGTAAATTGAGAACAACGATTGGCGTAGTTGATCAAGGATTAGATACATATTTTGTTAGGGTATGAAACTTATTGATACGATAATTTTATTTGCGGATGATCTATAATCCTTTGAGAAATCCTTAAAAATGTTAGGGTGTTTGTCATGATTTTTGTGAGATACTCGTGTCTAGTTTCATTTAAAATTTTCATATATATAAAAAAAGAGTTTGGTGTTTGTCATTTTAAATGATATAAGTTATGTCATTTTAGAATAGAGATAGGCACATAAAAATGGAAATCATGAGAGAGAGAAACTGAGTGATTTTTTTTAATTTAAAATTTAAATAAAAAAATTATTTTGTGTCTATTTCTCTCTTAAAATAACATAACTTTATGTCATTTAAAATGATAAATATTTTTTTTTCATAAAAACAATGGATTTTATAAAAGTTATGTTGTAGGAAAAATGATTATGTAATGTTATAGAGATTCATTTTACGTGCCTTAGTTTTTTTTTTTGTTTCAAAAAGTGCGGGCCACACAAAATGTGTGTGTAGGAAATTTTTGTGTTTCAAGTTACATGATGAATACAAACCCTAAAAAAAATTGAAAGCAAATTTTAATAACTAATTGATATAAAAGTGAATAGACATCTCTTACGAGGCGTTTGGTAGAAGAAAAAAAAAATTTACTAGGAAAATATAATTACAAGGAAAAAGGTGAGAAAGAAAGTTTGGTAGGAAAGTTTAAAAAAAAATTGTTTGGTACCGCAAAATACTGCTGCAAATTGTTTGGTATCGTATGTCACGTGTCCCGTGTCGGTGTCGGTATTACATAGGTGCATCCATACATTTTTTAAATATGATAATAATTTTACCTATAAATTTTTTAGTAAATATAAAAGTTTAGTTTATTTTAGAGAAATTAATATATTTGTATACATGCATGAAAATCCTATATATTAGTGAGTCTTGTATGCTACATTGCTACCTCTGTTTTAAAATATTAGTTATTGAAAATTACTTGTAAGGTTTAAGGACTTTACTAAATATTTTTAACTTTGAGAAAGTATAATTTATTACCTTTTCTCTCTCTCTCTCTCTCTCTCTCTCTTGATCAATAGTTTCTTCTCATTTTACTTAATAAATATATTGAGAGGTAAGAATAAATTTTGAAAAAAAAATAGTTCATGCCTTTTTGTTTTAAAAAAAATTATTTTTAAAAAATGATTAAGATTTTAAAAGAAAAGAATAGATATTAATCCTCATATAACTAATAAAATAATACATTTAGTTTTCACCAAAAAAATAATAATAATAATACATTTAGTAGGCCATTGAATCAAATCAAAATCGACAACAATTGCACTGGGCAATAGGTGGCCACAAAACGCGGGATAAAGCCATAGTATTTATCACTAACGCTGCGATCCAATCAACTAAGATAATATTGTTAATTAGGAAGTGCAATTAATTAATAGTAAATCAAATGCACAAAAGGATATGGGTGGTAACAAATCCAGGTAGGATAGTTTTGGGCTCGATTCATCATACAAGTAAGCTTATTTTTTTATTATAATTTAAGCTAAATTTTCATACTCATCGAATTAACAAACTAAACTGCGAGTAGTTGCAATGCCAGTCCCATATAGTTTGGACTTTGGACGGCCTAGTGGGTTTATTACATGTGGTTCAAAATACATGTCAAATCTCAATTCAATCATAACAAGGATCGAAATGATGATAAAATAATCGGGCCACCCTCTTGATTTTCATATCGCTCTTATCTTCTATTATAAGGGTCACTTTTCATATCCATTTCAAAAAATAAATATCTTCTCATTTTTAAATGTAAAAAGTATTTCTCACTACTTGTGTCATTTTACTTTTATCGAGATAGGACTTATATCTCTCTTTTATATGATCTATCTCTTTTTTTTATTTAAAATAATATAATTTTATATCATTTAAAATGACACACACTTTTTTCTTTTTAAAAATTGAATTTTTTTAAATCTATAACTTTTATTATTTAATATGAATATATATTACTTAATTTTATAACATTTGAAGAAAATTTTATTATTTTAAAATTATACGATACTCTATTTTTAATTTATTAATAATATGAGGATATACTATCCATTAATAGTTGTTGTACAGTGATCCATAACTTAACCAAATACTGTTAGCACAATAATTAAGAGTGAGTTCGAGTTTTGGGAGTAGAAATTTTTTTATGAGAGAACGCCCCCTTTAATATGATACGCGAATCGGATGTAATCCAAAGAACGAAGTTGTTAGAAAAGAAAAAAAAAATGTGATCCATAACTTCTGTCAAGTTTGTTTAGTGTCCGAATTTAATCCTTGAATTGGCTACACTTGGAGAATTTAAATGCTTTAGACTAGGTCCTAGATAGAGTTAAGAATTCCATACGTTCCTCGTGATAAAGTCGATAGTAAATTGTAGCTCAAACCCCTGTAGCGCTTGAAAACTTGGGACAATGCTTTTGACGAATTACAGAATTAGTGGGAATGTATGGAGCTAATTTTCTGTTATCCAGCACCACATGCTCTTCGACTAAAAATAAAAAATGTGAAATATGAATGGAAATAAATATAAAGACAATGATAATATAAAATTTATATTTTTATTATATTTGATAAAAGAAGTATCGAGTAGGCAACTATTATGTGATTCTGGAACACGAAAAATATTTTTTAATGTGTGAGATTCGTTGCTAACGTCTAACTCAAGGTAGTCAAAAATTCACTTTAAAACTTAAAATCGGCATTTATATTTTTTTTTTTTCGTCAAAACATTTTCGTTAACATTTCCCTTATTTTTTTATTTTTTCCTACAATTTTATGTTTTTTGATTTTTTATTCCTCATTTTTTTAAGGTAAAAATTCGATTTTGTCGACCTTGGTCTAACCGACAACCTTTGAATTTACCGTTCAACCCACCACCCTAGAACTCCATTTGAGAATAAACCATACGTGTGTCTAAAAAAAAAAAAAAATTAAAAATGTAACAAAGATGGAAAAGTGTAAGGTAAGGGAAACAAATATGTATCATGATTTTAAATTTTTAAAGTGTTTAATATATCTTTAGTCGATGGAGAAAACTTATTCCAATGATTGCAAAACAATGTGAGAAAAATATATTTTTGTATTTTATATATATATATATATATATATATATATGAAGAGAGATATTCTTACTACCAAAATTTTGCACTACCAACTTACTACCTATCAAATCACCATTAGATTAACATTTTCTCTCTCTTGAAAAACTTTTTAACATTCTCTCTTTTTGATCCAATGATGATGTGGTTGGTAGTAAGTTAGTAGTAAAAAAAATTTGTAGTTAAAATATCCGTACTCTATATCTATATATATATATATATATATATATATATATATAAACATGTTTGGTAAATGATTATTTTACAAAAAAAATTATATTCTTTTAAGTTCTCATCAAACTTTTAATTATTATTTTTATTTTAAAGTAAGTTAATCTAAACACCTACATTCTTTAGAAATTTGGATTTTGGTCTAGTAGAAATTTGGTGGTTTAACCAGTCCTGCTTTAGAAATGAAAACACTGGAGACTTTGGTGTATATGCACTTTATCATGGTAATTTTAGGTGCCCCCCTAATATTGTGATTTAGAAGCTGTGCACACATCCAATTTAATCTAATAACACTTTTGTACTTCATATGAAGGAAATCAGAACAGTTTACACACAGTAAAAAAAACAGAGGAAGATGAACTGCATCCCGCAATATATGATAGTAAAACACACTATACAAAATAAAACAAAAAAAATGTAGCTCTCGTGAAATAATCTTCCTTTGGCAGGGATGCTGCTTTTATTTCACTGCCAGACATATATAAATCTCATCGAATTACTAATACACACACACACACACACACACACACACACACATATATATATATATATATATCTAATATAATCCAAAATGAGCTAAAGAAGCCAGTTTGTTTTATATATATATGTTTATTTTCAGTAACTTTCTTGTTTTAATTTTCTTTTCTACCTCAGTTTTAATCTATGCTGCAGATAGACCTTTGCCTCCAGTGCCTTTTACGTCACCGAATAATCTTTGCCGGAAATCAGTGACCATTAGAGGAAGTCCATCATGGAGGGACACAACAGGCTGCCACCCAAGAAGCTCCTTTGCTCTGGAGATGTCTGGCTTCCTCTTATGTGGGTCATCCTCTGTGTTAGGTCTAAACTCTATCCTCGCATTTGGGTCTATTGTCTCTTGTACCACCTGCACAAACCAAATTAAGTTATTACTTTTCTTTTTACTATTCAAAATTTAAAAGATTTATTATATATGTTCATATCATCATATGTATATTATACGATGGAGCTTTGATTTGTACAGTACACTATGCTCGCAACTGCAAGTACATTGAAATATATATTATTACCTTAGCAAGTTCAAGCATTGTGAATTCACCCGGGTTGCCAAGATTGAAAGGACCGATATGATCTCCTTCCATCAGCCTCATTAGGCCTTCTACCTGTTATGTGCACAGGTCCATGTTAAACATTTACCAACGGTTTCTATAGTCCCCTTTAATTAGGAACGCCAAACTTTACGAGACAGACTACATCCAAACCAAAAGGGTTATTTGAGTTCTACATTTCATCTTTTTGACAGTCAAAATTTTAATTTATAATGCTATGCCGTTGTGGATATTCATTAGAGCTAGCTTAGTCGGAGTTTTAGAATCAAATGTAAAGTTACTTGCTCGTGCATGGTGGAAAACCATTTCGAAATAACGTACCGAAAACAAAACAAAACGTTATACTAACACCTGAGTTCTCAGTTTGTAGGTAGTCAAAAAATCAA
Source organism: Gastrolobium bilobum (assembly GCF_033153095.1). NCBI lineage: Eukaryota > Viridiplantae > Streptophyta > Magnoliopsida > Fabales > Fabaceae > Gastrolobium > Gastrolobium bilobum. Next base: position 465,090 of record NW_026899969.1, on the reverse strand, counting down.
GTACAAAGTAGTTCGCATTTTACAAAAAATAAATATCAATGATATTTGGACATTCAGAATTGCATTAGATTAATCATAAACAGTTTCTTTAAGTTGAGTCCATTGATATAGTTGGGGAAAAAAAACATAATTAGAAAGAGAAGTCAGAAATCTAAGGCGCTAGTATATTCTTAAATAGTGGATCATGTTTTGCCATATTTAGAAGGATTCCGGTATTCGATTCAATGAAGCTTCTAATTTTCAAAAAAAAAATCTTATTAGCCAGAAAAGGTGCATATGCCATGAAAAAATTTACCAAGTCAGAAACATATTGAAAGCTTCTTGTCTGTTTTCCATCGCCATAAACAGTCAACGGTTCATTCCTCAATGCCTGCAAAGTTTTAAAATTGTTTGGCAAGTTAAACAAAAATAGTGGATAAAAAGGCAACAATACCATTTACCAGAAAAAAAGAGAGAGGCAACAATACCCAATAAATAACCCCTCGAAAAAGAGTTGAAAATGGCAGAGCTAAATTACCTGAGCAACAAAGTTACTGACAACACGCCCATCATCAAGGCACATTCTTGGTCCATATGTGTTGAAGATACGAGCAATTCTCACCTAGAGAACAATCAAATTGAAGCTCTTTTCACTTATGCAACACATAAACATGACGTACCATATATAAAAATGATAACGAGAACCAACCTCAATACCAGCGCCTCTGTGATAGTCCATTGTCAATGTCTCTGCAGTGCGCTTTCCCTCATCATAACAGCTTCTCACACCTTACACGCCAGCAACATGAAGTGAATGTGGATATAAAAACAAAAAAACAACAGCAAATTAAGCCAATATACTAAGCTATATATATATATTACCAATGGGATTAACGTTGCCCCAGTATGTCTCAACCTGTGGATGTTGAAGTGGATCACCATAAACCTCACTCGTGCTAGTCAGCAAAAAACGTGCACCAATTCTCTTAGCCAATCCCAACATGTTGAGCGTGCCCACCACATTGGTCTTGTGCACTCCAAATCAAATCAAAGCAAAAACAAATAAGAATCAAGGATTTTCCAATTTCAATCAATATCCACGTATTCCTTTATGCATCATCAATAAATCATATGTATTAAGACACGTGGTTGATGGAAAATATATATTTAATTAAACTACAAAAGAAAGAGAGAAAGAAAAAAAGATGGAAATGAAAGGAAGGATATGATGGTCTTGACGGGATTGAACTTGTAATGAACAGGGGAAGCAGGGCAAGCCAAATGGTAGATCTGGTCAACCTCGAGAAGGATGGGTTCAACGACGTCGTGGCGAATGAGTTCGAAGTTGGGGTTACCCATGTGGTGTAACACGTTCTCTTTCCTTCCAGTGAAGAAGTTATCAACGACGATCACGCTGTCACCCCTTTCAATCAGACGGTCCACGAGGTGGCTTCCGACGAAACCTGCTCCGCCGGTAACCAGGATCCTCTTTTGTCTCTTGCCTTTCAACCCAAGAGAAACTCTTGCCTTTCTCTTAATCCCTTCCTTCTCTTCCAAGAGGACCCGACGAGTCGGGAGAGCCAACTCGGTTTCGAGGAACGAGTCATGAAGAGGGACAATGGATGATGTAGATCGAGAAGGAAGGAGGTTGAAGAAGAGGGTGGCAATGGCGACACCGATGAGGAGGAAAGGGACTCGCTGTCGAAGCATGTAGCCAAATTGGTGGTTCGTGGATTTTCGCGGCGGAGAAATTGGAGGTTGATCGCGCGATGAATCTGAGGTGCTTTTCTGGGTTTCTCTTCTGTGAATTAGCTCAGAGCTCATCTTTCTATCTTTGTTCTTAATTTCTCTTACACTGACATAAAGGTACTTCTTTCTCTGTTTGGTAAATTGATAGAGAGTTCAAGATGCTAGAGAGAGATAGAAAATGGAAGATGCACTGAATTGTGATGCATGAAATTTGGCTTTATAATCGTTCCAACATGCGCGGAATTGGTGGCCTCTCTCTCTCTCTCTCTCTCTTTTGTTAATTTGCAAGTTTGAGGTTCGCCATTTTCCTTTTTTATTTTTATTTTTTTTGTTTGGTTTCTTTCGATGTAAGTCAAATCCACGATGCAAGGGAGGGAGACACAGACTTAATACTTGGCGCATTTTCATATGTGGGTAAAGTTTTGTGTGTGTACAAATTGTCAGAGATGAACATGTGCTTCGTGCGAGATGCAGCAATGGAAGCCGAGTGGCATGTGTTTGACCAATATGGCAATATTATTTCAGGACACCCGCTATTCTAGCAGTTCTTCATGTCTAGTTAACATTTGAGATTCGCATTTTTTTTTTTTTTAGAAAATTATTTTCTTATGTTACATGAAAAAAATTATTATCTCGTACATTTACATATTTTAAATGGGTTTTATAAGATTTTTTTCTCTCATCTTTAACTTTTTTCCCTCTCCTAACTATTGTTTGAGCATGAGATAATACTTCTCTTATGCAACATAAGAGAAGTATTACCCTTTTTTTTATCACATTAATTCTTAGTTCTTGAAAATGACCTTTGTCTTTGATATTTACTCAATGCAATTATAATGTATTTATTGGGTTATAGTCGGTTTTGCATCATTTCATGAATAATTAAAGGGAAAAACAAGTATAATATTGTAGGACAATTCTTTTATCATGTTATAAAGATAATAGATATGGAATTTATCATGTTTAAAAAAAGAAGAAAAAGAAAAAAAAAAGAATGTAACACAAATATTGATGTATGTGTTAAAATTTTTGCATTTATCATGTTGCATGGCAAATGCAAAATCCATAATTAAAAGTCACATATAAAAAATAGTATAATATAACCTATAGTTTGATAATAATAATTAATAAGTACTCGAATATATTTTTAGAAAGAAATCTCGAAAAAAGTCACGAGTAAACCAAAGGATATCAAAGTATTTAATGTTTAGTACTAAATCTAGTCTGCAGTGGCGGAGCCATGTGTGATATGGGTGTGGCTTTAACCTAGGTTAAATTTTATCAAATTGTACTTATTATATATAATTATATAATTAATTATAATTTGATCCGAATTAAAATTGTAATATGGCTCGGGCTACAATTTATAATTTGATCTTATGTAAAACTTAAAATATTTTTTGTGAAAGATTTGGGTAAGTTGTATTAAGTTATGTGTTTAATTTTCACTTGTATAAAATAAATAAATTATTTTTAGTAAAATTAAAAAATATTTAATAAAATTTTAACTCTTTTTAGTGCTACCTGCCCAGATGTTCTGTATTTGATGTAATTTAAATATATTATGATATGAATCAACTAAAATTAAGAAAAATAAATACACATATAATTTTTTGGCCCGAGCTCAAATTAGAGCCCGATTCCACCACTCCTAGTCTGCCAATTTTTTTTTTGGAAATATTCCATCGATTAATCGCTTCGCGACTAATCTGATTCGGGGCGGGACCAAGATTAAGACTTTAAACCCCTCCTAAAAGTGGTACTGAGAAGATTCGAACACATACTCTCACTCCCACCTGCTCAGCTCTCATGCGCCAAGTGAACTACCATCATTTGGTGCAGCTTTATGTATTTGCGTGTGTATTTCGTTTTATTGTTTTCATCTAATAATATAATTAAACTTAAATTTGTTCGTTTCGGAATCTCAGCGTCTTCTAAAAAGCCGTTTGAATGTAGATTTTTTTGCCCCTTTTAATAAACGGTTATATTTATCTCATTTTATATGAGATAAATAATTTTTCTACACATATAAAAAAAGATGAATCACATCACTCTTTTTTCCTCTCTCCTCTTACATGTAAGTCTTATTTATAATTTTATTTCTACAATATGAGGTAATTATTTTCCTACAACATAAGAAAAGATTTGATGTTTGTCATTTTAAATGACATAAGTTATGTCATGTTAAGAGAGAGACATACACAAGAAATGAAAATCATGGGAGAGAGAAAATAAGTACTTTTTTAATTTAAATTTTAAATAAAAAATTTATCTTATATCTATTTATCTCTTAAAATAATATAACTTTGTATCATTTAAAATGACAAACACTTTTTTCCGTAAAAAAATATTTCCCTTTAATAAAACGTGCATTGGAACTTATACTTTTCAGTTTTCACATCTAAAACGAATGTCACAAACAGGTGGTAGTACCGTGGAGTGTGTAATACGTATTTCTTTTTAAAAAAATTGTATTTTAGCGAAAGGATTGGAAGAGGTGTTAATGGCCAGATTCCACTGGCCAGTGATATGTGGCGAGGCGGGTATTGTAGCCTACGACTACGTTGCACATATATTCACATGGGAACGATACGGTAATACATAAATTTTAAAAAATATTAAACTTTGACACAGTAACACATATTATAATATTACATAATATTTTTAATATATAATATACTTTATATTTAATACATATAGTAGTTAATAAAAAAATATACAACCAATAAATATCTTGAATAATTTTATCTATAAATATGTTGCTCGTGAGTGTGCTAAAGCCTAAAGGTATTGATTATAGAGTTTATGATATTATTTATAAAATACTTTTGATTTTTCAATATAATTTAAAATATCTGTCATTTAAGGTAACATACAACAAATAAGATGGCCATTAAATAGCCTTGATTTTATTTCAAAAGAATTATATTCAATTAAATTACCCATCATTAGAATATTAAAGATATTATCAGATTATAAATATTTTATTATTATTTTTTTAGCAAAGTGATAAAGTAATTGAAAAATACAATTATTTTTTACCAAAAAATAAATAAAGAATACAATTATTTTAACATAAATAAATATTTTAAAACTGGGAAAGAATTTAATTGTGCACACATTAAATGCATTTTGATCATATTCACAATGCGACTCAAACGTCACCTCTTTCGTCGCGTCGTATCGCATCCTATCACATCTCGTATACTATAATAATAACGAAACCCACCACCTGTTTTTGCTGCAAAGCTCATACCTTTAAGCATGCTCGAGGCGATACTGACCCTCTGCATTTTGGGTTTTTACGCCTTGCATTATCCTCACTCTTCTGCACCTTCATCCACTTACCAAAATGCCTCACACTTCCAAAATATTTTCCTTTCCACTTCCTTCAACTCCTCAACCTCAGAAGAAGCAAAAGATTGACAAAGATTGCGACTTCGATTCCCCTCCATCATCGTCTTCTGCCGCCATCGTCTCCCTCGCTCCAGAAGAAATTCGAAAATCATTGAATTCTTCAGCAGAAACAAGCTCATCGAAATTCTCGAAACCGCAGCACTTCGTCATCCTGACGTGGTCGACGCCATTCGTTCCATCACAGACCACGACACCATTCTCCAAAAGCTTTTCGTCCGAGGCATCGACGGCGAAACCACCAGCAACTCCCTCCACGAGGTCTTCTCCGTAGTTGGGCCCATTGACGAGGCAACAGTCATATTCGACAAAGCGAATGGGTCCACGAAGTTTTTTTTTTGTTTTAAAAACTTTGTTTTATTTTATAATTATTTAAATTTTATAAAAATTTCAAAAAAATTACATTTCTGCCTCTTATCGCGTGTCGAGATAGTCAATGTGTCTGAAATAATTGACCACATGTCGGACGCGTGTCAGAGAGTGTCGATGTCTGACATTCTATGACATGCCATTTTGCAGAAAATTGCGTGACGGACATCGACACTCTCTGACATGCGTTTGACATGTGGTCAATTATTTTAGACACATTGACTATCTTGACACGCTATTTTGACGGGGTCCAACACGGTCAAGAGGCAGAAATGTAAATTTTTTGAAATTTTTATAAAATTAAAATAATTATAAAATAAAATAAAAGTTTTTAAAACAAAAAAAAAAAAACTTTGTGGACCCATTCGCTTTGTCGAAGATGATTGTTGCCTCGTCAATGAGCCCAAATACGGAGAAGACCTCGTGGAGGGAGTTGCTGGTGGTTTCGCTGCTGAGGCCTCGGACGAAAAGCTTCTAGAGAGTGGTGTCGCGGTCAGTGATGGAACGAATGGCGACGAGGGGATGACCAAGTGCTGCGCTTTCGAGAACTTTGATGAGCTTGTTTCGGCCAAAGGGTTCGATGAGTTTTCGGATTTCTTTTAAGGTGAGGGAGGCTATAGCGGCAGAGGACGATATTGGAAGGGAATCGAGTTTGATGCCTTTGCATTTTGCTTTTTTGATATTGGAAATAATTATGATCTTCTTGAGTATGAAAAGGTGGTGTGTTTCGTTATTATTATAGTATATGGGATGGGAAGAGGTGGAGGTTTGAATCATATTGTGAATTTGATAATTAGGAATTTTGATTTATAAATTTAAAATGCATTTAATGTGGGGAAATGAATTTGTCATGTTACATGATAAATGAATTGTTTTTATGTTAGGAAAAAGACAATTATATAATATTAAAAAAAATAAGATGACACATTATTCAATGAAATGATATTGTCTTTTACATAACATAACAACTATTCATATGTCATGTAACATGACAAGTGCATTTCCTTTTAATGTGTGCACCATTAAATGCTTTCTGAGGATCAAAATATTTATTTGTTAAAATAATTGTAATCTTTCAATTACTTTATCACTTTGTTAAAAAAATAATAACAAATATTTATAAACTGATAGTATCTTTAATATTCTAATGATGGATATTTCTTTTGGTAAACAATGATGGGTAATTTAATTGAATATAATTATGTTTTGAAATAAAATTAAGGCTGTTTAATGGCCATCTTATTTATTGTTTATTACCTTAAATGATAAATATTTTAAATTATTTTGAATAATCAAAAATATTTTATAAATAAAATTATAAACTCTATAATCAATTCCTTTAGCACATTCATGAGGAACATGTTTATAAATAAAACTATTCAAGATATTTATTGGTTATATGACTTTTTATGAGATGCTATATGAATTAAATATAAACTATACTGTAAATATTAAAAAATACTATTTAATATAAAAATGTTTCTTAATGTGATAAAATCTAACATTTTTTAAAATTAACGTGTCACTGTATCTTGTCGTGCCACATGTCAGTGTTGGTGCAACATAGCATATGGTATTTAATTATGCACATTTCTTCTCCTTGCTTGTTGTGTCTCGTTCACTTATTAACTTAGAGAATTGGAATTTGTATAAATGCATTATCACCTCATATTGACGCATCTGAAGAAACTCTTGAACTGTTAAAGAATATTATAAACCATTAAAAAAATTGAGCTTATATAATATTCACGCTTCAAGATCGAAGTAGCATGAGGAGGTGTGTTAGAGAATAATATAAATCATTAAAAAGACTCGTGCCCAACACCTTAGACTTTGTTTGGGAGTTTGGTGGGGAGGAGAAGGAAAAGAATGTAAGAGGAAGGCAGGGGAAAGAAGGAAAGGAAAATGAAGGGTATTTCATTCCCTTGTTTGAGAGTTAAAAAAAATGGTAATAGAAAAAAATGAAAAGTTATTTGGATTTTTACAATTTTACCATTTTTAAAAAAATTAATATAATTATTATATTTTACAAATAAAATTATTTTTCAATTTTCTTAAAAAAATTATTTATATACTTTTCATACTACTAAAAAAGATCATATTTTCGATGAAATTTTTACGTTTCAAATGTCGAAAAATACATTTCGATGTAATTTTTTCATCGAAAGGCAACAAAAATTTTTTATCCGTCGAAATTTTAACTGAAATAAATTTACATCAAAATTTTCAACAAAACATAATTCCGTCGAAATTTAAAAAAATAACGTCAATTTCTGACAGAAATTATTTTACATAAATGCTTTCTGTCAAAAAAATTTGATGGAAACGTGTTCCGTCAAAAATTTGGATAAAATTTTTTTTTGTCAAAAGATTTGACTGGAATATTTTCCTCCAAACTTTGGACGAAATTTAGATTCTGTCAAGAATTTAGAAAGAATTTTTTTATCGAATTTTTTTACTGAAATGTATTAAGTTGAAATTTTGACAGAAATATTTTTTGTCAAAAATTTGGACATAAATGTTTTGATCGAAAGTTTCGATGAAATTTAGATTTCGTAAAAAAATGTACAGAATTTATTTTATCAAAATATTTGACGAAAATATTTTTCGTCAAAAATGTCGACGAAAATATTTCCCGTTGAAATTTTTAGATAGAAATGTATTTCGTTAATAGTTTTGACGGAAGTATTTTTTGTTGAAAAATTTGACAAAAATATTTCAGTCGAAACTTTCAACGAAAATTAGATTCAGTCATGAATTTTGATGGAAATTTTTTTGGAAATTTTTGTTACGAAAATGTATTACGTCAAAAATTTTAAATATAAATATGTTTTGCAAAAATTTGGACGAAAATATTTTTTGTTGAAAATTTTGACCGGAAAAGATTTGACGGAATTTAGATTCTGTCAATAGTTTTAACAGAATTTTATTTATGTAAAAAACTACTCTTAGTGATTGTGACCTCTTTTCGTCTCTAATTTCGTCTTTAGTTTCGATAAAAAAAAAATTATATCTTTTTTTTAACCTTCAATGGTAGCTCAGTTGGCAACTGAGCTTCTAAGGATTTGCTTGGGTCAGGGGTTCAAACCCTGTCTCAAGAAAATTCTTGGAAAATCTTTAGGGGCCAGAGGACATGCCTTTCTCCTCGAATGAGGGATTAGTATCATCCTTCATCCGGTAGTGAAGCTTAATGCGTCCGCTGTTCCAATGAGGGGTAACCTTCGAGCTGTACTCGGAGGACAAGGTGACTGGAAGAGGTTGAATGAGGATACCCTCCACGTTATACCCAAAAAAAAAAAATGTATATTTTTTTTTTTATGAAAATTTATTTTTCGTCGAAAAATTTATTAGTATTTTCGACATAATATTTCAGGTAGATAATTCTGTCGGTATTTGAAACTTTTTTAGTAGTGTCACATTTAAAAAATATAGATAAGTAATTTCAAATATTTTCCCTCCAACCCCCCAAATTGGGGAACTTTAATTTTATGAACAATAAGGGTTTTGGAGGATTTTGTGAAAATCCTCAATTCTTTCCTCCTTTTTTTTTTTAAACTTACAAACAAAGGAAATGATTATTAAAATCCTCCACTTTCTTTCATTTTCCTTATAAAACTAACTCCCAGACAATGTCTTAAGATTTTGGGTTGAATAAATTTTTCACATAGTATCAGAGCTTCAATAACCACAAAGTCACGAGTTCGATCCTCACCGCCCCCACTTGTGAAATTGAATAAGTATAAGGTAAACGAAATAAAAATAAAAATTGAGCCTATGTAATATCCACGCTTCAAGTCCAAAGAGTTCTTGCATGAAAAGATATGTTAGAAAATAATATAAATTATTAAAAATGCCATTACTCAATACCACTCGATACCTTAAAATTTTGAGTTGAAGTAATTATTTACATGAATCATCCATAGAAAAAACACTATATTACATCGGCTGATAGGGAACCAGAGATAAGATATCACATTAAAATCGCAACTAGAACCACCAGATGTTTTCATCTACTTTTCACAATTCTTAAGAAAAAGTATAATTTACTTTCATTAATTTAGGATTATGCGTGGTTTGATTTTTAAATTTTAAAAAAGCGTAACATGACACCTAATCTTTTTTAAATGTATATTTTCATTTAATCTTTTTCTTAAACGTTTATTAACATGATAACTTTTTTAACTTTTAAGATCAAAGTGTATTAAACTTAATAAGTTGAATGTGAAAATTAAACATATTTATTAAGAATTTTAGCACAAAATAATCACTTGATCTATGCGTAACAATTTTCTTTAATTGATAAAATAATTAAAATAATGTTATACAAAGTTATTATGTGATTTATAGAGTGTGGAATTCACTAATCATCAATCAATTATTATTAATCATCTCAACTAAAAGCTCACATGATTAAGTGAAGCCATTTTAATAGTTTTATATATGATTTATCTAACCCACCTATTCACGTAAAAGTTTTTAAGCTTCCAATGTGGATATTGAAAATGCTCTTTTTTTTTTTTTTGTGATCACACAAGCTATAATATCACGGTAAAGATTCATCTCACCTAAAAATTCAAATTGTTAGGTGAAGGTTCTATTTTAATGATTTTATGTATAATTTATCTATCGTGGGCATAGTATGAGTAACATTTCTCTAATAACATAAGCTCGTGAAAAATGTAATATTTGTATATCATGAGATGACGAGTTTTTTTTTTTTTAATCTCTTGTTCAATGTTCATTCTGGTTTATTTTAAGTTGTAGGAAACTGACATGTATTAAGCGACATATACTACGAACAGATATTAGGTAAATATACATTTCACATTCAGATATGTTCAGAGTCACAATGCATAAAGATATTGGTTTTGTAGGATAAGTCGTTTATGTCTGGGGGTGCTAAACGAACTAGGGGTCTTTGACTTGGCTTGTGAAGGCTTGAGCTTACATGTCTAAAATTAATTATTGGTACCGAGCTTAGACTTGTATAAAAGCTCGTTTAGTAAAAAAGCCTCAGTTAAAGCCTCTTAGGCTGACCTAGTATTTTATTTTATTTTTTATACTACTTGTAATAGCCCTTTCTTTCTCCTCAATCTATTTCACCCTATTTTATTGGCTAAACAGACTTTTTGAAAGATTTTATTCTATATTATGTTGTTTGGATATAAATTGAATTTATGAATATTTATGGAATTACTAGTGTTGTTAATTGTATTTTCTGTTTGGATAAATTTTTGTTGTTTTATTTTTTTTAAACAGGCTAAACCAGACTTTTATTTTTTGTAAATAAATCAGGACACATGCCAATAATTATATTTATAATAGATGACAGGATTTGTCAAGTTAACATATTTAAACACAGACTTAACCTTTTAAGATAAAGCTCAACTCGGCTCGACTCGTTAACACTCTAAATTCTGCTGTAGCACAGAATTCGCTTAAAAACCCATTGAAACCCACTGGGAGCAGTTTGGATGGACTTTGAATCACCTTTGTGTCAACATAAATGAGATTATACAGGAATTGTGAGTGCTTGTGTAATTTTTTGAATTAAATTTTTTTAATTTCGAGGCTAATAGAACTGATTTTGAGAGAAGTAAAAATTTTAGATTATTCGGTGAGTTTATCGTAGACTTTCAAAAACATATAATTTTAGGAAAAAAACAAATTGTATTATAGTATAACTATGTACTATCTATAATACATAGTGTTGAAAATTAAAAAAATATAACTTGTGCTATTTAAAAAAAGATACACTTAACTTATAATTCTATTGATTGTACCCATAAGTTGAATATGCAACATTTCACTTACAAATCTCTCATATTGATTATAAATATACATTATAGGTAGTTTTTGTCATGCAGGTTCAGGGAAAGAGTCTGTAGCAGGGGACCATCATCAATAGGCTAAATTACTTCAATCATAACAAGTGGATCCGATACCATATCTCAATTCAAAACTTTAAGGCATTGAGTTAATGAGTCCTTCTACTTATATACTCTTCACTTAGTCCATTATTAACCAATATATGACTCATCACACTTGAATAACCTAACAATCTCCCTTTCAAATGTGAAACTCACCCCTAAGTGTGAAACTCATTATTAGTATGCTCCCCCACAACCAAGTAGGGGTGTTCGCGGTTTGGATTGGATCGATTTTGGAAGCAAAAATCATCCGATCCATTTACAAAAAAAAAAAAAATCATCCGATCCAATCCCTTCGGTTTGACCATGTAATCATCCATTTGGTTTGAACTTTTTTTCAAATCCGATCCGATCCAATCCAATTTTTTTCGGTTTGGATTGAATCGGTTTTCGATTTTTTAAGAATTCTAAAATTTATTTCATGCAGATAATATCTTTTGTATATATATATATATATATATATATTGGCTTTGTAAAAAAATTTGAAATGTAAAAGTATCAGTAAACGATAATATAGTTTTTTTTGGGGGGGGGGCAATGAGATATGAAGCTCTACGCAGATAAAATTTTGTAGATGAGATGTGACTAGATTTTTTCTTGGGTTTAGTTGGTGGGTTAATGATGGGTTTAGAAATTTTTGGATTATGATTGGAGAAAGACCAAAGTAAGTAGAGGGAAATTAATATATTGGATCGATTTTCATTAAGCAATCTGAAAATCGATCCAATCCAATTAAAAGTTGCGGTTTTTGTTCGATTTTCGGTTTTTCGGTTTTCAGTTTGTTCGGTTATCGATTTTTCGGTTCGGTCTCCGCGGTTTGAATCGGTTTGGATCGGTTGATGAACACCCCTACAACCAAGTACTATCTAAACTCGCCTTCTAGCCAATAATCACCAGGCTAACTCGAGCCTAAACCAGCTCGGATACCACTGCCAGACGAGTCCATGGAAAGTCCGTGGCGGAGGATCAACACCAATGTTGAGTTTCATACTTGAGGGGAAGATTGTTGGAGTATTCAAATATGACGAGTCCCACATTGATTAGTAATGAGTTAAGTGAATATAAGTGGAAGGACTCATGAACCCAATACTTTAAGATTTTGGGTTGAGATGTGGTGTCGGACCCACTTTCTACGGTTGGTGTAGCCTAGCCCATTATTGGTGTCCCCCGCCATAGACTCTCCCTTGGTTCCAGATGTTGAGTTTCACAGTTAAGAGAGAGATTGTTGGGTTATTCAAGTGTAATGAGTCTCACATTGGTTGATAATGGATTAAGTAAAGTATATATAAATGAGATGATCTATCAACCCAATGCCTTAAAACTTTAAATTAAGATATAATATCAAATCCACTTGATATAACTTAGTTTATTAATGATAATACTATGCCATGAGCTCTCCTCTGTCGGTTGACAATTGTCAAACTCAGACTTCTTAATTTATGAAGAGATTTTTTTTTGGTATGTCAAAGGGGATTTAATAGAGATATATAAGAAAATATTGTTTTTCATGATAATATCCCCTATCCACACTCAACTGTCAAGGTTTGATGTGACTTCTGATCAGTTAATTAATAGTATTACACACAAACATGATAGACAGGAAGAGATTCAACTACCTTTATGAAGTGTAAATTTTTTAATAAACATTATCAATTGTAATCAAACAATGACGTTACACATATATCCAAGTATTAAAAATATTACAGTAGATATAAAAATCTTACATACCTAATTGAGCTCATTATTTATATACAGTATTCATGGCCAAACATGTTTAGATACATCGGTGGACGAACGTGTCTTTAACACTAAAGTTAAAACCATTAACCAATAAGACAAGAGTCTTTTTCGTGTTTGAAATTGAAGACGAAGGGGGCCAAGTCGGTATTCTGTAGCCTGGAATGGATCATTTAAAATAAATGCGTGCTGTGAAATTTCTTTATAGTGGATGTAGAATTATTTTTACCTAATCAAGTTAAATCCTGTATTTTAATCTGTTAAAATGTCACAAGTTTATTCCCAACAGAAACTTCCTCGAGACCAACATAAGCAAACGCAATCCCTCGTTTCTGATTTTCCTTTTATCCTTTTAAGTTGAAGCACATGCAAATGCAATGCAAGTCTACACACTGTTCCGCGTACACAAGATAGAGTCAAAAAAACAATTCAATATTTCAGATGTACGTGTCCCGAACCGAAGCACTTAATATTTTAAGGCCCCCGCACACATAGTCATAACTCATAATAGACTCATAGTCATAGAAACAATAATACAAACACTTGGTGCTTGTTGGTTATATACTTACTTATATCAGTTATATACCCCTCTCTCTCTCTCTGAGAAGAGAAAGTGAGAAACCAAACCCTTTTTTTATTTTCCGAAGAAGATGATACAAGAAAGACAACAAGGTGCAGGTGCACCACATGGTATCCTTCTGATAATAGTGGTAGCAATTGTGGTGATTGTGCCTTCTCTTATTGGGGATCAGGGAGAAGCCATAACGGGAGCAATATCGGAGCTTCTAAGCCCACTGGGTCTCATCCTCCTTCCCATCGTTCTTCTCCTCACCATCCAGTTCCTCTCCTCCGATCGTGGCTCATTCATCGCTACCCTTTTCTCCACCGGCGAACCCGACAGCATCCACCGAGTTAGCGGGTCACCCGTCGGCGTTGCCCTCTTTCTCCTCCTCATTCTGTTCCTTTTGTACAACCGGGTATCCATCTTCGGCGGCGGCGGCGATTCCGACGAATGAAAGTCAAAATGTTTTCCAGATCTGGGTCTACCAGTTTCTTTTTTTATTTTATTTTATTTCTCATGTATGAACTTGGAATTGTGGGGATGTGCTAATTGCGAGGTTATTGTATTTAATAAACGATTACATAGAATTGAAGGTTGCATTTAATTGCTTTAATTTTTGCATTTTTTTAATTTTTTCTTCCGCACATGGATTGTTTTGTTTTGTGTAAAGCCTAATTTATTTTTGTGCGGAATTCGAAGTTCCTTTAAATTTGAATTTAAAAAAGGAGTTAAAAATGCCTCAAATACGTGTTGGATACAAAATGAAAACGATTCAAGGGAGGGAAAAGGAAATAAAGGCCTAGACCTAGAGGATTTGATTTGAACATTTGAAGTTGATATCCGTGATGAGTTAGTGCAAGAACGTTTATTTGGTGCAGGGTTGCCATTGCTTTTTCTTACTTTTGTGTGTTGTTGGAGTGTACTTTGAGACTTGAGTACAATGGGAGTAGGTATAAAGAAAAGAAATAGGTAGTTCTTATTAAAAAAAGAAAAAAAATAAGGATATAAGAAAAGTAATTATAAAGATAAAAATAATATAAATTTATTATTTTTTTTATTTAATAAAAAATGGGAATTGTTTTTGTCATGTTATAGGAAAATAATATTCATTTCCTGCACACACAAACATAGAGAGAAGAAAGAAAAAAGTGATGAGAATAAATAAAAAAAGTGGGACCCATGTGCTTTTATGTGTCTGTAAAAAAGTGATACATTTTCTTACAATAAGATACTTGTTTTTTTCATAAAAAAATATATCAAATTGGTACATTCGTAATATTGAAAAGTTGTTGACGTTTAACGCCAGCTGCGCTGACCCTTACTTACTGCACTGTTTTGTAATGTGTGCTTTGCAGGACGTGGAAACTGTATCCTAAGACGTGTGCCCTCAGCCCATTGGTCCTTTCATTTGCTTCGGCTCACATAAGGACGGAAATTTTTACAATATTTTCGTCTCATTTACTTTTTCATATAAACATCAATGCTAATACAATAAGAGGTCAACATTTTTTATTTAACACAAGGTTAGAAAGTTTTCCACAGATACATAATTTTAATGGGTTTCACCATAAATAAATAACAAAAAAAATAAAAAAATTATTACACGTAAAACAATTTTTCACTAACATCAAAAAACAATTCTCCTATTAAAGGAGAAAGTGTTTTGCCATACAATAATATCTAAGAGAAAAAAATACTCTTTAAAGTTTAAACACAGGTGTTTGAGTTTGATTGAAAGTAGTAGTATGAAAAATACACTCTATATGGACAATACTGTTTCTACATTTTCATTTTACCTATTTCATGAAAGTAAAGAACCAAAAAGTATTTATTTATTCATTGAAAAAATATATTTGTCTTTCAAAGGATATAGAATTATATCATTTGAAAAGAAAAAAAATACATAAATTAATATTTTTATTTAAAATTTAAATTAAAAAAAAATCACTGATTTTTCTCTCTATAATTTCCATTATTTATATCTTTTAAAATAAGAAACATCGAACGCTTATTTATTTCCTTCTTCTTGTTTATAGAAGAGATGTATCATGTGTGACTGTTATAAGGAAAGGGTGGTAGAAAGAAGCAACATTTGCTTACCAAAAAAAAGAAAGAAGCAACATTTTTGTTTTTAGAGGCGCCCAATTTTCAAAACGAATCAAATTAAAAGCAGTTTTCTATTAGGGATTGCTTTTTCTTATGTCATTGGAGACAAGACTATCTCCTATAGAGACATCTTCAAGTGGGTCCTACACTATAACAAAAAGAAAAAAAAATAAAAATTGATGGCTCAAATTTCGAAGAGTCTATGGCATGAGGTAAGCTCTCTCCAATGACATAAGAAAAACATTACCCTTTCTATTATGTGTAAAATTGAGAGTATATCTTTGAAAAAAAGAAAAATACACGAATTTAACATTTAAAATTGCCATCAATGATAGTAATGGTGGGCCCATAATTTTTTTATGACGAGAAAAAAATAAAAGTATTTATAATACAATATGATCTAATATAAAAACATTAGAAGAATTTTATTGTAGAATAAAATAATTCTAGAATTTTTTATATTATAAACTCTTTTAGATCTGTGCTAAAATTTAAAATAATTTTTTTCAATATATTAAATCAAAGAATCGTCAAGAAATTAGTCTTATATTTTTTTTTTTGGTAATCAATTAGTCTTATATTTTATTTTGAAGTCTATTCTTCATTATTTTCATTACTAAAAAAAACTCTTTCAATAGTTATAATAGAAACCTGGTGAATGAGTGCAAATCTAATAACTCTATTAACAAAAGGGTAAATTATTAACTTTACAATTATTGTTAGCCCTTGATATATGTAGTTGATAAATTCTTCAAATATGGATGTTTTAGAATGTCTTAAAATGCTATAACTCTATTTTTAAGTGCAAATTTTCATGTTATGTGAAATTTTCATAATAAAATTTATCCATTAGTTTGCAAATATCATCACTAGTAAATTACTTGTACCTGATTTATCGGGAAAAAAAAATGACTTGTACCCATTTCTTAAATGTAAAACCATGCTCAAAGCAAGTGTTAGAGATATATAAAACTATTAATGTAGCTTCACCCAACATCTTAAACTTTTGAGTTGAATTGATTTTTGTCACGAGTTTGATCCTCATCGCCCCCTTATTTAATTAATAATTAAATTAAGTATTATGAAGTTTCTTAGCGCAGGTAGGTGGACCTGTGCATTGTTCATCCTTCAAGTCTAGTGGGCTCTTGTGAATGTAGTTTCACCCAACAGCTTAAGTATTTGGGTTGAATTGGTTATTTATACTTTACAACAAGTAATTCAATAATATTATCATAGAATCTGTTGTTTATTCTTGCAATTGATAATTAACTGTAGCACAAAGATATTTACCCGATATAATTTTTTTTTGTAGAAAAATCACCTTAAGCACAACCTCTCTTTCTTATATATTTTGCGCTCATATATGTAATGTCAATATCATGTTTTATGCAAAATTTTTGAATTTGAACCAAGAAAGCACCCTAACTCGACTCTCTTAACTTCTTAAGTAACTATTTTGTAGTTGAAACTAGGTGTAATGCATTTGAAATATCTTAAGACTCTTACTACAAATCTCAACAAAGAACATCAGTAATACCCATAATTTTCTTCGTAAGGTGCTATATGATGACAAAATCAAAAGATGTCAATAATGAGTGTGCATTATCTGCATCTCCAAGTTGTGATGCTATCTTTCCTTTATTAGAAATATTGTTAAGAACTTTACATGTGGCTTTAAATATTTAAACAAAATGCATGTAGAACTGTAATAAGAATTTCAACGAATGGCTTGAGCTTGATGTAAAGTACCAATCTAATTAACATCAATTTCTACTTTAAGTTCATCGATAGCAATTTGACTGGTGTGTTATCATCACATATATATTAAGCACAGTTACAATCACAACAGTTAAATTAAAATATGGTAAAACTTTTTCCTTTTTAACAACGTTTACATTTTAAAACAACCGTATTTAGCAGAACTCAAACTGTGATCGTGATCCGCGTTTAATATCATATGTGATGATAACACACCAGTCCGATAACAGTGTATTACGCAATCATTCTTGCAATTTCATTTGTTTGGACAATCTTTAACTCATCATTACAATTACAAGGAGAAGTAATAATATTACTTATGAAGTTTAACTTTTTTAAAAAAACTAATGAACTTGTTTTACCTCATGAGATGCAACAACCAGGACAAGTTGAAGCCGATGAAATAGTAAATTGAAAACATACAAGGAGATGGTTATAATAAGAGCCTATGAGCAATGAAGAAATGTGGGAAGCGACAAGTTGTAGTTTCGAGCAAACTTCCTCTATTTTCAATCCTTTCTTTCTTTCTTTTTTAGTGACAACTACGTGATTGGGTGGTGAGATGGAATTTTTCTTTAGTTTTTTATTTGAAAAAAGAGGTTAACTATTAGGATTAATAATTTATTATTTCCAAGAAAAAAAAGGATTAATAATTTATTATTATTATAATATAATAATAAAAATAATCAAAGTTTAGGAAGGGGCCACTGCTAATACTCGTCCCTCCCCTAGACATGCGCATGCCCCTGAATGATAGATAAACAAATAGGTCCAGGCCTCTAGGGCATCATGAGAGAATAATAGTTCGCCTTGAATATAATATTGATAGCTTGAAAATAATTTCAGTACCCACTGAATTCAATGAAAAAAATTAAATCCATATAATTTTGATGTATGGCCGAGTCTCATCCTTCCCTACTTGAAACACGAGCACATCCATAGTACTAAAAATAGAAAATAAAAATAAAAATAACTGAAGTGGTATTAACCACAAAGAGTAACGCATTTTCAGTGCTACCAGAGTATTTACTTTTTTTTTTTATCAAAAAAAGAAAGAAAAAGAATATGAATAGAAATAATTATAAAAGTTCGGGTGGTGTAAATAAGTTACTTATCATATTTGATAAATGATTTTCTCATGTATCTCAGTAGCACTATAAATATTTTTCAAAAGGTTAATAAATTGAATAAGTATTAGGTACTTTTTCCAACTTGAGTGATATATTGATTATCTTTTGTTGCTTCGGTGACTTGCTGAATCATTGTTCTCATGGTCAAGCTTGAATATTGGAAGAAATGGGATATCAAAAGAATGATAAGAAACCATGAAGAATAATTCATAGTGAAAAACACCAAGCACGGTTTCGCTAGCCGATGACAATTTAAAGGAAAGCACATGTTTTGAGCTATATAAAGATGGAGAAATCATATGGTGCGAGAGTACTGCACAAGTCATTAGAAACATAAGAATATACCATACATGCCATTGGATAAAGTTTGAAGAATAAATCACATCTGTTTACTAGAGCGTATACATATTTTTATACAAATTGGGGACTTACTTGACTTTGGATAGTGGGAAAACAATTGGAAAAGAAGTTGAAGATTTCATGCTTGCTTTGTTTGTACTATTTGTTAACTTTCCAAGAACAAAATAAATTTTCAATACTCTTATATACTCCATCCACCTAAAATTATTAATACAAGCATTTAACTTGGGCATAACATCTAGGTTTATGATATTCATGTCAACTCTAGGGATAAAACCAAATAGATTATAGAAGAAACAAAGACAAAGCAAATGCAGTGCTTTCCTGGATTTTTTTTTTTTTTTTTTGTTTCCTGAATAGTCGTTAGATATGAAATGTATAAGGAATCGTCATTATGTCATTTTTTGTGGGGAAGTTTATATGGAATTCGTTGTATGTCTGTTTTTGGATATGAAATCGAATATTGAAAAATGAGGGCAGAATCTTTTGATAACAGTGTCAAATTTGAAGTTTGACACTTTATCTGAGAGCCCTTATATAAAAAAAAAAATCAATGACTCTGATTTGTAAGCATGTGACACCATTAATCTTTTTTGATCTAAGGGCTCTCAGATGTCAAACTTCAAATTTGACACCGGTGTCAAAAGATCCTGCCTCTTGAATAATAACATGTCTTTTTGGTCAAGTCTATTTGTCTTGTAATTAAAATAAAAAAAGCATAAAATAAAACACAAGTATTATTAAAAGTGTACTAGTTTCAGCTTATATTACCTTTATTAGAAGAATCATTCCACGATCACGTTTCTGAAGTGAGCAATTTCGTGCCAATCTTCTTCGGCACTTCAGCGATACGAAGTTGCCTTGTCGGCCACTGAGACATATCAACGAGCGAGAGACGATGGAGACGTGGGTTTTCGTTAGCTTTCGAAGGATGAAGAAGAGAGGATGGTGGCGGATATTGTGTCGTAGTGAAAAGGTGAGAGAAGGATGAGAGGATGAGATTCAAGTGACAGAAGAAGAGAGAAGATGAAGTTGACGATAGAAAGAAAATTAGGATTAACGAGAGGTTGATTTGCATTTGTTCCATTGATGAAAAAGTTATAATGGTAAGATTATGGAAGTAGTAAATACAACCCGCCCCTTAAAATTAAATGCGCCAACTTGATTCCAAATATTGAAGAATTCAATTAACGCCAATGATAGCGTAAAGTTTTACACTTTCATTCAGTAATGTATTATAATAATAATGTGATAACACTGTTAAAAAAATTACACTTTTAAATAGTAATTACGATAGTTAGGCTTTTTAATAACATGGCAATAAAAGACTAGATGGTAGTATAAATATAATGTACGCAAACAATGCATTCAATAAATCCAATTTGCAAAGGCATGAAGGGGCACGTAATATCTCACAAGGAACAAATATACATTTACGGAAATTTAATTTGAATATCCAACAAAAGATCCGTTTATATAAAATGAACAAAAACCTTTAAACTATATTGCTAACAAACACGAGAGAAATTAAATCAAGAACATACACATCATCATCATTGAATAAGAGAAACCAACAAGCCCATTAACGGGGTACCCTTTTTCTACTCAGTATCTCCTGTTCTTTTAGTCGATGTTGGAATCTTGCCAGGCGAGCTTGAAGACTGACTAGGCTGGCTGCTTTGCGAGAAAGCACAAAACTTAACTGGGTTACGTAGTTGTCAATAAGACTCCCTGGCTGGTCCACTTCCGCCAATAGTTTCATTTCCTAAAAACCAAAAGTAATACAACATGAGCACCAACAAACAACTAGTCTACAAGTAGAAAATTTTAATTATCTTCCTACCATTATCAAAATATAAGTAGGATCAGAGAAAACAGCTACCAAAAGCTGCATCGCCTTTTATACCCAAAATAGGGGCAGTGGACAGTTAAATAAGCGAGATATTTAAATACCAAAATAACTCAACGACAATTTTTAAACAAATGTGACACTAATATTAATACAATAGGCTACAACTACTATAATTCAAATGCTCTTGAATACACGATAACAGAAGGTAAAAACATCATATCAGACCATTCCTAAAGACTTCAAGACCCTACCACCTTCCAGAAATTCATACACATGCATAACCTCCTTTGCGTCAATGTGCAACGGCTTGAAAATACTGAAAGTTGAAGGTTCAACATCTCATCTATATTAAAATTAATTGTTACATGAGCCTTAGGTAAATGTTCGGTTTCATGGTGTCTTCAGTATATAAACACGAACCTTAAAGAAAGGTAGTAATTTAAAGATTTAAAACTCCTCTATTTTCTCTATAATCACTGTAAAAAAACTCTACTAACTTAATTAGTGCAGTAGTTATCTGAAAATTTAAAAACTCTACTAACTTAATTCTATTCAACAAAATTTTAAATTAAAGAAACCAATTGACGCATGTCAACTGCAGTATGAAAACTCAAGCCCTAAAGGGACCTGTCAAAAAGCAATTAGAAATTGAATTTCACCGTTAATGAGAAGCAAAAGAAAAACTCATATTAACTCACTTCACGAACAATCTCCATTGTGTCCTCAATTTCTTTCCTATGAGCAGCAATTAGTGCTTCTTCCTCCTGCAGAAGTATAACAAAGAAATTTAACAGACACCATAAACAATTTTTACTGTCAACTGAAAACTGTTAAAGAGGGTAGTCCCAAATATTTGACAAACCTCAAGTATTGCACTGATATTCCCATCAGGAGTGTATTCAGTTTCAGACTGCCTGGATGCAGTGGTAACTGTGTTATAATTCCCTGTGCTCTGCTGCTTGGAGCCTGTACTGAAGTGATCAGAACCATTGGCATCCCTTTTTAGCCAGTTCACAGACCTTTCAGACTTCTCCTCCTTAGATCCTTTTCTGCGAGGGGGAGACACCTTTTGCAATTTCTCATCTGCATCATTTTGGGAATAAGAAGAGCTCATCTTTTGACTGGTAGAATCACTGTAAGAATTCTTCACTTCAAACCTGTCCCTGTCCATCGAGGCAGAAGCCAGACCTTTTTCCTCTCGCCCATTTAATAGATAACTTGAAGAAAAATTCGATGGTTGTTTGTCAACGTCAGCAGCAGAGCTGTACAAAGAATTTTCCTTTTCAATAACTTTCCTCCCCATATCCACTGTTTTCACCTCTTGACGTTGATCACTAAAATCCTCTGCACCAACACTAGCTGGAATGGATGATGTGGATAAAGCCTCCTTATTCATTTGTGGTACTGGATTCGGGGCCTGGTCCTTTCTAGGATTTCCACTTTTGGATAGACTTTTAACTCTGTTCACATTATAATGAAACAGTTAATATCTGCAAACATGCATGTGCAAGAAGAAAGGGACACCAGGTTATGAACATAAGCTTAAGTTCACAATAGGGGAACACGTACCGATCTGCATATCTCAAGGTATTAAGTGTGTGTTCACAAGACCCAGCATTTGGAGATATACAAGAGATCATAACAGTCTTTGAATTGCCAACAAAGGAGTCACGAAGCACTTCTGTAAGTTTGCTTCCACGAAAAGGAATATGGATCTGGTCATTGTCCAAAGCACGAATGCACTCCTTTAAAGCCAAAAGGCTCTTATTGATTTCTGCTCCTTCAATCCTATAGTTTGTACATGAAGTGTTACACAAAGAGATTTCTTACTATAAGACAAAATGCTTGATCTGAACAAGAAAAATTGCCACAAGGCAAGGATTGACGGAACTCAAGGAAGCAATGATCAACAAAACCATGTTTACAGTACTTATATTTTGGACAAGTAAACAAACAGCACAGTTGTAAATTTCACTTTTAATTATGAAGTACTCATGCAATATTATAATAATTAGTGCAAAGAAGCAATCACTCGGTTTATTTTAATAAATCTACTTTCAACTTTGAAAAACCACAGAACAATAACTCGAAACTTAAACAGAGATCCCAAAATGCATATGTACTAAACTGAAATTTCATTTTTATTAGAAGTTCACAACAATATCAGACGTAAATACAGTAGCTACAAAGTAAAGCTTTTACGAAGTTCACATTCAACCAGCAATACTACTTAGTGAAAGAAACCAGAACAATTAGCTGGTTTCATTTACATTTCCTAACTAGAAGGGTTTATATTTCCAACTGCTATTCTCTTTTTTAGAAGTGTGAAGGCAGAGAGAGAGTAAAACAAACTAAAAGGAAAACAAAAGGAAGCTCTTATCAACACTTCGGTATAGATTTACAATAATGACCATGTTTAATATTATGCTGGTATTCTCCCAAATATTCGGAGTATGTGCAAAAGTTTTTCTAATGAAATTGGAAAAATGAGGTTCTCAACCAAAATCTCAACATGCATAGGACATTATAGAATCCCTTGCCCGTAGTTGGTTTTTGCAGAGCAGATAATATAAATGAAAAAGTACCTAGTCTGACGATCATTGTCAGTAGTGTCAGCACCTCTTTCACTTCCAGCAAGATCAATAAAGGAAATCTTCCCCACAACCTTTCCACTTTTTGCCTCATTTCCATCATTGTTCCGCCTGCTCTCCTTTACCTCATTGTGCCTCTTTACAACCAGTTGTAAGATAGCATGTGACCTGGAGGACTCCTCATTCGCACCAGTGGATCCTGTACTTCTTGCTGCATTCCCCTTTTCAATGAATTCTTTGACAATCTGTACATCAGAAACTTCAAATTCTTGCAAACCTACAATGCAAACTTGCTGCCGTCCATCTTCTCTCATGCAGAGTTTCCTATTCATAGAGTAACAAAAACAGCCACTTAGAAATCACCCCCCAAAAAAAAGGCCATAAAATTCATGTTTGATATATGTTGAAGTTAGAGCTGCTTGGAAAAATTCATATATATACACTGAAAGTAACACTCAACAGCTGAGATTTGATCCAAAAGTCATGCTTTTAGTGGAATGAGCATCATGCTGCTTGATACAAACATTAAAAACACAATCTTCTAGTTAAGGCCCAGAACCCAGATGACAAATACAAAGCATTAATGCCAAAGGAAAACTTAATACCAGAAGGATAACTGGCAGCGCAGCACCATTATCATATACCTTCAAACTAATACAATGATAAAACTGGTTCAGATATGAAAGAGAGAATGAAGAAAAGGAAATAGAATTTTATTGATGAGATTTTCCTCAACCCCGGATCGACGGAGAACCCAGATTAGGAAGAGAAAGAATGGTTTGAAAACTGTTTCCTTCAGCTGTTTGAGTGCCTAACTCCGACTCACTTTCAATTACAAGTTTACAACCGAATACCCTCTCCTCTCTCCCTCCATCCCCTTATATCCTACTTCCGACAATTTTTTTAGAGTAATATCCCCCAATATCAATCGACACTAACTACTAAAAGGGCAACCTGGTGCAGAGCAGGGTTTAGGGGAAGGGTCTACAATAGGTAGTTTTACCTTGCAGTTGCTAGAGGCTGATTACATGATTCAAACTGTGACCTCCGAGTCACAAGGCAACAACACCACCCATTGTGCCAAGGCTCCCTTCAATTAAGATTAACTATTATATCTACAGCACCAGCTTTACATATCCTGAATGATCCTCCTGACTCAGGTCGTAAATAAGAATATCATCAAAACATACTAGGACGAACTTCTTGGAAAAATAGTCAAAGCACCTCTTTCATAAGGGCTTGGAATATGGATGGAGCATTGGCTAACCCAAAATGCATCACTACAAAATTATAATGCCCATAGTGAGCATGAAAAGCAGTATTCGGGAAATACCCTCATCCTTCATCTAGATTTGGTGGAATCTTGATTTCAAATTAGGCTTAGAAAAAATAGCGGTACCTTCTAGCTCATTTAGTAGTTCATCAACAAGAGGAATTTGTTCACTAGAATGAAAGAGGAATTTGTTCATTTAGTACCTTCTAGCTTGGAATAGGGAATTTGTTCAGGACTGTGATTTTGTTTAAAACCTTATAATCCACACAAAACCTCCAACTTCCATCATTTCTCTTCACTAGAATGATAGGGCTTGAATATGGACTCACATTGGGTCTAATTATTTCTACAGCCAACATATCATCCACCAATTTTCTATTTTAGCTTTCTGATAATGTAGGTACTTGTAGGGTAGTAATTTGGAAGTCTCAAATGCTCCTTCAACGCAATAGGTTTGCAGGTAACGGATACACCTTGTGATTCCTTGAAAACATCATCAAAATGCATTAAAACATCCCTGGTTCTATTGCCTCTCCCACTAACTCCATCTCAAAACTCCCTTGATTAAGTTGATTCTCCTTTCAAAGTTAAGGTCCCATTTTCCATTGGAATTTTCATGGTTACCTCCTTGAAGTTGGACCTTCTCTCTCCCAAATTGGACAAACATTCCATGCCCAGCACCACATCTACTATTCCTAATTCAAAAATAAAGAAATTCTATTGCACCTCCCCAACCCTATAGTAACAAATTCATATGAGAACAAACCCCCGTTGGATCTTAAGCCCTTCTCACACCTCCAATTGGTAAGTTGGAGTTGTTGTGATGGGCCAACTTCAACTCTCTCACTAAGGCTGCTAATACGAAATTATGGGATGCCCCATAACGAATTAAAACTTGACCTTCCTTCCGGCCACCTCTCCCCACATCTTAAAGGGATTTCTTGGGAGTCAATCCCCAGATGCTTACAGGGCTAACCATAAAGCCTTATGGTCTAATTCCTCTTGATCTTGCAGCAGCCCTTCACCTTCTTTTTCCTCTGTCTTGCAACATGATCTTTGTAACGCGCGACAACTTGCAAGGATCAATGACTGTCTCCACAAACTAACACGAGACTTTTCAGTGTGCTTTGTCCTCACTCACACACTTCTTCGAAAAACTTCCCAGGAGGTCACCCATCCCAGAATTGCTCCAAGTTAAGCACACTTAACTATGGAGTTCTTCCGTTCCAGGTTAACGAAAAGTAGATGTATCTTGTTAGTATAGGTAGTACCAATTAATTCTTATAAGCTATCCCCAACTGTACCGTCCCATACCAGCATAGTCTTTAGAATCCCTATCTTTCGGGTGTTGATTCAATTCATTCATGTACCCCTCCGCTAGATGCCAGGAGCCGCTCCTTGTTCAAGCCTCTTTTGCACCAACGATCACTTCTCACCCTTGTCAACCACCAGAATATTACAATCTTGCCCCTACTTCTCATTATATCTAAAGCACATACCCACTTTATCTTACCTTGCAATTTTGCATCAGATAGTATCCTCTTTATTTCTTGAAGCCCCACTAGTCAATCGTTCACAGAATTGCCTTCCTTGCTTACATGCTGAGGGGGTTGGCCTCATCCCAACCTCAAAGGCATCTGCTTCAGATGAGGGATATCTTCTATATGAGGTTCCTCTCCTGCTGTCCTTCTCACCTTCTCCCTTGTCTAGTGCCCTATTCTTGTCATTAATTCTTTGGGCATAATCCATCAATTCTGGAAAGGTGCTTATTAGGTATAACTTCAATTCTGCCCTAATCTCCTCTTTTAAGTCTTCTCAAGAAAACCCGTTTAAGGTACTCAAGGTCGGTACCGCATAGGGGGTTGGCATATAAATTGATTTGCTTTTTGTACCCATTTATCTGAACCTCTTCTTTTAGGCCTAAGAATAATTCATAGGGATTCTACAACATAGAGGGTTGAAACCTCCTAATCACCATTGTTGAATTCTATCCCAAGAAGGACAGACTCTGCGCACATAATTCCCAGCCCGGGAACCAAGATAAAGCCCGACACTCCATGTCCACCTCTATTACTAGTAATCTCTCGCTGTCTACTACCCCTTAACTTTGAAATATCGTCCTCCCCCCAAAGTAGAGGGAGTTCAAGCTTTCTCCATTGGTCCTCCCTAGCTTTTGTTCTGACTCCCAATCTTGGCCCTTTAATTGACATGGGGTATTCGCTTTGTCCATTGTGCCCAGCACCCATTGCTTTACTTCCTCCAGATGGGTTTGTGATACCCCTGCCAGCATATCTTCAAGCTCCTTGGTTTTTGAAATTCCCAACCCTTCCTGCTTGGATTAGGTCCTTTTCCAAGCTCTTCATCAATGCTTTGAAACTGCTGCCCAAGAATTCCAATTGCGACTCCATCATGATGTGCACCATGAAAGAACCCGCTAAATTGGGAGGTCTGATACCAGTTCATAAAACTGGTTTAGGTATGATAGAAAGAATGAAGAAAAAGCAATAGGATTTTAATGATGAGATATTCCTTAGCCCCAGTTCAAGGGAGAACCCCGGTTAGGAAGAGGAAGAATGATTACATAGTTGTTCCCTTTAGGTTAGTGAGAGCCTAACCTCTCCTACTCACATTCAATTACAACCGGATACCCTCTCCTCAATCCCTCCTTCTCCTTATATCCTACTTCCGACAATTCTGTTAGAGGAATATCCCCCAATATCAATTAACACTAACTATTATATCTACCATGTCAATTGGACTCTAACTACATCTACTATTCTTGACTAACAGGGGTTGGCCCAACTAGATCAATTGGGCACATCCATATTTTTTCTTACTTACACTTTCTTAATTGGGGTTCTGCTACTAACATACACCCAACGTTATACACACACAGAGACAAACACACACATCTATAAGAAAGAAATACTCACTTTCTGTCACTAAGAAGATCAAAAAGCTTTCCACCATATATCTCAAAGTAGCTAAGCCACAATTTAAATTTTTGATTTCGGTAAACTGGCTGATGCAACTGTCTAACAAGGTCTTCTGCAGCTCTGAGTGGTAATGGTTGCATTGTGTATGTTTTTCCACTTCCTGAAAGCAAAGCACTATTTGCATCACAATAACGAATGAAAATGATGGAACAGCTATACAAGGGTAAAGCAGCAGCCATGGAACATGAATGAACAAACTTATTTGGTGCCAACAATTGAAATTCTGCTTCATTGAAAAGGGAAGTATAGTATATCCAGAATAAAGCAGTTTGATTCATTTTAAACCCCATCAATTATTTGCATAATTTCATCTACCACATGTACTAAATATCATCTTTGTCTAGGCTTAGGCCATCAATAGACTCCAACTCTCGCCAGTTGCTAAAAATGAATATGTTATGATAATTTGAGATGTTAAATATTTTGGCTCATATTTCACAAAATTGCCAGGAACTACACAAGTAAGAAAAGGAAAAGAACTGAATCCCTATCCTCTTCTTTTCTAACAGGGCCCTGTCAATATGTTCAGCTACTGACAGTATCAAGAACCATCTACAACTACTTAAATATATAAACAAACCAGTAAATGAAAAAAAGGAAAAAAAACAAGCACATACATTGAGAATATTGAAAAACCTAAAAAGGTTTGGAATGTGATTGGATGATGCTTATCATTTGAACAGGTATGATATGAACAGGGAACAATAAATTTCTCACCTGTCTGACCATAAGCAAAACAGGTTGCTTTTGTCCTCACAAAAATTGTAGGAATAATTGGTTCTACTGTGACTCGATATACCTGTTATTGAAAAGCAACCATGCCTTTGATTAACAACTCAAGACCAAGACAGAGGCAAGCAATCACTTCCATAAATACCAAATAACCAAAACAACAACAAACAAGCCAAAATGACAATGTCAAATCTATTGAAGCAAAAAGTATATTAAATTAAATAAACAGCAAAAAAAATTCAATGTTTGATAAGGAGCTGCCTTACTTCATCATTGGTAACATTCTCATCAAGAACTGCGTCAAAACAAAACTCATGCTTCTCCACATAAGCTGTCAAATCAACCTTTACATGATAGAACAAAAAATTAGATCTTTGAAAAGCAAATACAAATAAGAATGGAAAATTCAAGATAGAACTCAATATTGAGTAAGCAATAATCAACCTTTGAACCGATATAGTTATAAATGGAAAATATAGTGCTTCAGTCCGACATAAACAAACCTTTAGTTTGGGTTCATGGACTGTCAAATATGCATTGTCATATACATTTACAATATCATCCTCCTTCTTAGCGAGCTCCTTCTTATTTAAAGGTCTTTTGCGTACCTAACACATGCATTGAAAAGCAAATTTTCTCAAAAATTTGTTGTAGTAATAATAATTATAAGTCTCCCTCATATGTTAATGAATCTAAAATTACATGCTAATTCAAGACAAATGAAGTAGTTCAAAATGCTTCAGTGAATTATCATGTAGGAATTAATAATCAAAGATGCATTTTACTCTTAACTTTCTTTTCTGAATGATGATTATTTTAGTGAATTCATCCATTAGTTGGGGGAAAATGACAAGTAGAATTGGTGGTGTTATTGCTTGCTGCTGGAACACTAAAACATCAAAAGAACAAAGAATAGAATTCAAAAACCCAATATGTACTACAATCTCAGCATAGGAAAATCATATCTTTTTACATGTTTTAACATGCAAGTACGAAGCTATTCATGTATGTATAGATTATTTATATCTATAAAACGTTGACATACCACAACTTTAATCTTCGCAACATTATTTTCTCTTGAATTACTGTCTTTTTCATTCATAGGTAAAAAAAGTGATGCATCAGCATCTGCTTCTCCTCTATCCTGCTTGCTGCTAATTGGATTGAAGTCATCTTCAAAACTTCGGGTACCTCCAGGCATAAAGGGTGATGGCTCAAAGGGTTCTGAAATAACATGCTGAACAGAGGAAAGAAATCAGAGCCAATAAAACATGTGCAGGCAAAAATACTTGTACTACACGAAAGTTATGGAAAATGCAACAATATAAGGGATCGATGAGAAAAAACGTGCACAATCATAAAGTAACAAAGTTGAAAAATAATTGTAGTAGGTTAAAGGTTTCGGACATTCATCCCAAGATTATTGTCTAAAATAGCTGCTTATACAACAGACATTTTTCGCCATCACCAAAACAAACAGTTGTATAAGATGGTATAAAAAGTTACTAATATTTTCATGACAACTAATAATAATACAGGGATAATCTACTCTGATACAAAGAAGACAACTTTACTTGTAGAATATAAACTGTATAAAGGAATCAAACTGCATACATCTGGTTTAATTAACTGAAAAGGCAACTACCATATAGTGAATCATACCTCAGACAAAAGCTCTGTATCATCCATAGCATGAAGATCCAAAAGCCCAGCACCGAAATCCCCTCTGAACTCAGGAGAATAAAACCCATCCGATACAGTCACTCCACCTAAAGTTTGGGCAGTGGGCGTATATGGCTCTGAACCAGATTCCCCATTAAAATTGAGGTTTCTCATTAACTTAAAAAGCCTCTGCTTTTCTTCTGCAGACTGTGCTCCATAACCCTATGACAATATCATGTTCATCTAAGTCATCCCATAGACTACCATTACATACAATAACAGAGAAAGTGAGAAACATAAACAAAATTTAGCATGTTCCACCAATACTAATCGCAAAGTCAATGTAATCTTTTAACAAAATATAGAAGGTAGACATTATTATCCCTCAAATTACAGGACTGCCCAAACTTCAAAGAGTGACATATGAGGGGGGGAATTAATTAGATTGACAATTCTTTAAGCCAGGGAACAATTGACAAGTTAATTACAAATGAGAACCTAAAAGAGTTGCTATCAATATTCTATGGAAGAGAGGTGGGAATACCTGCATGAGAAGATTGGGGAGAAGGCGTTGATCGATAGCGGTGGAAGCCAATGGAGAGGCCAGATGCTGCAAGCCGGCAGACTGCAACCAGCGCGCCATGACGGCATCGCCGGCATCGGTGGCAGGCCCTGCTGCATTGTGCAGGGCTCCAGTGCCGGCGTGGTCATACAGAGCAGTGGCGGCAGCATTGCTCTGCTGCATCTGGCCACCCATGTGGCGCTGCGAGCGTCGTTGGGGCGCCAATTTTCAAGATCTGTTTACACACGCTTCGGACAAATATACACACGTTGGAATTTGAAACCATCATCACCATAATAATAACGACCAAAAAACCTAAAAAAAGAAAGAAAGATAAGACCACAAATGATCCAAACAAACAAGGAATACTCACGATGAGGGGAGAATTCGAAGCCGAAGAAGAACATGAAAGTGAGGAGTGAAAGGACGGAATCCAAAATCAGCGAAACCTGGAATTCAAGTGAATCGAGTTATTGGAGAATCAAGAATGCATCGACGCAGTCGAGAATCGAGATCCGCTCTGTGAAATGATAATCGGCAATGTCGGATTGCGATTCAGATCTGGAAAGTGGTCGCAAAAACAAAAGCAAAACCTCAAAACGATTGAAAAGCGTTGCTTCGAATTTTCCTTTTCCTTTGTTCTTGTGTGTGCCTCTCAGTGAAGAAAATGGGTTTGGCAATGATGATGGCAGAAGAGGAGAGAGAAACACGAGAGAGATAGAGAGAGAGTGTAGCGTCGACGATATGATATACTTCCGTGAACGACAAAGGTATCTGTCAACGAAAAAAATTTAGATAAGAATCAAATAATAATATATTATTTTCAAATATTATTAAAACGGCTATTACGAAATCGAGTATTCTCCAATAGGACTAATATGCCCTCGTACTTCCCTGTAAATTTCGCCCAACAAATCAAGACTCAAGATAACCGGCTCATAAACATCACATTATACCAAATGGCCCGAGCAGTTTAAAAAAAAAAAAATAACCTTGGGTTCCTATTTATTTAAAAAAATTATTCTCCACAAAAAAAATTATTAAATAAGAATATAAGTTATAATATGTTAAAAATTAAAAATAATTAGTATTTTTTAAAATGATGGATAAAAATATCAATATTATTTTAATTATTTAAAATATGTTATTAAGGTATATGTTAACAAAATACAAAATATTTTATATATTACTCTGTTCTTATATTTTAAAATAATATAGATCAAAATTCAAAATATTTATTTATGGAGTAAGGATATTCTAACTACCAAAATTTTTTACTACTGACTTATTACCCATCACATCACCATTGGATCAAAGAGAGAGAATGTTAAAAAGTTTTTAAAGAGAGAGAAAATAATAATCTAATGATGATTAGAGAGGTAGTAAGTTGGTAGTAAAAATTTTTAGTAGTGAGAATATCCTCCTCTTATTTATGACGAGGATATCTTGCATTAATATAAGTTATATTATAAATTTTAGCCACATTTCTAAATTTTAGCCATTGTTCTAGTTTTTTATTTATATGAACTAGTGAATTAATAAAAAAATGAGTTTAAAATTTTATTTTTATACTGATATAAAAATAACCCACTCCATTTATTTAATAACTGATGATTAAATTGATGTATTTTAATAAACTATCCATTATATTTCATTTATCTAATTTTTGAGTTAATTGACACTAATTTTTTTTTTTGGTAATCGACACTAAATTTATTTATGAGACTCTAAGTTTCGTTATTCTCATTAAGAGTCTGTTTTGGATGAGTTTTCTTTTTTTAGTCTTAAAGAGTTTTTTTTTTCAAAAAATAAAAATTCTACTATAAAATCCGTTTGAATGTTGGCTTTAGAAAAAATAAAAGTCACAAAAAAAAAGATAAAAATCTGCTTTTTTTTTTTAATTAAAAATTTTAGCTTCTAAAAAAATAAAGTTAAAAGTCAAATACTTTTTTTTTTCAAAACACAAATAGCTTTAACTTTTGTAAAAAATATTTTCAAAATAAACAAGATATGAAAAGTTTTTTTCTTTTAACAAGTCCGTCCGAACTGTCCAAAATGATACTAAATTTCTTTTCAAACTGCAATGAAGTATAATGAAGGAGTAGTCTAAAATTGACTTCTTAAGACGTTTTAAAATAAATACATGTAAAAAAGCTCTAGTTTTTTTCGTACAAAAAAAAGGGCCTAATTTTCTTATATGGTTGGCAAGTCAATGTAAATTGTTGGCTATTTCAAGGTCAATTAATTAACACAATTTTTTTATCCTCTAGTTTAAATATTTGATTATGAGAAATTGAGTGGGCAATCCAATGTTCTGTCCATGTCTTCTCCCGGACGGCATTTTATGTTCAAGCTTTGATATGGTTAACAAGTTAACGTACCTTCACCTCTTCACTTTCGTTGACGTCCCCGCCAACAAATATACTAATTATAAATTTAGCCAGGTTGCTTTTCTTTATATATTTCCTATATATATACCAGGAATATATTTTTCATAATTTTATCTCATGCACATGCAAAAAATGGATGAGATCTGTTTTTTCTTTTTTTCTTTTTTGTTTAATGGGTCTCACACATTTTTTTTATGAATTATAAGTAGGGGTGAAAGTGGGCTGGACTGGGTCAAACTTTGTCCTGAAAAGTCCAAGTCTACGCCAAAATTTTTTAATTTGTCCTGACCCAAGACTGATACGAGTCTAATTGTTAATCTGGCTTGGCCCATTTATAAAAAAATTAATGGTCTGGTTTAACCTATTAGCCTATTAATTTTTAACTTCCAAGCAGAACCATAAATCAACTTTACAAAATACTCAAATTCCGTTGCTAAACCAAAAATCATAATTTTAACGTCCAAATAGAATTATGAATCACAAGAAAACTCATACAATCTGCATTTAAGTCACTTTCAAAATCAAAATGCTCAAACTAAATAACATACATTTCATCAGATCTAACAAACAAATCCATACTATGTAAATTAAAATAACTACATGAATCTAACAAACACATCATGATGCTTGTAGTAAGTATAACCTCTCCCAAAAATCTTTTGATATACATACACACAACTTAACATGCTGAGATCTTGGTTCCTCTTACATAAGAAATAAAGTCAGATTCCTATTAAAATATAATCGAATATAATTAAGTTATAAATAATTGCAATTGATTAAATTTATATCTTTTGTTTTTCTTTTCAAGGCATACTCATTCTATTTTATTTTATTTAAAATAAATAGTACAATATAGGCCGGCCTGTAGGCTTATAGGCCAGGCCTTGTGAAAGTGGGCATATGACCTTTTTATTAAACAAGTTTTTTCAAGATCCAAGCTTGACCTATTTTACGAAATATACTAGGTCAGGTCTGGCCTGACGTAGGCCGAGCCGTAGGCCCCTGTAGGTCGGCCCGGCCCAGTTTCACCCCTAGACTTATAAGAAATAATTTTATCTCATGAAATATGAAGAACACACACACACACACATATATATATATATGGCTTTGATTTTCTTATATTACATAAGATTTGTTTTCTCATATTATGACTCAATTAAGGATTGATCCCACATTTGTTAAAAAAAAAAAACTTTAATCACAAATTGAAGGGTCACAATATAAGAAAACACTTTTCGTGAGAAGTGCTGGCTTTGATTTTCTTATATTACATAAGATTTGTTTTCTCATATTATGACTCAATTAAGGATTGATCCCACATTTGTTAAACAAAAAAAAAAACTTTAATCACAAATTGAAGGGTCACAATATAAGAAAACACTTTTCGTGAGAAGTGCCCCCGCTCCGAAATGACACACACACACATAGGGCAGGATCCTTTGACACCGATATCAAACTTTAAAATTTGACACCAAATTTTAACCGTTGATTTTTGTCAATTAACGATTATTATTTATTAAAAATTAATAATTAATAAATTTGATTATCATGTAAGTTGACACACACGATATAATATGAATAATCCGATAAAAAGATTAATAAAAGGTCAGTTTAGTTTTTGCGAATTAACACATAATATGACACAAAATTTTTCATATTAATTTTTATTAACAGAAACGCAATACAAATTTAAAAATTAATTAACCTGAATATAAATTTCTCATGTCAACTAATCATATTGAATATTATCAGCTCCAATAAATTATCAGGAGAACTTCATGGGAGTACAATTGTTGCTTCATATCCCACCTCTATATATGCATATTTTATGCTAGATGCGTAAGCAATGAATACCATAAAAGATCAGGGCTGTAAAGTCCAAATGTCAAAACTAACAACTCGTTGTCTCGAGTTACTTAATTACAAGCAATTAGGCACATCTGGTACAAAGTAAGTGTTGCCCCTAATGCCCAATCGGACATTTTAACCGATCGTATATAATATTTCAAATGGTATGATTAACACAAAGCATTGAAAGCCCACCATGAAATTATGATGGCAACGATGCGATGCTAATGAAATAGCTATAATAATTAATAAATGCCGCAACTTTCGTGAGTTGCCTTCGTGTGGTGATCTCTTTTTCTAAGTTAGTCTTAGTCTCATCATTCTTTTACTCATTTGGAGGCCTAACAGCAAGCTAAGAAATCAATATAAAATGCCCATGAATTCTTTATTGGATAAAACTTGTGTTTATTAATTTCAGGCTGAAATGTAGGGTTTTTAATCTTTGTTTTCAAATAAAGAAATTAAAAAAAAAGTATGAAAAAAGGTCGGGTGTTTTATTTCTGTGACCCATGTCATTCCTTGTGGTTCACTTCTTTTTGGACAGAAGTCTTTGCTTCGGCTTAAAGCATGAGAGGTTTGAGATCCAACGAACGATTAATTAGGAACATTAATTTGGTCTAAAGCTTCATCAATTTTATTTTTATTATTTTCATTCAACAAAGTAAATCTTCCATTCTTTCTAAACATATATCCAACATTGCATTTTCAGTAATCGAAGTTGATAACATGGCTAATTATCACGTAATATTTCACGTAACTTTGTCGATAACCTCGTCTAATTATCACGTTAATAAATCAACTGATTAAGATGCTATTTAATGAATGATTTAATTGGCCGGAATAGTACCAAACCCTGTATCATAACACAGAATATTTTTTTTTCCTCTTTCTGGAAAAGTCTTTAAAACTATATTTTTAAAATATTGAGATCAAGGTTCGGTTCGGAAATACGATGATGTGCATAAAAGAGTTAAAACTTAAAACCATTAAAAATGGTTATTTAAATTATTATTTGTATAAATTATTAACAGATTTTAAAAATATTTGGTTAACTAAAAAAATACCAAAAAAATATAGTTAAAAAATAACTAATGCATATTATATTTTGATTTTACGGAAAATTTATCATTCCGATTTTATCCTAACAATGTTTCCCCTTCTCAAATTCGTTTTCAAGGAATAGATAGTGGGGAAGGGGACCACGACGCTTAGATGCCATTCCTTCAGAATTCGATAATGTACATTTTTGGCAACGACATTATGCAATTGAATGAATACCAAACAATACAAAAAAAATAAATAATAATAACTACACTTTTCTTTTTATTCGAAAGGTAAAATTTTAAACACGAATCTATAAAAAATAATTTTCCCAATACAAAATGATATCGTGTTATTGAAATTATAAAAATTAAAGAAAATAAAAATTCATCACTAAAAATCCAAAATATTGCTACCTAGTGAGTGGTGTATCGACTTATTTATGCGCATTGTTTTGGATGTAGAATGAGGTATCATACCCACGGGAGGGGAGCATCCTTCTTTGAGAGGCTGGATGACCACTAGTATATTAACAATACCATTAGAAGGATCGGGCCAAACACAAATATTGCTTGGATTGACAAAATCTTTTCACCTAATGCAAATCTTTGAGATTAAGTTAAATATTTCAAGTACCAAATCCTTTAAAATCTCAATCCAATACAATCCCCTAAGAGATGATGATGACCTAGCAAAAGGAGAGAATAATAATAAATTGAATACGACGTCTAATCATGGATAATGATAATTTGGTAGGAATGAAGCACAGAAAGTATCCCCCTAATAACTGTCAAATTGTTTAATCATAACAATAATACCATTAAACCAAAATACCAAGGGAATTTCCCAGGTAAATGTAAAAGAAAAACTAGATGAGATAATGCTAAAACTACAACAGAGTACAAAATATCAAACTTCCTAGCCAGGTATGTCGCTTAGCACTTCACTTCCTTCAAAGCATATGCCAAGTACAGAAATGTGGGATCAGTTGCACCATCCTTGTAGTAGGCACAGACCAAGCTACCATCATCATGCATGCTCTCCCCAACAAAACTACACATAAAAACTTCAGCTTAGTGTACAGTGATTTTAATTAAGAACAAAAGACACAAAGATAAACAAATTACATAAACATGCTAACAAAGATGAATCAATCATCATATATGCATGCATTGTATAATATAGAGGTGGCACTTACAACTGAAGATCACTGATCTTGGAGAGAAGGAATTTAGTTGCTCCCTCAATGTGCTTTTTAAATAGCCCTTGTTTCTCTTCATCAAGTTTAGGTGTCAACAACTTGATATACCTCTTCATGAAGACAAGAAACTGCTTCTTGTCAAAAGAAGGCTGCTCCTGCAATAATCATAAAAAAAAGAAACTTACACTATGAATGTAATCCAAGAAGATACTAATATTCAACAATAAGTAGAGGAGTATCATTTCCCAAACCTGAAGTCTAAATGTGTCAACAATGTCAACAACCTTAACAGCTTGGTCATCAACACCCTCATCCTCGCCACCTTCAGCAGAAGGGTTTGCACCAATGTCTACATCAACTGCTCCTTTAACAACCCACTGCAAACCCCCCCCCCAAAAAAAAAGTTTTAAACTTATCAGACATGTCACCACATGCAATAACATTAGCAACCAAACTACTTCAAAAATATGTGATTATATTAAATCATATAGAAAATGAAATAATAATATTTAAGGATTAATATATAAACAAGAAAATCTCCATATATACCCAAAATTCAACTGACCTTTCCATCGACTTCCCACAACATTCCATTCTCAATTTCCTTGTATGGGAAGGAGTCCGAGAGAAGCTCATCACCTACATCATTTAATACATATGACCAAAGTTATTCCACGCATTCAACAATTAGATTAAGACAATAGCAACTTATCACAAAAGATAAACAGCAAATCAGAAGCCAACACAAAAAACAAATACTTACGGAAAGAACCAGAGAACGACATGCAACTTCTTTATGACAATTTAGATTTATAATTAAAAACATTTTTAAAAAATTTAACCTATCATAACCAAGATAATTATGTAAAGAGTACAATTATGTTATATATATATATATACTTGAATAACAAATCTTAAAAACAACTCTTAATACAGGCTCTAATTTGCCTTTTCTTTCAGTCAACCCACAGCACTCAACTCAAAAAACACAAAATTGCAATGGAATCCTACTGACTTATTACTCGGGACTTCTTAACAATAACTCATTACTCAGGAGAATCAAATATTGGCACCATACTAAAAAAACAATAATAGACATGATAACTATTGATTAAAAAAAACACCAGATCCATAAAAGGAAAAACAAATTTGCATAGTAGAAAATCCGATAGTCAAATAGATTTGAACAAAAATAAAAACAAATTGCATAGTGAACGAATCTTATAAGAGGAAGACGAACAATTAAAGTTGGGGATTCCAGATCGATGACGATAAAAGACAAAGAAAATTGGGAACTGAAAGAAGAGATACCTGTGAGGAGGTCCTGGTAAAGCAACATTGTTGCAGAGATTCTCTCGGCTCAGATGGAAAGAAGGGTTTCAACTTCGAAGGAAGGAGCGAGCAACGAGAGAGGTAAGACTTAAGAGGGTTTGATACGAACACACAAAGACATATTTATAAACGAGGGTTTGATGGAGACGCCCAATTCTCGATTTCAAAAATACCCAATGAGTCCTTTTGTTTAGTCCAGCTTCACTCTGATTGGGCTGGGCTTCCATTCAAGCTAGACCACATCGATGGATCTCGGTTTCGGATTCCCACCACATTTATTTTGCAACTTTATGTTACTAAAATCGATTCGGTTATTCTTCCGGTCGAGATACTGGATTAATGGGTCACTGGTTTAATGAGTGAATTATTAATTTAACCGCATGATTTGATAATTATATGCAATTCTATAATTTATATGAAAAAATTATAAACATACTCAAATATCTAAAAAAAAGATAAAAATTTCAAATATTTTAATATAAAAAATCACATATTATTATCTAATAAAGGATTAAACAAAAATATAATGATCGTGATACGGGACTTCAAGTTCAGTAAACGACACCTCTAACTATAAATCAAATCAAGATTTATGCGTTGTGCATAATTTAGATAATATTAATGTTGTAAGTACATAACTTATGTAAGTCAAAAAAAAAAATTTCAAATATGTTTATTATTATTTATTTTTTTGAAAAAAAATGGAATTTTTTTTTAGACCTGGCCGAGTCACCAGTTAACCAACCAGGTCGCACCGGTTCTAATACATGGTCGATCCATTACTTCAACCGGACCGATTATATGACCAATTTATTGGTTCCCGGAGCGACCCGGCCGGGTCGATCCGGTTTTATCAACATTGCTTTCTATTTAGATGAACTTAAAAGTTAGATAAAAAAATAAAAAAGTAAAGACGTCAACAGGAAAAAAAATATTTCAAAGCATATTATTTTATATAAATCTTTAAAATCTTATGACAAAACATCTAATTAGGTTTTAATAGTGGTTACTGGTTAGTCTTTTACGTCAGACACAAAGTAACGTATTATAACATAGATAACAAATTGGAATTATTCTGAGAAAATATTTATAAAAATAAAAAATAATAATTAAATCTAAAATCTAAGCATTCGTCTTAAAGACCGGTTTGTTTGGGATTTTTTAATTTAGTTAAAAAAAATATTTTTTTATGAAAAGATATGTATAAAGAAATTTTAGATTATTACATAAATTTTTTTAGAAGATGCAAAAATACTCAAAATTTTACTAGCCTCTGCTGAAAGATACTTTTATATTACACTGTCATTTTCTCTAAAAATTACAATCCATTATGATACTTGAATCCATTTTAAGTCAACGAGTTTTTAAGGAGTAGTTTTTCTCTCTATGACTTCGTCAACTGCTCTTGCACCCTTATTATCAATTTTGAAAAAGATGAAATAAATTTTATGGATGAAGATGAAAAGGCAAATTATTATAAGCATATTTAAAACTTTGTTGCAAATTTTAATTTTTTTAAAAATTAACAATATAGTATTTAAAATTAGTTGTCAATAATACTAAGTTGCAAAAAAAATTTCTCATAGGACGCTAGTTCATAGCTACTTACTACCATTAGTCCATTACAGGTTTGTTTGCTTTAAAATAAATTAAAATATAACACATTTTAACTCTCAGGTAAAAATAAAAAAAAAACTTTAAAGTTTACCAAAAAAAAAAAACTTTAAAAATAAATAAAAGAAAGGATGAGTAATTTACCTAAAACAAAAAATGCAAAGCAGTACATAACTCGCGCTTTGGAAGAATCAAATGTTGTGTTTAGAATCATTAAAATTGAATCGAGTTTTATATCAATTGATTTGAACCAACTAGTCAACTACTATGTTTAAAACCCATTATAATTAAATAAATAAATAATTTGAAATATTTTATAAATTAAATTTATATTTAGAAAACGTTTAAAATGAAAAAAAAATTATTTTGTTTAATAATTAAGTTTCCTATTAAAATAGGCAGAATTGTTATATAAACAGTATAAAATCATCAATCCAAACAATTAAAACTAAATTCATATTAAATACACTTAAATTTAACAAAATTTGAGTAGATTTTCAAATACACATAAATTGAAATTAATTCAAAATAAAATCAATATTTTTTAAAAAAAAATTCAGACAAAAAGCATTATTTATAAACAAAATCAATTCTTAAAGTTAGTTATTCCCAACATTCCCAAAAGAAAAGTATAAAATGGTGCACAACGTCGTATCATATAAAATCAGAGCATGCCATGATCAAAATAAAGTTAATTCTCACATCGCTCTTAATTCGCGTGACATGAGGAGCCCTGACATCATTGTGCAAACAAGTTCAAAAGTCAGTAGAAAACGACGAAAATAGTAAAACCAGACACAAAAATAAAGAGGAAACTCATTTACTGTTTCGTAATTAACCCCTCAACCTTGAAACAAAATACCTCATCTATTGGAGCGTTTATTTTGTGCTCCCGGAACATTTGAGCCGGCGGCTAGAGAGAGGAGAGAGAAATGGACCACTAAATATTTTCCATCTATTGATTCACTTTTGCGTAGCATATACAACCTACTGCATTCTACACTACCAACTAGCTTGTACCTGGATATGCATAGTCAGTCCAGTCTACAATCTAACAAATGCCAGAAATCTTGAGCAACAGTCATCAAAATGTTACTATTTATCAAGTTTTTTATCTAAATGTCACGCGAACAGTGTTATTTTCTAACATGCCACGCAGGCAAACTTGCTGAGCACTGTAGCAAACTCAGTTTGCTGACGTGTCATGTTTTTAGTGGACACCAAGTTCGCCACACGGGATAGCGAACTTGATTAAAATTCATGTTCCAACCAAGTTCGCTACCCAATGTAGCGAACTTGGTATTTTTTTTTTTTTTTTTTTTTAACTTTGTAAATGCGACACGTTAGCAAACTGAGTTCGCTACAGTGCCCAACGAACTTGCTCAAGTGATATGTTGAAAAATAACATTGTTCGCGTGACATTTAGTTAGAAAAACTTGATAAAGAGTGACATTTTAGTCACTGTTCCAAATCTTGAATGGTTATTGTCAAATAGTGACAGAAGTGAAGGATCCTTCATCAAAAAGAACGCTGCTTATTTTAACATTAATGATTTTTCCTATTTCTGATGCCCAAAATGGTCCATGGACGACGAAGTATTGGATTACTGTTAAATGGTCATTCTTTGCTTAGTCAGCTTTCAATCTCAAGATTTCCTTAGCTGTTTTACGCCGGAAGTAAGGCATGTGTTCCTACAAATGGAATTATGGAAAGAGAAATTCAATTATGAAACCATATAAAAAATTAGCCATATAAATGAGGCTTCCTCTGCCAATTTGACGAGGCTTAAAATATGAAACCATTGAATCTTTTTAGAAGATTCCGGCAAGGAAACATTGGTATTATATCAGTTATTGGTTACATCATACACAATGTACGAAGATTGCACCCATTTTTTTAAAAGAATTTGAGAAATTTCAAGCAATTAAGACTCGAAACATTTTGCTATTGAATATTCTTGGCAGCAAAGCAATCTATATTGCCGGTAAGAAAGTGTTCCTCATCAAACAAAGATGAATGGCTTACCGAGTTAATGACTTGAGAAAAAGGAAAATATTTCAATACTATAAATTTAAACAGAAAACAAAGGCATGATTTTCTTGATAGAAATGGAACGCTCTGTCTTACCTGGTTGAAACACAGCCCCAGGTTTCTGCTATAAAAGTCAGTATATTTGATCATAAACACCCCACAATCATACCTGTTCAAAATAAAATTACATTAGAGAATAATTCGCCCACAAACTGCTGCAGACACTGTTCAGAGCTACAACAAACCCTGGAAACATGGGGTGTGCAAGGTCAGAGAATTGAGATTGTATTTGTAAAATACTGATGCCTAAAACATTTCTTATTTTTATTCCTTCCATTTTCTCTCCTAACAAACTCAACAACATGTATCGGTTTTTGAAATTAAACAATAACTCCAATAAACAAATTCTTTTAAGCAATCGACATACCATCAAGTTCTGGTGACCAAAAACTATATGCGTTAGTAGTAAATATTACTAATGAACACCTCGGCCACCTTGAAGGAACAGAAAAATTAAAACTTCCATGTACTAAGCCCCTAGGACTAATTTTTAGTCCAAACAACATCTTAATGACAAACAATCATGACACTAATAATCGATGAGTCAAATAGAGCTTCATGTAAGTTCAAGATATGGTCAACGTATAAAAATATATTTTCAACAGTTT
Organism: Gastrolobium bilobum; assembly: GCF_033153095.1. Classification (NCBI taxonomy): domain Eukaryota; kingdom Viridiplantae; phylum Streptophyta; class Magnoliopsida; order Fabales; family Fabaceae; genus Gastrolobium; species Gastrolobium bilobum. The sequence continues at coordinate 422,200 of NW_026899969.1, read as the reverse complement.
GCTTGTAACCAATCAAAGAGCAACTTTTCTCCCTTTCATTTATATAGTGATTGCCTATTTTATATTTGATATCTACACAATAATGTTTCATTTTAAATTTTGAAATTGCAAGAAAATTATATTCATTATTAAGGGAAGCAGTTTGAGCCAATGACAAATAATTGGTATGTAGTAGAAATATACCGCGGCCTATTTTTTATTGCAGAATTTTTTTCCTCATTTTTAAAGATCAAGGAAAAAAAGCACTAAACCAAAGAATGATCCCATAAAGTGATTTGCAGAAGATTAGAAAACAAACCCATTCTCCTGTTCAGGAAGGTCTTCAACAAATTCTTTTTCCCAAGAACTTACATCAATATCTTTCCCAGTCTTGTCCTTTACTTCATCTACAAAATATCTAGCCTGGGAGACATCATTGATAAACATTATATATTGCATAGCCAAATGTAAATGCATAAATATCTTTCCTGACTTTCCCATCTAATAAAGTTATGCAGGAAATGGGGAAATAACTCATGCCCCTAATGAAATAATGTATGAAATTTAAATGGTTGAAAATGCTTGTCTCCCTAACAAAGAAAACATGACACTTGCCAAGTGGACCTCTTTCAAATATACACTTAGGCACTAAATAGTAGACAAAAGCCTGCACCTAACCAAAGCAAATCACAGTCATTTGGATTGCGAAAGATTTAAAAACCAACAAGACCAATTAACTACACTGGTAAAGCAAAGCACATTTTTCATGTAATGAATAATTAAATCTCATGTTAACCAAAACTGTAGCTAATATTGAAGATAATTCTAATTTACAATCAGTACGAGCATCATATCTGCAACAAGTTTAAAAAATAGATTTATACCTGCAATTTCTAATCAATCTTCCAAATGTTAAATGCTTAAATTCAAATACTACAGCCAACTTTCCAACTCATACTGTTTAAGCAATAATCATAATTTATTTCGAGATTAGGCGTTTCCCTTATTCCATAGTTCTGTCTTGATTTATCTATTAATTAGATTTTGATTTATCTTAAGTTGATTGCATGCAAAACCTCTATTTCAATTTGCTTCCTCAAAAAACCACTCCCTATTAAACCCCGACTAATGAGGGTAGGGAATTTGCTTCCTTCTAATTTAAAATTGTTCCATTTCTTGGTTGGCTGCCTAAAATTACTTTCAATGTACTCTGTCATTTTTTTATGTTCCCTCGTTCAGCAAATTTACTTGTTCAGCTTCCTCATCCACCTAAACTTATTCTAATTACTGGACTGAGGCATTACGGACACATGCATGATCATTGACCTTCACCAGTTGTCAATAGATGGCCTGGCAACTGGACAAACAAGATTTTAAACTCATCAAACTGAATCTTCTGCATCAGACCTAAGTTTTCTTCAACAACCAGCTTGTGTGAAGCCAAGTTTGGTTTGGTTTCAACTTCAACAGAGCTTTGACCGTTGACCCACTAATCAGATATAAATCAGCTGTAGCCTTATCTAATTCTTAGGTGACTTGTCAGCTATATGTACTAAAAGAAATGGCAGGAGATTTCCCAATGATTGTAAAGAAAACTAACAGGCAGTGTCCAACCAAATTAAAGCAGGACTGAAATTTCAATTTCCAAATAGCTTACAATGGCTTCCTCTTTCGAGAATTGATTGAAAAATTAATTCCAGACTGTCACACACTGTATTTGATATAGTAAAGGAGATAAAATAAATGGGTTAAATCCAATCACTCTACCCACAAATCACATGACATTGCAAAAAATGAAAAGAGAAAAGATTTTAAAAAAGAAAAAATTGTTATGAAAAGTATTGATGATTAAAAACCAAATAAAATTGACTTTCATCACTTCCAATACCTTTAACGAGCAATGTGCAATTTGGAATATGAAAATTTCAGTTAAACTACATAGACCAAAACTTTACCAGCACTTTCAGCACTTGGGTATCCATTCCTTTCAGCGAGTCAAGATACTGAAACTTCTTATCTTTCGTATTGATAACAGCTAGGCACCAATGGATCTCTTTATGAATAGGTACAAATATCTAGGAACAAGAACAAATCAGGTAAAATATTGGCACAAAAACCTATTTAATAGGTTATAAGAAAAACAAATTGAAAATTTGTTCGATATAATTACTTTATCACATTCATGTAGGCCATATCCCAATTTCTTTTTGCTGGTCCATCTCCTCACAGAGTTGAAATCATAACCATTCTTGCCATTAATTAACTGGCAATTAACATTCAAAATTAAAAGCATCAATACAAACCAAATATCACTAAATTACAGAGCAAATACAGATAAAACACATATGACATGTATACGTTTCTATCGTATATATGGATGTATAGAGGTTTCCTGTTCATAATATTAATTTGGGAAAAGTTCAAAAAAACACTATGGTTTTACTTTGAATCACTTCCGCGCCTATGCTTTTTTTTAATCATTTACCCCCCTATGGTTTTTCCATCAAAGTTCATGTTTAACACCATTAGAAACTAAACTAATCTACCTCTTTTACCCTTCTTAGAATAAGAGAATATACTTATGACAAAAAAAAGAAGAAGTAATAAGACCAAATATGTTTGGAACTTACAATACTTCTAGAAAAGACTAAAAATAAAAAAATAAAAATTAAGAACAAAAAAAGAAAGAAAAAATAAGACCAAATATGTTGGAAACTTATAACACTAGCAAAAAAAAAAAACTAAAAGTAAAAAAAATAAAAATAGTCTAAAAAAGAAAATAAACTGAAGATAAAAAAATAAAAGAAAAAATGAGACCAAATATGTCTAAATAAAAAAATAGATTGAGGACAAAAAATAGAAAAAAAACACCAAATATGTTAGAAATTTAAAAAATGATTTATTTTTCTTTTATTTCTTTTTTGTCTTATTTTTGCTTCCATTTCTTTTAACAGTGATAGAAAAGACTAAAAGTGAAAAAAAAATATAAGGGAAAAAAAAATATCAAACATATCTAAATCAAAAAGAAGAAAATAGTATGAGGACAAAAAAGAAAAAAAGAAAAAAACAAATATGTTGGAAACTTACAAAAAAAAAAATTCTTCTATTTCGTTTTTGTTTTATTTTTGGTCTTGTTTTTTGTCTTCAGCCTATTTTATTCCTTTTGATTTAGACATATTTTATCTTTTCTTATCTATGATTTTTTTTTTTTTTACTTTAGTCTTTTTTGTAAGTTTTGTAAGTTTCAACCATATTTGGTCTTATTTTTTCCTTTTTTTCCATGAGTCTATCCTCTTATTCTAAGAAGTGCAAAATAGGTAGATTAGTTAAGTTTTTAATGGTGTTAAGGATGACTTGGATGGAAAAAATCATAAGGGGGTAAGTGATTAAAATAAATAAATATAGGGGTGTGAATGATACAAAGCAAAAGCATAGGGAGGTTTTTGAACTTTTCGGTTTTTGAACTTTTCCCTATTAATTTGCAACAAACATTAGGAAATTCAACCAAAAAAGAAAAAAAGAGAAAGCACTCCAGGTGAATCAGAAGTGTTGGAACAATGAACAAATTTTTTAAAATTATAGATTAGGACTCAGCCTATGTAGTGCTTTGCTGCAAATCTCTACATAGCCGGTCCCAAGCCCAAATAAAAGAGGGTAGTGATAGACAGTCAACAGCCAACATAAAACTTTATTGAATCTCTATTACATGCATAGATGATGTCATTTTGTTAGTTTTGGATAGAATATAATGGCATCATTTGATTCATGTCGTCGACCCCACCTAGTGAGAAAAGCGTTTGGTTTGGTTGTTGTTATTGTTGTAAAGGCAGCTATAGATAAGTGTGAACTTCTTGAAACAATAGGCCTAATCTCCCTGCCATTTCTATGCCTTGCTAGAGTAAAGAAGATTTGAGGGAGAAAAAGGGAATGAAGTCTAGCATTCCCCGTATCTATGCAGGCATGTATCTTGGTATATGTAGGGAATTTGGAGCATCATCAATTAACAATATATATAAAAATTTCCCGTTTAAAACAAGAGTCAACAGTATCAAATGCTCCAAGCGGAGAAAACGGCTCCTTCTTCTTAAAGAAGTTAACTATCCGAAGGTGCAATTCATTTTCTATACTAAAGTCAACAATAAGTTATAATGTGAAGAAGCATTACTTTGTAAGGAAATATTTTCAATGCAAAGTATTTTGAGACAAGTTTATTAGAAATCATTTTCGGTTACTATGTTACTTTCCATGAAACAAATGAAACCTAACAAAAATCTACAAAACATGCCCCAGAAGATTAAGAAAGCCCAGTGGACATGTGCATGTGTTTGTGTGTGCAATCACTATCTTATTTTTAAGGATAGTAAAAACAAGTTACCTTTATGTAGAAAAAGGTATTGAAAAAATGACAGTTCAGAAACTTGTGTGGCTCTCTTCTCTCCCTCTCTTTCAGCAACTCAAGGTACAAATTTATCACCTGCAAAGGTAAGGTACAAGATCACTGAACTTCATGGTACAACAATTTCAAATCATGATATAATTAGACACCAAATTCTTTTCTTCCTCAGCAATTCAACAAAGGTTAAACAAACAATAAGCAAGCAAGATTACCTCATTGTTTAACCATGCATGTGGCCTGAGGCACTGAAAATTTTCACCCGAGATCTCAATGTTAGATTTCTCATGGGTAACCAAGACCTTCTTCCTGTAGAAGCAAGCCCTCAATGAGCTATGGTACATCTTAAACCATTCTTAATAACATATACCAAATTTTAAAAGCATACCGGTTGGCTGAAAAAGCACATGCAACCTCATCTTCTTCCTCCTTTGTAAGAGGAACAAAAGGTACCGATGGCACTTCCTGAAAGCCATAGTAAGACTTTGTCAATTGCACTAACATTTAGACTGCTTCTTATGCCTTGAGAACACTGGCATATTGCTATGCATTAGTCATAAAAATTGAGCATAACTAAATAAAGAACAACACACGGCTTAATAAGAATTATATCCTAAACAAACAAATATATAAAGATGGGCCAGTTAACAAGCTTTCACCTCTATTAGTTCCTTCTTTGGGAGCAACAAATTAAACGTGGACTTGAGCTTCTCAGTAAGTTGAATCTCAAGGCTCAGCCTATTAATCTTATCTGTTCGCTTAACAACAGTCTCAAGCAACTTCCTGTAGGCATGAACACTTGAAAGATCATATTCCGGACTCAGGGATAAAGTGTCGAACACCTTTGCAGCACTGACCACATTCAAATTACTGTTAGACAACTCAGAAACTACAGATGAAGTTGACTGTTGCTGAAGGCCACCATTTATAACCTTGGCATCCAAATGGTGGCCTTCAGCAACAGAGCGCAATTCTCGCCCATGTTCTTCTATAAAATGAACCTCTTCTACACCTGAATCTTGAGAAACCGCATCCTTGTGACTATCACGTGGGTGATTTTTAAATAACACACAGCCCCCAATATCGTTACGAACATTCTCATTATTAGAATAACCATAACCACCACTAGGCTTGAAGCTCGAACTGGTGGAAAAATCAAACTTACGTGGTCTAAACGGGGCGTGAATCTCCCTATTAAACGGCTGCTTAGCTTCGGGGTACCGGGAAATTCTTGAAACCATACTAGTCGATTCGGTGTGGTTGTGTGTCATGCGTGACAGTCTGGGTCTTTTCGATGGATAATTGTGATTCACGGTTAGGCAATGTTGGGGGCGTTTACCGTTGCTCGTTATGACAGCCATTGATTGATTCAGAGCTCTAGAAACGCATAATCCATTCAAGAAGAAGCATGTCAAGTAAGAATTGAGAAATTTGGGGATTAAGCAAAACCCTAAACGAAACGCAGAAACCGTTACTTGTGTTGATTTGTTGACTAAACTCCGCGCCGGTTCCCCTGACTGAGGAGGGAAGGTTTCTTTTTGTTTTTTAATATATGCTTTCGCGGCACAAACAGCAGCAAATCTTTTTCTTTCAAAATCTTTTTCTTTCAAAAATTTTTATCTTTCTTTTTCTGTCAATGTGAGTTTTTTTTTTTTTTTTTCTTACGGCATATTCAACGATTTGTTATGACGTCATTACATCACTAATTGTGCATGATTCGATGTAGGCGCCTCATGGCAATACTGTTTGTCACCCACGCTTTACAATTATTTTGAATTTTTATTACTTTCATTACTTTTAAATGATTTTGTCTTACTAATTTTTTTTTTTTCCTTTTTCTTCATTTAATTTGAATAAAATAATATATGCTAATCAGATTATATCACGTGACAAAGAATTGAATTCAATTCACCAACTGATGAATCAAAAAATATTGTAACAGTAATAGGTAAAAGTTAGGATAATTGTGATGATATTCTATAACGTGATTGTATTCCATAAAATATCAATGCTGTTTTTCTTTTATTTTTTTCTTATGAAAAATTTAGGGCTATGAGAATAAATTGTATACCTGATAATAGAATTGAAATTTCATTTATAAATAAAAAGTATTGAAAATGCTCACCAAAAAAAAAAGCATTGAAAAAAAGTGTTAAAATCATGTTACTTACATCAAATGGCGATATTCTGATTGATGCATGAGAACTAAGCAGATTAATAAAGTAAGAGCATGTTCGATCCTCCTTATTATTATTTTTTGGAAGAGTTTAAAATTTTAATTTTGGATTCACTCAAATCGGATTAGTACTAAACGATAAACCTTTTTTTTAAAAAAAAACGTGTTACTTACAGAGATGACGAGGGTAAAGTTGGGTTGTGATTATACTCGCCTTTAGGAAGAAAACTTTATGTGCCCAAACATATTCTTGCATCGAAAATAATTTGATTTCCATACTCATATCCAATGTTACTAAACTGTTTGATAGTCAGATATAATGAGTTTCATATTGGTTGTTAACAGATTAAGTAAAGTGGATATAAGTGAATGAATCCATGACGCTAATACATTAAGGTTTTGGGTTGAGATATAGGGTCAGATTCACTTTTTACGATTAGTGTAGCTTAGTCTATAGGTGGCATTACTCACTATGCTTCCTCCAAACCCGCCTAACAATAATATCAGAGTCGGATTGAGCTCGAGTTAGCAAGATGTTTGATTAGGAGGCGAGTTGAGTACTTGGCCCCTGCGGTACTCGATTGAGGGGGGGTGCACACTATCTATATTAAAAACAAAACGACGTCATTTTAGGACAGAAATCAAGATATTTTTATAATTATAAATTATTTTGGGTTATAATAGTCTTTCTCATTATAATTTTTTAATCCAAAACAATGTTGTTTTGGAAGTGAATGTATATAACTTATCTACATTCACTGTGAAAATATTAAAACCTTTTAAAAATCAAGTGGGACCTGCATTGTTTGTGTCAGCTGCAATTTGTGTTGTTCTCTCGCCGCAAAAGAAATATAAATCCCTTTATTCATTTGTCTAAAAACAGTAAAATAGTGGTTTAAATTTGCAAGTGTGACTTCTCGTAAAATTCTTATGCTACTCTTCATTTTAAAATAGGGTTGCTTTTTTCTAAAGTTATTTTAGATAATCTTTTTTAATATTCATCGAATATTATTTTAAGACAGAAATTGTGGTGTATTTGTAATTTTAATTTATTTTAAGTTTATAATAATTTTTATCATTCTAATTTTTCAATCTCAAAATAACATTGTTTCAGTGAACATAGAACAAAATTATATAAACCAACATTAGATATTTTTTCCCATTATACTTAAATTACTCATAATTCATTTTAAAAGGTTCCCCTTTTTTCTTATAAAAAAAATAATTATACTAGAGACGTTAATTTATCACTTGAGATAAAAAAAGATGTTATAAACAATCTTCTTTGACTTTCAATTTTGTAAATTAGTCTTGAACATTTAGATATCACACTTTTAAAGAGATTTTGTTGGTTATAACTCTACATAGTTACAAAACAGCGATATTAAGGCCTATTTGGTGTGATGTATAAGCTTATACTATACGTTATGACATTTTCAGTTATTTGGTGTGACCATCGTATAGTATAAGCTTATACAGCAGGACTCCTTTATACATCAAAATAATATATAACTTAATCCGGCCTAGAAGTGGTGGATTATGTCCCGTGCCCCACTAGCGCGTACCTATGCTTTGCAGTTTTTTTTATTATAATTGTCATTATTATATTATTAATTTGATGTCAATTTTTTTTTATTTCAATTTCATAATGACACTTTATAATTACAAAAACAATATAACCATGCATATAGAGATTTTGTCAAAAGCAGCAAACATTTTTATTAGTTTAAAATAAAAGGTTACATTATAGCCGTTTGTTTGGGGTAAGAAAATAAAAACACAACGGTAAAGATATGTCATAGAAAGATTTTTTTTTTTATATTAATTAATTGTTGCCTCATGATAAAGGATGAATAATATTAATTACTTAAATATTATAAAAGTTAACAACATTGGCTGAAAGTGAACCAAAACAAAACAGAAAATTAAATCAAAGGGATGACTTATTTTGATCCTTGCAGTCAATCTTCTTTTGCAGTATATGTTGCCATATGTTTTGCAGCACTTCAAGTGGAAGATGTTTAATTAAATAGTCACATGCACCATGCATCACACCTTTCATCACTTGCTTCTTATCTCTGTTTCCTTCCTGACAACACTAAGAGCCCGTTTAGATGAGCTTTTTTTTCTTCAAAAGCTGCTTTTTTTAAGAAAAAAAAGCACTTCTCGAAAAAAGTCTGTTTGGATGTCTGCTTTTAAAAAAAGCAGAAGTCATAAAAAAAGCCAAAAACTTACTTTTTTCAGAAGCTAAAAATTTTAGCTTCTCAAAAAAGCAGAAGTCAAAAGTCAAATATTTTTTTCAAAAATCAAATATTTTTTTAAAAATCTAAATAGCTGTAACTTTTATAAAAAGTACTTTTAAAATAAGGAAGTGATAAAAAAGACTTTTAAAAAAAGTGAATACAAACGGGCCCTAAATCTCGACAGAAAAAGCAATAACTTAAGTTGACATAAAATTCATTGCATAATTGTTAGGGAACACATTTCTATCAAGCTCGATTTATCTCTAGCATTGGGATAGAAAAATTAAAACAAATTGAATTTGAAATTTGAAAAAAATTATCAATTAAAATATTAATAATCTCATAATAAAGAGAAGTAAATCTCAAGTTGAATAAATGCTAAGAAAGAGTGTTTCAGCTTAGCTTACTAATGACAGGCAGGTCCATTTTGAGTCCTGCAATCTCAAGAAGCTTAAATCCATCCATGTGTATCATATTTACATCACTAATAACAAGATCAAACTTGTTTTTGCTTTCCCTCAACATTTCTAGTGTCTTAAGTGACTCAGTAGTTGGAGTAACTACAAAAATCATGAATCAGATGAGATTAAAGACCTCTTCAAATATCAAAGTAGATAAACTCACACAAATAACAAAAACTTAATCAGAATGGTGGAATTTATAGTTTTGACAGTACCATAACAATCTAGGAAAATAAATTTTAAAAAATGTTTCAGTTTTTGGAGAATTATGAAACACTTGTCTTGCGTAGAAAGCAAGTCAATGTTAAAAATAAAGAAAATTATAAACCGATGCATATATAAGTGACCAAACAAAGTATCCATGAACAAATCCTTGGATCAACTCACACAAATAACAAAAGCTTAATCAGAATGGTGGAATTTATAGTTTTTACAATAATGTAACAACCCACTAAAATAAATGTAAAAAAAAAAAATTAAATTATAAAAAAGTTTCAACTTTTGCAAAAAGTAAGAAACACCTGTTTTGTGTAGAAAGCAAATCAAGATTAAAAATAAAAATAAAAAGTTATAAACTTATATATATATATATATATATATATATATATATATATATATATATATATATATATAGTGACCAAACAAAGTATACATGAACAAAGCCTCTAAAACTAGAAAGAGGCTACAAAATATATATTTAGTCCATCACAATTGAAAACATGTTTTAATTCATGACCCCAAGACAATTAGCAATGCATATTCTGATTAAGCAAATAAAAGGTGACAAATCATGATAGTGGCATGTGCGAAGTATCTTCTCTTGAGAAATACTTCATTGTCATTAACTACCAGAATATGCATTCCCACTAAGAAATGGTCTTCTATCTGAACAATATTTTTGTGGTCCGGGTGAAAAAAAAAATTGATGAGACAGAGATAAGAGAAAGAGAGAAAAAGTTGAGGAGAGAGAAGGGAGGACATTTTTTTTGTTCAAGTATCAATTTTTAGTGAAAAGACCATGGTAGTCTTGGAATATATTAAAAAATTTCCTTCTGCCTCTTTTTTATCTACCAAATGATTCTCCATGGTCATCTAGAGTCAAAACCAAATAACTGTATGAGAAAACAATCAATGAAGTTAACATTTTTACAAATGCAACACAAGTTGAAATCAGAAATCATAGAGCAAAATGCATAATACAAATCTTTGGTACTGGAGAGAAAGTCTCTACCTCTTTCTTAACACTCCAACACAACAGTAATACCAATTACAATAGTAATTTTACCCTTTTTATATTGTGGTAGGGGATCAAGACCTTGGTTCTTGGTCCTCCTAGGAGATTGATCGACAAGGTATCAGTTATTTGCACAAATGAGATTTGACGAACTTTTATCTGGAAAGATTTTTGATGGACTTCAATTTTTCTTAAATTGCAGATAATTTAAATTTTTTTTTTCATAAATGGTTATAGTCAACTTCAAGAGAAATTCCATTTATTTGTTTAAATTAATGTACTTTCCATAATTAAATTCACGGATTTATGTCTAAAAACTTAGCCAACATAATTTTTTCAAAAAAAATTAGCCCATGATTCTTGTTAGCTAAATATAGATACTAACATTGTATTGTCTCCTCAAACCAATCAAAAAAATGAAAACTTCCAAAGCAACTAATCATATGTACATTCCTATTCCTATGCCCTATTATACTGTTTTGCAAATTTCAAATACCAATAATGATGTTGAATTTAATCGCCCCTGTTAATTAACGGTAAGTAAGTGACTACCAATTTGAATTTTTTTAATTACCTATTAATTAGTACATTATCTGTGCGTTGTACGGAGAAAAAAAAATAGTTATGGAGCGGGTTACATTGCCACATAACTTGTTGGAATTATTATGGTCCTTTGTTTCAAAAATATTTTCATCAATATCATCTTACTCCATATAAATTGTATTTAAGTGATAATAATATTTTATCATTAAATTCAAAATTCATATTAAATTTAAATGACCCAAATAATAATTAACAAAAAATAATTCTTCTTTGTATGGTAATTTTTCAAAATCTCTGTAAATTAAAAGTCATTAAATTTATTTTCAATAATGATAATTCGATGATTATTTTTCTTTTTGTTTCCTATTTTAATGAAAAAGTATCAACATGTAAATAATTATTTTCAAAAATTGACATTAAATTAGCATTATCATTTTGACTTAAATTAAAAATTAAACATATATTAAATTTATTGAGTCAAATAATAATTAATAATATAAGTAATTTTCATTTATTTGATGATTTTTCAAAATCTCGCTAATTCAAAAACTTCAAATATATGGTCAATAACATTAATTTAATAATTGATTTTAGTTGTAATTGTCAAAAATTAAACACAAGATATATCCTTTTAGTTATAAAGCATTGCATATGAAAACAATCTCTAAATCATTGATTTTATTTTAGGATAGGCATCATGTTACTAAATTTTAGTGATAGGCAATTGTTTTCACATATAAACCTAAAAAGTGAGTGCATGTCTTATAATGGGTTGATTGTTTTGATAAAAAAAATCTCTCATTAGGTTCGAAGGCTTGGGGAAAGAAGAATTTGTTGGCCCAGACTAATTGTTGTTAGTTAGCTTTTTTGTTTCCGTTGTTCTTTATTTTATAAAAAAAACATTTATTATTATTTTTTGTAAGCAAAAAAACATTTATTATATTAAAAAAACATTTATTATTTTAAAGTATACAACCGTGTTTAATGCATATTTGTTAATTTTTTATGTTCTTTATCTTTCATAAAATTTCCTTAATCTCATTTCTCTTAATATCTTGGACTATGTAGCACGGATACTGACACGTGACACGACACTCCGACACGTTAATTTTAAAAAAATTTAGATTTCGACACGTTAGGACACGTTTTGATATTAAATAATATTTTTAATTTATGTAGTTTATATTATATTTAATATTCAATAATTTAAAAAAAATAAAACTAAACTTATAATATTCATCAATTTTAAAAAGAAACATAAGATATCCCAAATATTTATATTAAACTCAATAAAATGGTAATCGTAATCCAATGAATCTAATAGTTGGAACTAAAAACTCAACACAACGAAACCTTTGAATCTTTTTTTGAATTTCTATAACACATGTTGAAGTGTCGGGGAGTGTCGGAGTGTCGGAGAGTGTCGGACACGGCACGTTAGAATTTTTGAAGTGTCGTGCTTCGTAGGTTGAGAGTATGAAAATATATAAAAAATTAATAAATATATACCAAAATACGATTGTTTTATTTAAAATAATGTAAATGTCCCATGTTTTTGCATATAAACTATGGGTTTTATAATTCTCATTCAACATGAGAATTCAAATTTTCCTACACACCCTTCGATTTCCGTGCTGACATGGGTCCTACATATAATTTTTTCTAACACATGGGTCCCACATGCTTTTTATCTCTACAACATGAGAATTGAATTCTCATTCAACATGAGAAAATCAAACCCCATAAACTATTGTTTAGATAACTTGACAAAATTAGCATTAATTTTTCATTATTATTTTAACATTAAATTCAAATTTAGTATTAAATTAAAAATTGATATTAGATTTATTATTCAAATAATATTTAACACCACAAATAATTCTAATTATTCTAATGCAATTTCTTACTATCCTTACAAATAAAAATATATATCAAATATATTACTCTAATAGAAAAAAGACAATTGATTTTTTTTTTTTTCATTTTTCGTCCAAAATATCTATTGCTTTAGAGCATTTTCTTATAAAAAAATAGGAAACAAACAAAAATTTGTGACTCCCTCAGATTATTTAATAATAATAATAATAATAATAATAATAATAATAATAATGATAATTTTTTATTTTATTTATTAAAAAAATCCCAAAATGTGTGGTTATAATTTATTTCATATACAATATATAATTTTGTGTTTGTTTAATAGTCATACCTATTATTGATAAACCATTAACAAACAAACTCCAAAAAAAAAAATCACTTGAAAATTATTACAAACTACGCTACATAAAACATAATATAATTGTAAATTGGGTTCGCTTTTTCTGCAGTTACTTCAGATAAGTTATCTGCAGTAAGCCCAATACGACGTCGTTTTGGGGCGAAAATCATGGTGTTTTTATAATTTTAATTTATTTCAGGGTTATAATAGTCTTTATATTTGTAAATTTTTAAGATTTCAATACCAAAACGACGTCGTTTTGGAAATAAATGCAGATAAGTTGTCTGCATTAACTGCAGAAAGTAAATTATTGTAAACAATACTTCAGTAAATATAATACAAATTATAAATTATTACAAACTATACTCCAAAAAACATAATATGATGATAAATTATTATAAACAACACTCCAAGAAATATAATTTTATAATTATTATAAATTATAATTTTATAATACAAATTATAAATTATTAACAATGTAACACCTAGTTTTAACATTCCTTAATAATATTATTATTCTTACTTTATTGGAGTAAATTGATCGTTTATTGACCTTAGCAATTGCTTTCAATATTTCTTTTATAAATTTGTTTTTTCTGTAACTGAATATTAGTTTGGAAACATATTTGCGTCAAAGTTTCTAAAGAACTATTGATTAATTGTTTAAATAAGAGACATTAAACATAATCAAATAAACCTTCACATATATTGATCTTGATCCAAAACTAAACCCCATTACATATATATGGATTCTAATAACCAAATGTCAAATCTATTGAGTTTTTTCTTATAAGATATTGTTTTGTTTTTTCAAGATCCGCCAGAAATAGGATAGAAAATTAGAAAGCATTGCATAAGAAAACAATCAACCCATTATAGTAACAGAATGGTAGTCCATATCACTAAAATTTAAAATAGAAAAAATAAATTTAGAGAGAGATTATGTACCACGTTGCAAATATTTAAATCATGAGAACAAATAATTTAATATTACTTACTCTCAAGTTTTGATCTTGAACATGCACTCACATATTTAAATCAAGCATGTAGCACTTGAACCAATACCGGTTATTTTAATCTACTTTATCATACATTTAGTTAGGAAAGCTTGCAAATTTAAAGCTGAGGGGCCGAGGGAAGTGATTTTCGAAGATCACAAATTCCACCATTCACATGATTCAGATCAATTAATATCAATATGACGAATACGGTTCTTGTTCAAAATAAAAATAAAAAAACATTCCCAATCATCCATTTCGGTTCAGACTACCCATATTTGGAAGAGTTTCAAAGGTTACGTTGACAAAGAGAGTCCTCAATATTCGAGTCAACACTACACAATTATGATTAAACGTAATTATAGAAGCTAATGATACACAATCGCCATGGTTTAGGGTTATTTTTATCTCATACATCATCCCCCAGGTCATAGTCTACAAGTAAAACCATTTCAAAAAGGGAAAAAAAAAAAAAAAAAATTAAAAATGGGACATCTAAAGCGTACATGATGCCTTGCTCATATAATGGAGGAGATGGCAAAGAAAAATGGTTTATAGTAAACTGATCACATGTTTTTTCATAAATTAACATGCAACTTCATGGTTCTCAATTTTTATCATGTACAATGAAGGCTTTAACCATCGTTCATCTCCTGTAAGATTAGACAAGATAGAGGAATTGTATCATTTAGAAAAGGAAAAACTTTTCTTTCTCAAACCATTAGCATTATCAGCTATGGCATGCAATGAACTTGGAATTTTACCTGTATAATTCAAACAAGCTGCACAACAGCAATGACCCTTAGGGCCCCATTTTGGAGAAGATCACCAAGTTCATCAAATAGCAAAGCAGTTCGCCAACCCCATCCTTTAGGAGCTTTAGGTAGAAGAGTGCCTGTTTGTTTAAAGCTTCCAAACACCATCATTTCCCTCTTGGATGGGCAAGTCAACTGAATGTGAAAGGCAAAGCAAACCCAGAATTATTAACCAAAATGAAAGAATATCATGAAACGCAACAAATAATTAACGCAGTAATTCACTACTGATATTACCTGGTAGCGTGCAGTCACCTTTTCACGCGAGTCAACATACATATGTACCTGATAACACATTTCAAAGATATACCATGAGTTCTGGTCTAACATCTAATTGAAGATTTATAGCTACAGTTATTTATTGGCAATCAGCTAGCAAGTATATATGCCATTGCCAGGCCATATAATCATATTTTATAATAACAAATGAAAAAAGGTGCCATACTTACCACTAAAAGCATTACTCTCGGTTATTAATAAAATAAAGCATTTCACATTTAAAAACGTAATCTAGTTCCAAACTATCTTTAGGCCCAGATGATTTAAATACAAAAAAAGTCCTGCTAACCTTTCTATGTATATCAGTTATCTCTGCCTTCCGACGGTGAAGAAACAACCCTGCATCAACATTAAAATAAGATCCCCAAAAGATTTTCTGTATTTAATATTAACATTTATTCACGTCCCAACAGTAAGAATTTTGATGTATTAAAACATTACCAAGGGTACGCCGTCCCTGGGGGTCTTCATCATTAAAAGCCTGTACACTGACCTGAAGATTTAAACAAATAAACTCTTCATACCAGGACATGCAAAATCATCTTAGATGAATATAATGATTAATTGACTTCCATGTACCTTCCATAAAGAACCAGCATAGAAAAATTCTGGAGAATGCTTGACCTGGCCATCACCAAGCCTATGCACATCCTCAAAATGCACACTGCAAAACCAGCAGGAATTTACAGAACATTTAAATAAATTGATGAAGCTTAGTACCCAAGAACTGGGAACCTCAAAGATAAAGAAATACCAACAGAAGCAGCAGGAGTATGACTAAATGTATAGAAGTTATGGGATAAAACAACTGATACAGAAATAACGAAAAAATAAAACAAAATAAAATTGCGAGAAGCCCCGTAAAATCCCAACCAGATTGCAAGACACCTTCCATGCATTCAAGAAATAGCATAGGTCATAAAATATTAGACATGTTAAATCCAATTTAAAAGAAGTATTGATCTAAAAAAGTCAAGAACACCATTCGTACATGGACGGTAGTTGGAGTCGGTGGCTCTCCTAGGGTTTCCTCATCTGGGATATGTATGTCTTCTCCTCATCAAAGCAGGGAGAATGGGAGAGAAGAGGAAGATGATCCACAAACTATATGAGGATATCGATATTTGATGCATATGAGGTTTAAGGAAATCTAAGAAGCCCTCCTAAATAGCATCAAATCAACAACCAAGTTCTGGTAATGAAAATGTCAGCAGATAGCCGTCCCAATGAAAAACAAAAAAGAGAAAGAGAAGAGATGCGAATATGAAAGATACTTATATTGTGAATAATAACTGAGGAGGATTACTAGATCTAATTGACCCAACACAAACTTGTGGCATTGTGAATATGTGAGCCGGGGCACAAAACCAGTCCATATGACAATGATCAACATATACCCTACTAACTTTAACAATTGTCAATAATTGCAAAGAGGTTAACTTACCCAAAGCGAAAAGGAGGAAAATGGTTTAAAGGTGTTTTCAAATCTAGTGATATAGAAGAACTGTTGGCATTCTCCCATTCTATACCAACAGTATGCTCTGGTGTCTCTAACATCTGCATGGGAATGCCACCAGTACTTGCACCGCCAGCAGTAGATCCAGACATGCTGCTTTGCAAGCCCATTTCATATCCTCTTTGTGTTAGCTCTGTATGTATGTTTGTTCCGTTACTCCCTCCTTGACTTAGCCCAACCAAAGCTGTCAACCCATCCCCAGGAAGTTCTCCATTGTGGTCAGCCCGTGTGTCTGAATCATCATTGACTGCAGATTGAGGGTAGTTTCTGTTGCTTACGCCAAATGGTACACGAGAAAAGACAAAACGTGTAGGAGGCAAAGCAGCTGCTGGAACAAACGTAGTTCCACGGCCAATTCCTGCAAGCCCATCAATAGCACCTCTAACATGTACCCGCACAGGTCTGACAGGGCCATTTCTTTCACCAGGAGAAGATTCAGCAACATATATATTTCCCACATTCCCAGCCATATTGTTCTGATTATGTTCTTGCATGTAAGAACCAGTGGTAGAAGCTCCATGTGAAAATGCAAATTGCTTCTGGCAAGTGCAAGCCATACTCATAAGGGAACAAACTTTGCACGTATCAGCAGCAATTTCTTGCACCCTCTGACTAAGAAGCATCTAAAAAAGCCATAAAGTTTAAAACACCAAAACAATAATGTCAATAGCATTTCACAACCAATAATTTCTGTACCAAGAATAGTAATTTCTACACCAAGTTTAATGTCCTATATATTGAATGATTGATCTGTGCAGAGATTGAGGTTGTAATGTATCTAAATACCATCAGGAATATATGCTTTTTGATCAGTATACTGAAAGTTTATATAAACTTAGTCTGTTTTAGAGGCACAATGAAAATGTAACTTGAAATTATGTAAGCATTCTTTGAGATGCCAAATGCAAAAGTAATTTCAATAGACAAATTAATCTCAGTCCAACCTGCAACCAAAGACCATCATTTACAGCTTTGCAAGGGAAACCCAACTCTTCAAGTTGCTTTCTAACAATTACAAGTGCGTCAAAAGACATATTGCAATATAAAAGAGAATCCCCTTCAAATATATTAAGAAATGCATTGTATTCATCTCCATGACCTCCAAAATTTCCTCTGGGATGAGCTTTAAGCTGTCTTCTACCAGCAACCTGGCCTCCCCATGAAAACAAAGGCGTTCCATATCTTCCCCAATCACTGGATGTGAGCCCATTACAAGAATTCGATGAAAAGCAATGACTTGATTGATCCCTAACTAAGCAACTATTGTTATCCAAATTGTAGCAAGATCCTTCAGCAGAAGGCCCTTCAATACCCACTCCAGTGGCTCCCAGACCAGTTGCTCCAGCATCAAGAGGCATCTCAACATAACTTGATGTTCGCATCCCATCTGTATCAGACAATGCATTACCCAATGAAGGCCCTTCCATGTCACAAGGATGGCTTGCATTCAGGTTTGATGAACTGGCAAATGAAGCTTGTTGAACCCGTTGATTGGAAACAGAGACTCCATGGTTGCAGTCTGCCACAGAGTCTGCAAGCTCAACTAAAAGATTAGGAATGCTAGGGTCCTTTAGATCACTTTTAAGACTCATTTTCCGTATATCAGTTTCCAACCCCGTTTTAGGGCAGCTATCAGTTACACTTTTTCCCTTAGTGTTATCAGAATCAGAATGAATACCAGTTGCAGACTCAGAACCAGAAATTCCAAGCACAGGACGTTCGACCTTACAGTGGGCACCTTTTGCCAAGAATGTGTGCAAAGCCAGTTCAAACCTTTTTATGAAGTATTAGAGAAGTGTTAAGCAGTTTACGAAACTTAAGCTGTTAACCACAAAACCAAAATAAAGGCTCAGGAACCACTTACCGTTTCTCTTCACTGGGTATCCAAAGATCGTTAGAAGTCAGTAATACATGCAATGTTTGAGATGAAAGTTTAGGAAGCACCTGCAACAAGAAAATGCTGTTTAATCCAACTTAATCTTTGTATATAAATATATAATCAAGAACCAGAACTACCAAAACCACCAGATGCAAGCATGGGCTTTTATTTTCCTCATTACCTCTTTCAATTCCATGCCACCACTTTGACAGAGGTAGCCCCAACAGGCAGTTCTAACACGCTCCCCATGAATGCCATAGTCTTGGTTCTCCGCAAACACCTAGCTTACAAACATACACCACCAATAACTAACCAAAGAAATTGTACAGTATTATTTAAATTTCACAATGAGGCTATATGAGCATCTAGATTGCTGAACCTGATAAGCCAAGAAGTTTGAAGTCCACAGCTCAGATATAATGAAATCTGTACATATTGCACATAAATCCTGCAGAAATGTACAGATACAACAAATGAAAAATATTGCAAAAACTTAAAAAGCAATTTACCAGGAACTAATAGAATAAATATATAAATGGTTAAGAGAGGTCCAACACAACTTTAATATTTAATGTTATCGTAACTATGGGCTTCAAGTCATTATGTAAATATCATACCTGAAGATCAAGAAAGGAAGCAGCAGCAAGAACACGAAATGCATTATTATCATTAAGCTTAGGATAGTGCCCATATAGATATGCCAAAGCCATTGCAATTGCCTCATCATTAACATTCTTATCATCAACATGCAGAGTCACAATAGGAGCACTGGCTTCTTTCCAAGGCCCATGAAGCATGTTCCTAACAGACACACAACAGAAAATAAATAGTAATGTTGTCAGACAAACAAAATAAATACTTTACTATAAGCCATTATACAGTGTGCGTGCATTCAGTAATGGCTACAAGCCTACAACATAAAGCTACAAGCAAAAGCAAAGAGTTTAGGCATACAAATTACATATTCATAAGCCAGAGCATGAAAAAAGATTGAAAATTTCTTGTATATTTGTTTAAAGTCATACAAGGTAAAATATTTCACTCGTGTCACTAATTCAATAGGGCAACAACTAAGGACGAGAGAATCAATGAAATTATATTTTTTAGGGTGGGAAAAAAAGGACGGGCAACAAAACTAAGTATTAGGAATCAATATTGTCCTCATGGATCTTGAGCTTAAAAGTTTTACATCTGACCTTCATTAATGCTGAACCTATCAGCCATACTCTTTTACCAACCATCATTACCCTTGTCCTAATTCCTCTCCATGAAGATACAGATAACAATTAAATTATTGAAGGGGCAGGTAAAAATGTTTAAGTTGATGGATTTAACCAAATTTCAATAATTTATTTTTTATAAAAAAAATGCAATTTTTAGACCAGAATAGTAACAGAATAGAAGAACCCATTAAAACTTGCTATTCAGAGGAAAAGAAAACAATGATTGGAAGCGGAAATTATAGGTAATTGTAAATGGGTACCTGAAATATGAACTGCGGGAGAGGATAAGACGATGGAGATGATAAGTGGAACCCATTGCATTGATAACGATATCGGAGAAAGAGCCGGAGTTGAAGCCTTCGATTTGGACATGCTCGCAGAGGGAAGCAAGGTTGCAATCGAGAGCACGCAACTCCGTGGTGCTTTGCGATGGTGGAATGGGGATTTTGATGTTGGGAATGGGTGCATCTTCGTGTTCATAGGATGGAGGGTTGTTTGGGTACTGAGCGTCGTCCATGCGCATGTCGTATAGTGGGGGTTAGCCTTTGTCGTTTGATAATGCAGCGCAGCAGGGTAGAGCATATCAAAGACACGGGTCATTATTGTCTTTTTATTTATTTATTTTTGGGTACAAAATTCATTATTGTCTTTGTGTCCATAACAATGACGACGAGATCACTGATGATTCTCCTTTTCATGCATTATAGGTGTGTGATGCACTGAGTAAAAGGATAAAAAAAATTATTGATGGTTAATTTCTAAAAAAAAGCATGTCATGATATATATATATATATATATATATATATATATATATATATATATATATATATATATATATATATATATATATATAGGGGCAGGATATTCTTACACTGGTGTAAGAGTTAGAAGTCTTACACTCAATCTTGACCATTGATCCACTTGTATCCAATGGCTCACATTACTAAAAAATTTGAGCTCTTAGATATAAATGGAATCAGTGGACAAGATTAAGAGTGTAACTTACACTGGTGTAAAATGATCATGACCCATATATATATATATATATATATATATATATATATATATATATATATATATATATTGACGATGCACGAGGGAAAAGAAAATCAGTTTGTCTGTCTCCTAAAAGTTAACGCAAATCGTAAAAGTATATGGCTGCATTTTATACAATTAAGATAATAAATGGTCTTTTCAATTACCATATCTAACTTTAACTATGAAGTGTTTGTTAGATTATTAAATGTATTAACTCAAATATTTGTCAACTCTACATGTATAAAAAGTTGGAGTTAGGTACCATCAAAGTGTTAGTTAGACATTAACAACCCTCCAAATCGAGCCCATTTGTCATCTCTAATTGTTAACATTTTATATCAACATGATTCATTAGACAATAAATATAAAAGGAAAGAAAACGTGTTGGCGGCCTAACACGCCCATTTGACATATATATTAGATGAAGAGTTAAAAAATATTTAAGTTATAACGTTTAATATTCTAACAAACACTTCATGGTTGACGGCCCAAATAGTATTAAAATAATAATATATTGCAAAATATTGAATGGTCATTCCTTTTAATTGAGTAATTAATAAAAATAAATTATTATTTTTTTGCTAGAATTTGTGGCCTTAGTATTTGAAACTTTACAAATTAGTATTTACAAAATTGAAATCAGATTTAAGAATTTAATTTTAAAAGATGAAGAGTAAAATTTTAATTTAATTATAAAAACGTGTTGGCGGGCTAACTCGCCCGTTTGATGGGCTGGCCCTTTAAGTGTATTTGAATTTTCTCTTTTTATATTAATTTTTAATTTATTTTCTTTTATAGCATGAATATGTCATTTCTTATTTTTTATAGCATGTATATTTTTATATTTTTAAATATTTTTTTATTTAATCTATAATTTTATATTAAATTTAAATTTATTATATATATTTTTTCCACGTTCCATTTATATTGGTACCATTGTACTGCTGTGTAGTCATAAGCACAGTTAAGAAAATTAGATTTATGTGTAACCGCAAAAACGCTCATAATTCAGCATGAGATGCAATGTTGGAATACAAATTTCATCCAATTTGTAGCAGTATATTCCATTTATATTGTTGTCAAAAAATTGAGAAATTTAAGACACATTGGTAAAACTTTGTTTTACATACAGGTGTTGGATACAGAAATTTATGCTAAACTAGAGATATTTCGTTTTACATTATTTTTATGAAGTTTGAACTGGACTGTAGATGAACACTAAAATTCTTGCAATTTGAACTGATTTTCAAAATTTCAAAATTTACATTACACCAACAGTATGAATTTCCCGACATATCCCACCACCTCGCCTACTCCCACTATCCCCAAGGACTTCTATAAGATCACCTACCTAGTGGCACCAGCATGGGCACCTTATATCACATACCACCAAGGTTCAGTCAGTAACAAGCATCCTTCACCTCTGCTCAGCTGTCGGCTCCATCATCAACTCCAACTTTTGACTTTGATGGAAAAGACACACTGAATTTCAACAATTGTCCAGAGAGAGCATGACCATTGACTACGGTGAGAATTACTGTTTCTTCACTATGGACATTCTTTGTGGCACTTGTTAAAATAACAGTCATCTCGATGTGATAAATTATATCTCATTTCGATCTTGTTCTATTATAGAGCACAAGGCCATCTCAACATCAGTAAGTGGTTGCCCGGCATAGAGTTGAAGCTGCCTCTTTTTCACAACTACTACTTTCTCGGCATGTGATATTATTTCTTCATTCAGTTCCTGCAAAACATTGGAAATATCCCTTAGGACATGCATATATCAAACATTATTCAACAGCCAACTAGAGGTTTATACAATTGGCCACTAAATGATAGTTTTCAATCTCCATATGCCTGGTTAAGGTGTAACAATGAGGCATGTCAGTTATATGTTAGTGCATATAAGGTTTTATTTGCTGAGTAAGATGAGATTATTACCTGTATTGACATAGGAACTGCATCAGCACTAAAATCACCCAAATCTTTAAAAAAAGATTCCAGTAGAAAACAGAAGTTGTAGGCATCAGCATGATCCTCAAAAGCAACAGTATAGGAATCATCACTTTGGTCCTGTTCCTTAGAAGTGAACTTTAAGCTATAGAGACCTTTTGGTCCTTCTCCGTTGGAACCTCTTTGCATGAAAATGACCTTCACCAATATAGATTGTGACTTCAGGGTCAGATGCAAATGGATACACATAGGGACAAGCATAATATCTAATGATGCTTTAACCAAACTCATGTCTATCTCAAGCACAACCAAAAGAATTCTAAAGTGTATTACATGAAAAGGTCCTACAATGCAGGATATGGACTCGGTCAAAGTTTTTAAGGATTAACCTCAGACAAAATTTTAAAGGGTTCCACAGCTTTAAGAATAACGAGGTTGTGAAGATTAAATAACGGTGTAGTATTAGGTAGATATGGTAGGTCCCTCTACGGTTAAGTACTTAAGCTACTGAAAAACAAGTAAACAAAAAGAATTTTCTTGCACATACTAGAACATAACGGAGGTTCAGCCACCACACATCAGTATTAGCGTTTGCTTGCTTAACTTTGACTCTCTTAGCCGCAGAACTTTTTTTAGCTAATCCATGTCTAGAACTGCCATTTAGACTGTGCACACCATCCTTTTCAAAAATTGGGCCAGTGTCCTGGTTTTCTTCCACAAAACCCTGAGAATTTTGTGTCCTCAATTCTTTTGACTGTATTACTTCAAGTGAAGATATCCCAAAACCAGTCTCCTGGACACCACCTAAACATATAAAAAATAACTCAAATTGTGCTAAATTTATTATAAACCAACCTATGTTTAACTGGTTACTTCTTGTAACAAGTAAACAGTTAAAACCACCAAAAACAAAAAATTGTCTGCATATTTCTTGTTCTGTTTATTCAAATTGAAATTGCAAGTCATACTAAAGTTTTTTACTGCCTTAATAATGAAAGTCGAACAATGATAGCACAAACAAAACTCTGGGGAAAACAAATGGCATTTCAAAATGTTTTACTCATATGAACAATGTAAGAATAACTATAGTCAAGGATTAGGAATTCAAATAAATGATAGATATGAAAAGACATTTAGAAGTTATAGATTGAAAACATTACCATTTTTACTGCTTTTAGTTTTAACTCCAACTTCTGTTTTCGTGTTTGGTGTCTCCATCTTTCCTTCCAAATTCTTCCCATGATTTATAATTGCCACGGATTCGTCATCAACAAATTTTCCTCTCTCCTCCGATGGAACACTAGAACTACTTTCCGGAGTAACAACATTTTGTTGAGTCAGTCGCTTGTCTTCATATAAATTTTGCGCATGATCAGTAGCATCACTTGCATAATTTTGAGCTGTACTTTTACCCCTACCTGCCGAGTCCCTCTTTCTTGCATCAGATGATCTACCATTTCGTGTCCCCGGAAAGCCCTTGGGAGTTTTTTCTACCTTAGCTGAAGGGCTTCTAAATTTAAATTTTTTCTTAAATATTAATGCCTCATTTCCCTGATTCACATTCTTATTGTCATCCCTAGCAACTCCAGCTGCAGAATTTCCAAGAGTATTGATCTTTAACGCTGCTGAACTATCCATATTACTATTTACACTATTCTGCAGCTTCAATAAGCGTGCACCAATCTCTCTCTCAATATCAAGTCTATGACTAGAAACAGTGCTTTCATCATCAATTTCAGGATCCTCATCCTCTTCCTCTTTCTTTTCTAACTCAATTCTCCGAGCTTCCCTTGCCATTAACTTAATTTCCTCGATTTTCTTTTGCATTACAAGTTGGTCCTCCACATCAAAAACATTGCTAGCACCAGTAACTGGCTTAGTTTTCCCATTCCCATTGAACAAAGTGTTCCTCTTTTCCCTTCCATTTATCTCCAAATCCCCATCTTTCTGGTCGGAATTATAATTTCCCAGAATCCAAACGGAATAAATCGACTGAAACACAAAAGCCCCAACCAAATACATACCACCGTATTTGACGATAGTCGTGGCAGAAACGTCGCCAAAAACATCATTGTGTTCGGCAGCGACCTCAGAGACTTGTAATTCTTCCAATTTATCAGGTTCTGCATCAGCAGCGGCTACAGCAATATCTTCGCCGTGCGTCTCGTCAGCGGGAATCTGGACACAGAGGTCGCATTCTTCTTGGGGGAAGAGGATTGGCTGTGGTGGTACAAAAGGAACGATGGGTTTAGTTAGGGTTTTAAGAATTTTGGGTCGCAAATAGTTTTTCCTGTGCCTGAGTTTTGATGAAACTAGTATCACAGAAGGTGTTCGTCTGCTACTCGAAGGTGCAAACAGGGAGAAGACACCGCAATGCGCACTCGCCATTGCCATTGGTGCGTTTTAAATTTTCAATTTTGGATCAATGTCTATGGATAGGTTAGTCTCCAGTCTCCATGGCTGCAATTGTAAGAAGAAGAAGGAGCTTGCGTTCAGTTCAGTTCACGTTAGCTTCTTCCCGGGCCTGGGCCTGGGGGCGTGTCATTTCGGCCCAATTTACTTACCGAGTTTTCTAGACAGGGACAAAATGGGAAAGAGCTGAATTGCATTTTTCTTACCTTTGTTTTGTTTTATTTTATTTTCAAAGGGTTTGTTTTTTCTAAAATTACTTTAGATAACTTTATCTAATGTTCATCGAAAAGACGTCATTTTGTGGCTGAAATCATAGTACTTTTATAATTTTAATTTATTTTAGGGTTATAATAATCTTTATTATTTTTATTTTTTTTATTTTTCAATCTCAAAATAACGTTGTTTCAATGAATATTAGATAAAATTATCTAAAACAACATTAGATACTTTTTCTTATTTTTAAATTAGGTTTACATAAATAGTTATTTATTATCTGGTTTTTTCATATTACATGAGAATTAAATTATCATGTTGATAAATTAGAAGGTCATGAAAATTGAATTAGAAATTCAACATAAGAAAATGTTTTTCCCCGCAATTCTCACGCTTATTGTAAATTTCTATAAAATGAAAAAATAAAAAAGATAATAGTGAATAGTCACAGTGTTGGTCTCGGAGCGCACAACACAGAACAGTGTTTCAGTGTGACAAGCACCGCATGGCGTCAAATCCGAAGACGTTGGTGTCTGTCTCTGTCACTGGTACCGCCGGAGAGTGCCCTCAAAAGCTGTCTCTTTCAGGTTCTGTTCCTATCCGAGCTCCTCCTACACTTGATGATGATGATTCTGAATTTGATGTTTCGAGTAATGTTGCTCTTTCTGATGCTGGCTTTGACTCTGACGATTTCCAAACGGCAAGCCCTTTGGTTACTGACCCAGAATCAGATTATGTTTCTCAAGAAGAAGTTGATTTTGAAGTTGGTGAGCGTGCCCCTCTTGTGCACGTACAACTATCTCCTATGCATGCTGCACCTTCGAGGGTTATGCCCTTTGCCCATTTGTCTTCCTATGATGATGACGACGACGACCACGATGAAATGTTGAGTGTTGTGAGAGTGCAAGACAACGTTGTTGGTGCACCCAGAGAAGAAAATGCTGAGGGTTTGATGTTTATGGACTCGTTACATGTTAGCCAATCGTTGCTTGCAAACGAGTTGACATTTTTCAATGGTATTATTTCGGATAATTTTGTTGAAGCTGAGAATGACATTGCGATTATTAGTACTGACAAGGATTTGGTTGTGGAAGAGCATGGTCTGGACCAAGTTCTGGGAAATAAGGTAGCTTATGATGAATACTCTTTTGTAACCGATATAGATGTTATGTCGCTGAATTCACAAGACAAATTGAATGATGAGCAATTTAGCAAGGTAAGAATGGTATTAAATGAATTGGAGGTGGAGAAGGATGACGTGAAACTATGTGGTGTAGATAGAAATGAGGGAATTATGGTTAAGTTGACTGAGGCTGACACCGTAGTGCAAAGGAAGTTGGAGGTTGCCACCCGCAAGAACACTGACATGGTGGAAGGAACTTCTATTATGGTTGGTGACACCAGCTTATTGAAGTCCAATGCTGAGGATTATAAAGACAGCTTAATGCCCGAACATAATACAAGTGTTAACTATCCACAAGAACAAAATTCCCAAATGCATAGTATGACAAGTGAACCTTTATCAGATGCATTTGCTGAAAATATTGAATATAGTACAACAACTCAATGGACTTCAGCTAATGGAAAGGAAGGTTTTGCTTCTGATCAAGAAAGTGGGTGTGAGAATCTGGTAAGCATAACTAAATCTGTGATGAATTCAAAAACTAAATTGCATGATACTTCTGCAGGTTTTGAATCCAATGATGATGCTTGTGAAGGTAACAAAATTCAGAGAGTTGAGTCTTCTGAACTTTTTAACCCTACACTCCTTCAAGAGTGTACATATTTGGAAAACGGTTTGTCTAAAACCATTTTAGGTGTTAGTCAAGAAGATGAGCTGTTTTGTGACAACCATTCACATGAAAATGTGGAAAGGCTTAACTACGGAGACACTGCAAAAAAAGAAGCTACCGTTGATTTAAACACAGTAAGTCAAGAATCGAACAGAGATAGTTCTACTTCGGATGGAGATGTGGAAGGGTTGATGTCAGTTGGTCTGGAGCAGTTCAGGGAACAAATTTCAGCTCTCTCTATTCTTTTGGGTTCAAAAGGTTCTCGAAAGAACTCTCAAGAAGAACAGATTGTCAGGAGTTCACATGGAAAAATGAACTTACCAAAGGATGATGCGAAAAGTCAATCAATTTATGTTGATACTGCTGGTGAATTAGATGCCAACACAGTTACATTCACCTCTGCTGATGAATCCAGTGTTATCTTTAACAAAGATCCTGCCAGTTTTAGTTCCATACCAGATTGTGATGCTCAAGCTGGATTCAAACACAATATAAGTGAAAAAGAAAAGGAAAAAATACAGAAAGTACAGACCGTAAGTGTGAAATTCTTGAGGCTTGTCCAGCGAATGAATCTATCTCTTGAAGATTCTTTGGTTTCAAAGGTTTTATGCAGGTTGGTTGCTGATATTAGAAGGCGCTCGAATCAGGAATTTGTCATTAAGTCAGCCAACATATTAGCGAAGAGGCTTGAAGAAGATTGTCAAGATGATTTAGACTTCTCTTTGAACATTCTAGTTCTTGGGAGAAGTGGGGTGGGAAAGAGTGCAACCATAAATTCTATTTTTGGTGATATGAAGGTTGTGACAAATGCATTTGAACCAGCCACAACCTCTGTAAAAGAGGTTTTTGGAACTATAGATGGAGTCAAGATCAGAATCCTTGACACACCTGGTCTCAGGTCCCCTTTGAAGGAACAAGCTTTCAACAGAAAGATATTCTCATCTATAAAAAGGTATATGAATAAGTTTCCTCTAGATGTCATTCTCTATGTTGATAGAGTAGATGCCCAAACCAGAGATCTTAATGATTTGCCAATATTAAGGTCCATCACAAATTCTCTCAGTCCATCAATATGGCAACATACAATTCTTACTCTGACCCATGCTGCTTCTGCTCCTTTTGATGGACCATCAGGATCCCCTCTGAGCTATGAAGTATTTGTTGCACAAAAATCCTATCTAGTTCAACAATCAATCACCCAAGCAGTAGGTGATATGTGTCAATTGAGTTCAAGTTTCATGTGTCCAGTGTCCCTTGTCGAGAACCATCCATTATGTGGAAAGAATATATGTGGGGACTGTGTGCTTCCCAATGGACTTAGATGGAGAAGCCAATTATTAGCTTTGTGTTTCTCTTTGAAGATCCTATCTGAAGTGTCTTCTGTTTCAGGACCTCAAACTCTCTTTGATCATTGGAAGCATTTTTTCTTCCAGGACCATTCCCGCCCTATGTGCCATCTGTTTTCTTCTTTGTTACAGTCTCCTCCTCATCTAAAATTCTCTTCCAATTGGAATTGACTTAGATGTTAACTTGGCAAATGAATATGGGAATGAATGTAACCATGATCTTCATCGTCAGACTGTCTGCATTGTAAGAAATCTTACTAGTTATAGAGTAGCTTTGTTGCTCATTTTTCTGTCGAAACCATATATAATGAAGAGAGTTAAATTTTCCTCTTGACATAAACCATAAATTGCAATTAGCATTTTCTACATGTGTAACTACTGAAAAATAATGCCCTTTTTAGTAGTTAATTGAATTTTTGTCATAATTACATAATCAATATTTCATGAAAATATCATCGAGTCATTTATAAGTTGTCTATTTTTAGTTTATTTTGTATTCTTGGAAAACTTTAAAAAATACTTAAAAGGGGAAAATAAATTCACTTTCCTTATTGGTAGAAAAGAGAAATAAAAGATACAGAAATGTGGTTATAATTTATGGTAGAAATTTTTTACGTTATTCGAGTGTAGATGATAATTGTTGGAAATTATTTATGAATTCTTGTTGAGGATAACTTTAATGATTTAACATTCTTCTAATGGAACAAGACCATACAAATCATTATTATTTTAGGTCTTGATTTCTCGATATTTTGTAAACACATTATTTGTCATTAGATATTCATGAGATAAATTGTTTAAAAATTATAAATTAGATATAATTATCATTAAAATTAATATTTATGCATTTTAAATTTTAGTCAATTCATATTTAGTTATTTAAGTTTAATTTTCTTTTAGTTGTTCTAAATTTTATTATTTACGTCCCATATTAATGAAGTTTTTCAATATCTAAGTCGTGTCTGGATTGATGAAAAAAGATGGAATAAAGTCGTATGAAACATATTGACATCGGTTGTCTTTATTTGGATTATTTTTTATTTTTTTTGGTACTAATCTTTATTTGGATTATTAAAAATAAGATGAAATGTAATTGAATATATTTTGCTCATTTCTTTAATCACTACTGTTTTTTTCTTTCCTAATTTGGGAATATTAGATGAAATGAAATCAAATTAACTTGTTGACCACTAATCTCAGTATCATTTTAACCATTTTCGAAACAGTGAAATAAAATTTTTAGTATTTTTCGTCATAAAATATCGTAAACGATTGGTATAATAATATTATTTTATTTCATTCAATCCTATTTCACTTAATCTCGAGTCCTTATTGTAGTGAAAAAATGTTTCTCTTCCCTTAGAGATAAGATTATGGGATTTGTATTTATCATGTAATATGATCACAAAAAATTTCTTACATACACAATATTTTGTGGGGCTCATACTTTTTGAGGCAAAAAAAAAAATTACGGCACGGAAAACGAATCTCTATAACATAACACAATCACTTTTTCTACAACATAACTTTTATAAAACCTTAAAATTATATTCAGCAACTCTAAAATTAAATTATTTTGGGAATTGAGAGAATTAATAAAAAATATTTTAAAAATTTTATTTATTTCTTTGTTATATAAATTTTATCAAAATATTCTTTATTAATTCTCTCATCTCCCAAAACAATATAATTTTCAATTTTGTGGTTGTTAGAGATGATTATGCTAACGATAAACCCCAATTATATATGTAAAATAGCCTAAAACTTAACTACACGATATTATCTTAACTTGTAACTTTTATTTAAAATATTTATTATCTAAAGATATTAATATTTTTAATAGCTTAGTCAATGTGTATTTTTAACATACATGCTTAAAAATAAGAAAACTAACATTTATCATTAATCTTAATTACTTTGAAAACATTAAATATTTTTAATATATGAAATGCTTGTCCAAGTGCCACCCACATAAACAAAAAAAAAAAAAAAAAAAAAAATCATTTTCTAAAATTATCAACACAGAACATTAAATCACTAATAATGATTTTTGAGCGAAATTTACAACATGCAACTAGAAAACTACAAATACTTGTTGCGAAAAATGCAAAGGCAAGAAAAGAAATGGTGAGGCTTAGGTTGGAGTTATCCGAATGATGTTTTTGTTTTTCCCTCCTCGCTGAGCTGAGAAGCTTATGCATATTCCCACCATGTCTGTTCTCAAATCCCTCACTTCAAATTCCTCTGCTTTCAATTTCAAACCAACGCCAACCACCATGGCGCAAAACTCACCTTACAGGGTATGCTATCGTTTCTCAAGTATTGGTTTTCCTTCAGTCTCTAACGGAGCATTGTATTTTTTTATTTTATTTTTTTATCCACTTTGACCCACTAAATCAAGAAGAACACAATCAAATTTGAGCTTGCCTATGCCTTCGATTAACACGTTTGTCATAATGGGTTGCCTTACTTTATATAAAAGTTTTGTACTTGTGCGTTTTGTCACTGAAATCAAATTGCTTTCCTTTGTTTGATCATGCATTGAATGTGTAGGGTGGTCTTTTGCTTTTTTGCTCGCGACAGATGACGTGCTCGATAAATTGTCGAAGACAAATTTGAAATGGTTCTTTGCTTTTACGAAAGTAAAGTGTTCGCGAATCTTTTATGTTCACCGTAAAAATATGGAATATGCTTGTGCTGCTGTTCTAGTTTCACAATTGCAATAAAACTTAAAAAGGTGTCCAGATATATTTGTTGCTCTCGAGACTGTTTTGTAAGTTTTTCAAATTAGTATGGCGGAAGAAAAATTTAAGTATGTGGATTGGTCAATGGATTCTTTGTTCATTGACAGTTGACAGTTAAAGTCAAGTACCAAGTAAGCTTGCGTTTGACTGTAAAAGTCAACTAATTCCTTATTTCTGATGGTTTGGTGGATTAATCTCTCTCTCTCTCGTCTATATTAACCTGAAATACAATAGTATTGTCCAGCTTGCTGTTGATATGCTTTTTAACTTACTCAGGTGCTCTTACGAACAGCTTGTTCCTCCTCCAGAAGAACTAATTCTCCTGGCTTGTTTTATTCCCGGGGAATCTCATCAGTTAGAGTCAAATCACTCTCAAACATATCAAATTACTCTACTCATCCAAGTGACAATGTCTGTTCTTCGAAGCGAAGATCACGAGGGCCTGTGATGGCAGGAAAGAAAGCTGCTGAAGGTAGTATTTGCTATCTCACATTGCTTTTTACTCTCTCTCTCTTTTTTAATATACTACTGCATGTCATGTTAATTATAGAGGGTAGGCATGCATCTCTGAGCTTTGTTACTTCACTTTCTTTAACTTTAGGAATCCAGCAAGAAGATGGCAAATACAAGCACACCATTGATCTTCCCAAGACAACATTTGGTATGAGAGCTAATTCTACGGTAAGGGAGCCAGAAATTCAGAAAATATGGGAGGATAATCAAGTATTCAAAAGAGTTGTTGAGAAAAATAGTGGGGTAAGTTATGGACTTTCCTCTCAGCATTTTTTTCCTCCTAGTTATATGAACTTGTTAACCTACTTTAAATAACTTTATCAGGATAATTTTATTCTTCATGATGGTCCTCCATATGCCAATGGTGATCTTCACATTGGCCATGCGTTAAATAAAATTTTGAAGGATATTATAAATCGTTATAAGGTATGTATATTGTTATCACATGTGAAGCATTTTTTTTTCCAAGTCTATAACACATGCAACCTCTAACAATATATGTTGTATGCTAAAGTGCTGATGCACTTTCAAGTAAGCACTGATCTTTTGCTAATATTTTTATTTGCTTATGCTTGTGTGCAGGTCCTTCAAAACTATAAAGTTAATTTTGTACCTGGATGGGATTGTCATGGCCTACCGATTGAATTAAAAGGCAAGTGTTATTGTTAGTATTGCCAGATGGTGGCTGGTTCTGATTCTGGGTTGAGTTCAAGAAAAGTCTTGCATTAATACTTACTTCACATGTTTGTTGCATATCAAACTTGAAGAATCTACATAGTTCTTATTTTCCAATGATTTCTTGCTTATATATGTTATTGATAATTGACCCCTTTTTCTTAGAATGTCCATTTTCATGCTGAATTGATTTTTTTGCATTACATATAAACCACTCCTTATTAAACCCGACTAGTGAGGGTAGGGGTGAAGCCAATCTGTATATGCAGCCTTATCCTTGCATATTTGCAAAGAGACTGTTTCCCATATTCGAACCCATGACCTTGCAGTCACAAAGAAATAACTTCACAATGCTACATGCTTGCCCTATTTTCCATAAGTATATATTTTTTAAATAGCTCAAGTTTAACAATTCAAAATTTTTGGTTTTAATTTTTTCCATATGCTTTTTTGTCCCTATTTTTTGTTTTTGAAATAAGAGGCAATTTTGTTCTGGCTTATAGTAATGCAAAAAACATCGATCTTCTTTATATTAGACATGTATTGGAGAGGTCTTATGCCATATGATATAAGGGAGGGAATGATATTGTTGGTATGTTACTCAGGCATCACAGTTTATTCAGTGTGCTTGGCTGGTGTTGAAGACAATGGGTTGTATTAAAGTACTCATGTCATCTAATATGCAGCATTTGGGAGTGCTAGAGTTCCATGTGTTTCTCTGAGTTTTGTGATATTGATATCACTTGCCCTATTAACAGTTATAGATTTTAAAAAAATTAGTTTAACTAGACTTTTTCATTAGAAATCCATATTATTTACTCCCCTTACTGTTTTCACTGTGTTTGAAATATAATAGGAAGTGGTATGTTAATTAATGCTTACATAAGAATAGAATGACTTATTCTGTACTGAATAGACATTTTTCACATAAATATGGGACATAATGTGAAAATTGAAAATTCCCGAACATTCCTTTTGCTTTATTTCCTTTATTACTATTGATTTGCATAAACTATAATTTTCACACATATTTTAGTTTAGCTTATATTTCATTACATGCTTTATGATTGTTTTGAATTATTTCAGTTTTGCAGTCACTGGATCAAAAGGCTAGAAATGACCTCACGCCATTGAAGTTAAGAGCAAAGGCTGCTAAATTTGCCAAAGAAACTGTTAAAAATCAGATGTCATCTTTTAAGGTTGCTTCTTTGTTTTGTAGTTTTCTCTGTGATTTTCATGTCTTTATATTGCAGTGGTTTTTGTTCTATTATATACAACTAAGAAAATCACGTTAACTTTTCATTCTCTATTTATTGGGGAAAATTTTGTACCTTAAGCATGTTACTAAATGTTTGCAGCGCTATGGAGTATGGGCAGACTGGAATAATCCCTATCTTACTATGGACCCAGAATATGAAGCTGCCCAGGTAGCTGGTATAGCCTTTCTCATTTACCCTTTAAGATGTGTTAAATCAAACATAGAATTCAGCACGTTAGATGTCCTATTCATTATGCAATATAGTTGTGGAAGTTTATGTTTTGACTTTTGGAGTGAGGAGTGTTGTGCTATCAACACCTAATAGAATGGTCCTCAATGACCAAGCAAGCCAACCAAATAATTTCTGTAGCTAGCCAGATTGCTGTTTCTGCTTTAGTTGTGTAGCTTTCTCGGGTGCTTAACTTCAATTAATTTCATAACCATACTTTTTATTGTTATGGATATAAAGTCCTCATGAGTTGTATTTAAAATTTGCTAGATTGAAGTATTTGGTCAGATGGCCTTGAAAGGCTATATCTATAGAGGCAGAAAACCTGTTCACTGGAGTCCTTCATCACGGACAGCACTTGCTGAGGCCGAGTTGGAGGTAAAATAATATATTATTATGTTGTTCCTCTTGCCTAGAACTATAAATCCTAAAGTCAAATATTGCCAATATGGTGTATAGCATGGGTGAACTTGCATAGTTTTTTTCACAATACAAAGATTTTTTGTGTAGAACTGTGCATGTGTATGATATGTATGCAGTTTTCTCTCTAAAACCTGATTTGGTGGAGCTTAGAATGTTGCTACTTATTTGATTTCTATGTAGTATCCTGAAGGGCATATTTCCAGAAGCATATATGCCATTTTCAGAGTTGTGAGTGCTCCTCTAACACTAAGTTCCCTATTACAAGAATTTCCAAATTTGTGCTTGGCTGTATGGACTACAACTCCCTGGACTGTTCCTGCCAATGCAGGTAGGTTTCATATTTTGTTGCATTTGCCATGTTAACTTATGATTTCTGGATTTTTTTTTTTTACATTGCTTATACTAGTCATTTGGTTTTGATTTTCCCATCCTCTACTTTTCCTTTCACAAATATCTCAGTGGCAAAAAGATATGTCTTGAATTCTGTATCTATTTTTCTTTAATCATGTTTAAACAGAACCATCTGATGTGATAGTTCAGTTTACTACGTAACATACTATAGTTAGCACAGATTTTTGTTGTTTTTTCCAATATATTATATATGTTTAATTCTTGTTAACTATTTGGTACATGAAGATATAGTTCATTATTCTTTACAATTGAGATTTAGCTGACGTAGACTTTAGGCAAGGTGGTATAGCTCCTTTTTCTTCTGAAGTATTATTACTTGTTGTAAACTACCTATGCAAAACACAGAAAAAAGAGAACGAAGTTTTGATTGTATATGGGATGATAATGTAGCAAAATTTATTTTTCAATTGTTGGGCATAATGGCTAAGTGCTCAAAGTTTTGATGTTTTTGGTTACTTAAATTTGTTAAATTCAATCCTCATATGTCATTCTCTTCTTTGTCGGCTTCCTACTGTTCTTTGCTCAGCTGTTGCAGTAAATCCCAAGCTTGAATATGCTGTCGTTGAAATAAAGTCATTACATGAACAAGTCCCTTCATCTGGTGGAACTAAAAAGAAAGGGCTTGGACTTGTTTTGAAGGATGAGAAGAAGCCGTTCCTTATTGTGGCTTCAGAGCTTGTGCCAAAGTTAGAGGCAAAATGGGGTGTGAAGCTTGTTGTCAAGACAAAACAGTTAGGTTCAGACTTGGAAAATTGCAGGTTGTTGGAACTTGGAAGTATGAAATGAAGAATTACTTTCTTATTCTTCTTGATTTTTCTGCTGCTACTTGTTTCCATATTTTTGTGTGTTAATAATATTATTACCTTTTATGATATTGGGAAAAAAAAACTTCGCACTGAAGGTATAATCTAGTATTTTGTCTCAGGTATATCCATCCTATAAATGATAGGGAATGTCCTGTCGTAATCGGGGGAGATTATATTACCACAGAAACAGGAACAGGACTGGTCCATACGGCTCCTGGACACGGTCAGGAGGACTATGTAGTTGGCCAGAAGTATGGGCTATCCATACTTTCTCCAGTAGATGATGATGGAAAGTTCACTGAAGAAGCTGGGCAGTTTAGTGGGCTTGATGTTCTTGGAGAAGGTAACACTTCTGTTGTGAAATATTTGGATGAACATCTGTCACTCATCATGGAAGAATCCTATGGTAAGTTCTTTCTGTCACCCATCATAAGAGTTCTTACATTTCTACCAATAATTACGGACTATATCATCATCATAGGTCATGTCCATCTTTTCTGATACAGAACACAAGTATCCATATGATTGGAGAACAAAAAAACCAACAATATTTAGAGCAACAGAGCAATGGTTTGCATCTGTAGAGGGATTTCGCCTCGCTGCCATGGATGCTATTGGCCATGTAAAATGGGTTCCACCTCAGGTACTATTTTTAAGTTTTGGTTGCTATATAATTACATTTAATTGTAAAATGTATTCTCTTAGATATGTGCCACTTATCATATTTGATGCTGTCTTTTGTGGATACATATGAATTGCTTAGGCAGAAAACAGAATCTCGGCAATGACTTCTAGCCGCTCTGATTGGTGTATATCACGACAAAGGACATGGGGTGTCCCCATTCCAGTTTTTTATCATCTTCAGTCTAGAGAACCTCTTATGAATGAAGAGACAATGGATCATATCAAATGTAAGAGCCCAGTTTTCTTAATTGTTGTTGAGATATATAGTCTCACATTAGTTGTATTGAGTAACTAATGTGAAGTTTATAAGGTCTTGGGCACTCCCACTCTTTGAGCTAGCTTTTGGGGTGGTGTATCCCAAGGTTCTTTACATGGTATCAGAGCCTCGTGTCCCGGGTTCGATCCTAGCCGCCCCCCACTTTCTTTCAAGTGGAATTTCTTTGTTAGCACAGGTAGGCTGGGCCTGTTACATTGTCCACTCTTCAAGCCCAATGGGCTCTTGTGTGAGGGGGCTGTTGAGATATATAGTCCCACATTAGTTGTATTGAGCAACTAATGTGAAGTTTATAAGGCCTTGGGATCTCCCACCCTTTGAGCTAGCTTTTAGGGTGGTGTATCCCAAGGTTCTTTACAATTGTCAAATTAAGTGTATACCTTCTCTCCCTCTCTTTGATAGAAGTGCCATCTCAAATGTTACTGGGAAAAACAATTATTTATTCTCCATATTTGAATTCATGTAGTGGTAAATGTTGTGCTTTTTCAAAAATCAAAACATGTTTATCCTGCAAAATTTATAGATACTGAAATTCATCTATTGTTTTTACCTCTGAGACTTTGTCAGCTATTATTGCCCAAAAGGGTAGTGATGCATGGTGGTACATGACAGTAGAGGATCTTCTCCCAAATAAATATCGTGATAAGGCAGCAGAATATGAAAAGGGAACTGACACAATGGACGTATGGTTTGATTCAGGTACAATATTCTGGTTCCAAATAATTTTTTCACAAATATATGGTTTCTTGAGTTCAAATCTAGGAAACAATCTCTTTGCAATTATGTAAGGTTAAGGTTGGGTACAAGGATTGCCCACACCTCACCCTCGGCAGTCAGGGTTTAATGGGGAGTGATTTTTGATTTGATATGGTTTCATGAGTTCCTCAACCATTCCCTTTTCCATTTTCCTGCTCAGGGGCGGTCAATGATTGCTACTGTTAAATGCATTTGTCGATGATTGCTATTGCACATCATGAATACCAACATCACATTTATCCCAAATTAATTGGGGTCAGAATTATTGCTATTGCACATGTTTAATATAATTGAGATCTTATTAGATCCATGTGCATAATTGGATTATCCATTTGTTTTGTGATATTCCTTTCTTTTGTTACTCTTTGGACTTCAACCTAGGACCTTAATCCCTTACTCCCAACCCCCAGCTGCCTGAGCTAATGCTGCTGGTTCTTCTTGTCTGTTTACTTTTAACTTCAGGTTCCTCCTGGGCTGCAGTCTTGGGAAAAAGAAATTCCCTTAGTTTTCCTGCAGACTTGTATCTTGAAGGAACGGATCAGCATCGAGGGTGGTTTCAGAGTTCATTGTTAACTAGTGTAGCTACAAGAGGTAATAGGCATCTTGACATTTTTATTACCATGATTATCTGTAACTTATTTTATCCCCTTGTGTAATTCTAACAGAAGAAATGTTCTTTATCTCACAAATTAGTGAAGCAAATATTTTTGCCTGATTGATTCACTGGTTCAGTTTTCAAATCAATCCCACTTTCCTTGCTATGTCAGGCAACAGTGAGGATCCAATGCACAAGACAAGACCAGTAGCATATGTGTTTTTTTGAAGTTGTACATTTCCCTTCATATTATATAATTCAACAATGTAAAAGATGTGGATATAGATGCATGCTTGTGTTCAAGGCTGTGTGGATGAGAATGTCCTTGTATGTTTATACCAGTCAGATACTGTAAAATTCAGTCATTCTTGTCTGATACAGGGAAGGCCCCATATTTAAGTGTTTTAACGCATGGATTTGCGTTGGATGAGAAAGGCTTAAAGATGAGCAAATCTTTGGGTAATGTTGTGGATCCACGTATTGTGATTGAAGGAGGTAAAAATCAAAAGGTTAGTAACGTTGATGTATCATCAGATAAATATTAGTTTTGGTATTGTATCAAATTCTATCATTTCCCTTTTATCAAAGCCATGGCTCAAAGGGTTCTTTTCCCACCTTATTGTCAGGAAGCACCTGCATATGGAGCTGATGTCCTCCGACTCTGGGTTTCTAGTGTAGATTATACAGGTGACGTGATGATTGGCCCTCAAATTCTTCGTCAAATGTCTGAGGTTTACAGGAAGTTGCGAGGAACTTTGAGATACCTCTTGGCAAATCTTCATGATTGGAAAGTAAGCTTGAATTCTATGGTTGAAATTAAATCGTTTTTGCTTGATTGATAGCTTCTTTTTCCTTGTCTGCAATTACTGCTTATTGTCACCGGGTTATGTTAAATATTGTCACATTTATCTTTGCCTATCTCTGCATATGTATATTTTCCCGCTACATCATACCTCTATTTATGTCTAATTGACAGGCGGATTGTACTGTTCCATACCATGAACTTCCCAGGATCGATCAGCATGCGCTTTTTCAGCTTGAAAGTGTTGTACAAAGCATTCAAGGGAATTATGAAAATTACCAATTTTTTAAAATATTTCAGGTAATTATTTTAGATCTTAATGAAACATTCTCTATATATGTATTATGTAATGTGTATTTGGGCATATGCTTAAAGTGGGAAAAAGGAATTGTACGGCTCCACTGCTCATAGTCATAGCTATATGCTTGAAAAGTTTGATAGTGTGACATAGGGAGTCTGCATATTAAACTTTTGTTTGCTCAAGCATGATCATTCATTCAAAAGTAACAATTTTTTTCCTCCATTCTCTCAGATTTTGCAGAGGTTTGTCATTGTTGACCTGTCAAATTTCTATTTTGATGTTGCCAAAGATCGACTTTATGTTGGGTAAGTTTCTCTGCTTTACGTTTTCTTACTTCTTGATCCCTTTACCATTCACTGTGCATATGCAATTATGGATTTGAATTTAACATGCGCAATCTTGAATGAAACTTACCAGTTTTGCATTTTCTTAATTGTTTCTGTTTAGTTCCATGAAACATCTGTTTATGCTGATATCTGCAGTGGATCAACAAGTTATACAAGGAAAAGTTGTCAAACAGTTCTTGCAGCTCATCTCCTTTCCATTGTGCGAATAATAGCGCCCATATTGCCACATTTGGCTGAGGATGTGTGGCAGAATCTTCCTTTTCAGTATACAACTCAATATGGTTCTGTTGCTGAATATGTCTTTGAATCAAGATGGCCCACCTTGAATGAAAGATGGCTTGCCCTCCCTGTTGAAGAAATTGAGTTCTGGGAGAATATTCTTGAGGTAGTCTCTATTTCTCAGATTTTAAGATAAGCTGATGTCTATCTGTATCAATGTTTCAATTCGTTCATGACTGAACTATAAAGAGGATAATTCTTCTAGCCATGAAAAAGATGATAGATAAGAGCACTATTAAATGATAAATAAGAGCATCACTACATAACCACTTCAAATCAAAATATGAAGTGTAATGATAAATCATTATCTTTGTTTTACATCATAATATAGAATTAAGCAAGATATGCAGACCACTATATAATCTCTGGTAATATGCTCTGGATTTATAAATAAATAAATTGCATTAGCAATTTCCTTGGTCCAAATCTAGAAGTAATTAATATGAAGTCTGAAAATTATAGTAGTCTTTCACTCTTTCTTAAGTTGGTTTTTTAAGATTTCAACTTCATATGTATAGAAGTGCCGTTTCCTTTCTCACTTTTCTGTTTTCTTTTCCCCCATAATTTTGTTAATGCTGCTTTTACAGATTGGCATGCCGTTACTACTAAAATGGATAGAGAAAAACTATAGAAAATAATTAATTCTCTCTGAAGTTATAATGATGAAATTAATCACATATCAATTATTTGTTTTACGTTACTGCATGTTACTAAATGAGAACAATTTTTGTCAGCTGAGAACAGAAGTGAATAAAGTCTTGGAAGTTGCTCGAACTGGCAAATTGATTGGGGCCAGTTTAGATGCAAAAGTTCATATCTATGCATGTGATGCCAGGCTAGCATCCCAATTATCTGAATTATGTCCAGCCAAAAATGATGCCGATACATTGCACGGTCTATTCATAACTTCTCAGGTATGTTTATAGTCATGTCACTTTCTGTAACTAGTTAACCTAAGGATATAAAAATTGAAAATGCAGTCTTTATGAGAGTGCTGAACTGCTAGTGCCAGCCAAAGCAATTCTCCCTAGCTTAGGATGTTGGGAGTTTCAAAAGCTTTTTTAGGACGTATCAGATTAGGATTCATGTTTTGATGCTTGCATATTAAGGCTTTAGAATAAATATCATGATCTTGTATGTTTGATTGACAATGTGCAGGCTGAGATTCTTCCTTCATTGGAGGACAAACACATTGCAAATATACCATATAGTGGTGAATGCCTAATTCAAGGGAAGAGTAAAGTCTGGATTGGCATATCTCGTGCTGTGGGTTCCAAGTGTGAAAGATGCTGGAATTATTCACAGCAGGTTGGTTCATTTTTGAACCACCCTACCCTCTGCAGCCGCTGCTATGATGTTGTTGCTCTTCAGATGCCCTCTGAAGTAGTAGCTATCAGTTAAGATTTCAGAACAAGCAAATTTTCGGAATTCCAGAATTTATTACTTTTGTGCACAACTCAACCGGTATATGTAACATGATGAACTGGTGGCATTGCAAGTATTTATACTCCTAAGCGCGACTACACAAGTAATTCCATCTAAATTTTA
This sequence comes from Gastrolobium bilobum, assembly GCF_033153095.1. Taxonomy (NCBI): domain Eukaryota; kingdom Viridiplantae; phylum Streptophyta; class Magnoliopsida; order Fabales; family Fabaceae; genus Gastrolobium; species Gastrolobium bilobum. Next base: position 380,840 of record NW_026899969.1, on the reverse strand, counting down.
ATCCCATTATTTTTTCAAGGTGTTAAGCGCTGCGTGATTAGGTCAATGAAGTGGGAATAGCCCAAAAACTAAACTAAAGAACTTCTAGGGAAAGAGGAATGAGCCATAGCTACCATAAAAAAAAGCCATGACAGCCAATGCTAATAACCGTGTATGACTCCTTTCCATCCAACTGTTTATATATATATATATATATATATATATATATATATATTTTATTATGAATTTTAAAATATATATACACCCCTTTACAAAAATATCTTAATTTACCACTGCCTTTTGTCAGGTGGCATTGTTCCAAATTGCACGTTAGCAAAGGCCTTTTATGTGTTTTACCAAAAAAAAAAAAAAAAGGCCTTTTATGTGTCTTCATGCATTTTCTTTGGTGGTCAGAATGACATTTATACACCAACTGAACGTTAGCTATTAGACTTACAAAACAGGGAATATGGAGGTGGAGCATTTTTCTTTTTCTTTTTATAATATAACTCAGGGTATCTCCCAGCCAATAGCCAAAGGTTACTCCCTTTGAGGTGTAGCATTTTTCTTTTAATACATTATTATTACTTAAAACCTTCATCTTCCAGCATATTTGTAATTTGTCTGCTGCTGGTCACGCAGCTAATATTTAAGCTAGCCAAATCACCAGGCATGACATTTCATTAACCAAGATCAAATAATATAGTCAAGATCATTAAGTATGACATTGCATTATATTGACTAAGATCACCCAACAACTATAATATGGGAAAAATATTTACGAGAAAAATATTTATCATTTTAAACAACATAACATTATATTCTTTTAGGGCATTGTATTTCTTATGTCGCCGGTGATTAACACATTTTCCAGCAGATAGAAACAATTGGATCCCATTAGATTTTTCAAAAAAAAGAAAAGAAAAAATGTTGGGCACATTTTACGAGCTGAGAGTGACAGAAGATGAGCATATTTATACTGAAGGAAATCTTAGATTTATGCGGAAGCGGTTTAGGACCTAGTACATTGGTATGCTGACCGAATCACCCTTGTTTCACAATTACCTCTCGGTGCGCAGGTCTCGTGTAGAATCTTCCCTTGTAGGATTCCTCTTCACGAACAGCTCACCTCAGCGCCGCAGCACGAACAACCTCCTTGAAGCTGGACTGTGGCAGATCTTCCAAACTATCTCTCGAGGAGGATGAGATGGTTGTGTGGGCAACCGTTCAGATGATGAACGTCTGCCTCTTGGGGTTTATTTCTGATGATCTGTTCACCTTGGAGGCACAAGAGGAGAAAACTATGAATATATACGTTTAGGTTTTAGACATAACTCAACCCTAAGCCTCATGGGCTCAAGTTTCACTGAAGCCCAATAGGACTTTAGTGACCAAAAGAGCATATATCCAACAATCTCCCACTTGCTCTTTAAGATACAAACTTGAGTTCGTAAACCCAAGACCATGTAGCCCATAAGCTATCATCATCTGATAATATACCTCATCCCTTGTCTCGAGCTAGCCTGGGGACCTACCATTTGTCATTGATCAAGGCTCCTGATAATCTTTACAAGATTATCTAATTCAGCGCTACTCCACTAAAAGCCTGAACGTGAACTCCAAGATTAATGACCTTTATAACATTAATATGCATTGCCCCTTTATAGAATGTCTATAATTCATTTATTAGTTTTCTGTAACCCAATCAATTATTTATTCCCTTGACTTTGATAATTTCTCTAATGGATTAGATGCACTGGCCAGTGTCTTTAATATCCAAGTACCGAAATATATCAAGGGGACATTTCCTATAAATTCCTTGTTGTTTATCTCATAAATACTGATAATCAAATAATCTCACTCCCAAAATACCGAGTTATTGGCCGTCAAAAGATCGGACCTCGCCCGTTGGTAAATCAAAGAATGAAGACTATTTAATTATTTATTTAAAATAAACACAGGATTAAGGGCAACTACATAACTATAGTTATCTGGAAATTTGATTCCTCATGACAGAAAGAACAACCTTAATCAAATCTCTCCTTGATCCTTTCAATGTGAATGTTAATTCACACCAATATTTTACAATGATTCGGACAAAATCATTTCATAAAATATTGCAGCCTGAATAAAGTGCCCAACTTTATTTAACGGCTGTGACTCCATTCATCAATTGTGAGAACCTATGATCATGTCCTCCATGAACGTATCCATATGATCATATACTCCACAATTTGATCCGGACCTTTATGTTTGTAAATAGTGCGCAAAATAAATAAATAAAACCTTATTTATGAAATTCAGAAAATTATTTTATTGTTTCATCATCTTACTCCAAGAGCGCAATGAAACCAATAACTCCCACTTGCTTAATGCAAGTCTGGGATCCTCCTAAGACCCAAAGAAGTAACATGCCTCTCGAACACAAATTCAGGCAAACTCTTAGTAACTGGGTCTGCAAGATCCACCTCTAATGCTATCTGAGTTTAGTGAAAAACTCATAGCTCGAGGTTGATTTTCTTGAGTTAATATCCACTTGAAATAACTGAATTTTTGAAAACTCAACTTTTCAAAACTCCCACTAGAATATACCAGGATATAATCTCTCGTTCTCCAAAGATACTTGAGTACATGCTTAACAATAATCTAGTATTCCTCTAGGTTCAAAATGGTACTATCTCACTACTCCCACTAGGTGACAGATGTCTGGTTTAACGCCCAACATGATATGCGTGAGTCTACCTTTGCCAAAGCATAAGATATCTTACTCATGCATTCTTCCTTCTTAGAAGTCTTTGGTCACTCCTTAGGAAGATGAATTCCACATCTGAGAATTATAATTCTTCTCTTAGAATTCTCATGTTGAATTTTGGGTTTTGTCAATGTAAGTAGCCTGAGGTGATGCCAACAACTTATTCTTCTGGCCTCATAAGAGTTTTATACCAAGAATATAATTGGTTTCCCCAGTACTTCCATACCAAAACACTAACTTAGCCAACTCTTTATGCTTGATATTACCTCCACATTGTTTCTAATAAGGAGCATATCATCTACATAAAGTACCAGAAAAGCTATTGTCTTCCGTTGTATCCTTTACATACAAATACACATCATTCATCAAGGTTCTCTCAAAATCAAAATTTTCTTAACCTGATCAAAACTGATGTTTCAAGACCTGGATGCTTGCTTAAGTCTATGAAATAGACTTTCACAACTTGCATACCGTGTGTTCCTACTCATTTGCTATAAACCCTTTTGGTTGTTGTATGTAGATATCCTGACATCCAACTCCCAAAATGAAATCTCATAATTGAGACTTATAGCAACTAAGAGAATCTGGATAGACTCAAGCATGGCGTCTGGCAAAAAATGCCTCCAAGCTAGCTTTGAAGGTTTTCACTTTTCTGTCCATGCTCTCTTTGCCTTTTATGTCCACATGTACCTTGTGGGTTTTACCCCTCTTGGTGTCTTTATTAGGACCGAACGGAGTTGAAATACAAGTATTTCATCTCATTGTTCATAGCCTGAGCAACACTTGATCAACAACATCTTCTAGTGCATTATCGTAACTAGTAGGATCAATGTCACTCAACAAGAAACAACTTGAGAGTTAACAAGGTTTTCTCCCACTACGAATGTACTGCACTAGACCTTGTGTATTTATAGGTAAAACAAAGAGTGGGTCAAATTTGGATCTTCAATTTCTTGAGGATTCGCTTATCCTTGATATTGTTCCTTTACATGTGATACTAATATTTCTACTAGTTTCACTTATATATTATCATGTTGAATTTCCAATCATGGTTCTCTTGTTTGTTCACTTAGAGATATATCTATCCCCTCTTGAACAATCAAGGGAACAGAGGATGAAGCTTCTAGAGATTCTGGAAATTCTTGATCTGAGATAAATCTCATCAAGAATAACCTAACTTAAGAGCTTATAATTTCTTATCTAGTACTCCTTTAAGAAAATCATGTGAGTGCTCACTTAGATTATCTTGTCCTTAAGACTAAATAAGAAATCATCCCTAGTTCTCTTAGGGTAGCCAAAAGATATGCACTCTTCCATACAAGATTCCATCTTATTTGACTGATGTTGTAGGACGTGTGCCGTAGCACCCTAAATCCGAATATAGATTGATCTGGGCTTGCACCCCTTCCATAATTCTTTAGGTGTCTTTACAACAAACTTTGACGGAACCAAGTTAAGAAGGTAGATTTCCTTCTCTTAGGCATCTCCCTTGAACAACATTGGCAAAGATGAATAATTGAACATGATCTTCACCAAGTCTAGAAATCAAAATAATTTCCATAACGATTATTTGTCTTGATGTTAATTATCCAAAATTAATTAATTCAATTATTAATCTAGATTTTTAATAAAAATCATAATAATTATTAATTAATTTCTTAGGATGATTTAAAATCAAAATAATCCCATAATAACTATCATACTAGTCGCTGAAGACATAATAGCTATTATGCTCATGCAATCATACAAGTTATGCAACAATATGGCACCACTTATTCTATACGGCATGTTATCGCAATAAAGCATGTTATCAATCATATAATTTATACCAATCAATAAAAGCATTAAATAATAAATCATAATTACTTTAATCCATGGCCTTCCTATTTTAAAGAAAATAAAATAAAATTAAATTAAATAATACAACTTTGGAATTCGACTTTCGCCTAGCCCATAGTATCTGTCTCAAGCCCCTTTAGGGTTTCATGGGCTCAAAAGCCCAAAGACCCAATCCTTCGGCGAGAAAACCTAGGACGCGAAAGAGGAACCCTAGCCGTCAGGTCTGCCGCGTCGTCACCCGAAGTCAAAACAAGCCGAAACTCCAGGGGAAGGACCACCACATAGAGACGAGTGCACCGCCGCCGGAACCACCCAAAAAGGTGGCAGGACGCTCCCTCACTCTCTCTTTCTTTGCCGGAGAGTGGCGGCCACTCTCAGACGCTTGTGGAGGCGCGTGGAGGAGCGTGAAGGCTCAGATGGCGGCGATCCACCCACCGTTGCGTTCGTCTTTCCGTCCTCTTTCCAACCATATATAGATATTCCCATTCTGAGATCGGTAAGTCCTCGAAAAGTCTCCGACAGTGCTGACTGCGCATCTTCCTCGCGATTTCTCGATCTTGAACTTTTACAAAATATTGAAAAATACACAGAAATTCCAAAAATAAACAAAAACAGCAAGGAGGAAACCTAATCATATGGGATTAGCCTCCTTGTTACAAATCGAGAAATACACGAGAGACCCTAACCATGGATTAAAGCATTTTTACCGATTAAAATTTAAACTTTTATGAAATTGAATTATAAAATACACATGCTAGATTCATACCATAATCCTAGAACCCTAGGTGCCACATTTCAAGAAGCAAAACTAATTACATGAATAGTGAAACTAGATTCACATACCAATGTACAGCCAAGGCTCTGATACCAATTGTAGGAAATCTTAGATTTATGCGGAAGCGGTTTAGGACCTAGTACATTGGTATGCTGACCGAATCACCCTTGTTTCACAATTACCTCTCGGTGCGCAGGTCTCGTGTAGAATCTTCCCTTGTAGGATTCCTCTTCACGAACAGCTCACCTCAGCGCCGCAGCACGAACAACCTCCTTGAAGCTGGACTGTGGCAGATCTTCCAAACTATCTCTCGAGGAGGATGAGATGGTTGTGTGGGCAACCGTTCAGATGATGAACGTCTGCCTCTTGGGGTTTGTTTCTGATGATCTGTTCACCTTGGAGGCACAAGAGGAGAAAACTATGAATATATACGTTTAGGTTTTAGACATAACTCAACCCTAAGCCTCATGGGCTCAAGTTTCACTGAAGCCCAATAGGACTTTAGTGACCAAAAGAGCATATATCCAACATATACAACATAAGAATTCATTTTGCCATTCTTTTAAATGAAACTATAGTGTTTCAGTATAATATCTTTTTTTTTATCAAGCAAGCTTACATACTTTGGAAATGAACAGAGCTTTAGGTACATGAATAATAAGCACACTTCATAGGAAGTAAGTCGTAAGAAAAGCCACTTTCAAAACGTGGTTGTTAAACTTAATCATCGATGCTGAAGACTGCAACTTTCAAGTAAAATGTCACAAATAGGTATTTCTTCCTTGACCATCTAATTACAATATTTAGCATTTGAAAAACTTCCATAAAAAATAAAAATAAAAAATCCACAAATTAGGAAAATTTCCTCTGAATGTAAATCAAGATTTTGACTGCTAGCTTGGTAGGAAAAAAATCGTTTAAAGTTCACAATTTAATTTAAAAGGATCATTAAGAAACAAGAACATGAAATATAAAACTTTCAAACCAAAAACACCCTTAAAAATTATTCATATTAATTTTGTAATGCAAAGTTGAAAATATATATATATAAGATTGAAACGTATGGTTTAATCGGGCGTCACCTGAACTCTCCCGTCTGCGACTAGAACGACAAAAGAAAATCCAGTGCTAACAAATTTATCCATAGATTTTCATGACAACACTTTTCTAACAGGGGACAACATAATAAAGTCAAAGAATAATTGTTAATTCAATATTAAATAATTAAGAAAAGTCCTTGAATGCAATTGACTCTACGGTATGTTTGATATAAGAGAAATCTTTTACTATTCGGAATCACAATTACTGAAAATACAATAAAAAACTGAGTTTACTCGAAATGTTACGAAAAAACTATTTGGTTCGCTAAAATATTATGAGAAATATTGGATAAAGAATACTGATTTTATGTTTGGTTTATAATAAAAATATTACTGAAAATATGACATTATATTACAAAAATAATCTCTGAATGTTTTTACTTTCAAGATTACAAAAAGTTGTGTTGGGTATTTTTGTCTCAAATTTTGGTGTGGTGCTTTCCCTTCACGTTGGATTCTGAATTATCATATTTTTTTTGATAATCTGAACGGTAACTTTTCTTTGTAAATCACGTTACTGATAATACAAGAATGTCCGGTAAATTGACTTTGTTTACTTGTACAGTTGTACCAAACATGTTACTGGAGTAAACAAATTTCTAAGCGAAAAATAAAGACACATTAATTCACGTACTGTTAAGATAAATTTATTTTAAATAAACTTTGTCCGAATAATTATACATTTATATCGCATTTTTAGCAAGTTATTAGTGAATGATTTAGATGATAACATTTAAAACATAATATATATATATATATATATATATATTTTAAGAAAATAAAAAATACCTACTGTCCTTACTCTTATTTTAGCAAAACAATCAAAATTTCCATCAGAAGCCACTATTTTATTTTTTTATTTTTTTCCACTGAATTTTCAGCCAATATTATGTTGAAGATAATTAATTCATCACGAACGGGGTTAAAGATGAAACACTATTAAGAGGTTCTTTTCTTGGTTATCTCTCAAGCCGATACTATATGAATAATTAAAGGCATGACATAATCTGGTGTAGGTTATATATGATTGAATACTCGGTCGGACCTTTCTATTGCTCTGGACTTGGAGCGATGATAAGCGATTTGTGTTGCATTGCATCTATTAGTTTGCCACTTTACATGCTGTGGGCAACAGGAAATCCTCCTAATAGAAGAGAAGCGAGTCTCTTTTTGGCCATGATTCAAGAAAAAGTGAGACAAAACAGATTCGGAGGATTCAATGCCTCCTTCAGAAGTTTTCTCTAAACTCGTCAATCTATGCATAATTCCGCAGGTTATATATGTACATTAGTATTAGTATTAGTATTAGTAGTAATGACTGCGAATTGCATTACGGGCAGGATTAAATAAAGAACTATATTTGTAGTGAAATCTCATCCACAAGATGGCCCAAGATACCGAACAGACTAGTCTGAAGGTCAGTACCCAAAATCAGAAAGAAATCCATTGGAGATTGGAGATTTCTACCATATTTTGACAAATACGAAAAAGATAAGTTTAACAAAATAGCAAATCACGAAGAAGGGAATCATTCTCGTCAATTTATCCACCACACCAGTGTAGAAGAAGAGAAAAACAAAAGAATAAAGGGAATTGCTAGGAAGAGCTTAGCATCTTTAAAAAGTAAAGAGCTTAGAATAAAATAGTTTTAGTGCTTTTCTCATTAGCTTCTAAAAAAAGACTATACCATAAAAGCGTTTTTTTTTTTTTTTTCTTTTGCAAATCTTATCTAAAACGCACCCAAAATCCAAATCATTTGAAATTAAACAATATAGCATATAGATCAAGTAAGCTTCTAGACCTTGAAAAATCATATTTAGCTCTAGAAAACAAACAAAATATAGCTGTACGACATAAATAACACATTTTCAAAACATGATGTAGTTGGTTATTATTGTGAACTGTGATTGAAATAACAATAGATGTTACCATTCATTTGTTAAACTGTCAATGGGATAAAAAATAAATTTAAATGGAATTATGTCACTTTGAAAAGGCAGATAATTATATGCCAATAATTTAGCTCAGTAGAATTGTATTGTCATAATCACATTTAGTATTACCAATACCATATGCAAGAAGCTCCAAGAAAGCAGAAAGGGTGCTAATTTACCTTCCCACTGCAGGAAACATTTTCCCAGTGGGGCTGAGAAACCTATCTCTGGCAATGACATAAGATTCCAGCATTCTTTCATTAACTAACAAGGTACCTGCACAATAAAACAGAAAATTTTCCAACTTATAAAACACTGGCATTTCACAATTATATGCCACAACTTAGCTCTACATTACACAACAGTAAAAACAAAACATATCGACAATATAGATACATATATAAATTATACATTGAATATCAGCATTATTCTCAAGACTGATAAAAGAAAATAGAATATGAGTCTACCCATAGGCTCAGAGATCAGAATATCGGCTCTCTCTGGTAATTCAACATCCTCAACTTTGCCCTTTAATAACCTATATATAATTATTAAATAAACAAGCTCCCTGAATAGTGGGATAGCTAATGAATAATGATTATAGCAAAAAGCCAGGGAACAGATCTCACTGTAATTCGTCGAGCCAGTGTTGGATTCCCAGCTATTAGTTTTCGTGCATATTCTGCCATTTCAGATGCTTCCACAGCATAAACATGTTTTGCACCAGCCTGAAAGGGAAAGACAGAATTAAAAAAAAAAACTAGCTTGTAGAGCGCAAGGAGACGCCAACAATTTTCATTGAATTAGAAGCAATGACACTTGTCATTTGCTACAAACAATTAAGGTGTTGAGCTACTGAGCAGCAAATAATGACAAAATACCACTACCAGCACCCACATCAACTACTACACGACCAACAAAATCAGCACGGTTTTCAATAACAGCAGCATAATAGGTTCCTAAAATAATATCATCAACGAATTAATCACATATCGGTAAAATATATAGGTAGAATAAAAAAATAAAAAAAATAAAGAGAGAGAATAAATAAAATATATGTGGTATTTTTGTTCATAAATCGGATAAATTTTTTTTGGAGAAGAAAATTGTGACAAGTTGGAACATTTCTATCTAAATTTTATTTTAAACCAAACACACAATAGGATTTTTAACTCAATATTTTCAGTAATATTTTGCAGTACCAAACAATTTTTTTTAACTTTCCTACCAAAATTACTTTCGTACACTTTTTCTTGTAATTACATTTTCCTAGTAAATAAAAATATCTCCTGAACCAAACACTACCTTAATTTTATCTATCAAACTAGGTTGCCTAGCTAAATTGGATTGCATGTAAAAAATGAGATAATACACTCTTGATGAATCCATCTAAGAATGTGGTATTTTTGTTCATAAACTGGCTAAATTTTTTTGGGGAAGAAAATGGTGACAAGTTGAAACATCCCCATCTAAATCTTATTTTAAACCAAACACACAATAGGATTTTTAACCCAATATTCCCAGTAATATTTTGCGGTACCAAACAATTTTTTTTAAACTTTTCTACCAAAATTACTTTCCTACACTTTTTCTTGTAATTACATTTTCTTAGTAAACAAAAATATCTCCTGAACCAAACACTACCTAAAAGAAATTGCTAGGAAGAACTTAGCATCTTTAAAAAGTAGAGAGATTTATTTATGTTTCTTTTCTTTTTCTTTTTCTTTTTCTTTTTTAAATAAATGTAAGGACCCTTATAAATTAAAGTGATAACCAATAACAGCTGTACCTAGTGCAGCATTACCCAAAACTCAATCAAAGAATAGGCACAGATGAGAGGGTATTTGTTATTCTAAAGGTTCAATATAACCCAATACTAATACAATGATCCGTAAAAGCAAAATAAAAAAAGATTACAATTTTGAACACTAGATAAAGAGATGAATAACAACAGCAGCTACAGAATTGACGTGTACTATAATACTATACGTAACTGCAGTAGTGGCCGCAGATGAATAGTGGTTCAAATTTTGTGGAAGCAAATCATAAACTGTGGAAACCATCAAGAAGAAGTAGGCAACTTGATAGCTTTGAAAGCAGGATGAAGCAATCCAAGCTCATCCTTGACCTCAAGGGGATTGCTGGTCTCATTCCTCACTCTCTTGACCCTGCGACTAGCAAGTGACTTGTGGGTAAACCCATACATCTGCAAAATCTGATTGTCCCCAAAATTGTAGGCTCTATCCATCTGTTTCAAGCACCTCTCAACTGGGTAATCCCCAAACTTGCCACATGGCTTGCACCCCACAAAGTGAGTCACGAGTGGCCATCTATGGTCACCAAAACCAGGATGATGATTCTCAATCATCTCTTCATACCTATCAACCAAAATCCCCCAATAACCATGCAAATAATAAGCATTCTCAAGGTAAACCTTATCCCCCCATTGCTCCCTCCCAGTGCCCAACAAATAAACCATAGCAGATTGATCATCAGCTTCAAAAACCGGTCGATTCTTGAGCTCCCTAGTGAGGATTTTCCCAGCATCGTCTCTGATTTTCCCTTTGGGACCCATGGGAGCCCAAGCATCAAGAATGTCCAACGACCACTGACAATTCCTAAGAAGGAAACTCCCAGTGTTCAAACCAATCCAATTCTTCTCATCATACACCATCTCGTTCCAACCGTGCATCACAAAGTTCTTATCTTTATATCTCTCCCAGGGAACCTCAAACGCCATATCAGTGAACATGGCATCACTGTCCATCCACCACAGAAACTCAACCTCGGGATGAGACAGCAACAGCTTCCGAATCAAAGGTAACTTAGCCCAAAACCCTGCCATTTCAGCGTCCAAAAGTGCCATGTTGTAGAATATCTCAATCCCGTGAAGCCTGCAATAATCAATCTTGTTCTTAATAGACTTCAACAGGTAATGATCCCCAACCGGGTTCTCGCACGGTTTGGGCGAAGACCCGGTTACCAGAAGAACCCGGGGCTTATTGGGTCCGATAAAATTCGGGTAATCCGGGTTTTTTTTCAGCCACCGACCACGTTGTTGGTCCCAGTCAGAGATCTTGGGACCCAAACTGTAAGGTGTGTTTGGATCACGCTTCTCATCATCGCCGCCGACATCCTCGTCCACTAGGATCTTCGACATGTCGAAGGTGGCGTAGCTGTTGGATTCCGTTTGAACTTCTTCGAGGACGCGGCGAGGCTCCACCCGGCGGCCACCATAGTAGAGGTGGTCGCGGATCTCCTTCAAGTCTTGCTCGGGGGTTCCGAACTTGCCGGCGCCGATTGTGCCGCGGAGGACGACCACCGTGAGGAAGAGGCAGAAGAAGGTGACGGTGCCGTGACGGCACGCACGTTGGATCTGACGGAGTCGGCGAGTTCCCAGGCACCGCTCCAGCATTGTATCCGCCACCGACACTGCTTCCAAGCTCTGTGAAGTGATAAAATAATTTGGATAGCGAAAAGTGCAAAAGGGTGATGATGGTAAGATCGTAAATAAATGATGAATTTGGGGTCTTTTATTTCGACAGTCGGTGATGAAGAAAAAGCCACAAATGTATGAAGGAGAACGAACTGAGATTTTTCCCCCTTCTATTTCCGCTGTTTCCTTTATTATTGTTATTATTATTCCATTTCTTCCAATAATGTTTTCGTTCTTTTTCTTACATGATTGAATTATTGCAGTATACAGCTGGACTAAACACGTATATGGATATCAATGATATATCTCCTAAATGATACGTAAATGGGCTCGAATCTTCCTAATTAATTATTTGTGGAAAGAAAAAAAAAAAAAAAGTTAGCTTTCACAACAATACAAAAACTTGAATTTTTTCAAGCGTGAGACACGCGAGAAGAACATGAGTTAAAAAGTGATTAATTTAACCTAACCAAAGGTATAATTATGGTTAAGCTTAATGTTTTAAATTTTTGTTATTTAATTAGTATCAAATAATATAAGTTAATGAATTCTCTTATTTATGTGCGATTATTTCAATTGTCAATTATTTTTTGTTACTCTATATTTATTTTCAGCTCTCTCAATATATGGCAGAAATTGCTTTACATAATTTGATCTTTGTAATGCCCGGCCGCTTCAAGAATCAATGATTATCCCCACATATTAACACGAGACTTTTAACTATGGAGTTCTTCCGTTCTGCGCTACCGAAAAGTAGATGCATCTTGTTAGTATAGGTAGTACCAATTATTCTTATAAGTTATCCCAAACTGCACAGTCTCATATCTGCACAATCTTTGAATTCCTCAGATGTCGATTCTATTCATTCATGCGTGTAACCCCTTGCTGGAAGCTAAGCTTGTCATGAGTCGTTCCTTGTTCGTGCCTCTTTGCACCGGTGATCACTCTCCGCCCTCGTCAGCGCCCGGGATTTTACAATCTTACATAAGATATGATAAGATTAAATCCATAAATATAATAGGTATGTTTTATTTTTTAGGGTTTTATAAAAGTTATGTTGTAGGAAAATTAATTGTGTAATGTTCTAGAGATTCGTTTTGCGTGTCTTAGTTAATTTTTTTCAAAAAGTGTAGGCCCCACAAAATATTGTGTGTATAAAAAATTTTGTTGTGTCATGTTAAATGATGAATGCAAATTCCTATTTTTTAACCAAAATATAGATTAACCTATGATTAGACTCAAAATCGTGATTGAATAAAACTCTCTAAAATGACGATTACGAGATTCATTGTAACCAACTATTGTTAGGTTGATATAAAGTAATATTGGTGTTACAAAATATTTCTACTTGATATTTATGGTGATTTAATTTTAAACCACACAAAATGGGGAAAAATAACAATGAAGTGTAAAAAAATAAAAAATAATATTCAAACAGAAAATAATAATAATAATAATAATAATTAAAGTCAACTTGGCAACATTTTAATTTGACCTGAACTGATTTGACATTTGCTTGATAAGAAAGAATGCCACCTTGAATTGAAGCTTCTATAAATAATCATGGGATAATTTTCCTACTTTTTAAATTTTTCCTCTATTAGCACATATAAATAGGGGAAATAGAAGTGTTATGTAATAGAAAAAATCTCTACTTTCTTACACACTCAATATAGTGTGGGATCCATTTCAACTTTTTTTATTTTTTTCTGTATAATGGGGCCCGTGTTTTTGTGTGTGTAACATGACACAAATGGTGTCATGTTACATGACAAACAATTATCCCATAAATATTTAGACAATTTTTTTATAAAATGCATAATTTACTTAAAAACTATTTAGATTCTCATAAAATATAGTGTATCAGTAACAAATCATAGATCCGTTGAAGTATACCGTTTCATGATCAACTTGCATTAGTAACTCTCACTGTTTCTTCAATTGTAAATTTTCTGGCCATCTTTAAATTTTTCTAAAAAAATAATGTAATAATGCCGTGAAGATTACAATACAACTATTTGTATGGATAATATGAAGAAGCAAATACTTTCGTGCAGACTCAATTAAAAGTGAGACCCATCAAGATAGAAAAAGCAAAAGCAAAAGCGCAGTTTTTCGAAGGGTCAGTAGAAAAAAAATGAGTTTTCCTATTAAATGAGATGATGATTTTCCTATTTCTATATACATTAATATGAAGACATAGAACAGGAAAGTTTTATTTATTTTTTAATGTTTAAGGTTATGATTGGATATTTTTGACGAATGGAATGTCATTTTATATGATAAATGAAATGACAAAAAGTAAGGTCGAATTACATAAATTTTCCGTAATATTATTTAGATGTTTAATGATAAAAATAGAGAAAAGTTTTAATTTATTTATTTAAAAAATCTAGTAAAACTGAATTGAACGTTAAGAATTATGAAGTGAGCGATGGGATGAGGTTTCTCTTATTTCATTCCGCACCCTGCACTCTAATTTAAAAATAAATAAAAGTTAGAAATAAGAAATGCAACAAAATTTGTCCATTTCTTCCCATTTCATTGTATTTTTAATATTCAAAATAATAACATATATTACCATTACATTCAGTTCTCCTCCCTACAGTCAAAAATCCCAAAAAGCTTAAATATACTTCCATTCGTAAAATTGAACTTGTGGGGACTAAAGTCCTAATAAAACATGACAAGAATGTGCAACTCATAAATGGTCCGTCTTTCTAAACCCAAGAAACACATGAATGGGGGTTCCACAACTGTTCAAAACACCAAAAAAATCGAATCCGCTATCGTAAGCTGTAACGAGTACATGACTACGAGGTATGTGCTACATGCCCAAAGAGGCCTCTTTGATCCATTTGAGATTTTTACCCATTTAATTTATCAATTTGGTATTTGATTCACATTATTTAGGAATGGTCAGCGCCGCAAAGGGATCCAGCGACACCGAGTGTCGCGAACAACCCCTCACGTCACTCACACATTCAGTTTTTTTTTATCATTTGAGTGTCGTCCCCCTCTCCCGGAGAACTCATGGAATTGTGCCACGTGGCACAATATCTTTAGTCCCATTTTTGTAAAATTTTAGAAGGCAATAACTTTTAACTCGGGTATTCAAATCAAATTATTATTTTTTATTTCACATAACTTTTTGATATTTACGTAATGACACATCATTTGATATATTTTATCTCTCACAAACATAGTTCAAATCCTTAAAAAAGTTGAACTAGTGTTGCAAATTTGAACTATGTTAATGGAAGATAAAACATGTCAAATCAAAAAAAAAATCATCTTATTTAAATACTCGAGTCAAAAGTTATGACTTTCCGAATGTGAGTGCCTCAAGAGAAGGGGGCGTCACTCAATTGAAAATAAAATAAAATAAATAAAAGAATGTGAGTGACGCTCTGGGTCCCTTTTGTGTCACTAAATGACCTCTATTAATAAATATCGTGAATCAAATATCAAATTGATAAATTAAAGGGATAAAAACTCCAAATGAGTTAATTTGATACAAAACAAAAAATAGATGTGAAAAGAATTTTGGAAACCCCAGTAACAAAAAAACAACAAAAGGGATCCGTCAAAACAAAACATTTTAAGAAAAAAAAAAAGAGGCTCCATTTCTTAGCTAGTTTTATATAACCCATTTGATATCTACATATTCGAGAATCAGCAAAATTCAACTCCGCATTGTTCACAAATAAATTGACTTTCTTCATTACCTACAATAAAAGTAAACATGTTAGGAACAGAACCTTCCTCAAAAAGGTCTAAAGGATAAGCTACATAAGTAATAAATTGACTTTCTTCTCCGGATCGTATTGATTCTTATCAAAGAAAAACAGGATTAGTTGTTTAATGTGGGCACGATAACTAACACACCACACCAGAGGTGCATCCCGTTCTCAACCTATGACCAATATAAACTTGAAAGAGCCGCTAAAGAGACTTGAACGACGCAAAGGCAGGAAACCTATTTCAGCCCACACTAGCCAAGACGCTATACCCATAAAGAAAGACGATTGCAAAGTGACCAAGTGCATGAAGCAAAGTGGTGTACAAAAGGCGTAAGACCAAGAAACTGACTGCACTTTGGGCCGAACCAAAGAGGGTGATTATGGCCAGGGGTTTAAAAAACCCAAAGGAACCAAAGTGGATTGAGAATCACACCAATTTGTATAACAAGAATTGGTTTTTTAAAATATTCCTTCAAGCTGAATGTTTTTTTTTTTTTTTTTTTTAAGTTTAGTTCAAAGTCAGTTTGAAATCATTTAAAACCGAATCGTTCAATAATATCACTATATTGCTGGTGTGATAGAAATGAGTCTATTTCCCTTGATAAAAATTGTAATCAGTGGAGTAATTGATGAAATAAAAACATTCCTTGTCTGTTTAGACATGATGTAATATAATATTTTTCAGATATAATAATGAACTCAAATTTCAACTAATGTATAATTAAATTTTAAGTACATTTCATTTAATATATTATTTAAGAAGTAATTTAATTTTATTATTATCCTGTGCTTAATATTATGCGATGTTAACGAGTTGGTACGTAACGAAGTTTTACATATTTAAAGTTCAAATAACTTTTAGAAAATGAAAATGAAAATCTTAACTCGAGTGACTCAAAAGATGTGCATGCCAACCATTCTATTTCCTAGCATTGTTTTTGAAAAGAAACAATTTTTTTTTTATTTTTGTGCCTTGGAACAGTTTATGGAAAAAAAATTATGTTTGATAACATGTTCTATTTTTATTCCGAGAATGAGAATTGTGTTTGATAACACAACAAATAATATAATAAAAATAATTCTTATTAAATGTAAAAAAAATTTGGATCATCGCTTTCTTTTTCATATGGTGTGGTTGTGGTGGTGGTGGTGGCGGCGATACGATAGTGGTGGTGGCTATGACGTGGTGAAGATAGTGGTGGTGGTTGTGACAGCAGTGGCTCTGAGAATTATTTGATGTCTCCTCTCCTGCCGTAGATCTTTTAATTCCTTTATAACCATTTTCTTTATAAAAAAAAATCTTAAAAAAGTTCATCATAAATAAAAATAAAATAAATTGTCTTAAACTAAAATCGTTGTTCATTTTCCATCAACCCTTGACAATATAGTTATGAGATTAGGGTTGATTGACAATTTTACTCTTGTTTTAATTTTTTTGTCCACTTTTTCTTTTTTTCATAAATTATATATCAATCTAAAGTTGTTTTAAAATATATATCAATTTATCCCTACTTGATGAAACCCTAGTACTTGATAATTTATTTATTCTAGTAAATGATTCATTTATTTGAGTAACTACTGTCACATGAGCAAATTGATATATAATTTGATAAGATGGATATATTGATATATATTTTTAGAAGAGGGGAAAAGTGATAAAAAAATTAAAATAAAGACAAAATGATCAATGGACCATGAAATAGGATAAATAAATAAAAGAAGAATCTAAACAACTAACAAAAAATTATATTTTCTTCTCTTTTATTTTTATAAAAAATAATTTTTTTTTGTTTTTTTATTGTTTCACAATACTCTTTTTAGTGAATAAGTTGATAGTAATAAAAATTATTGAAAAATTGTTTAACATTTATGTAATAATGATTTATGTAATTTGATTATTACAAAATAGAATAAATTTATTTATGTTGTTTGGTATTTTTTTAAATTAAATTGTTGGACAAGGTTGTACCGAGGGGGCGGTTGACGAAATTTTTTTTGAATACTAGAGAAATGTAATTATTATGGAAATGGTTGGAAAGTGAGTTTGGTAGGAAAATGTAAAAAAAGTTGTTTGGTTGATCAAAACATTACTAGAAAAATTTATTTAAATTTGCAAAATCTATGTTCGGGAGAAACTTTGCACCTGTTTTTTCACTTCCCCAGTTATCTCAAAATACCACATCTCAAGTGGTATTCTGTAACAGTGAATTTCAACACAAAAGTTATTTCCCCATCTATCATATTTGCCTAGTATATTTTTCAAAAACCTGAAGCAAACGTGGTATTTTTCAATATCCACTTACACTTTTCTATCAATCCCAAAATAAATCTTCTACCAAACACTACCTAAGTGCTTTTTATTTTATTTGTTTTTTTTTTTAATTCTTAAATAACACGAATACTCATGGATACTCGTCCTGTTGCCGTTCCTAAGCCCATCTACATCACTTTTAACTTCTAAGAAAGCGGGTATTTGTTAGAAAAGATATTATTTTTTAGTGGGAAGAAAAGATTCCCCAGAATATGGTGAATTTTTTTTTGTTCAGATAAGTTATGAAGAAGTGTTCAATAAGTCTAAATTTTTTTCAAAAATATTGAGTTAATTTTACTGATGTTATGGAAAAATAAAAATACCATATATCATATGATATTTTTATTTGGGAATATGATATGTAAAATAAAAGGATGGAAAAAAACGTTTCCTGAGATAATTATCGGTTTCCTCATACCAAACTTTGAAAAAAAAAATTACCCCACCCCTCTCTCCCAAGATTTATAAGAAAATTCCCATATCAAACAGCCCCTTAGCGGTATTGACAGAAATAATCTCAATTAAAAAATTTGTGAGAATACCTCATAAGAAACTAAAAATGGATTAAACTTTAACTTTTTCTTTCCCCCTAAGGATTGGTCCAAATATTTGCGAAGAATCCATTTGCTTTATTCGCTGAATGAAAAGTTATTTACGCGTAACTTTTTGGACATAGACAACACGAATATGGAACCAAGAGCCAGCAGTCCATAATATAGAAGGAAAGAGATAGAAAAATGAATGATGGAAATTACATTTATAGAAGATATGTAACTAAATATATTTATGCGTGTAAAATGTTGAATTTTGCTTTTTCACTAAAGTCTAATAGAGTCTAGAGTGTAAGAAGAGCCTAAGAAACCTAAAGTCCATTATGCTTAGAGTTAGGATTTCTTGGAACCCATACATATTCTATATATATTCTATGTTTACCGTCATCAGCCTCTCTTGTCTTTACTTGATGGTTGCAGAAGCTGAGGTAAGGTCATCTTCATGAAAGTGAGAGAGTGCCCACACACTTCCCGTTTCCCCCTTGAGACATAGTCTGAAAGATCAGCCACAATCTAGCTTCAAGGAGGTTGTTCATGTTGTGGTACTGAGGTGAGCTGTTCGTGAAGAGGAATCATACAAATAAAGATTCTACACGAGACCTGCGCACCAAGAAGTAATTGTGAAACGAGGATGATTCAGTAAGCATACCCAATGTACTAGGTCTTTAATCGCTTCCGCATAAATCCAAAAACAAATATATTTATGCGTGTAAAATTGATAAGGAAAAGTTTTTTTGGTGAATGCTCATCGAATTATGAATCATTTACGGGTTTTTCCAGATCGTCGAAAACTCAAACGATTCATATATATTCTATGGAATTGCTGGATTTTCTCTCGTTATATCGTATTATTTTTTAAATTGTGGATACATCAAGTGTAATAATGATATTCGACAGCTTAGGAGAGAGTTCCTGTTCCTCGATGCATTTGCGTTGCGTTGATGTATGCACAATCACATTAAGATATCATATGGGCAGCATTGCAAGCTAGTGATAGCCATTAAATATAGTAAGTGTGAATGTAGATATAGAAGGGTCTATACCCTTGGATTTGGGGGTCTCTATTCATTCAAGTTGGTGGTCCGGGACAAAATTATAGTTGGACAGAAGATAATGGGACAAAGGTTTATGAGGTGTATTTTGGTTGTCACACAAAAAAGTAAAGATGCCATCATAATAATCATAGAAGCGCGTTCGCTGATTTTGATTGATGTGGATAATAATGCATGTGAGGCTGGCTTTAATTGAAGAATAGCATTCCCCCTCGGAAAGGAAAGCAAAAGAAAGCGATGATTTTAAAGACACTTTTAAAGGATGCTTATGAAAACGTCTACTGTATATTATTTAAGTTTGATGATGGCCGTGATAGATTTGATAACCAACTCAACTGAAACTCATTGCTACTATATCATTTGAAAGAATCATAAATATATAAGAGTTAATCAACGGTAATAAAAGATAAAACAGAAAAAGAAATTAAAATAAAAAGTTAATCAACGATAATAAAGGATGAAAAAAATAAAAAATTACAAAATTATCACTGTTAATTTGTATATTTAATGGTTAATATACTTTTATGTAACATTGTTATATTATTTAACACACGAAATGATGTATTTTCTTATTTTTTTTATTATTATTGAATTTGATTATGAAAATTCAAAAGACCAATAAAAAAGCGGTCGAAAAGAGATAGCTGCGCTATCAGCGGCATGGAGGTTGGAATTTAAAATTGTAATTGCGTAACTATTCTTGAAACTTTGTTTGATGTTGCCTATTTGTGTGTTATTTTACTCGTAAACAAAAACAGCGGAATAAGTAATAATATTGAGTCCTTTTAACAAAGAAAGAAAGATGACCATGGACTGCGATTGCCCTTTTTTTATACTCGTTTTGAATCATAATAAGAGGAGAAAGTGACTCATGACCTTTTATTTGCTATTTTTATGAGAAAAATCTGGATAAATATTCCTAAAAAATTGACATTATAGCGAGCATAATCAACGGGCAAGATCCAGCGGGGCATTCCTCAATTTCAACAAAATAAGGCACCGAACAAATACCCGCCTCCTTCTCTCACAAGCCACATATCCAAAAGGCAAAATCCAAAAAGAGACACATTTTTAGTTTTCATATTGTCCATCGCCCTTATCTTCAAAACCCCATAATTTCAGTTCACATTACCTTCCAAACCAACCACACACTGCCATCAAATATATCCCCAAATTTCCAACTAAAAAAAATTAAAAAAAGAAAAAACATATATGTTAATGAAAAAGCAGAGAGTACAAACAGAAACAACCGATGATTAACACCAATAATAAAAATAATGACAGATAGTAATTTTGACGCAACCAAATAATAATCAATAATAAGATGTTTACCTAAAATTAAATTACAATACAAATACAAATACAAACGGCAATTAAATTTTATTGAACTTACACTGCTCTTTCTCTAATTGTATGTATATATGTAGTAGTAGCATAACGATACCGATTCTCATCAATTACAAAAGTATATATATATAAAAAAAATCAAAAAAAAAAAAAAAGGTAAAGATAAAATGAGTAGAAGAACTTCAACGCCTGCATCGGGTGATAGCACTGCATCCGCGACGGTAGGGGTTGGCCTGAGCGCCGGGCCGACAATTGTAATAGGAAGCGCCGCGTCGTGAGCAAGGGACGGTGTTCCTCCTCAGCGCACCATAGCTAATGTATCTCCCTCTGCCGGCTAAAATGCGCCGGTTGCTCTCAGAATCCATCAGAAACTCGGTGTCGTCTTCATCTCCGACGAGCAGGCTGCACTCGGCGATGGATCCGCGGCAGTCGGACTTCAGCGGGAGGAAGAAGGCGCCGAGCTGGTTGTCAATGTCGCCGGTGAAAGCAAGGGTGGATGATGAGGAGATAGACACGTGGACGGCCAAGATCGCACACACCAGAAAGAAACCATAGAAGCTGCTTCTTGTTGAACTCCCCATGTTTGAAATTACTTGTGTTCTGTTCTGTTCTGTTCTGTTTAGTTGGTGAGGAGGAGCCTCTGCTCTCAGCTTTTAAACGACGGCTTCCTAACAAATGCCATCAGATGTGCCCTTTATTTACGAGTGCTGCCACTTGACTTTAACGTGACTGGTAGTGGTAATTGCTTCACTCGCACACATTAATCAATCATATATTTGACTTTATTCAACCTTTTAAATCTTGTGTCCCTAAAATAAATAAATAAATAAATAATAAAAATGAAATAAATAAATTCCTATAAAGAGAGAACATGAATTCGCGATTGCAAGCCAGTTGGGGCCAGCCTATGACTATGAATCACATTGATTTATTGTTCTTATTTATTTATTTAGGCTTATTTGGGCGGTTCCAGGTGATTTTTGTTTCTTTATATGTATAAATACTCACTAGAGAAACTGTTATATATGTAAATAAATGATATGATGTGTGCAAACATCCAAGTGCCACCGCAGTTGATGAATGAAATTTTTCAAATACAACTAAACAATATTACTGTACATAGAACCTAAACCGTTGATAGAGTATGGTTTTTTTTATCGTTGTAGCTCTTATTTAATAATTAATTATTAAATTGATCTTGATTATAAGTTATTTTAAAAAATTAACTTTTTCAGAAAACATAACATCAATCTATTCTTGTTTGACCGTTGACCCTCAAACCTACCTAGGTACCTCCCTCCCTACCAGGAGGTTTCTTGAATTTTTTTTCCTATCCGGGTAGTCAAGAGAATACCCTGGTATATTTCAAAATTCTGAAAAAATGTGTTAATTATTTATCCTGGTAAAGAGGGGCTACTCAGGTAAATAATCATAACTTTGAAGAACATGAATAGTAACTTAAAGTTTTGGATGCACACCAAATAAAGTACGTACAAAATTTGCAAAATTGGTCCTCGAAGGCACCAAATTGAAATCATTAATACCAAACAAATTTTGAAATCAGAAGAACATGACGAGACTCAAAGGGACATCAACAGCCACCGATAATATCTCGCTTGCATATCCATCACCCTAAGAAGTTTCACCCGCTAACTATGCATATCAATGAACATATGATATATGAATCTAAAATACGCGGATTGCACTTCCCATAGTGCTCTTCAGGTATAAGCATCTCACCTGTTCACATGTAATCAAAATCAAAATTGGAAATAGTAATTTGATAGCTAAAAAAGATCATGCAACAAAAACAACTGTTAAATAACAAGAGAAGAGAGAAATATTGAAATAAAACTGTATGTATTGAAGTGATATATGATGTACAATATATAGACACACTAATGGGCTTAGCCAAGACCTAATACAAATCCTAAAGAAATAAGGAAATAAATATTATAGATATACAAAAGATATATTCTTTCTAACACTCCCCTTCAAGCTGGAGCGTATTGATCATATGCACCAAACTTGTTACATATAAATTTTATTCGAGGACCCCTCAAAGACTTTGTAAATATATCTGCTAATTGATCATTAGAGGGTACAAAACTAGTTGTAATTTTATCAGCAATAACATTTTCTCGAACAAAGTGACAACCTATTTCTATACACCGGTATGTGGGTCGTCGGAAAAATCCACCGGATGGTGGTGGTTGACGGAATCAGAGGCTTGAATGCAGAATAAACGTCCGAAAACTGACAACGAGACAGTTCTGAAATTTTTTTTAAAAAAATAATGAACAGTGGGTTCACCGGAAAAAAAATTCAAAGTTCCTTAGGCTCTTGATACCATGTTAAATAACAAGAGAAAAGAGGAACATTGAAATAAAACTGTATGTATTGAACTGATATATGATGTACAATATAGACACACTAATGAGCTTAGCCCAAACCTAATACAATCCTAAAGAAATAAGAAAATAAATATTACAGATATACAAAAAAAAACATTCTTTCTAATAACAACCAAAAAGTTTCCCGAACGTAGGTTAGTTATAAGAAGATTCTCTTTACAGCTACAAACATTATATTGGTCAATCCAATAGATAGAGCTCACAGGCTTTATCATATTGTCACTTCATTATGTGCTTTTAATTTATTATGGCAAACTGATAGACACACATATGCTAGGATATGCAAGCTATGATTATTTATTCGGGCAAATAAATCAAATATTTTCCTAAAGTTTTGAAATATACCAGAGTATCTCTTTGATTATTCGAGTAGAGAAAAAATTTCAAAAAATACCCGGGTAAGAAGGGGGTTACTCGGGTAGATTTGATACAGATATGGACAAATTGGTGTTATGTTTTATGGAGAAGTTAAATTTTTGAAATAATTTATAATCAAGATCAATTTGATAATTAATTATTGAATAAAGACTAGACTGGTTAAAAAACCTACTGAGTATAGATATTTTAAATACCATAAGTTTCATTTCATTTAAAGAAATACTTAAAAGGCATAAAATAATTGTGTATTATGATATGTTCATGTACCAAACACAGGCATAGAAAGTGTAAGACAGACCTACAATCGACGTTTTTAATATTATATAAAGCATCAGGCTATAGTTAGTGTCATCTTTCCTTACACCACATGCAACCGCGTTAGTCATGAAGCTGTCTTTGCAGTTTGACGTTTCAACTTCAAGTAACGTTTATCGGCCACTGATTGAGGTCTTATTTTACGCCCTTTGGTTCTTTACGACTCAATAAAGTAGATGATTATGCAATGTGCCCGTCATCGTCACATACTCACATCCATACTTAATATGTTTGAATAATATTTTTCTTTTGTAACTGCAAAACTGACTATATACTAAAAGTAATTCATCAAGGAAACAGACTTGTTGCGCTAATTTATAATTTTTTTTAAATAATTTAAATGTATTGTCAATATAAATAATTTTATACTGCTAATTAATGATGCTACATTATTTAGTGATTAAGTTAATAGAAAAATATTTCTACAGTTACTGTCGGTAAGTTATCTGTATTTATTCTCAAAACGACATCGTTTTGGAATTGAAAGATTAAAAAATTATAATTATGAAGACTATAATAACCCTGAAATAAATTAAAATTACAAAAATACCATGATTTTCGTCCCAAAACAACGTCGTATTGAGCTTACTGCAGAAAAAACAAACTCTTAAATTAACACA
Organism: Gastrolobium bilobum; assembly: GCF_033153095.1. Classification (NCBI taxonomy): domain Eukaryota; kingdom Viridiplantae; phylum Streptophyta; class Magnoliopsida; order Fabales; family Fabaceae; genus Gastrolobium; species Gastrolobium bilobum. The sequence goes on along the minus strand of NW_026899969.1, from coordinate 356,294 downwards.
TGAATTATCAAACTTATTAAATAATGCGACGAAATATTATTAAATAACAATGTAATATTTTGTAAAAAAATTTCACTAACCTTCCATCAAAATTAAAAGTTATTTCTCATTGATGTGTATTGTATAAGCAAAGTATATGTATTTATATAAACAAAGTCATATATTTCACAAAGCATATGACTCTATTATCTCATCATTCGGTTTTTTCCAACGAGCAAAGATTGTCTAAAAAAAAAAAGTGATACACAGATTCACATACCTATGATCATAGCAAGAATAGTTAATAACAAATATGTTAAGCTTATATCAGCAAATTGAGGCTGATCTAGATGATAGAAACAAAGTCCAGTATCTACCGTTGGCCACAATGAATAAACCATATTTATATTATAAAATCGAGAGGATGTAATAAATATACTAAATTTGAGTATTTGTAATCTACCATCCCTTCATAGAAAATAAATAAATCTAGTATTTATGTTATTTCGTTCTCTATGTACCAATCCATTTTTTTTAGTGTTCTGCATTTGTTTTGGTCACGGAAACAAACATTTTTGGGTGGGCCTGGTTTGAAAAAAGGACTGGATTTGACTAAATTACATGGGGATTAGAAGGCCTAAAATCGGGCTTAGCATAAATCCAACCCGGCCCAAACCCGAATGAAACTAGGTTTTTCTGCTTCATATGCTATCGTCTTCTTGAGCCCTAAAACTTTCGCCTCTCGTGGTACGCTCTCTCTTTGGTTCCTTGTTCATGTATTTTGTGATTTTGTAATTTTGTAATGTAATATGGATTCTGGACTCCGCTAATCTATCCTATTACGTTCTTAATATTCTCACCAATTTTGATGCGTTAATCCCCCCCTTTGTCTCTCATTATCAGTGTGATAATCTATGTTCAATTTCCCCCTTTTTTCTGATATTTTTGTATTTTTTTTAATTAAAAATAGCTTTCTTTGTATTAATCATTTATGGTTAAACGCAACTGCTTCCTGAGATGGAAAATTTTAATTTTATATCGGTTTAATCACTTGTAGTCTTATTCTGTTCTGATTTAGGTTTCTAGATATTTGACGAAGAGGTTTATACAACGAGCATAAGATGCAGAACGAGGAGGGTAAGCTCACTGAGCTATACGTTCCAAGGAAATGGTATATTTACATTTGAAGTTGTAATTGCTTCTTAAATTGTGGGTTTGTTTGTTCCTTTGTAGTTTGAACTAATGCCCAATTACGATGCAGCTCTGCCACTAACAGGCTGATAACTTCAAAGGACCATGCCTCGATTCAGATTAACATTGGCCACTTGGATGAGACTGGTATCTATAATGGTCATTTCACCACATTCGCCCTCTGTGGTTACATCAGAGCACAGGTCTTTATATTTTATTTGACCCTTTTCCTAATGTATTCCTGAATTGCATTATGGTTTATTTTTGCTGGATTTGTGTGATTGTGTCTTACAATATTTTGAGTCTTGGCAACTTAACACTATGGATTGGCTTCCAATGGCAAATGGCTTTCCATACTTCTTTTTTCGTATATTGGTTGATTTTGACTAATTGTGTTTTTGCCTCTTATAAACCAATTTGATCGTGCGGTTGTAGTTAATGAATTGTGTTCTAATTTACCCACCTGGCAATATCTCTAAAACACCGCAAAAATTTAGTAAGCCCTGTTATTAATTTGTACGTAATAATCAACCTTGCTTATGTTGCATAAACATTGTTGATTATTGCTGCATATCCTCTCAAAAAAAGTTGAATTAGCCTGAATATCAATTTGTTGAGGATGAGTTTCTGCTGTCTTCTTACTCCCTTTTTTGTTTTTTAACTTTTCTTTTTGGCCGAGGAGGAATGTGCAGCGTGTTTGTGGGGATTTATAAGAACTTTTGATTTTCTTCTTTGGTTGTGTATTCATATCTCATTCTATATGCCTTGTGCTATGTTTTCTTTTTTCTTTTTGGATGAAGCTATGATACAGTAATATGATCAACGACTGAGTAGATTGTCCAGTTTCTTGTACTTTGTTTACATTTTTATGTATGTTGGAAATTGTCTTAATCATTGTATTCTGATTCCTGTCGGGCTTATGGAACATGCCTGGGCCTGTATGTTTCAATGGAATAAATCTTTAGTGCTACCGTAGCATTGAAGATTCAGTGCTACTCCCATTCATTTTGTGACACGTGGATATCATGTCATCTGGAAAGAGAAAAAATTAAATGACAACTAATCATATGATATGGTTTTTGTCACAAAATGAATGAAAGTAGCACTGAGTGTTATGGTAGCACTAAAGATTTATTTGTTTCAATGGTGCACCTGTATAATTTACTCACGAATTGCATTTCTTACCTAATGATTTTATGTTTTTCTTGTCAGGGAGATGCTGACAGTGCACTAGATCGCTTGTGGCAGAAGAAGAAAGCTGAAGTTAAACAACAGTAGTAGTGATGATAGTTTTGTCTGAAGTTCTACTATTGCGGGAGATGTTCGAGTCTTACGATTGTAGAACTTGGCTAATTTAACCACAAATTTTGCAGTATTTGCTTTTCATTGATTAAAGTTGCTTTTTGACTGATTGAAACTGCATTCAAAAGATATTTGGTTGTTTCCTCCTATTCCATTCATTGTGTTGATTTATGAATATATTTGAGGAATTTTATAGGTTGGTTTGATAGAATGTGTATTTAGTCAAGTTTGTTTCTGTGATTGTCCTTAATATGATGATTGGTGCAGTGGCCTTCTCTGCAGCAACTTGGAGAATTGTCCAGAGACGAGTGGTACTAAATTACTAAGAGTAGGTGTTTGAAGAAAAACTTGTCAAACTGCGTTTGTCTATATACTCCGTTGCTCCTAAAGCCAATTTTGACGCCTACGTTGAAACTTGTTTTAAAGGCCTAATGTCAAATCTTTTAAATTTTTTAATTGAAAAAAAATTAGGTTTCTCTTTTAGTGTACTGACTTATATGGGTGACATGATACCATTATTGAGTAAAGCATCATGTTATTTTATTTTGTAAAGCACGACTTTATTTAATTCACCATTTTTTTTTTATATTTAAACATGTTAATTTGTATTTAGTTTATTTATATTGGAGAGTTTATATAAAAATGAATTTACTAAGTGTATGTTATTCAGATATAAATTTAGTAGTGTTATATATATAAATTACTGGCCCATTGCAGGGATATGACTTTTTTAATTAAAAAAAAAATTAGAAATTTGACTGTTATAAAATTTATTAGGAATTAAAATTGCGCATTCTTTGTGTTAAGGGATCAAATGAGCAAGTATATTTAAACGATGCTTAAAATCTGATGTCGTTCGGATCAATTTTTTTATTTTTATTTTTTGGAAACGTTCGGATCAATTTTTAAAGCGAGCAAAAGCGAGGATTGTCCTCTCCTTCCAAGTTCGTTTCATTCCTCACCGAAAACAACATAGTGTTCGTTCATCAAGTTTTAAGGTGCTATGCGTTGTTCGCATCAAGTAGGCTTGCATGCTTAGAAAACGTACAAAGATTTATGAACATTGAGTTATTAGCTACACTTCATAAGAAGGAAGTAAATCAGAAGAGAAGCCACATAATAAAAGAGTGGTTGTTAAACATAGTCATTGAAACTGAAGACTCCAACTTTCATGTAAAAGATCAGTAGCAATAAAAAACCTAAGAGGATTAGTAAATCAAAGAAAGAGTCCCACATGATTAATCAACGTGACTGTCATAAATCAATTAAAGTACACAATAAGTTAATTAATAGATAATAATTCTAGAGATTCTAAATCCCAAAAAAGTAGTCGTTAATTAAGATTCAAATCAAAGAAGGAGTTCCGCATGATTAATCAATATGATTGTCATAAATCATTCAAAGTAGATAATAAACACAAAACAAGTTAATAAATGACAATAATTTAAGAGATTTGAAATCCCCAAAAAATAGTCTTAAGATTTAAATCAAAGAAAGAACCCCACGTGATTGTCATAAATCAATTAAAGTACACAATATCGAGAATAAGCGATTTTTATTTTTATTTTAATAATGAAGAGTTTAATGTGCAGAAATAGAAAATTTAGGCATCTTCTTCGTTGGGTTCCTCACTTATCAGCAGGAGCAACTATATTGATAAATTCGAAAAAGAAAAAGAGAAAAAATCCAGAGCACAACGATTTTTCTGGAAAAGTTGATAGACTCCCATGTTCTTCTTTCTATTTTTTGAGTTTCTATAGCCACGTTTCCAAGGACATTCAATCCGAATATGAAGAAAAAAAAGAAAAAAAAACAAACCTTCAAACAACAGAAGGTGTATTTCTTTTTACAACAATGAAATTAGACCCTAAACATATTACAAAATATATTCAGTTCATAATCCCCGTTGCAATATTCACATGTGATACCATCATCTTCATCCTCAACCCATGACGACAATCTTTTTGAAAGTTTTTGCAGTTTACATGTGCTAGAATGACATAAAGATAAGTGATGATTTCGAGCCACTGGATTATTCATCCACATGCTCTTGATAAAAGATTTCACCCTCTCTCTGCATCTTCTAACATAGGTGGATGTTTTCAAAGAACGAAAAAGATCAAATCCCAAGTTTCTTTGTTCTTGATCTTCACCGCACATCAAAAGCATACAATAAACATATTTGGCTTCACCATGACCCTTCAACGCTGCCTTTTTTAAATTTTCAAGACCCAACTTTACTCTCAAAGAACTGAAGTATTGTACCATTCCTTCCCGGTACAAAATCTCTAAGTTACCACTCTCCTTGCAACGATTCAAGAATGATGATTCTTTTTCTTGGGTGAACCATTGCAGTGGCACCAATGCAAACTTATCCATGGATGCATGTTGATACACGTAATTATCCTCTGCAGCGTGAAGAAATTCTTTACAACATAGTTTGACCTTGCAGATGTCAGCAATCGAATGAGATGCCACCTTTGAAAAAATCTCCACTACTAAATCCTTTGGAAGAATTTTGAGGGACTCATGTTTCTTCTTCTTAATCCTTCCCTGCTTTACTCTTAAAACAGCCATTGTTTTAAGGTTGAAAACTTGACAATAATAACTTTAGAATCCTTCCTATTCCTATGACAGAAGGTTTAGACTTATGTAAAGTGAAGGTTTCATAAAAGACAATAGGAATAGGAGACTTCCTCGTGTATATAAATTGACATAAGTCGGTTGAAGTATAGAAAATATTATATAATATCTTAATTATATCTTAGTATATCTTACATGATTTTTTAAAATTAATTTTTAGATTTTATTATTTGTTTTCAATTCACAATTTTTTATCATATTTATATACAATTTTTTCTTTTTCTATTCCTGAATCCCTAATCAATTACTTATTACTACAGTAACTGCTGTGTGGTGTTGTCTGTTCCATCCTTGTGTTAAATGGGGTTTTGCCTTTCACCCTGAATTTTTTCTTTCCTTTTAATTCGGAGAAAATACAGTAAAAGTTGAATGATCAGAAAAATAAGAAAATTATTAAATAGAGTCAACTATAGTTGAGAATTTATCTCAAGTGATATGCAAGATGGAATTTAATAGAGATAATCTATATAGTTATTAATAAAGTTAAATTTAATAAAGGGATATGCCAACATAAAATTAAATAAATGTGTAAAAAAAATTTATAATGACATTTCATTAAAATTAAATTCATTTATAATCTTATCATGCAATTTTTGTTATTAACCTTACTTCCCCAATTTTATTTTCAAATGCATCTTTTCCTTGGAAGGAACAAAAACCAATATATATATTATATATATATATATATATATATATATATATATATATATAAGGAAAGATCTGTTTATAATTTTTTTTTACAATTACACTAAGTATGACCGATCATACACTAATAGTCTCCGATTTTTGTCTCTGTTACAAGATATTTGTTTTTTTTTTCAGTTGCCCTAAAAGAAATATATATATATATAATTTTTTTTCCAAACACATGACACATTTTAATAAATTATTAAGAAAAAATATTTAAAAAAAATTAATAAATAGATGCTACCTTAAGATCGAAATCTAAGAAAGAATCCCACATGATTAATCAATGATACGGCGAATAAATCAACTTAAAATAAGCAGTGTTATTAAATCTGGTTCGGGCATTGATCCGGTAAGGGTACTGGGTTACTGGTCGGACCGGATGACCCAGATATATATATATATATAGATATATAAAAATATATATAAATATGAAAATATAAATTCAATTATATTCTTCATATCTAAAATGAATTAAATAAGGTTATTAAATAAGCTCAAAAACATGAAGCATAAATAAATAAAAATGCATACTATTACTATGTCAATTTAAATTGCAACTCATAATCCGCATAAACATATCTCTTAATGACATTGACTCATATTTTTCAAATTCAACTACATTAAAAATGACATATGTCACAATCTCTTAATTTATTATTTCGCAAATTGTTTCAGTATTGAAAGCTGAAATTTGAAGTCATTGTAAAAGGGTATACTAGCAAATAAAATTACAAAAAAAAAAATTAAAATGAGTTCTACATTTTATTGACAAGATGAAACAATTTTGATTTTTTGGTTTTTTTTTAAATACATAACTTGATCGGGTCACTGCGTCACCGGGTCACCGGTTTTGACTGGGTTTGGCCGGATTTTGACCGGGTCGATGCATGACCGGTCCAATGCTTGACCCGAACCGGTCTGGTCACCGGGTCACCGAGTTCCGAGTCGACCCGATCGGGTCGGGCCGGGTTTACAACAATGAAAATAAGCCATATCAACAACATGGGAATTTACTAATGAAGGAAAATTTTATCTCATCAACTAGATTAATAATGGGTTTTATTAATCTCATGTTAAAGGAGATAGTTATCACATGTCATAGAGATAAACTAGTGGGCTCCACCACCTGAAAAATAAAAGAAAAGAAAAGAAAAAAGATGGCACAGTTATCGAAGGGTGTGTAGGAGAGAAAACTTATATCATGTGACATAAGAATAGTTTTTCCCATTAATAATTTAGGAAAAAGAAAGAGTAAATATCCTTTTTGATCCCTAATAAAAATATGGTCTCCACTTTAGTCCCTTACAAAAATAAATTAGTCAGTTAGTCCCTAACAAATTCAAGGTGAACCCATTTTAGTCCTTTTGAGGGACTAATATGAGTCTTTTTTGAATTTGTGAGGGACCACAATCTCAACTAAATGCGTTCACTTTGAATTTATTAGGGACTATCTGACTAATTTATTTTTATCATGGACTAAAGTGGAAATTATATTTTTTATTAGAGACTAAAAAGAGTATTTAGTCGGAAAAAACTCCCTTGGTCAAACGGTTGGAGAAGTAGATACTTTATTATGACATACACACACTGGTAGACAAAGCCCCACTTAGCTCTACCTTCAAAGCACTATTCTTCATGGTACAAAATCTCCAAATTTTCACTCTCGTACAATGTTTCAAGAATGATGATTTTCTCTTACCAGTAAACAATGACAGTAGCACCAACGCAAGCTTGTCCATGAATACATGCTGATATACATAATCAATCCCCCTCCTCAACATGAAGAATTTCCTTATAACTTAGTGCTTGTTTGAATAAAAAAAATTTTAAGTAAGAAACTATTTATAAACGTAAGTTAGCCCAAATAGATTTTCGAAAAAACTCTTATAATGAAAAGTTATTTTTTTATAATGAAGAAAAAACTGAAAAATTAAAAGCTTCTAAGAAGAGTTATAAAAATATAAAAATATAAAGAGAGAGATAATTTTATTGAAATATGTGCTTTTAAGAATACCAAAAGAAAAAGAAAAATGTGTTTTTAAATAATTTTCAACCTAAAATTTTTATGTGATTACCAAATAATTTTCAATTTTTTTAAGCTTTTTTTTTAATGTTAACTTATAAGTAGCTTCCAACTTAAAAAAAGAAAAAAATCCAAACATACTCTAGGTTTCTACTATGTATTGAGAGGGACGTTTGCAAAATTCTCCCATAGCTAGTCTTTGGAATAGCTTTGGTTGAGAAGAAATTTTTTGAATACAAAGGAAATATAATTGATAGGAAAATGGTTGGAGAGTGAGTTTGGTAGGAAAATATAAAAAAGTTGTTTGGTTAGAAAAAATTTTATCAGGTAAATTAGGTAAAATTTATAAAGTCTATGTTTGGTTTGAAGTAAAATATAGATGGGGAAATAACTTCAAATTACAAAATAACCCTCGTAGCAAACACTATTGTCTAATGGAAGAGGGTATTTTTGGCATCCACACATTTCTCTTTCTTCCATTAGCCTAGGCAACTTGAAAATACCACCTTGGAAGAGGTATTTTCAACAGTATTTTTTCTCCAAATTTTTTACACAAAAGTAGATAGATAGGAAAAATAGATGCATAGTTAAATTTTTTAAAAACTTCAACCAAACAAGAAAGTCCAAAAATGACACGTTGAGATGCATGGCATCCACATCCCCCAATTTCTCCCATTTAGGGTTCTTCTTGCCCGAGAGGGTTTCAAAAAAACGCAATAGGAAAAAGGGACTTCCTTTTGTATATTGTATAATATGAATGACTCAACAAACTTTGACATAAGTCAATTACGTATTAGAAAAGTAACCGCTTCGTTATGTGTCTGCTCCATTCATGTATTAAATGAGGTATTCCCTTTTCTTTTGCTATATATGCTGACGCCGCCAGGTACTGCTGCTATCCAAAACCAAGTTGAAGCGATTCTGGGACATGGGGGAGACCATGCTTAAGATTCCCACAAAGCTGGAGTACTATGATGACATGTGGAAGCTCCAATCCACTGCCACGCTCCTTTCTCACTTCAAGGTTTGCTTTAGTTCTTATGTGTTATTCACCTTTAATTTTTTTTTTTTTGTATTCCATCTTTTAATTCTGAGAATATGTGGGATAAGTTGAAGGATCAGAAAAATAAGGAAATTGTTAAATAGAGTCAACTATAGTTGAGAATTTATCTTAAGTAATTTGCTTTCTTTCTTTCTTTCTTGGGTAAATGTGCATAGGGAGATGATGACAGACATGCTTTGATACTGGATCGTACAATCTTCTATCCACAAGGAGGTGGTCAGCCGGCGGACACTGGTTTGGTACACATTGATGGCTCAGACATCAAGTTTGTGGTTCATGATGTTCGATCCAAAGATGGAATTGTATGTTTTGTAAAATCAATATTGAGCTTCTTCTTCTTTTTTTGTTAATTTTGTCTCTGAGGTTCATTTAGGTATATTGCTTCCTTGTTTTTGTGTAGGTTTTTCACTATGGTTTCTTTGAGAATCTGGGAGGGGAATTTGAGCCCACACTCGATAAAGGGAAGGAGGTTTCACTGTTTGTTGATGAGCCCAGGCGAAAACAGAATTCCGGGTAGAATTAGTAATTATTTCTATATTTTTTTCCCCTTCTTTTTATATTGAGTTGAGATATCCAGCTCGGGAATGTTTTCTTTTTTAAGGTAGCCTTGTTAGAATTAGTGATGTAATATAAGACTGATATGTATTTTTCATATATTGATTGACACCCAAAGGGATCTTTATATACAGATTACAAGGTAGTTAAGGAGTTGAAGTAATAAATAAAATACACAGTAACCGAAGAGGCATCACACTACTCAAAGGGACAAGTAGCTAGAAACAAGTAAAAAACTCTAGAATAATCTACACTCCCCCTCAAGTTGGGAGATATATATTGATCATCCCCAACTTGCTAATTAAATCCTCAAAGATGGGTTTGTGTAATCCTTTGGTGAGAATGTCGGCTGTTTGCTCCTTGGTAGGTACATATGACAAACATACACTACCCTCCTCCAATTTTTCTTTGATAAAATGACGATCAACCTCCACATGTTTGGTTCTGTCATGATGTACAGGATTTTGAGCAATACTGACTGCAGCCTTATTATCACAATAGAGTCTCACAGGTAGAGAATAAGATATCTTTATTCTCCAAGGAGTCTTCTTAACCAGATTCCTTCACAAATGCCATGGGCTAGCGCCCGAAATTCTGCTTCTGCACTGCTTCTGGCAACAACAGTTTGTTTCTTACTTCTCCAGGTCACAAGATTTCCCCAGACATAGGTACAATATCCTGAAGTGGATCTTCGGTCCATAGCAGAGCCAGCCCAATCAGCATCTGTATAGATTTCTATCATCCTCTTGTGTCCCCTTTTAAAGAGCATTCCTCGACCAGGGGTGTTTTTGAGGTACTTGAGGATTCTATAAACCGCACTAAGGTGTTTTTCCTTAGGAGAATGCATGAATTGGCTAACCATGCTAACCGCAAATGCAATATCAGGCCGAGTGTGAGATAAGTAGATCAGCTTCCCCACCAACCTTTGGTATTGCTCCCTGTCAACATCTTTTCCATCTTCAATTCCCAATTTAATATTGGGTTCATTTGGAGTTTCTGCAGGCTTGCACCCAAGCATACCTGTTTCTTGTAGCAGGTCTAGAATATATTTCTTCTGAGATAAGGAAATTCCCGCCTTGCTACGAGCAACTTCCATTCCAAGGAAATATTTGAGTGATCCAAGATCCTTTAGTTCAAACTGACTAGCTAAACCCCCTTTTAAAGATTTTATTTCCTCCCAGTCATCACCTGTGACAATTATGTCGTCAGCATAAACAATGAGGATAGCAATTTTGCCACTATCGGAGTGTTTAAAAAATAAAGTGTGATCAGTCTGAGCTTGGATAAATCCTCTTTCTTTAACAACACGAGTAAACTTTTCAAACTACTCTCTAGGGGATTGTTTAAGTCCATAAAGAGATTTCTTCAACATGCATACTGAACCATCTCCCTGTTCAAAACCAGGTGGTGGATCCATGTAAACTTCCTCATGTAAGTCCCCATTTAAGAAAGCGTTCTTTACGTCCAATTGATGCAAGGGACAATCAAGGTTGGCAACAAGTGATAGTAAGACTCGGATAGAGTTAAGTTTGGCAACGGGAGCGAACGTCTCCTGATAGTTTATCCCATAAGTTTGAGTAAATCCTTTGGCAACCAATCTGGCCTTATATTTGTTGATGCTGTTATCTGCATTAAATTTTATTGTGAACACCCATTTGCAACCTACAGTTTTCTTTCCTCTGGGAAGTGCCACGGACTCCCAAGTTCCATTTTTTTTAAGAGCATCCATTTCTTCAAAGACTGCATCCCTCCATTTAGGGTCATTAAGTGCCTCTTGGATATTTTTTGGTATTTTTGTACCGTCTAATACAGTGTTGAAAGCACGAAAACCTGGAGATAACTTTTCATATGAAATGTGATGAGAAATAGGATGAGCAGTGCAAGATCTAGTATCTTTTTGAAGGGCAATGGGCACATCTAGGTCAGTTGTACCAGTGTTCTCAAGTGGATTGCTAGAACTAGGACTCGGGTCAGAATCCTGGCAGTCTAGAGGATCTTGAGGAGATTTACGCCTGCTGTAGAATTTTCCCCATTTATCGGGAGGATCTCCAGTCTCTGGTACAGTTGCTGTCCTTGTCTCCTGTACATTAACTCCCCCTGACTCCAAAGGTAAAGAAACAACAGATGTTTCCAAGGGTAAAGGTAAGACAGTAGAATTATTTGGAATCCAAGACTTGTCTTCATTTATACCAATAGACTCCCCCTGAAGAGAAGTCGAGGGAAAAAATGATTGTGTTTCACAAAAAGTAACATCCATAGAAACAAAGACCTTTCGAAGAGAAGGTGAGTAGCACTTGTAACCTTTTTGATTAGGAGGATATCCTATGAAGACACATTTAACAGACTTATGATCAAGTTTGGACCTTTGATGTGGAGGAATATGAACAAAAACCACGCAGCCAAACAACTTTGGAGGAAGGGAAGAGAGAGCCCGAAAGGAGGGAAAAGAGCGGGTAAGGCAAGATATGGGAGAATGAAAATTCAGGACGCGAGAGGGCATCCGATTGATGAGATATGAGGCAGTCAAGACAGCCTCCCCCCACAGGTATTTAGGGACATGCATTGTAAACAAGAGGGCTCTAGCAACTTCAATGAGATGTCTATTTTTTCTTTCAGCCACCCCATTTTGTTGAGGGGTGTTAGGACAAGAACTTTGATGGATAATACCTTGCTTGGTTAGGTAATCACCAAGAACAGAATTAAAATATTCAGTACCGTTGTCAGTTCGCAGGATTTGGATAGAGGTCTGGAATTGAGTTTGTACCATAGCATGAAAAATTTTAAAAGTGGCTGCAACTTCATACTTATCTTTTAGAAGATATACCCAGCATACTCTAGAATGATCATCAATGAAGGTAATAAACCAACGAGTTCCAGATATATTTTTTTCACGAGCTGGGCCCCAAATATCACTATGAATCAATGTAAATGGAGACGAAACATGATAATCTCTAGGGAAATAAGAAACACGAGAGTGTTTTGCAAACTGACAATCATCACAAAAAAAGGAACTTGGTTTTTTATTGAAAAATAAGTTTGGAAACAGCTTTTGAAGATAAAAGAAATTTGGGTGTCCTAAACGACGATGCCACAACAAAACATCATTACAATCGTTTGATAAACATAAAGAGTGATTTGCAAAAAATCTCTTTTCATGAGAATCTTCTTCAAAATAGTAAAACCCTTCTTCCTCTCTAGCACTGCCAATCATCAGCCCCGAATCCTGTTCCTGAAAAACACAGGTTTTGGCAGAGAATTTAGCAACACAATGCAATTCAGAGGAAAGTTTACTAATAGAGATAAGGTTACAAGTAAGAGAAGGGACATGAAGGACAAAATTCAGAGTAATATGTTCAGAGAGCTTAATGGATCCCTTTCCCGCAATATTAGAGAAACTACCATCAGCAGTCCTTATTCGTGACTGGTGATAATAAGGGGTATAAGAACAAAACAGGGATGCATTACCTGTCATATGATCAGAAGCTCCCGAATCAAGAATCCAACGACTACTATGATCAACATGGAATGCCATACCTTGTTGAGCAACATGACTAGTTGCTTCAGCAGATTGAGACATCACCTTCTGAAATTGCTCATACTGAGCTTTAGGGATGAATACACCATCGGAATTTGGAGAGGCACAAGACCCCTCACCCTTCACATCAGAAGAGATTTGATAAGCACGACTCTTGTTCATCCCCTTTGTTTTCCAGTTTGGTGGTTTTCCATGAATTTCCCAACATTTTTCGCGAGTGTGACCACTCTTATTGCAATAAGAACACCATCGGTCAGAATGTTTTGCATCACTAGGGGGACGAGGAGTATGTTTTGCTACTAAGGCAGATACATCGGAGGATTTAGAGTTCTTGTCTCCCAACATTACCTTTCGGCGAAGTTTCTCTCGTCGTACCATAGAAAACGCAGCTGCAATAGAAGGTAACGGGTTCTGACCCAATATCCTTCCACGAACATCATCAAGATCACGATTAAGGCCAGCAAGAAAATCATAGAGACGTTTTTTCTCTAAGTAACTTTTAAACCTTGCATTAGCTTCTAAACCTTGAAGATCTGCTGCATCATAAAGATCCAACTCCTGCCACAGAGTTTTTAAAGCAAGAAAGTATTCAGTCACAGACATCCCCTCTTGATGTAACTCTCTTACCTTGGTGTTGAGTTCATAGAGACGTTTTTTCTCTAAGTAACTCTTAAACCTTGCATTAGCTTCTAAACCTTGAAGATCTGCTGCATCATAAAGATCCAACTCCTGCCACAGAGTTTTTAAAGCAAGAAAGTATTCAGTCAAAGACATCCCCTCTTGATGTAACTCTCTTACCTTGGTGTTGAGTTCAAAAGCCTGAGAAGCATTGCCCAGGTCAGAATAATATTCTTTAACGGCATCCCAAATTTCCTGAGCCGTATCAAGAAACAAATAAGTTTGACTGATATCAGGATCCATGGAGTTAGTCAACCAGGTCATGACCAAGGCATTTTCAGTCATCCATTTATCATAATCAGGTTCATCAGCTTCGGGTTTTTCCTTTTTTCCATCAAGATACCCCATTTTCCCTTTTGCTTGGATAAACAACTTGACAGATTGATGCCATTGCACATAATTCTTACCGTTTAAACGGTGGTTAGTAATCTGTATAGCTGGGTTGTCTCCGGAAGACGAAGAACAGGGAAGAGGAAAGACACCAGAAACATTACCGGATGATTTTTCAGAATGCTTATTCGCAGCCTCAATATTTTCAACTTCCATTGTTCAAAAAAATAAAAAAACAGCAAAAAAAAAGGAACTCCAATCGTTCAGAAACACTATTCCGGAAAGTCACGAAGAGGAACCAACTGGACCCAGCAAGAAGAGTGCTCCAATCGTGATTTAAACCCCCAGAACAGGAAGAGGAAGGCCAGGTGAGCCGTTCTGTGAAAGCCGCGTGACAAACGGAGGCCGGCAGGGCGGCGCGTGGCTCACACGCGCCGGAGGGGCAGTTCTGCAGTGGCGGCGCGTAGCTGACTTTCCGGCGACGGGGCTGACGTGGGTCGACTCGGAAATGGCTTCTGAGTCCAATGGTGGCCTTGGTTTCGTGATTGGAGGGGTCCAGATATGGTTTCTGAGTTATTTTAATAAACAGTGAAAAATGAAAAACGGAAAGAAACGTGGAGGTTTACAAGATGACCACAGGATAACCTGCTCTTGATACCATGATGTAATATAAGACTGAAATGTATTTTTCATATATTGATTGACACCCAAAGGGATCTTTATATACAGATTACAAGGTAGTTAAGGAGTTGAAGTAATAAATAAAATACACAGTAACCGAAGAGGCATCACACTACTCAAAGGGACAAGTAGCTAGAAACAAGTAAAAAACTCTAGAATAATCTACAATTAGTAATTATTAAAATTATTTCCTGCAAATCTCATTGCTATTAAACAATTGTTGGTGATGTTGGTCAAAGAAAAATGATTAAAGAGGCATCATTTCAGTAGATTTAGATCTTCCCTTTTTTGTTTTAAGCTTTTCTGCTATTATATGACCAACAAATCTGACTTCTGTATAGAATTTATTCAGAGCCAAACTTTATTTTGCTTGCACAGGAACAGAAAAGGTTTACCTTCTGTGCTTCGTATATGCCCTTATTTTCCCTTAATCATATGATATTATCAACTTTTAAAATTAACTTTTTTTAAGACTGGCACCCTAGCCTTGATTTTATTTCAACAAGGGAGTTTTAATACTCTTTTTTAAAAGTATGATTACTACACTGCTTATAAGAAAATTTGTAATTCTATGATACGACACCAGTTGTAAAAGAGTATTGTAGGAAGTGTTATAGGAGATTCCCACCTCTCAATGCTGACTCAACAAAATGGTTAGTTAGTAGAGAATATTCTAGAAGTGGGTATGGATAATAAATAGAGAGGAAAGAAATGGAGAAGGCAGGCAATTACTTGGGATTGGGCTAGGAACTTGGGAGAGAAAGGGTGCCTCTCGAATTGCATCAATTATTCATAATTTCTTTCTGTCATCTACCTTGTCATTTACCTTTTTGATTTGTTGTTGTTTCTTGTCATCCAATACTGTTTGTAATTTTCCTTTATACCTTCAATATACAAAATCTGGTTTATGTAGGAAATTCCTTTGTATCCCTTTTATTTTCAGTTTTTGAGTTGAAGATCCTATCATTCTGCTTGTATAATTCTCAATCTTTTCTTGCTCTTTATTTGTGTAGGTTGCATTCAGCCGGGCATTTGCTTGATATTTGTCTCCCAAGAATAGGATTGGGTCATTTAGAGCCTGGCAAAGCTTACCATTTTCCTGATGGGTATATCATTTTTCTTGCTTTTAATGACTTCAAAGTGTATTGTCTGTATGGCTAACTATGAACACCTTACCTGAAATGGGATGAAAGTGATTTCCTACTTTATTATCCAAGCTCAGAGGCAATGTTTTATCTGTCAAATCATTGCTAATCTAGGATAATATTAATCATTATTGACTCTAGTTATTAGAAATAGAGTAAACCCTTACATTAATCTTCCAAAGATTAGCATGTCATCAATCAGTCCTCTAAAGATATAAAACAGTTACTAAATCCATTCTTCAGTGTCACTTCTTTAGTCCTGCATAAAGATTAATGTGGTGACATTTTATATCTTTGAGGGAATTTTTTGGTGAAAAAAAATCCGTGGAGGCTTAATGTGGTGATGCCATAATATTTGGAGGACCAATTTAATGGTTTATTCCAAGAAAGATATGACCTTGAATAATTTCTTGCGGTTGTATCATATGAGTGTTCTATTGAAATGTGTTCACAAGTTACAATTTGCTTTGCACTTACTATTTTCTTGTTTCCAGGCCCTGGGTTGAATATAAAGGCACAATTCCACAAGATGAAATGAGGAATAAGCAAAAGGATTTAGAGCTAGAGGTTAATGCTTTAATTTCAGTGGGAGGAAAAGTAAGTTACAGAGTTGATAAATTGCTTTTTATATGTGGCATCAGGTTCTGAAAACCTTGTCATTTAGGTTTCTGCTGATATATTACCTTATGATGCTGCCGCTAAGCTTTGTGGTGGTTGTCTTCCTGATTATGTTCCCAAGGTCAGTCTATAAAAGATATATGGTTACTGCAAATAATTTTCTGTGTGTTCTTTATCCTGAATTAGTTGCTAGCTTTGCTATAACCCTAATGCCCGTCATTTTGTTATCTTACAAGGTGCCTTTCAGTTTCTGCATGCCAAATTCTTCTGTTTGTTTTCTTTTTGGATAAATTAGTAAACTTGTGTTAGATTTTCTGTTGAAGGTCAGCTGACAACATTACAGTACTATATATAGCCTCCCTTGACCTTAGTATAGTGTCAGGAATATTCCAGCTCATACAGTTTCTTCCATTGGCCCTCTGATGATAGAATTCTCTGTGGCAAAGAAGACTCGGACAAGTCGTCGTCATAACTTGGAAAATTGTTTTGATGAAGATAAAAACTCTCATTCCAATCACTGTAATCAAATCAATTTATTCTAATATCAGTGTTGATGAAGGAATACAATTGTTTGCCCTTTGCTGCTTTCTGGGTGTATACGTGTGTTTGTGCCTGTCAAAGAAAATGGTTCTTTTACCATAACCATAATATCACCGTTAAGTACATTACATGCTTATACATACATCAAAGGATACTGAAATTTTAATTTCATCTCAAGGATCAGTCTGGTTTTGTTGTTTCATTTCTGCACCACAGTATGCTTTGATATTAATTGCATAAACCTTAACAGGAAAGCACACCTCGCATTGTGAGGATAGGAGATAATCCTGGCTGCCCCTGTGGTGGAACCCATGTTGCTGATATTTCAGACATCATACGAATTAAGGTATGAATTCCATTTACTTACACTAGAAAACTGGGTGTGAATTGATATTTTTTTGAGTAAATACCCTTTTGGGTCCCTAACAAAAAACACGATCCCCACTTTAGTCCCTTACAAAAATAAATTAGTCAGTTAGTCCCTAACAAATTCAAAGTGGACCCATTTTAGTCCTTTTGAGGGACTAATATGGGTCTTTTTTGAATTTGTGAGGGACCACGATTTCAACTAAATGGGTCCACTTTGAATTTGTTAGGGACTAATTGACTAATTTATTTTTGTAAGGGACTAAAGTGGGGACCGTGTTTTTTGTTAGGGACCAAAAAAGGTATTTACTCTATTTTTTTTTGTATAAGTTTGCTTTCTTTAATTAGCCAGGCTTCCTTTCATCCTTCAATATTTATCATGTTTTATATCTTGTATGCAGTGAAGTCATTTTCTTGAAGCTGTTTGAATGAAAACTTTGTAGTATGATTTGGTTTATAAAAAATAGAGACTTCTTTGTTGAGTTATATTTGATTGATTTTGTATTTGGTCAGGTTTCTCAAATTCGGTCGAAGAAGGGATCAACAAAAGTCTTTTACAATGTAGATCCAAAGTGATGACTACTCTTGGATAGGTTTTGTTGGCGATTATCTGATTTATATCATATTTAGGCACTTACAGATATTGATTATGGTTTCCATATCACTAGTACTACGGTGATTTTATATCTAGTCATGAGCAAATTTTGTATGGATAATGAGTTTGAAAATAACAGTTATGTAATAGCTTAGGTTGCGGTCATAGTGATACACATGAACCTTCTTCCACCCTTTCTTACCATCAAAAATATATATATATATATATATATATATATATATATATATATATATATATATATATATATATATATAATTCAAAATCCTTATTCCTCCTCCTCTGGATGTGGAATCAAAATCAACTATCACCTTTTGATTTGCTTCATACTAACGCGAAGTGATTGGTTGACTAGCTGATGAGCGTCAGCATCTTAATCCAGGTATTCGTTTTTATCGTTTTCTCCTAAAAGAGTACACGCAGGTCATGATCATGATGATGTTGATCCGTGTCTGTACCTGATCTTCTCATTTTAATCAGAATGTTGAATTGTCTCTCCTCAAAATTGAATTGAATGGGTGGTGGTGATGAGTTTGGCACCTTGTCCACACCTTTTTCTTTGTTTTGCCTACCCTAAATATGGGGCACCTTATAACATGGTCCGTCTAAATCTCTGCATGGAAGGTATCATGTGGGGCTACTTTATTTTCCTATCAGCCGTCATTCCCTTTTGATTTACAAGCATCCCTTCACCAATGTGGACCAAAAATAATTCGTAACAGTATAAGCAGGGCTTTTTGACCTGACAAATGCAATTTTGCAAATATTTCACCGTTTTACCATATTAATGAGGAAGACGCGTTTGTGAACACGTCTGGTCGTGCACCTGACACAAGTATGTATAGTGCCGACTAACTTTGCCGTGCCGATAACATGAGTGAAATGTGCATCTGGTATTAATGTGTCTTAAATGTGCACCTAGTAATAATGTCATTAGACAGAACTGACGTGATCAAACTGGACGGAATGAAATCCACACTCTGCAGTGACGTGTTTCACTTTTGTCATCACATGAAACACACATATGTCACAGGTGCATGACTAGATGTGTAGACACCTAAAGTGCATTTTCCTACATTAGTCTTATAAAATGTTAGATGGTAGAATATTTTCAATATTACATTTGTTAGGTCAAAAAGCCTATAAGTAGCCTTACTAGGTCGATACTATGAGCCTGTTTGGATGAGCTTTTTTTTCTTCAAAAGCTGCTTTTTATTAAGAAAAAAAGCACTTTTCATTTTTAGTTCATTTGGATGTCTGCTTTTAAAAAAAGGAGAAGTCACAAAAAAAGCCAAAAACCTACTTTTCTCAGAAGCTAAAATTTTTAACTTCTCAGAAAAGTAGAAGTCAAAAGCCAAATATTTTTTTAAAAACTAAATATTTTTATAAAAATATAAATAGCTTTAACTTTTGTAAAAAAGTACTTTAAAAATAAGGAAGTAGTAAAAGTTACTTTTTTTTAAAGGTGAACCAAACGACCTCTATACTAGCAACCAATCTCTCTAAAATTGTTGTCATTATTATTTTTTCAACTTCCTATTTGGTTGGTAGATTTCATTTTGGGCGAAAAACTCTATAACTAGACAATTGGTGTAGAATTGTAGAAAAGCAAACGCAATACAATAAACAACGGGAATCCAGCGTTGAGCCATTCAATTCATAGGCAACATCTATTCATATGTTAGCCACTAATACACAATATTGAGCATCCTATTCCATACAGTAAAGTGACATGATTATTCATCGAAGTTTATGTTATTATTATTAGTGAAATCACGAGATTTAGAAACTAACATCAATGGAAGCTTAAAGAGATGTTTTGTTTGTTTTTATTTAATCTATGAAAATATCATTTTGTTTTCATATTAATTTTATTTTCAAGATATTATTAAAAATTCTATAAAATTCAGATAATTTTATAATTGAAGAGGCATGTATACATAAATGTATGCATATAAAATAATAAATATATACAATCTAAACAATTAAATAGTCTTGTGTTTATTCTTAATCTTCATCTCTAATATATGTGGTGGAAGAAATAACGAAAACAAAATTTTGTTTTTCCACAACCTCAAAACAAGAGAGATAAAAGAACGCACGTCGAAGCCAACAAAAAAAAGCCATTTAGGATTGATGAAGTGGTAAGGATTTTGACAATTTATATTAAGTTATCTGTTTAATTTTCATCGATGTATTCGGAGGGACAGGATTCTTTGATATATGTGTCAAATTTAAAGTTGAACAACTTATCTGAGAGTCGTTAGATCAAAAAACGATCAATGACTCTGATGATTTATAAACATGTGAGATCTTTTTTGATCTAACGACTCTCGTATGAGTGTCAAACTTTAAATTGTTTTAAATTTGACATGTGTCAAAGAATCCTATCCCTAAATTATGTATTCAATTCCTACCCATTTACGAAAAGAAAAAAAAAAAAGAAAAAAAAAAAGGTCCAACAAAAAGGAAGTGGAAGAGGGGGCTGAGGATTTTGTGGGATGTTGATGACTAAGGTTACGTTACGTGTGTAAATGAAACTCAATCAAAGAAAAAAGAGGGGCTGCGGTAAATAGTAGAGACTAGACTAGAGAGACACCAAAAACGGAAGAACCATACTGATAGTAATTTTTCTCATCTGCGATGCATTGTGTACCATCCAATTTCAATATGATGATGCAGATTCTCCACTCGCTTTGGCGCACGCATTCATTCTGCTAAGTCACACTCCCACTCTTTCTCTCTATAATATACTCTCCTCCTAGTCCTAGTCCTAGTCCTAGTCCTAGTCCTATCTATCTCTCAACCACCTTTGTATTGCCAGCCACATTCTTAATTCCTCCTCTCCTCTCTGTTGACTCTCTTTGCCTTCGCTTCTTCACTCTTCGCCATCTATTGCTAAGGTTACTTCATTTTCTTTTCTTTTCTTTTCTTGATATGTTCTGTTTGGTTTGGTTAGATATATGCGCTTTGAGTTCTTGTGTTCTGTCTTTTTCTCTTATGGGTTTCTGTTGTTTTGCGGGGTAAATGAAAAATTGTTGGCTTTTCGTATGGATTGCCTCGCCTGGAGTCCATTTAACAGGTCCAAGAATACATAAGAAAATGAAAATTTTCTTATTAGGTGAGGTTATTACTGAATGGGAACTGATACAAAAAAGCGCATTTGGTATGGTTTCGTTTCACCTCAAGGTTCCTGAGTTTTAGTTTCAGTTATTGGGCTGTTACATTGAGTGCCGATAGTTATGAGCACACTGCTTTCACTTAAGCTTAACTATTAAGGTGCTTTGCTCATCGGTGTTTGAAGGGAGTGTCCTTAATGGGCAAATTCAGGGGCATTGGAGAAGACCCTTACTGAATGGATTTTTTCATTTGGTTAACTAGGAGGCCTTGCCCTTGGATCAAACTTATGACATGCATCTCGATACCTTGTGTCTTTTGTATTTCTAGAGTTCTGTTATGATCATTTAGGAGGGAGAATATGTCATCGTCTTAGCTTGTATTACATTCTTTCTCTTTGTGAATGGAATTGATTTGATAAACCCCCTCCTTTTTAAAAAAAATAATTTTTGGGGTAAGATCTTATTGTTAAGCTGTTAGCTGTGTAGCTTGGTTGAACTGATCAAACAAAAGAATTATATACCAGTATGCACAATTACTATTATGCAAAATTGTATGTAGACGCCATCAAGGATATATATATGATGCATTACTAACATGTGTGAAGGCTTATTTTCCAATCAAAGTAGGTTTACACTAAGATTCTGCATGGAGTCTTCATCATTTTTCCCTAGTTATGGATAAGCTAACTAAAGATATCCAAAATAAGCTGCCATGGTATATGCTATTTGCAGATGATATTGTGTTTATTGATGAGACCAGGGCTGGTGTTAGCACTAAACTAAAAATATGGAGAAAGACCTGGGTCTAAAGAATTTATGTTAAGTTGGAGTAAGACTGAATAGATGGAGTGTCGGTTTGCCACGACTAGAGGAGGAGATCAAGAATTCGTGAATATGCTAGGACAAGATGTACCAAGAAAGATGCATTTAGATTCTTGGATCAATCTTACAAAATGGGGTAGAGATTGATGATGATGTAAACCATAGAATCAAAAGCAGGTTGGATGAAATAACATAGTAGATCAAGATTTTTGTGTGATTGTAAAATCCCTTTTAGGCTAAAAGAAATTTTGTATAAAACAAGAAGAAGGCTGCAATGCAATACGGAACTGAATGTTAGCCAATGAGGATGTTAAGGTGGATGTGTGGTCATATAGAGATGTATAAAATAAGAAATGTAGATATTCACTGAAAAGTTGGAGTAGTATCGATGGAAGAAAAGATGAGAAAACATAGATTGAGATGATTTAGGCATATTCTTTGAAGACCTATAGATGCTTTGGTAAGAAAAGAAGTTTGTTATTAAGTGCTTGAAATAAAGAACTGAAGAGGTCAACTTACTTGGGGGAATGTAATAAAACAAGACTTAATGCAGTGTGAAATAGATTAGTGTGCGGTTTATTTAATCACACACTGAAGGGAAACTATTAGCATTATGGAAGGGTAGAATTTTTTTTTGTTTTCATTTATTTATTTTGTTGTCATATATGCTTATATTATTTTTCTTTAACCTGTTCTTGCTTTTATATGGGTTCAACAACTTCCAACTCCAATTAGTTTGGGATAAATGTGATGTTGATGTATGCATAATTCCACTTAGATAAAAGCTGTGTGATTGGTTTTTTATTATCTCCGTGTAGATATATATTGCCAACAATGTTGGGTTTGAAGCTAACAGTACTGCTCAAATTCAATTTCATTTTAATGGCTTTCTTTTCCTTTTTCAGATATTATAAATCATTTATGCAATGACCATGCCATGATTTGGACTGTCATTTTTTCTTTTTCTTGTCATGAACCTTTTTATATTCCAAATGCATGATGGGCATCATAATAGAAGATCTAACATTCTAGTCCCAATATAAAAAACAAAAACAAATCTTTTAACGATCTCTTATTAGGATGTTATACAATCATTTGTGCAAAATTAATAATTTCCCAAAGAGTCTATGAGATCCATCATAAAATAATAAACTGGCCAGACATGGAAGACAACGCTGATACTATAAAGCTTTAAGTCGTAAGTCTATGAATTTTTGCTCTATCATGTTTGATTCCAGCCATCTATTCTAGCGTTTGGTGATCTCACGTCTAATTGTCTTTCTCTTGTTTGCTTGGTATTTTGTGTATTTTATTTTTCTTCTGACAGTTAAGTGAGTAAGCAAGGGGGGATGGTATTGCTGCTAGTTTTAGATATTAAACTATTTTTCCCCGTCCTGCGCCTCCTCTCTCCCATTCTCTGTTTATATCTTTGAATTGTCTGCTTTACTGGCTCACTAACATGTACAAACCTTTGGATGCACATATTTTATCATATACGATCACATATATTAACTTACAAAATTGGTTCCAGTATCATTATGGTTATATATTTTTTATAATTGCCATTTTTTACTTGTTGTGATGATAGTTGCTGGCTTTGAATGACACTTTGTTGTTTGGGCATTATTAAGTGAATGATTGGAGGCCCTTATACAATCTGGGAAATCTTTCATTCAAGTTTTCTATATGATAAAATGGCTAGTTGTTCCTTTGTGACTGAAAGGTTACGAATCCAAATTTGGGAAACAATCTTTTTTTATATATGTATGAATAAGATTATGTACAAGGATTACCCTTACCCTTATCCTTGCTGGTCAAGGTTTAATAGGGAGTTTTTTTTTTTTTAGATTGAAATTATTTTGATAGGGTCCAATTACATTTTATAGGTTACTGTATGGTTTTTCCTTATAGTATACATACCAGTTATATTGATAGTGTATAGAATGGATTTCTTATTACAGGAGATAAACATGCTTAGTCCTGAAGGAGAACTTAAAATAAGTTTTGGCTATAAATGCAATAGTGATAGAGGTATTCCCTGTGAGGTCGCTAGTGGCTACAAAATCCTTCCTGATGTCCGTAGAACAAGTAGTTTCTCTTGCTTGTCAGGCGCAGCCTTAAGTGCTAATGCTACACTAGCCAACACAAATATCTGCAATGGTAAGATAGGAGGGGAAATCCTTCCAAGTTGGGACTCTCCTAATTCATTTCGTAAGGTACCCTCTTCGCCAAGTCTTTCAAAGTTGGACATGCTATCATCTTCCCTCCCAAGTAGTTTGTCTTACCTAAGCTGCAGTCCTTCCACTCCAAGTGACATACTTGAATATGACTCTTGCACATTAAAATCCATGAGTGATCCTTCCAGAAGTGAAGGTTTTCTTAATGCTGAGGAAGTACAAGTTGCAGGAGGAGCTGCTGGTGAAGATAGAGTTCAAGCAGTTTGTTCTGAAGAAAATGGGTGGCTCTTTTGTGCAATTTATGATGGCTTTAATGGGAGAGATGCGGCTGACTTTCTGGCTGGTACCCTGTATGACACCATCATATCTTTCTTAAACAAGTTAATTTGGGAATTGGAACCAGGTTCCATCAAAGATACTAACGATGTGGTTTTGGGTGGATCCCTTCAATATAAATTGGATGATAGTCTTATTTGCGCTGAGGATCAATCTCTATCAAGATTTAAGGGGAAAAATGATTCTAATCATGGCTCTTTTTCAAAGAGCAGTCCATCTGCTAAGTCAGAAGCATCATGTAAATCATTTTCACATGGGGTACTTGATAGCCTCCAACTTGCTCTTAGTCAGGCTGAGAATGATTTCTTGTACATGGTTGAGCAGGAAATGGAGGAACGTCCAGATTTAGTTTCTATTGGATCTTGTGTTTTACTTGTGCTTCTTCATGGTAATGATTTGTATACATTTAATCTCGGTGACAGCAGAGCGGTATTGGCAACATGCAGTACAGGTGACAGAATGAATAAGAGTGAGAGACTCAATGCCATACAGCTTACAGATAGCCATACTGTTGATAATGAAACAGAAAGAGTTAGACTTCTGGCTGACCATCCTGATGATCCCAAGGTCATTATAGCAGGAAAAGTGAAAGGGAAACTCAAGGTTACTCGTGCTTTTGGAGTCGGCTACTTGAAAAAGGTTGGTATTCTCTTTTACATTTTAGCCAATAAGTATCGAAAAGATTTTTGTGGGTACCGACGTTTTAGAAAGTAAAGATGATAATTATAAACCTATAAATTCAAGCTACTAACTGTGAGTGGACGGATGCGAAGAACAAATCTTTGTCCTACCAAACTTAGATTTGATTTTCTTATTTTATTCCCATGCAGAAAAATCTGAATGATGCTTTGATGGGAATCCTTCGAGTTCGTGATCTTACAAGCCCACCATATATTGCCACTCAACCATCCTTGAGTGTCCATAAAATCTCAAATTATGATCAATTTGTTATAGTAGGGAGTGATGGTTTATTTGACTTCTTCAGCAATGATGAGGCAGTAAAGCTAGTAGAATCTTATATCTTGAGCAATCCTCTGGGTGATCCAGCAAAGTTTCTCATAGAGCAGCTTGTAGCTAGAGCAGCTGATTCTGCAGGTTGGTTCAAGATTTTGTGCTAAATTTAGTTTTATTTGCATGAATGTAGATTTTTATATGTTGTTGTATGATTATTGGTTAGCTAAGTTAACTCTCATGCAGGTTTCAGCATGGAAGAGTTGATGAGTATTCCGGCTGGAAGGAGAAGGAAGTACCATGATGACGTGACCGTAATTGTGATCATGCTTGGGATGAATCAGCGGACTTCAAAGGCATCAACTTGCATCTAAGACTGGGCAAAGAAAACTTGTATCTAAGTACATGTTCAATGGACGGTCTCGGTCAAGTAGTATTTCCTTGGGTTAAAAAGTGTGATATTCTAAGTGTATATATGCCATTTTACAACCTAGAATCGTTAGGTCTTTCATATGTACATTTTTTATAATAATAATAACCTTTCTGTTTGAACATTCAGGTGTTATTTTATCATCATCATCATCATCATTATTATTATTATTATTATGGTGGGGTGGAGATTGCATTTTGTTGTAGTGTTGCACTTTTAATGCAAATATAACACAATGAAAAGAAAACTAATCTAACACATAAAAAATGGGGGCATAGCGGGTAATTGAATTATTTGTGTATTATATAAACTTTTGTAAATCATATTACAATAATGATAGTAATAATAATAACGAAAAGTAATAATTTTAGACAAAAGTTAGTCTATCTTTCCATACATAACCAAAGAATGAAAAAGATTCTTCAAGAGTCTCAGGTCCCAAAGTGCATGATAAATACCGCCAAAGTCCAATACTGCAGAAGAAATTAAGTGAAGTACTTCAGACATAAAGTATGGAAATGTGTCCATAACTTCTTCCCCCCCCCTTCCCAACCTACCCACGGAATTTCGGTCTATACTAGCACCATAATATCCGAATGGGGAAGGAGATTAGAATTAGAGATTGATAGAAAAGTAAGAATATGGGCACATTTGAGTAGGAAACAAAATATATATATTCTAGTTCTATCATCAGCTATGGGTTCGAATTTGCCTCGAGCCAATGTTTGAGTACCAGGTGCTACGGCGCTGAAGAAACCCATGCCATACTCCCAGGAAAAGCTCGAACGACCTTCAACAAAAGGGTACCTGTACCCAAAACTGACACAGGTGGGTAGGTAGAGAATACCTAGAGGCGCCCCGACTAACTCTACCATAGAGGCCGATGATAGACAATAACTCCCCCTCGAACACAGCTTACAACTTTCATCGTACTGTGCTCTCCAAAGAGCATCTTCTCAAAATCTCAAAAGGTACTGAGTTGGAATCCCATTCTAACTCAGGATTCTTGTGGTTTCGAAGGATCCAGCTACAGGAGAACCAGGAATGGGGAGCTTCCCCCCTCCCTTTCTGTCCGATTCTTTGGTCTTAAGAATGAGTAAGGGGTATAATGACAGATCGAGAGGCTCGATTAGAAAGAATTGGCGGAGAAATTTTATGTTATATATGGTAATTTTTTTGATATACTAATTATACGAGAACCTTCTATTCCTTTTTTTAAGGAAGGGAGGGTACAATTCGAAATTCAAAATGGAAAAATGTAATAAATAAACTTTATTTTCTTTCAATAAATAGATTTGCGATTAAGTAAAGGAATGATAAATATGAAAATAAGTAGTCATGCGTTACAATAGGAATGCCCAATTCTCTCGCAAATACAGCTCTTTTGATCATCTCTTCACATGTACCTGCAATAGCATTCAAGTAATGCCCTTTGATTTCTCCTGTTTCGGCCTATGCTTTATATCTCTTACTTAATAAATTATAATTTTATATAGAAAACTATACTTAATTTTTATGTTAAAATAAATTTTTACTTTCTTTCTCTTTTTATTTTATTTATTTTAGTATAAAAATATTTTCTGAATAAATTAATAAAATTTAAAATATTTAAGGAAGTATTAAAGAAAAAAATAATTAAATTATAAACCAGCTAAACAAGTCAAGTTTAAGTTTCGTATTTTATCTTACAAAATAAAAAGCTTCATATTTTTAAAATGTCAAACTTAAACTTTAAATTTAGTTCATTTAAATAAATGATTTTAAATAAAAATTTTTTTTCAAGTTAAACTAGATCTTATAATTGCTTAACTTAATTCCCCTTATTTACATCCTCACAAAAAGGTAATAAACTTTTAGGGGCATTTGATAGATAAGAAAAAAAAATTTATCCGGTAATCATGATTTTCAAGAATATGGAGAGAAATTAAATTTTCTGAAAAATGTTATCAAAAAGTTATTTAATAGGTCAAGCTGGAGCTGTCTTTCTTGCGTTGATTTTTATGCGCGGTAGAACTTAGCTTGTTGCAAAGCCTTTCCTTGGCATTTAAGTTATGTAAGGCTGCTTAATATTATAACATGTGCAATGCTTGACTCATGCATATCGCGCTATGAGATCATTGCGCCTCTTGGGCCCTTTCTGGGCCTTGAATCTCATGCGCCTTTATAGTTATTTGGATCAAATATAATTATTGGTAAAGAGAATAAAGAGTTTTTTTATGAAGTAAAGAAAGAGAGTTCTATCTTTATCTTTTTTACCACAAACCTTTTGGAGACATTCATTTGATTTGAATGTTAACTATAACTTAATATTAAAAGGCTATTAAAATTAATAAGATGAATTAAAAAAATTTAAGCAACTACGTTGTGTTCTCTGTCTCTCTCAAAATTTTCTTCATTATCATTTCAACGGCAATGTCCTAACGAGATCTTCTTTTCTTTTTTCTTTTTTTTCTTTTTTCTTCTAGTTCACCTCACTTCAATGCAAGATTGTTTGTTCACATAGCATCACCTTTTTATCTTCTCGGGCTTAAGCTTCTGATAATGGACTACACTTGACACATGCTCCTTCCTTTAATGCTTTTTGCACTTTATTTCATTGATGTTCACAATGGTTTAGGTCCACAAGCTGAATGACTCACATGGGTGGCTCAACAACATGAAAAATGCAGGGGACATTAACTGTGCCCTCACGCCTCATCATACAACGATGAACTTGTACGTCAATTTGCGTTAAATTTGTTAATTTAATATTGCAAGGAAAAAAAATGTGCAGTTACAAAATAACTCTAACATCGTAATTGTCTTTAGTATACAAGACAGCCCACAAAAAATAAGGTAGTATTATTGTTCGAACTAAATAAATTGACTTTGAGGTATATATGATCCTGTTTTAACCCTAGTGCGGAATGTCAACAAAGGGTATTGTCTTTTCACTCTTTTGGTATGAGATACTAACCCATGGCATCAAATTACTAATACTGAGTGTACCTAAGTTTAACCAAAAAGGAAGAAAGAAAAATTCAAATAGAATAACTGTAATTTTGAAGAAAAAAAAATTCTGTTTTATCGTGTAAATACTTAGTAGTCTTATTATTTTATTTCTATGTAAGATTATTCAAAGGAAAAAAAAGTGTGTCATTTTAAATGACACTCCTTACATCCTTTCACTCTCATAGAGACGTGAGATCCACACGTTTAAAAATTTTCTCACTCATTTTTTTGTTCTCATGATTTATTTTATTTTCTTAATTAAAATGACATAATTTTATTTTATTTTTTCTTATTAAAAAAAAGAAAGGATAATTTTATCCATCATAAAGAGAAAGTTCGAAACTTCCATAAATATGTGTCCCAGAAACCTGCAATCAAAAGCGGCACAAATCACGGCTCAGTCAATGGCCACTTTAGAAGTGTCCTCGTAGTTGGAGAAAATGCACGGAGCCCTCTCAATTTAGTGTTTAAAATTAGGCAAAAGCATCATAGTAAAAACTCGTTTGGTAATTTATACAGTAAAAATATATTTAATATGTTTTGCTATAGTAATACAGTCAAATTTATATCCCACATGCATGTGATTCCCGCGTGTACCGTCTGTGCCACCTACGACGAGTCTCTCCCGCATCAAATAAAATTGCATAGATTGATATTTTGGCATTCTAGCTAGTAGCTAGGAATCAAATAGCATAGGTTGCAGGTTGAATAAATGACTTCAATTTATTATTTTTTTGATGAAGTTAAATATATTATTTATCAATGAGATTCCAATTAGATAAAGAAATATTTTTAAATATATATTGTTGATATTTCTTTTAAAAACTTTCCTTTTGCCAGCTTATCAGTCCACGTGGCATCCATTTCCTTTCAATCATTAACAGGAGTTTTATTTGTTAACAAATAATTTCTAATGAATGTTTTTATGAACGAGGAGATAAATTGGATACTAAATAAACGAAGAGCTAGTTATCAGCCTAATTATTTTAACCTTTTAAATTAAATATTTTTTTAATGATTCTTATTATTAATTTTTTCAAATAATAAATAATTAATAATTAAATTAAACTAATTTAGAATACAAGGTAAAATTATTTTTTAAGCAATAAATATTAACTCAGTCAGTATTACTTGCATGTAATTATTATCTAAATTATTAAGATAATAATAACTCAACTAAATATATAATTTATTTTAATTATTATCTATCTAAATAATTTAAATAGTTTTATACTCTTTCTTTTAAGTTACACAACTAGAAATCAATTTTCAAATTCAACTTATCTAATACATTTTCTTTTTCTTCAATTTAGCTACTAAATGGATAACCAGACTCACACAGGATTGCGTCTGGTTTATCCAAAACAATAATTGAGAGTCAACCTTTATTTATCAAATTTATAATTTGAATGTTGCTTCATTCCTTTGCTTATACTTCCCTGGAATTGGCTCAGTCTCTTCAGTCCTCACAACGTGCCCTTTGGATCGATATGGCATCTTCGATTATATAATGTATGATTGATTATCTTGAGCTTAACCCATTTCCAATTTCCAAATGACAAAGATTATGGTGATTATATATGCTCTTAAAACCGAATACATTCCATGTTAGAACATCAATTTACAGTTTGGTCCAAAATCAAAGTAAACTAAAGCTGAGCATTTGAGTGTTGACAATGAGGTGTTCAAAATGCAAAATCAGCCCCTACAATATTACAAAATTACCATAACAAAACTATCTGGGACACATCAAAGAAACAAAACCAGTTAAAACTTAAAAAAAGTGCCACTGCCACCACATACATCCCCTTCCGTTTCAATACCTCACATAATAGAACACCCATTAGCATTGTCATCACTGAAGATCTCGAAGGAAACCAACGGTGTAGATTGCATTTGACAAGGATATTGATCCATGCCTGCATACATGTAGGGTGACGGTGGAACATAGTAAGAAGGACCACCCATTGTTCCCATGGGACATAATCTGTTGTAAGTTGCAAAATAGACCAAAGGAGGATAATATGTTACTGGATACGGGTATGATTGCTGACGTGTGGGGCTTAGATTCACCTGGCCCACAACTTCGTCAGGACACTGGAATTGGAATCCAGTGTGTGCAGGTGCACTGGTGGATGCTGAACTCAACCCATTGCTTCCACTCCCACCACTCTGACCTTTCTTTTTCTTCCTTTTACCAGAACCCTCTCCACCACTTTTTCCGGTTCCTCCTTCACTTTTACCACCCTTGCGGTCAGGTTCCGGAGCCAGACCACCTGGCGGAGAATTTTCCGGCGAGCTGCCGCCAGTTTTTGAGTTGCTGATATTGCTTTCATTATTATATTTGTCAGCACTTTCAATCCCCCTGCTTTTGCCAGAGATGAGGTTTTTTTTGGCATTAGTAGCAGAATGTTTTTCCTTGCTTTCTGGGTCTCTTTGTTCGTTATTCTTCTTCGCTTTGCATGAGGTCTTTCCCTTCCCGGCGAGATTCTCCGGCCAAATCTCAGCATGTTTTCCAGCTTTGACCAGTTTCCTTATCAGGATCTCAACACCAACACTTCCAGTGACTGTTACTTTATGCTGTTGTGCATCGACTGTTGTAGTAAAAACACCTGCAAAATGTTATATGAAATACCCGAAATTCTCTGTCACCACAAGAACACAAAAATAGTGCAGAGCAGAGCAGAATGCCAACACAGTGCTACTGTTTCTTGCTGGCTCAGAATATGGTTAAAAAAAAAAGAAGGAAAATGAGAGTTATTTTGGTTTTGCTCAGTGAAATTTGAGCTTCGTAATCTATTCATGCAAGAGAGAGAGAAAAAAAAGTAAGATTTTTCTGTTTATGCTTAGTACCATCAATGCTCTGTAGAACTTTCTTTACTTTCCTCCTGCAACCGTCACAGTGGATAGAAACTTTCAAGAGCCACGTCTGAGAAACAAAGGAGAAATGAACTTTAGTAGATGAAAGAAAAATTTCAAGGGAGATTTTCTTCTTTTTTTTGTCTGTTATTTTACAATAGGGTCTGATTCTTGTGTTGAACTTGAGAGAAGCAATTAAGGCAGATTAGATAGTAACCTGATACTTCAATGGTTGTGAAGCAACTTCAGCAGACATTGCATCCATTAGAGAGAGGGAAGTGGAGTTTGTGGGACTTCTCTGAGAAGGTAGTAGGTGAAGGAATTGGAAACTTGAAATCAGAGGAGAAACAAAAAAAGAAAGAAAGAATGGGGCTTAAAAATAAAATAAAAAAGAAGGGAAAATGCCAAGAATGTAGCAGTGGTATGGTATGTACTGGATGGTTATCAACGTATAATGTGACAATGACTGAAGAGAACAGTGCTGCTGCTCCTGCCTTCAACTTTTGCCGCCGGACATAATTCTACTCTTCTTTTTTTACATTCTTATTTATTTACTCATCAATTGTGTTTAACAGGTAATGCCTGATGCTACGGAAAATAGGACCCTTAATTTATATAATAATTATATTATGCTTTTCTTTGTGTATCCTATCTTAGTTTTTTTGTCCCTTGTTGATGTACTAAGCTTTTGTTTCATGTGAAAGGTTTATAGGAAGCAAATTATTATTCTTCTTGGTAGCTTTCTTTATTTTTACTTTGTTAAATTCATTGGCACGTATATAAGGTTTATCATGGATAGCAGTAACTTTGGTTCTTCATTTTAAAGTTTATGAACAAACGCATGGAAACAAAATTTATGGGCTTTTACAGATTCAGTTTGACCACTAAATAATCCTCCTTTTTTTCTATCCCATTATCCTCTCTTTTTTCCCCCGAAAAGTCGAATATAACAGCTTTTTTGGTAAAATGTGTTTTGAGTTTGACATTTCAAATTAGTACGCATGTTTTTTGTTTGATAAGAAATTGTGAAAATATCTTCTTTTTTTCTTTTCTCTAGGAGGAGCTTAAGACTAAATAGAACCTATAAATAATATAGGACAAGGTAAAAGCGCCAAAGGCGTGGGGAAAGACGAAGTGAAGAATATATGCCCTAAGCTACATCACCATTCAGAAGAACAAAAAGGGTCTCTTAAATACTTCCAGTTTGGACAAAAATCACTTCATTTTACCCGCTTCAGTCAATTTACTTTCGAGTAAAGAAAGGACTAGTCTGCTGTGGTCTATGGATTTACTTTCAAAGAGAAGTGTCCGCAGCAAAATCTAGGGGGCGGGGAATACTTTTTTATTTATTTTTATTTTTTTTAAAACAAAAACATTTATATAGGATTATTCATCGATATCTCAATTGGGTCAGAGAAGACTATCCAATCTCTTTAAGTATTTTTGAGAGAGATTATATATCACTCATCAACAAATTAAATACTCACATCAGCCAAAAGAGTTTAAACTCACACCTTTGAAGGATATGAGCCAAATCCTTAACCAATTATGTCCACCTTTATTCACACGTGGAAATATTCAATATGAAAACTTCTTCCCACAAGTAGACGACAAGTTCTTCAACATAGCCCCTTGAATGTTGTTTAAGGTGTTATTTGTAATTGTTGGGATACTCAAGAGTTATTGAGGTTTTGGATTATGATATGATTTCGAACCTACTTGTTATGATTATGTAGCTTAATCCATTGATACTGGTCCTCGTCATGGGCTCTATCTGGACCCATCTGACAATTATAGTAGAGTCGAGTTGAGCTTGAGCTAATCATGTGTTTGGTTAGAAGGCAAATAAAGTACTTTAGATCTGGATATTTAATTAAGGGCGAGTATACTAATGTTGAGTTTCACACTTGAGGAGGAGATTGTTTGAGTATTCAAGTGTGATGAGTCTCACATTGGTTGATAATGGACTAAATCAAATGTATATAAGTGAGGGAACCCACGAACCCAATGTCTTAAGATTTTGAATTAAAATATAACATTGAATCCACTTGATTTGATAATGTATCCTTTACACCATTTGGTAGTAATCCCAAGCCACGGGCAAATGTTAATCTGTAACTTAGGAATGGAAACATATTCGAAAGGGTTGTATATTATGTTTTGGTCTCTGGACTTACGGGAATTTTATATTACGTTAGATTTGCATGCAATTAGGAATAGTATCTAGAATTATCCTGTTGGTATCTTAATTAAGGACATTTAGTTTAATCAATGGAAAGTTAGTAGACTTCATTAAGTTAAGAGTGAGATTTATATGTCATTAAGTTGGTGGGTGATCTGTAATTTTTCTCGGGAATTCTCAAAAAAGGTTAGGAGGTCTAAACTGATTCTAGTGGAATATCCATGTCTAATCCCACGTAAGTTTTTATTTAATGATAATTATTAAAATATTAAAAGAAAAGAAAAAAGATAAGAAGGGAAAAGTGCGAGAGATTTTTCGGTGAAGAAAATAGAGAAGAGAAAGAATGGAAGAGAGGGAAGGAATAAGAAGAAGGAGAGGAAGAGGCTTCAAGCTTTCTACTCCAAGTTCTACCAAGAATCCTTTTTTTTTTTAAGGTTATTTTGAACTTTTAAAATTCCTCTTTTGTTGGTTGAATTACTACTGAAATTTGAGGTTTGATTATGCTGAATATGGAATGAGAATCATGTGTTGGCGTAAGCTATGAAGTACAGCACTTCAAAAATCTTGACGTGTCGTGTCCGACACTCTCGGACACTCGGACACTCCAACACGCGTTATAGAAATTCAAAAAAAGGTTCAAAGGTTGCGTTGCGTTGAGTTTTTAGTTCCAACTATTAGATTTGTTGTATTACGATTATCATTTTATTGAGTTTAATATAAATAGTTGGCATATCTAATGTTTCTTTGCAAAATTTATGAATATTATAAGATTAGATTTTTTTTTTATTAAATTATTGAATATTAAATATAATATTCACTACATAAATTTAAAATATTATTTAATATCAAAATGTGTCCTAACGTGTCGAAATCTAATATTTTTTAGAATTAACGTGTCGAAGTGTCGTGTCGTATCGTGTCACGTGTCCCGTGTCGGTATCGGTGCTACATAGGGCGTAATAAGGTCATGATATGGATTTAATTCTTTTTGGAGTCCTATTATTTGATGATAAATGGATAGAACATGACAAGGAAGTTTTGGTGAGTTGAAACTCATGTTTATGATTGCTTTTTCAGGTAAGATTTTATTCCATAGAACTTATTAGGATTGTAAGGAAGAAGAAACGGTATAAATACCCCATGTATCGGTATGCGTTTTGGAGAGTTATCCATAGTTTATTCACTTGTGGTGATGGATTAAATGTACTATGCATATATTGAGTGATGATTTATAAATGCCTTCGAGGGTTGGAGTTGGAAAAATTAGGATTGAAATAAACCGTAAAAGCTTATAGAAGTTGCTTATTAAAAAAATAAAAAATAATGTAACCGTGTTGGAATCAAATTAATCGAATAATTAATGAAATAATAAATATATAAAAAATAAAAAATCTTATAGAAGTTGCACTGAGCGCCTGGACACCCAGAACCATAACCCAATGCCATTAATTGCTGGCCAAACCGAGAGGAGCGCTTCAAATATTTTCAAAGTTAATTTAAAAAATTATTTATAGAAAAATATTATATTTACAAACTTTTTATATATAAATTCTTACAAATTACATTAAATATGATCGTTCATACTTTAATTAAGAGTATATGATATGTCATACTTAGTGTAATTTGTAAAAAAAAATTGTAACCAGATCCTTTCTTTTATTTATAAATTAATTTTTAAAGTATTATTTCCAAACTTTATGTATAATAATTTTCTATTCTAAAATATTATCTTAAAGAAAAAAGTGCGTGTCATTTTAAAGGATGTAAAGTTGTGTCATTTTAAGTGAGAGAAAGAGATAAATAAAGAAGAAAGAGTGGACAAAAAAATATAAAAATATAGATCACACGAATAAAATAACATTAATTGTGTCATTTAAACGTGTTTGTTGTCCCTTAGGTTAATTAAATCATAAGTAAACGTGGCATGGATAAAATAGTTAGAAAGTCATGTTCTTCCATCTCCAGGCCTGGTCAGTAATCAAAAGCTTTCCATCAGCATGTCATGTAATTTGCACCGGCGAATTACATTGAAGCTCAACCTCTCTTAGTGACTCCAAATTTCTATGTAATACTTTAAGCACAATTCTGTCAAACTGATACTATGAACTATAATTTTTGCCAAATCAGAAACATTGCACTTTCGTGATTAAATTAATTAATACAAATCACTCAAGTGATTATATTTCTGTTTTTGTAAATATTTATAGTGAATCATCCGTTTATAAAAAAAAATTACAAATTTTTACAAATTACACTATATATTTTCAATAATATACGGTGTAACTTAGTATACTTTTGCGAGTACATATTGTAATTTATAAAAATTTATAAATAAAAAATTTGTAAATATAATTTTTCCTATA
Organism: Gastrolobium bilobum; assembly: GCF_033153095.1. Classification (NCBI taxonomy): domain Eukaryota; kingdom Viridiplantae; phylum Streptophyta; class Magnoliopsida; order Fabales; family Fabaceae; genus Gastrolobium; species Gastrolobium bilobum. The sequence goes on along the minus strand of NW_026899969.1, from coordinate 320,112 downwards.
TTTTTAACTTTATTTTTTTCTAGAAATTTTTTTCTATTATTGAGGTAATGATTGCAGGATTTTATGGGTCCACAAAATCCTACATATATTAGCAATCAACCATTATTCGAAAATAGGTCAGCTACGAGTAGGACTAAGATTGCATAGTTTTTACGATGGTGAAAATTACAAATTTCAAACGCACTAAGTTTGGTATAATAATAAACGGCTTCTGAATTTTATATTAAATTATGTGTTTAATTTCGTTCGTCTATGTATAAAAAAAAATTACAAAGCAACATTCCACTTTAATTAACAGCACCATATTTACTTTGGAAATAGGATAAACGTGAGCGAGTAGTCTAGTATTGATTACAAATAAATTAAGCAAAACACATATAATTAAAAAAATGAGTTTTATACTTCTCCAGTTATAAGAGAAGTATTTTCTTATACCATATAAAGAGAAAAATACGTGAAGTCCACATGTTAAAAAAAAGGTTAGTAGAAATTTTTTTTCTTCTTATTCTACATGAGAAGTTCATCAACCATAAAAAAATATTTATAATTTTATTATTTTAAAATTTTAGAATAAGATGTTGGATTTTTCATAGCATGTTATACGGGAAGCTTTAAGAATCTTAGGATGGAAATGTGTTGAGTAAACTGAATAAACTTGTCATCAAAACATTTGCTGCACAAAAGTTAAGATGCACACGCAAACGTGACAAAGCAAACCCATATCAAAACATTTTTGTATTATCGTGAGTGTTGGGTATAATTTCCGTTCAAAATTATAAATTATATATTTTGTGAAATACATAATTATAATATGGGTTTTATAAGAGTTATATTATAGAAAAAGTAATTGTGTTATGTTATAGAAATTCGTTTTGCGTGCTAAAGTTTTTTATTTTTGCTGCGGGCCCCACAAAATGTTATGTGTGTGTAAGAAACTTTTTGTAATCATGTTAAATGATAGATGATAAATCCTTATAATATTGATTTTTTTTTTCTCTAGCAAATATGTCAATTGATGTATTATATTTTTATTGGTGAAGTATTGATACGATGATAATATATTAAATTTTTTCGTATCAGTTCTTGAAAAATGAAATTTACTCAACCCACTGACATGGCAAACTCTAATATGAAAATCATTAAATGATGAAAGACTTCAAGTCATGACTCTTAGCAAAATGATAAATTAGCAGTAGCTCCCCAACCCCAAGGTATATTAATGACTTGGGAACTAACCCTGCACAAACGTCACTCACAAGCCAACGAGCCATGAGTCCATGACTGGTTGAACATTAATTCCATATTAAATGTTAAACTTTTAATTTAAAATATTTTGGTAACAATTTTGACGTGGCAACATATTTGCGCTGACAGTGACAGCCTTGTCAACATTGCCAAACAACAATATCCAATTCCTTTTTAAGCTCAAAGGAAAAAAAAAATCCATCTATCATCAGTATCTATTATTTTATAATCACACAAACTCTTTACTCTCCAGCTATTATGAAATAAAAGAGAAAAATATAAAGAAAGAGATGATGATGATTGAAATATAGATTTTAAACTTTAATTTTTCATGAATTTACTTATTATTTTTTAATAAAAAAATAAGTACTTATATAAAACTTTAAATATAAATGAAAAAAAGGAGTTACACTTCATAATATAATGTACCATAATATAATTTCTTAACCTATTCTTTTTTAGAAAAGTTTATTCTTGACTTTTTTTTCCTTTTAAATTTTAAATTTTAAATTTAATTTTTTTTAACTAATTGTGCATATTTTTTATAATTTTAAATATTTCTTCAAGTTATTTTTAGTTATTTATATTTCTCTTATAATTAGTTTTAAAGATTCTATCAAAATTAATTATTAACTATGTATATTTCTCTAATTATAAGATTAAGAAGGAGATTATATTTATAAACTCTTATAATTATTTTTGTTGTCGTTGAATTAAAATCAAATAAACGGATCTCATTTGGTATTATTTTGTAATTGTTAATTTAGTTTTGATCCAATGGTAACAAAAACAGTTGTAAAAGATTGTAAGATAAAAAAATATTGTAAATATAATCTCTCCTTAATTTTAAATATTTCTTCTAGTTGTTTCTAATTTATATATTTAAAATTTTTACTTAAATTAAATTATATTTAATAAAAAATTGAATTAATTTTTTAGTCTATTTTTTTTAAGAATGACATTTATCATTCTTAACTCATTTTTTTTTATTAATTTATACTTTTAGATTTTATTAGAATTTTAGATTACTCACAATACACTAGATTTTACTAATAATTGATTAATCAAATATGCGGATCAAAGGCAGAGGTTATCACAACTTGATTTACTCTAGCTTAATTATTTGTATAACATCATGCAAGAAGATTAGAATTTAAAATGCACAACCTTGCTTGATCAGAATAAAAAGGACATACTAGAGAACGATAAGTAATATGGAAATGCTTTTAATTAGTTAAATTAAACTCACTAGGCAGATAACTAACACGACATCCACTAATAATACAGAATGTAAAATGGTGTCTTTGGACTTTGTCATTTTTCGGTGCCTCCTTTGTAGCATTCGAAATTTTGATGTGAATTTGTGATATGAGAAATTATGGGGCTACCCAACTTCCATGCGTTTGCAGCCTAGCTTCGGAACTTCGGGATGTTAAATCTATCTATCTATATGTCAGAATATATAATCAACAATTAAAAATTTGTGCTCCAATTTTCATGCTGGGCTGGGCTGTGTTCTTCTCTCTACATGCATGGAAATGCAACTATACTTTAAACATCTTACAGAATAAACTCAGTTCATAATTCCCATCGCAATATTGACATGAAATACCATTATCACCATCTCCATCTTCATCTTCAACCAACCATGACCATCTCCTTGAAAGTTTCTGCAGCCTCACGCTGTTACAACATGTGTTGGAATGACATAAAGATAATTTGTGATTTCGAACTATAAGATTATTGATCCCCCACATGCTTTTGATAAAAGATTTCACCCTCTCTCTGCATCTACTAACACAATTGAATGTTTTCAAGGAATAAAAAAGATCAAATCCATGTTTTCTTTCTTGCTGATCTTCACAGCACATCATCAAAAGCATACAATAAACATATTTGGCTTCGTCTTGACCCCCCAATGCAGCCTTTTTCAAATTTTCCAGACCTGACTTTACCCTCATAGATTTAAAGTATTGTACCATTCCATCACGGTACAAAATCTCTAAGTTTTTACTCTCTCTGCAGCGTTTAAAGAATGATAATATTTTCTCATTGGTAAACCATGCCAATGGCACCAACGGAAACTTATCCATTGATACATGCTGATACACATAATCATCCTCCGCAGCATGAAGAAATTGTTTACATGTTAGTTTCACCCTGCAGAGGTCAACAATGGAACTAGAGGCCACCTTTGCAATAATCTCCACCAATAACTCGTTTGGAAGAACTTCCAGGAACATACATCTATGCTTCTTATTACTTAGCCCCTTTACGCTTAAATCAGCCATTGATTTAAGATTGAAATCACAACAATATCAAAGAAGGTTTAGACTTAATGTTTAAAGCGAAGGTCTTAGAAAATGCAAGAGAAATAAGAGGCTTCCACGTACATATATTTCAGAAAATTAATATGGCAGGATAAGTTGAAGGATCTGAAAAATAAGGAGATTGAATATTGGAAAAGTATATATCATGTGTAAATTATGTGTCCATCTCCCTCTTCATACATATTCACATATATTGATTGAACCCACTAATGCAAGGATTATAAGGATGGATGAACACATACTTTTGACATGACAATGTCATGTAAAATTTATTCGTAAGAGGATTGATTCCCTTTCCTACTTACCTATATCCTAATAACATATTATAACAATATTGTAATAAACTATAGTCGAGAATATATCTCAAGTAATATGCTTTCTTTCTTTGGGAAAAATTAAGTCACGATTGGAAACAATTCCAGGATAAATCTTAACAATCTTATTCCAATTTTTCAAAATTAAAAATTCGTTAAACCTAATGTTTTTAATTGTTCAAGAAAATATCAGTAAGACATCCTTAAACCAGGATTCTAATTGCCCTTTCAGACCTGACAATAGTAAATTGATATCAACCAAATGTTTTTGTGGTCCGCACCTGGAGGCGTGCAGAGGGAGAAAAGGTCAAATCATGAAAAGACAATTTTAGAGCTATTATAATCAATTAAAATGTTGGGAGTGGATCCTCTCATGTGAAAAAGTGGTCATGTGGCCATGTTATTTGATCACAACCACTCATTTAAAAATTATACATTTTTCTCTCTCTTATCTCATCGTAATAAGTGGTTGTGATCAAATAACATGATCATTTTTTCAATCCACTCCCTAAAATGTTTATGCCGATACTCTAGCATAAATATTAAAATCTCTCCCCTCATAAGAAAAAAATAAAAATAAATAAACAAGTAAACAAAAGAAAAGAAAACATTCAAATAATCATGCATTGTGATTTCTTTATTTCGTTCTGGGCCAAAATCTTCAAACAGAACCAGAAGGTCTGTTGAGTGAAAATACCCCAGAACACGAGCACAAAATCAAGTTTACGAATTGTGGCCCAAAAGAAAAGGACAAAAGATGATAGCTAATTTACGTAATTTTATTGTTCCAATGCAACCTTGCCACAAACAAAGTCTGTAACAACAGTTGGTAAATATTGGACAATGCTAACAAAGATTCGATTCCTATATGAAAAATGCTTTGTTGAGAGAGACAAAATCCACTTAAGTGATCTCAGCGCCTTGAGGGGGATTAATCTTTAGGGATATCTTAATTTAAGGGTGTAAATGGGCTGGGTTAATTGAGGCTTTGACTTAAATAGGTCAAGTCTGTATAAAAAACTTTAGGTCTGGTCTGGTCTGTTAGCCTGTGTAGACTCAAATTATAAATCTGATTTGACTTATATTTATAAAACAAAAATCTTGACCTAGATTTGTTAGCCTGTTTATGACTTATTAAGTATTCAATAATTAAAATAATATTACTTTATTATTCAAAATTATTAAAATAAATTTTATTTATTTTATTTAAAATAAATAATATAATATAGACCAGCCTATAGGCCCGGCATGTAAAAAAAGTCTATGACCTGTTTCTGTATATATTTTTAAAAATATAAGCTTGTTTTATTGAACTATATGTAATAAGCTGAGTCTGATATGTTGTTGAATGGGTCGTAGGGGGTCGTAGGCCCCTGTTAAGCCACCTGGCCCATTTACATCCCGTCATATTGAAAAATAAAAAATGCAACCCTGCCACATTGCATATAAAAACTGAGAGACTTAAGAGTTGAACAGAGGAAAAGTTATGCATAAGCAATCAGCACTTAAGATCCTTGAGATTATATTTCATCACAGAAGAAACAATGCAGCAGGTCAATATTCAGAAGACTAGAGCAAATGTTTCAGTTGTAAAAAGTTTTTGTTGAGGGAAAATAATACAATTAATTCTATACAAGTGCCTGGCTCAGAGATAATAACTCAGAAAGTATGTTCCCATCACCATCAGAAGAATGTGTTGTGCCTTAGTCCCAACTCCCAACGCTGAATTTGAGTTCACTAATTCTGAAGGCTAACGTTCAACTTCCAAAACACAATAGTGATAGATAACATGGAACACCAAGAGCACGCCTTAATCCTCCTTTCAACTTTCTTCTAGGTTAAATTTCTGTTCAGAATTTAAAGAATACGATGAACTGGACTAATAATTCCATTCCTGAGAATCACCACACGATATACCAAGTGCAAATAATCAAAATGAAAGCCTTGTGGGTTCATCCAGATAAGCTAAGTTAGTTGACAAGGGGGAAGAAACGCCTATTCCGTGCAATATCATAGATCTAGACAAGGATCAAGGTATATCATTAGTCTAACGTTACCCTGTTTTGAACTTGATAGACAGAAAATTGCAGAGACAGCCAGATGCTTTATGCGTATCTTGGCATTCTTCCAAGAAGAAACACGTGGTGTTGGAGTGACAAATTGAACCAAGAATATCAATTGGTCAATCAACAGATAAAGCACAGATATTTTTCCCAAATAAAATAAATGCACAGAGACCATAGATATAATTCACAGAAGGGAACTGCAAGTTAAACTCCTACAAAGTACCTAATATGCGAAATATGATGAGAATCATCATAAGTTGTCATAACCAGTAAAGGAGTAGGCATTAATTTTGGTTGCCATTATACTAAAAACACAGAGAAAAGTCATGTTGCCACCTTTGGACTGTTTACAGCGGCAAGCAGCCAACACATACAAAGGCAGAAAATCAGAAAGAAATAAAAGATAGTATTCTACAATAAAAAAAGTAAAATGCTCTAGCTTAATTTTTAAGCCACATAACATAAGGAGCATATAACTAAGTAAAGAGAGAAACTAATGTAACAAAAAATAATAATAATTACAGAACCAAATCAAGTTGCTGAAGCCTTGATAGAATCTTGTCCAGTGTACCATCAATTGATATATCAAATGCATCCTTCTTTGTTCTGAGACCCGGGGAACTATCATGCCTTCTATACATGACTCTCGGTATTAACTCCAAGATTTTTTCCCTCATTCTCCTAACCCTGGATCTAGGTATTCGTCGCAACACATCCAAAATCCTCAACCCTCTGAACACCACGTCCTCCTTGGGTATAATGACAGAGAAAGCCTCAAACTCTGTCTCCGGCAAATGCCACGCATACTGAGATTTTGCCGATAGTTCTTCAAAGAAAACAGGTATACAACCAGCAAGAATCCCATCAAATGTTGACCTACGAGTCGGAGTATCCCCCGGAGGCTGCAAGCAGAAACTCGATTGCAACATTGGCTTCATGAACCTAATAGGATCATGCTCACAAACCCCATTGGAGCAATCAACCACCTCACACAACTTATCATAACCGGTCGAACTCCCAGTGGCGTTCTCGCACTCACTCCTAATGCTCCGTCGGATATTGGGAGTGGCGGAGACACCTCCACCGCCGGCGAACAACGCCAGAGAAGACCTCTTGGAACGCCGCACGCGCTGGACCCAAGACTCCAAGAGTCCAAGATTTGGAGCGTGAAATGAAGTAGGATAAGGCACCGCGTGTTCCTGCCAAGGCCAGGCACGCGCCTCCAGTGTCAAAGCGGTGACGTTGAAGAAATGAGGTAACTCGAGAAACGAAGTGCCCCAAAGCGGTGGGTCGTTATGAAGAGGCTGAGAGAAATCCCAAGCGGGACGAGCCATGACCAAGAAATGGTCGTGACCCATGTGGCGGTTCCAGATTTCGGGTTCATCCTCTTGAAGGAAATCGAAGAGTTGAAGGCCGTGTTCGGCGCTGGAGTTATATTCGGGACCGTAGAGATAACGGAGGGCGTCGAGGCCAGCGTAGTACGGGAGGTAGACGGCGTCAGCGGAGGTTGGATCTTCCGTTAAGCACGGGTATTCCAACATTCTGCGGTGGAAAATGAGTTCGAGCATTGATGGGTCGGTTCTGTACCAACTGTGAGAACGGTTGTGGGTCTTCTGGCCAAGGCCATGGTTCGCTAAGAAGGGACACAAGTCATCCAAGAATGGGTATTCAGAGCAATTGCCGAGCAGATCCAGGTTGAACCTTGCAGGGAGCTTCCTTATGTGGATCCATCGCTTCTCGCAATCTTTTCCTCCTTCGAATTCTTTACTTCTTTCGGACACGCCCAAATTAAAGAACAATAACAAGAACATGAGAGTCATGAACGTGTATGAGCAGCACGATGATGCCATGGATTCATACATGTGACTATGTGAGTGGGTGGATGTTGTTTTAATGGCGTTTGAAGATTCTTTTTGGTGTCCTTTTTTAGAGAGGGAAAAAAAATAAAAATAAAACAAGGGGTCGGTTTTATAACAAGTGGGTTAGTTTCTTTCTTTGTTTGTTACCAGAAAATGAGTTTGTGTGATTTTTGTCAATGTTTTTGGTTGTGAATATGGAAAGAGATATAAAGAGAAAGATGAGTAATATTTTGACACAGGAGCAGTATGTTTGAGTTTGACTACCCAGGATTAACGGTGTAGGGAAAAACGGGGCTGACACCTAATACGGCGTCGTTTGAATGCGAATTCTCTCCACCGTTGTCTACTTGTTTTTACTTGGCACCATCAATTGTGCGGTTCTTTCTACCATTATTTTATTGCACCAGAAGCTATCATCCCCTGTGCCCGTTCGCTTTTGCTATCAAAACTTGATAGGCTGCTTTTTGGGGGAAATATATTTCATTGGCTTCTGCGGAAGTGCTCGCGTGCATACGGGGAGCAGTGGATCGTCAGCTCTCATCAATTCCTCACCAACTTTGTAGTCAACGAAGAGATTATCATTAATAAATAAGAAACGGAGGGATAACCGTAAGGAAAAGTGATACCTCAAATAAATAATAATAAAAAATCTTCCACATAATGGGATCTCATCCTTGGAAAGTTCCTGTATACTAGTTCCACAATAAAATATCATCCGAAATAAACATTAAAATAAAAAAGAGTGAGAAAATAAAGAAAAAAAAACTGATTTCGTAAATACCTAAAAAAATTTATTTACTTTTTTTTATCATTATATAAAAGTAAATAATTTTATGTCCTTAGCCGGTAAAAAAACAAAAAATATTACTATTTTAATAAATAATTACAAATATATAACTGTTTTGAAATTATTTCCAGATTTATAGCATTTATTCACGTTCAAATTGGACGTGATCATTCAAGTCTAAGTTAAGCATGACCCACGAGTAGGGGTGTTAACGGGCCGAGTCGAGCTTAGTTTTAGTCTTAAAAGATTAAGCTTGTGTTTAGATGTGTCCGTCTCTGACCAAACCTGTTACCTGTTATAAATATAATTATCGGCTTGGCCTGTCTTATTTACAAAAAATAAAAGTCTGGTTTAGCTTGTTTAAAAAAAGTAAGAAAACAAAAATTTATCCAAACAGAATATACAATCAACAACACTAGTAATTCCATAAATATTCATAAATTCAATGTATATCCAAACAGTATAATATAGAACAAAATCATTCAAAAAATCTGTTTAACCAATAAAATGGGGTGAAACGGATTGAGGAGAAAGAGAGGGGTTATTACAAGTAGTATAAAAATATAAAAAATAATAATAATAATATACTAGGCCAGCCTGACAAGCTCTAAGGCCAAACTTTTGAATTAGAGCCTGAGTCATTTATATTAAACAAGTTTTTATACAAGTTCAAGCTTGGTGCCAACAACCAATTTTAGACATGTAAGCTCAGGCCTTCACGAGTCGAGTCAGAGGCTCCTGCTTCGTTTAACACCCCTACCCATGAGGCATTAACGTCTAATTTAGACGTGACTCGTCTGGTATAGACATGTGGCACAAAAAGTTAACAGTTTAATCGTAAAACTTTAAGAAATCATAACTTTTGACTCGGAAATTCAAATCAGGTAAGTTTTTTTTGATTCCACATAACTTTTTGAAATTTACGCAATGACACATCATTTGACATATTTTATCGCTCACAAACACAGTTTGAATTTGCAACAATAGTAACATAAGAGCATTTAAACCCAAAAGCCTATGAGTTCTTTTCGAATCAACACCAAAAACAATATTCTGCCTGCTAGAAACTCCTTGTCCTTATCATATATGTTGTATTCTTATCACTGTGAATTAAGACTTCATCTTTTAAGTCTTGGTCTAAAATTAAAGATGGCACCAAAGTGGATTAGTCCATCTATAAATAAGGATACTTAATTTCATATTAAAATATATACTTTATACCCAGTGTTTGAAAAAAAATGCATTTGTGAGAAAAGAAAGTTCCACAACATAAAAGTGTGAGAGAGATTGGTGAGAATACAACGTTCTTTAAGTTGCATTACAAAATACAAAACTTTTGATGTATTGAATTAAAAATATGTTCTTATGCTGTGAAACATACTTTGATAAGAGGATTTGAGGTGACTTATACTATTTTATAGAATCTGAAGAATGCATTATTGCAAACATATATAGCACCTGAAACCTTCTTATCAAAGCATGTTTTATAGCATAAAGTCACCAGAATAATCTAAGAGCCCGATAAAAAGCTTGTAATTGGATGTCCTTTTTGGCATATTTTATCTTTGTGAATGATTTTATTTAATTTTTTACTTCCCAACATTAACAAATAATTATCCGAAAATTTTTCAGTGCATAGATATCGAAAAATTATGTGGAATAAAAAAAAAATCACCTATTATTTTTTGTTTTAAAAAGGGACATCAGAACGAGACCACATTATATTATATTATCATTTTTAAAAAAAATTACATCCTCCTCTCGCTCTCTTCCACTTCAATTGTTGTTCTCAATAATGACAAAGAACACACTCTCTCTCACACTAAGTCTATGAGATCCTATCTCTCTTCAATGGATATGGTGGAGCTTGCAAGATTAGAACCAGGTCATTCGTCATGCACTACCTATGAAACAAAGTTAGATGTTTGCTTTTTGTACTATTTTTTATAATCTTAAGATTTTTAAAATGAAGACTGTGTTTGGTGTTGGTTCGGAAAAGACTCAAAGGGTTCTGAGTTTAAATGCTCTTGTAATACTATTGTTGCAAATTCGAATTGTGTTTGTGAGAGGTAAAATATGTTAAATGAGATATCATTCCGTAAATCTTGAAAAGTTATATGGAATAAAAAAGGAATTACCTGAGGAGGAGCTTTGTGGGATCTCAAAACCTGTTGGCATTATATAATTTTGGGAATTTTAGAGTGAAACTTCGGAAAGTTATAAATTTTGACTCGGGTGTCCAAATCAGGTATTTTTTTTATTCCACTTAACTTTTTGAGAGTTACACATTCGAAAAACTCCTGTAATTTTTTTTTTCCGATTTCCACCAAATATATCTTTGGCAAAGGGTAAAAAGTTTAATGTGACTAAGCTTCGATTCGAGATTAGTCTTACAGTCGATTCAAAAAATTAAAACTTGTTAAAATATTTGGGGCCGACTCAATTCAAAAAAATAATTAAGGTTGGTATAGCAAAAATAAATAAAAATATAACTGCACTCTTGATTAGTAATTTAAACATTAAAACAAACTCTTTTTCAATTTAGTCATTCGATTCCTTTGTCTGTTTTATAATTTTTAGATCTTTGAAGTGAGAATTGAAAACATTTGGCTACGAATTGCATTTAATAAAGCAAAATTGTGTATGCTAAAACCAGTTCTCACGACAGGAAAGAATTTTAACTTCTGCTTCCAACGAAACCATTTTTACGTAGTACATTATGCAATTTTATAATACTATTCCAGAAAAGTTAACATAAGTGAGTACGAGAAAGAATACGTGACTTTTTTTTCTAATAATTTTATATTTCAAAATAATCTTAATTTACATCATTCAAATAAAAAAATTTAATTTAACTTTTCACGTATTATTTTCAAATCCAATTCGATAGATTTTTTTTTCAAGAAGTAATTCTTTTTAAATAAAAGTGTTTTTTTTATTTTATCTGAGCATTTGAATGCAGTTTTTTAAAAAATAAAATTTAAAAAAGTTGAAATCATATTCTTTTTAAGTTAATATACCTGACTTTTGAATAAAGCAAGCCCGAAGGAAATTCACTGCCTCCAAAATTCTTATTTTGCCCCGAATTCAAAATCCAAAAACATATATTTTTACTTATACATATAATTTTCAGTGATTTTATACATAAAAGGTATTTTTTATTTTAACCTGTAAATCGCTTTTTTACTTAAAAGCATTTTTTCAGATTTTACATCCAAGTATAAAAAAATAATTTGGTTTTTGAAAAAAAAAATATTAAAAATATTTTTCAAAAGTCCATTTATTAAGTAAAATGTATTAAATTTTTATAACTAACTTTAATTTTTTTTAAATCAAAATTTTCAAGATCATTTTTTCAAAATCAACTCAAGTAAAGTTTAAACCAATGGATCAATAAGAAATAATACTCAAGAAAGAAAGATGTATAATATCATTAAAGCATGTATACAAGTGATAGTATAAGGTGGATTGCATAAGAAAGGAACAAATCCAATCAAGGAAAGCAGGGAAAAGGTAATAAAGCAGACACAAAACCCTCCCACGGTTCCCGCTACTTTTACTTTAATCATTCATTTTTATAAAGCTTTAATCATCACAAATCCATGCGTACCCAAGTTATTAATATTATAATCAGATTATAATTAGATCTGTTTACTTAACAAATAAAAATCTTGTCGTGTAATATAATTCATAATTAATTAAAACACCGCCGAAAGAAAATCAAAATCCCTGTACTCGCGTTGAACGTTGATTCTGGATAGATTTCTTTTCAAACACTGTCAAACCCCGTCAATCATTTCAGCTCAAAAATAATAAAGAAAACGGACATAACACAATTTATCAATATATTATTATTACATTATATCTTCAGATGGAAAAACGCCGTTTTGTTTGGTTTCTCATTAACGAAAGGATTATACTTTCTTATATTATAAGAGATAACTTTATCTCTTATATGTATATAAAAGTATATAGAGTATATATTTTTTTCTTCTTCTCTTCGTATAATTTCATATGGGCCCCATAAATGTCTATATATATAGAAGATAAAATTATCTAACATAAGAAATATTAGACCTATTAATAAATTAATAAACTATAAAAAAGGGATGTTATTTGTTTCCTCGTAACAAAGAAAAATAAAGAAGAAAAAACCAAACGGGTCCTTGAAATTTCTCAAGTAGTAGAACAACTAGGCATAGCTCTCTCTCTCTCTCTGAGTTCGGAGTTGCAGAGCAATGAGTCAGGAATCGTTTATATATAGCTTCGTGGCTCGGGGGACGATGGTGTTAGCTGAGTACACCGAGTTCACTGGGAACTTCCCTGCGATTGCAGCTCAGTGTCTCCAGAAACTACCTTCTTCCAACAACAAGTTCACCTACAATTGTGACCATCACACCTTCAATTTTCTAGTCGAAGATGGTTACGGTATTGTCATTCTCCTCTGATCTTGTCTTTTCTGCATTCTCATGACAACTTAAGCCTTCTCCTGAAACCTGAACCAGATTGAAGTTCAATTCATTGTTTAAGTGCCGGATCTAGTCTTGAAATGGACGTGACATCAAATTGGCACAAAGATTTCATTTTTTTGGGTTTTATTTCCCTTTTGAATTCGTTTTCCATGTTATATTTTGTTTGCTTTTATGGGTTCCTTGCAAAAAAAAAAAAAAAATTAATTTTTCATTTCAATGATAATGAGTGGAGAGAAACGGAATTTGGGTTCTTCAGGTCCAAATAAGGTTTATTGATGAAAAAACAAGTCTTTTGTTTCTGGTACATGTCTGTAGACTATGTACCATTCGAAGGGGTCATACGGGTAGACAAGTATCTGCTTTTGGTGACATTCAATTTTTGTGTTCTTGTTAGTTATTACCCCCTCATTTCAATGTAAGCATGTGCCCTCGAACATAGTAATCAGGGATCTTCGTGAGACACCCGAACATTTTGTCCATAATTTAGAAGATAGTCATGCAACAAGCAGTATTCAAGCAAGGGCTTATGCCTTATCTTGTAGCTGTGAAGCTGCAATAGAAACGCATGGCCAATGGGCTCGCTGCATGTCTTGGGCACCAGCATTTACTGAAACATTGAGTCAATTATAATGAGGATTTTATCATCTTAATGCTTTACATCTGGGCTTTCTGTAAATTGCAGCTTACTGTGTTGTTGCCAAGGAATCTGTTAGCAAGCAGATCTCTATTGCTTTCTTAGAACGTGTTAAAGCAGACTTTAAGAAAAGATATGGTGGTGGAAAAGCAGATACAGCCGTTGCTAAAAGTCTCAACAAGGAGTTCGGGTATACTTACTTCTTTCCATAATTCCAGGCCCTTAATGATGTTTACTGACAATTCAATGTTTGGATAGAGAAACTTGTATAAAAAAGGTAAATAATAAGGCTGCACATTTGCAGATCAGTTATGAAAGAGCACATGAAGTATATCATCGACCATGCTGAAGAGATTGAAAAGCTAATAAAAGTTAAGGCTCAAGTTTCCGAAGTTAAAAGTATCATGTTAGAGAACATTGACAAGGTATGTTAATGTTTTGGAGTAAGACATGGAATTTTTTAATATTCAGCCATTTCCCTGCTCAATTGTCTCTATGCTCTTGTTTAAAAGGCATTGTGTGAAATATAAAGTCACCGAGAGATTTGAATTTGTGTATGATACCAGATATATTAATTAATCCTACAAGCACAGCACAATAAAGAAGTATGATAAAACTCACAGGTTGATGAACAACTTTGTTGTCTCCTTAAGACAATTTGTTCCTTCTATTGATGCCCAACTTTGTTGTCTCCTTAAGACAATTTGTTTCCTCTATTGATGCCGAAAGTTGATGAACAATTGTCTCTTAAGATAGAATGCATTTGCATCTCAAGAATGATGGCATTATCAATCAGGAGCCCTATGAACACAACCAAATGTCAGATAGAATCGCATTTTCTAAGTCTAAGGCAGTATGTACTATGAGTAAAAGTTCTGGTTGGTTTTTTTTTTTTTTTCTGACGGGCTATATGTATATATAGACACCGATTGGACACATTTTCTAAGTCTAAGGCAGTATGTACTATGAGTATGGATGCATGCAAGTGACTTAGAAAAGTCCGGATTAGTTTTTTTTTTTGACGGGCTATATGAATCGCCGCCGGTGAATCGTTACTCCCAACGGCAGCAAACCAATTAAAATAACTGAACGCACCGTCTCGGTTCGAAACGGCAGGAAGGAACCAAAATTGGCGGGGAGCAACGGATAGGACAGGGGAATTTTGGACAAAAAATAATTTACACACGCGCGATTGATCTGAAACGGCCTGACGACGGCAGCGCGTGTGGTGGACCAAGGCCCATCTGCGTCCTCTCTCCTCGACAAAAGTGGTGTGCCCCAAGGGGCAAACTAGAGAGGTGAGGTGGAGGTTTATAAACCCTTCCACTTCTTACGTCTTGTCCAATGTGGGACTTTTACCCACACACCCTTTTTACCTTCCCTTTTTCTCTTCTTCCTCAACCCACTTCTTATTCACAAAATCCAACATATGCATCCTGGTCTAACTCTCTAAACTACAATCCATTATGAATTACTTGCCCTTCATATTGAAATAAAGGATCAGCGGAGGGGGAAAATATGGTTTGGGGAGGGTTGCTATGTTAGTCATCTGTCTGCATTTTGGGGGAATGATTCGGGAAAAATCACCATGATTCTGGCTGCCTGGTTATACTTCTATTAGGAAATTTCTACTTGGACAATTTCTACTTTTATAACATAATGTAAATACTTGGACAAGCAATATGCCTTTATACTTTAAAGAGATAGGATATTCATACTACCAATTATTTCTACTATCAATCCACTACCACTCTAATATAATTATGTATTCCGGGGAGTACATTAAAAACTGTTTTTCTTCTCTCTTTTTAGAAACTTTTCAGAGATTGTCGGCTGAAAAGTGAGATCCAACGATGATTAGAGTTGTAGTGGATTGGTAGTGGAAATAATGGGTAGTATGAATATCCTACCTCTACTTAAATTGACATTTTACCTCAAAATTTTCAGTGACTAAATTATAGCATGTTGAGCTCTGTATTACTGTAAACATTTTCCCTTGCATTATCCTGTTTGTATTACTATCACTCTGCTAGGTTGCCTGAGGATGCATTGATTGCGATGTTAGACTAGATAGTGTAATACCTTGTCATCTTTGTTTTTGCTATACGTGCTTTCAGGCTATTGATCGAGGAGAAAATATAACTATTCTTGCGGATAAGACAGAGACATTGCACTCACAGGTAAGTTGACCAAATGTTTAACAACTATCATTTGGAATCTTATGCTTTCTGGGGCTGAAGGATCTCCAAATTTTCAGGCTCAGGAGTTCAGAAATAAAGGAACACAAATTCGTCGGAAAATGTGGTATCAGAACATGAAAATTAAATTGGTTGTTCTTGGAATTTTGTTGTTTTTGGTCCTGGTTATCTGGCTTTCTGTTTGCCATGGATTCAACTGCACGAACTAGCAACGATTGAAAGTTTCGGATAGGTATTTAAATGATGTTTGAAGAACATTTTAGCAAGAATCTGCTTAGAAGGGGGAGTTTGGCAACTGAAAAAAAGTTTCCTACCTTCTTTGTTGGTTGATAATTATATACGATATTCATGGAAATTCTTCAAGAGAGAAAGGAGGGAAGGGAAGGGAGAAAAAAGAAGGGTGGGGGGGATGTTCTGTATCATGTGCTGGACTGTTTGGTCTTGTCAAACAATACAGTAGTAATTTGCTTCTCTTTTCTTCTTTATTTTTTAATATAGAAAAATGTTATTAACTTAGTCTCTGTCGTTTAAACAATTGACTTGATTTTGTATTTCCCTCCCAGAAAGGAGGAATTTTTTTTTAGAGCATTTAAAGAAAAATTCTGGTTAATATGTGTACTAAGAGAGAGGAGGCATGAAGAGTAGTTAATAAAGTCAATATGTTTAACCATGGAATGAAGAAAATGATTTTTTGGGAGAGTCGTGCACACCCTTATTTCCTATAATGCATCCGACAAAACTCAACCGATTAACGATGAACGTGGAGTTTATTGAAACAATAAACTTTAATACTCTGCACAAATATTTATAAAGATGCACTCCCATACAGCATTTTGCGGGCACGAAAGAAATGAACTCACTTTGGCTACTAGAATTATGTCCTAAATAGATTAGGAAACCATAATTGTTGCTAACTATTTTTTATCATTTTGATTTATTCAAAATTTATTTTTAAAAGTTTTATAAAAAATTTCTTCATTTTTTTCGTTGTTATTGTATTCTCGCTTAAAGGTATTTGGCATAGGATCTCAAGCACAGGAAAGATTCAAGAGAGAGAGAAAATATCTGTGAGATCTCTCAATGTGAGAGAAATTGATAGAATGAATATATTGAATTATAAAGACTATACAAAAGTCTATTTATAGCATATCAGAAAGGAAACTAAACTAGGCTAACTAATTCAGTTACAGACTCAAAACAAACTGAACAGAATTGAAAACTAACTTAACAATTACTATATGTTATCATCCCCCCGCAAGCTCAAGGCTGGAAGAGGTGGAAAGCTTGAGCTTGGAACAAAAATTGAGAAAATTAGGCCTGGAGACAGCCTTGGTGAAGCCATCTGCTATCTGATCCACTGAAGGTATATGATGAACAGTGAGGTGTTTTGCCATAACCTTTTCGCGAACAAAATAGAGATCCAGTTCAAAATGCTTTGTTCTGGAATGAAAAAGGGGATTTGCTGCCAGTTGCACTGCACTAAGGTTATCACAATAAACTGTAGGTGTGCCTGGAGTGGAGATAAGCAACTCAGACAATAAAGATTTGAGCCAAGCAAGTTCAGCAATGGTGGCTGCAAGACATCTATACTCAGCCTCAGTACTTGAGCGACTTACCACAGCTTGCTTTTTGCAGGACCAATTAATTAAATTGTTACCAAGAAAGATACAGTAACCAGATGTGGACCTACGGTCATCAATATCAGATCCCCAGTCACTGTCACAATAGGCTGAGATGTGAAAGTGAGGAGAAGGAGAAATGGTAAGTCCTAGAGAACTTGTGCCATGTAGATACCGTAAAATTCGTTTAACTGCCTTCCAATGAGTGTCAAGAGGAGCATGCATGAACTGACATACCTTGTTGACAGAGAAGGATATGTCAGGTCTAGTTACTGTAGCATATTGTAAGGCTCCAACTATGGACCGATAGAGAGAGGGATCATGAAAGGCAGTGCCATCTCTAGAAGATAGTTTTATACTTGAAGACATAGGAGTTGGCATTGGTTTGCAATCATTCATGTTTGCCTTTTTGAGTAAGTCAGCAATATACTTTGCTTGACTGAGATGCAGTGTACCTGAGGAGTCTTTTTGTGCTTCAATACCAAGAAAATAGTGAAGCTGGCC
This sequence comes from Gastrolobium bilobum, assembly GCF_033153095.1. Lineage (NCBI taxonomy): Eukaryota > Viridiplantae > Streptophyta > Magnoliopsida > Fabales > Fabaceae > Gastrolobium > Gastrolobium bilobum. The sequence continues at coordinate 302,084 of NW_026899969.1, read as the reverse complement.
TAAATCCTTGAGAGCAAAGGCTGAGTTGAGATTAGTAATGAGTGATGTAATGGCAGTAGGTGAGGAGCCAGTGATGAGGATGTCATCTACATAGACCAAAACATAGATGGTTGCTGTGGATGTGATTTTGATGAAGAGTGATGAGTCACACTTTGTAGAGGCAAATCCTAGGTGACCCAAAGTGAAACTGAGTTTCTCAAACCAAGCACGAGGGGCTTGTTTGAGACCATAAAGTGCCTTGGTGAGGCGGCAAATAGTTGTTTTATCACCTGTAGTAAAGCCTGGAGGCTGCTGCATATAAACAGTCTCATGAAGGTCTCCATTTAAGAAAGCATTATTCACATCCAATTGGTGAATTGGCCACTGCCGAGAGAGAGCTATTGTGAGGATAATTCTGACAGTAGCAGGTTTAACCACAGGGCTGAAGGTTTCTGCATAGTCTAGACCTTCTCTTTGATGAAAACCTTTAGCTACTAGGCGAGCTTTATGCTTGGAGATAGACCCATCTGGATTGTATTTGGTCCTGAACACCCATTTACATCCAATGGGGGTGCAGTCTGATGGCAGAGGTACAAGCTGCCAGGTATTATTTCTTTGAAGTGCTTCATATTCATCTTTCATGGCCTGCAGCCATTGAGGTTGAGTCATAGCCTTTGCAACTGAGGTAGGTTCAACAGAAGCAGTGAAGGCCTTGGGTTTAAAGACACCAGTCTTGGCTCTAGTGAGCATATGATGATTATTGTAGGTTGAGAGGTAGGTGTTGTAGCAGGTAAAAGAGACTCTGATGTCTCACCAATAGATAACCTGCAAGAACTGTTAGAAATAGGAAAAACAGAATCTGTAGTGACCTCAGCACATGTAGTGGGTATGGATGTGAGTTGAGAGGAAGGTGAGATAGTTACTTTAGGAATTATAGGTACATGTGATGGTTCAGAAGAAGAAGACACAGTATTTTTGGTGACTGTTTGGGTAAAGGGAAACATAAATTCATCAAAAACAACATTTCTTGCAACAAATATTTTACCTTCAGGTGAGAGGCATTTGTAACCCTTATGGTTGGGACTGTAGCCAAGGAATGTGCATTGGATTGAGCGAAAATCAAGTTTGTGTTTATTGTAGGGCCTTAGGTGAGGGTAACAAGCACAACCAAAGGTTCTCAGAAGTGTGTAATCAGGTTCCTTTTGAAGCAGTATGGCATAAGGAGAGGTATTGTGCAATGTAGGTGTAGGAAGCCTATTGATGATATAGGTTGTTGTGAGAAATGCATCTTCCCAATATTGTTGAGGGAGAGAGGAAGCAGCAAGGAGAGATAGGCCAGTTTCAACTATGTGCCTGTGTTTTCTCTCAGGGGTACCATTTTGTTGATGAGTGTATGGACACGTGAGTCTATGAACTATGCCATTTTGTTGGAGGTAGTTATCAAAGGCTAGATATTCTTTTGCATTATCGGTTTGGATAGATTTGACTTTAGTGTTGAATTGCAATTCAGCTATAGTTTTGAATGCAACAAAAACAGGAAGAGCTTGACTCTTTGTAGATATAGGATATAACCAAGTAAATTTACTGAAAGCATCAACAAAGACAATGTAATATCTAGAGCCAGTGGTGCTAGTAATGGGAGCAGGACCCCATATATCAGAAAATATTAATTCCAGAGGTTTTGTATAAACATGAGTTGAAGCTGGAAAGGGCAATTGATGCATTTTACCCATACAACAAGCACAGCAGGTAAAAGGAGTTTTATTATTTTGGAATGAAATATTACAATGATTCAATACACTTTTTACAGTGCTGAATGAAGCATGACCTAAACGTGCATGCCATAAGGACAACTTGCTATCTATTTTGCAAGTGACAGAATCAACCACTGTGGAGTGGGATACATTTTTATTTTGAACAGAAACAGCAGTAAAGGCAGTATGAGTTGGGATTTTGACACCCTCAAATGCATAGAGACCATTCTTAAGTGTTCCTTGAAGAAGGATCTCCTTGCTTGCCTGAGATTTAACAACACAATGATTAGGATGAAATTCAAAAAATACATTGTGATCTTTAGCAAACTGCGAGACACTTAGAAGAATTTTTGAAAGATCAGGAACATGTAGAAGATTAGGTAAAGTAAAGGATAATGAGTTGGATGGTGAGTGTAAAATAGTGTGACCACTGTGCTTTATTTTCATACAAGATCCATTGCCTATTTGAACAGATTCTTGACCTTTATAATTTGTTTTGGATAAGAGATTACCAGCACTAGGAGTGAGATGATTGGTTGCGCCTGAGTCAGGGTACCAAGCTTGGTCAAATACAGAGAAGTAGTCAGTTGTATTTTCAGTTGGAGTATCTTGCTCAGCAGATCCAGTCATAGCAACATTAGCTTGAATCTGTGAGTTCTGAGGAGTAAACTTGTCATTCTTGACTTGCTCAGTGGGATTTGGATAGTCCTGGTTATACCTGTGATAGCAATTCCAGGCAATGTGACCTGGCTTGCCACATACTTGACAGTACAGTCTGCCATTGAAATTGTTTGAGCGAGCTCCTCGGTTCTGTCTTCCTCTTTGGGAAAAACCACCACCACGATTGAAGTAGGAAGAACCTCCACGGTTAAAACCTTGAGCATTAGGTTTTCTAAATTGCATTTGTGCAACATGAGCTTGCAAGACAGTTAGCTCAGTCTTGGATCGCTTTTCAATTCTTTCTTCTTGAGCCATTAACAGAGCCTCCATTTCTGTTACTGTGTATGGATCGGTTCTTGATGTGACTGAGACTACGAAAGGATCATAGTCCTCATTCAAGCCATCAAGAATGGCATCAATATGATCTTCAGAGCTCACAGAAGATCCAGTGGCAGCAAGAGAGTCCACGATTTTCTTGATCTTGAGTAGGTAACCAGAAATTGGTCCATCTTTCTTTGTTGATTTCAGCTGTTGTTTGAGCTGTTTGATTTTTGCACGCGTTTGTGACGCAAAAAATTCCTCTAGTTTCTCCCAGATCTGAGAGGAGGAGGTGCATCCTACCATTCTGGTGTAGAGAGCTTCAGACATGGAGGAAAGTAACCAGGACATGAGTAGTTGATCTTGTTGCTGCCATAGCGACTCAGATTCATCAAGATCTGAGCTTGGAGGTGCATCAAGAAGTTGTTGAAGTTTGAATCCTCGAATAGTTGCAAGAGCCTGTTGTTTCCATGGTAGGAAATTCGTTTCATCAAGTTTGAACGAAACAGGGTTGGAGAAGGTGTGTAGAGTGGGAGCGGAAGCAGAGGTTGCCATGGATCGATGGCGATGATACCATAAAGGTATTTGGCACAAGATCTCAAGCACAGGGAAGATTCAAGAGAGAGAGAGAAAATATCTGTGAGATCTCTCAATATGAGAGAAATTGATAGAATGAATATATTGAATTATAAAGACTATACAAAAGTCTATTTATAGCATATCAGAAAGGAAACTAAACTAAGCTAACTAATTCAGTTACAGACTCAAAACAAACTGAACAGAATTGAAAACTAACTAACAATTACTATATGTTATCATCGCTATTGCCTGCATTTTCTTCCCAATCTATGATGTTAAGTTGGGGATTGTATTTTACTAAATTAACTGCTGGCCTGACAATCGCATGCTTTGTTTACCATGGCCAGGCAACAATAGAATAATAACGTTGTCAGGCCTACACGATTCGTGTGTCTATCATTTCAAAAGATTCCCTTTGAAACGGGTTTAGACTTTAGACTACAATATTCAACAGTCATGGTCAACGGATTAAACCCTAAACCTCCCATCAGCCTTACACAAGATACTATAAAGGGTCAATAAGATTGAATTTATTCATACCTTAAATTATCAAAATAATCTTGTACAAACAAAAAAATCAAAATAATAACTATAGTCTCCTTATAACCCAAAATTCTCAAGTGTCAAATCATGCTTACACGAGGAAATAACGAATAAATTTATAACCTACTAATTAAGCCATAAGTTATAAGGTCCAGAAATATTGATTTGGATTATTCCATTTCATGAAGGGAAAAATATTTATCTTTTTAAAAGACACAACTTATATCATTTTACTCTCATAAAGAGGTGAGATTTATACTCTCTTTTTTTTTGTCAACTCTCTCCTCATTTATCTATCTTTCTCTCTCTCTTAATATGACATAATTTTACCTCTTTAAAATGACACACATTTTTCCCTTAATCACAAAAGTATCGAAAATTGGGTTGAAAATGTAAATGTGTGAGGCGCAAAATAGGAACCACCGCAATGGCATGTGTAACGTTAGCTATGTTGTACCGTCTTGCCTTATACAGGGTTTCCATATCATATTCGAGTTTCAATCAAGTTATTTGTTTGTTTTATATCTAATAAAAGGGAATTATATATCTACTATCGCTGGAAATCTTTCTCCTCATGCAACAGACACACACATGTGGGCCATCATATTTTTCTTACAAATATATTAAAAAAGGTTTTTATAAGAGTTATGTTGTAGAAAAAATGATTGTGTAATGTTATAGAAATTCGTTTTGCGTGCCGTAATTTTTTTTTCTTCAAAAAATGTGGACCCCACAAAATGTTGTGTGTGTAAGAAAATTTGTTGTGTCATATTAAATGACAAATATAAATCCCATTAAAAAAATAAAAGGACGTGACTTTTTATGTCTCACAACCGGAGAATAGACTAATAAAATACCTTAATTTATCTTAAATCGAGAAAATACTAATATAGAAACATATTTAAAAATAGTTCAATATGAATAATTTGCTAAGCAAATGTGCAGAGTTATTAAATTATATTTGAATTTATACAAAAATCTTTGACGTGATCGATAATGCATAAGTCCAAAAACAAATTAAATGGTAAAACTTTCGTATTATAAACTGATGTTTATATGTGCGCGACCTCGTGTTCGGTTAAAATGAATGCCCGTGTGTTTGGTCATTAGTCTTGTTATGGTGTAGTGGATTTCATCTTTCTTTCTTTTTTTTCGATACCTGTGGAAATTGATCTCGCTTTTTTTTTTGGGGGTAAAATTGATCTCGCTTTTTAATACAAGTATCTACGAGACTATGACACTAGCTTTGAACTTTTTTTGTAATTTTTATTTCAAACTCTTCAAACAAGCAAGCAAGTGACGGAAGAAAAGTTACCGAAACTTAGAATTCAACGTTTAAAGGTAATATGTGAAATAGGTCCCCAAAAGCCAAACACATGTGCCCCATTCTTTGCGAATAGGTTTAGTATAAAAGTAAACGTCACATAGATCTTCATCCTAAACCATGAATTTGACTGTCTCTAGCGGAGGACATGTTTCGACTCTATTGGTTTTTGGCCATCGATGCACCACGTAACCACTCCTCGGTACAAAAATTATGACCGTCCATCAACTTCGATCCCAAAGGAAAGTAATTACAATTAACACAGCAAAAATATAAGGGTTCAGATATAAATAAATGAGAACATACGTTAACATTTTATTAGAAGTCATTTGCAAGGTGCACGCATGCTCCCAACTTATTTTACCTTTGTGTGCATTGTAGACGCTCCTCATTATATAAATGAGAGTTGTTTATGTAAAATAATAAAAAAATTGAATTCAACCATGAATCGAATCGAACCGTCCCGTCCTTTAAAATAATCGATTTTTAAAAATCAGTTCATGAACCGAATCGGTTTTTAAAGAACTGGTTCATGAACCGAACCGATTTTTAGAACCAGTTTAAGAACCAAACCATTTTGAATCGAACCGTTTTTGAACCGAACCGAACCGTTTTTGAACCGAACCAAATTGATTTTTATAACTTTATTTTTAAATTTTAATTTTTTTCTTTTCAAAAGAGGTCGACCCGAACCGTTTCCAAACCGGTTCCAAACCGAACCGTTTCTTACCGAACTGAACTACTTTCGAACCGAACCAGTTTTGAACCGAACCGAACCTTTTCCAAACCAAATCATTTAAACCAATTCGGTTCAGTTTTTCAAAAAAATCAGTTTAGTTCGACCCATACACATTCCGATTGCTTTAGTTCTGGAATTTCTCTGCTTATGGCTTTCCCACTTTTATTATTTTTATAATTGTACTATATATTCAGATACGTGGTGATAAGGGTCTTATCCTCGAGAGTTAATTTGGTTGATCTAGAAGGACTGTGGGATGGAGCACAAGCATTGGAGATCCTTGTTATCCAATTCCAACTTTAGTGTTTGGTTTGGGAGAAATTTTTTGAATACTAGAGAAATGTAATTGATAGGAAAATGGTTGAAAAGTGAGTTTGGTAGGAAAATGTAAAAAAAGCTGTTTGGTTCGGCAAAAGTTTACCGGGAAAATTGGGTTAAATTTTCTGAGTGTATATTTGGTTGAAGATAGAATTTGATGGAAAAATTGTTTGAAATTACAAAACTATCCTTATTTAAAAAAACCTGTTGTTTTATTACAAAATACGAACCACAATAAAATGGAGGAGGAATATATTTGTCACCCCATTATCCACCTTTTTCAGATATCAGATTTCCTCACACAATTCCACCCGTTGAAAGGTAATCTCCAACAATGCTAAAATCTGATTTTTACACTTCCTCTTGCATTGCAGGGCAAGTGGGATTGATGGCAAACTTTAACAAAAATTCCCAACCAAACGTTGATAACTCACATTCCCACCATCACTTAGCCAGTAAAGTTTTTCCTTCTCCCCAACCAAAGACACTTGTTGCTCGGAATCATTCATGTCTCTGCCTAAGAAGTTCTTGGGTTCAATGCATGGTACTCACTTTTAGGGAAATATTTTTGGGTATGGAAGATTTCCAAAGTAATACAAGGTTCTTTAGTTGCAGGATAGGATGTAGCGCGAAATTTCTAATATACTACCATAATACTTACATGCACCCAATAAAAACATATAATATCTTAATTGACATTTTTTCTGAAAATAAAATAAAAATTATATCTATATATTCTTGAAAATACATAGTCTGTAATTTTATTTTGAATCAGAATTCACTACTCAGTAGAACGGTAATATCAAAGATATTCTCAATGTAACGGGGTTGTATGATGTCAAATCATTTTAGATGGAGGTATTCGATACCTTATCCACGAAAAATTCTTCTTTAATTACATTGATATCTCTCCCTTATTTGCAAGTAATTTTATGCGCCAAATTTAAAATTTACAAATGCCTTTAATTACGAAACACAGATAATAACGAAAAATTATAAAAAAAATGCAACGGTTAAAATGTAAAACATAGCATAAATAATAATAAGATATTAGTATATTAAATAAAAAATTATTCTCTTAAGATTACTTAAATTTTTAATCTATTTTCTTAAAAAGTGACATTATTTTTTTAATTTACTTTTTTTTTGGTAAACTAATTTACTTTTTTAAAATGTTAAATTTAAATTTCTAAATTACTTTCTTACAATTACTTTTTTTCTTCAATATTTATTTTTAATTTAATTTTTTTTATATTTATTTGAACTTAAATATACCCTTCTATTGCACAAATTAAATAATAGTTAGTGATATAAAAAATTATTAAAAAAGAGAAAAAAAAATCTAAGAGGTCAGTTTTATTGTGAATGACTATTTGATGCATAGATAAATACATGTTGATAAACTCAAATTTAGTTATATCAATTACTTAGATTTGGACTAATTATAATAGAGTTGTATGAGAAGCTAGGGTTGAGTTGGACAGCACTTACCACGATTAAAATAGAAGAGAGAATAAATGAATTGCAAAATACTCCCCTCCCCCGAGTCTGATTTATAGAAAAAGTTGATCTTTACTCTTTATGAAAAAGAAGAGTCAAATTGTCAATAATCGAATCTTCTCTCACGTGATCTCTTAATTTCCCACACATCTATGTCTTGTCGTCCATGCACAATGATTGCTCCCCCCTTTTCATCTTTTATTTATTTTATAATATTTTTCTGTATAAATAACTAATTTCTGCATATAACTTATGAATTAGATCAATCTTTACAATACAAAAATAAAATTTCACTGTTTAATGGACATATTCATGCATTGCTTATTCCATAAAATGTAAAATATAAACCCTCAAACTGAATCGTGTGTAATTATCCCCTGAATATATAAAAGTGACAAATTGTTCCAATTTTTTTTTGGTCTCATTTTACAATAAAGTTTAAAATGGATTAATTAATATAAGGAGAGTCTAAAAAAGAATTAGGTTTATTTGTCTCCTCTGCAAGCTGTGTTTAGTCATCAGAGGTGTAATGACAAGAGAACGCACACTGCTTCTATCTGTTGAGAATAGTCGACAAGATTTGCATATTCCAAAAGAGTGTTTTAATAGAAAAATCCATATCTTGTAAGAGCCTCTTGCATATTTGCACATTGTATAAGGTATGTTTTATATGGTTTATTATCCACAATGAGGATCCGGTTGTGTAGTTAATTTACATGTTCCTTATATTTTATTTGTATCTCTTTTATGAAAAAATATGTTATGAAAGAATCATGTAAAGCTTTATAAATCATTGCTCTTAATTTCTTGTCTAGATTTGAGTGTGGGATGGGATCAAATCTACCCCTATCTTATTTTGAGTATACGATGGGATGGGGTTTAACCACGGGTGTTTCACTGGTATGGAGTTTATATTATTAAAAATAACGAAATTGGTATTCGGTGGAACGAAATTACGGTTTGGGGTCTTTTAGTGCCGTCGGGGGTTCCCATCGACTCTAAATGACACCCCACCCTCCCCGCGGCACGTTTGTATGATGTTATTTTTTTTTTCCCCTGATGTTGTGCCGCTACCACCCCCATCGGCACTCAATTTATAATATTTTATGAGTGCCGCACATCCCCCCAACGGAACTTGTATTATTTTTGTATTTTTATATTTTAAATGCCGCCTAACCCCCCATCGAAACTGCTATATTTTTTTTTATATTTCTATTTTTAGAGTGCCGCTCAACCCCTTTGTGGAACTCTCACAGCAGGCCAAGTGGCACATCCCCTTCTGTCTGAGCCCCACCTTATCTTATTTCACCTCTTGTCTCGCTTTCATTTAGTAAACATCCAGATCTAAACTATCTCTATTTTTTGCCATTTGCAGCTCCTCCTTGGAAACGTTTTGCAGAGCACAAAGTGTTGAAAGCTCTTCTTACAAAGGAAAACCACCGTAAAGCAAGTAAGAATGAACGTCAGTTTTATTAATTAAAATTATTTAACTATTTTTACTTATTTGAGTTAGATATTTGACACAATATTTAGAATATAGTGGTGTTTTAATTTTTTTTAATATAATACAGTGGTGTTTTGTATTTTTTTTAATATAATACATTAGTAGTTTTTTTTTTAATATATTACATTAGTAGTTTTTTTAATTTAATACATGTAGCATGTAAATACCTACATACGACCCATCCGAGCAGCGCCAAGAAAGCCAGCACGACATAAATAAGGAACAATGGGCTCTGGAATAACATCCAACCCTGCCAATCGTCCACTTCTGACATTTAGAGATTTATAATCCTCTTCCTCCGTCCAGACAACCTCTGACCGGTGTATAGATTGCATGCATAATATCGAATTGAAGCGAGGACCGGGATGAAGATGTCTCTCATATGAATCATCAAATGCCATCACTGTGGGTGAGGTCTGTTATTTAAAACTGAATGCAAATTGTGAATGTTAAAAGTCACTAAATTATTTAAAACAGAATGCAAATTGGAAATATCTTTGAAGTTAAGTAAAAATACTAATTTACAAAAACACAATGTTGAAGCCTACTTGTTTCTTCCACACCAGATGCTTCAAAATCCATCAAAAAAGGATTCTATTTGTGAATATTTTCATCTACTAAATTCATTAAAAGTTTTAGTTTATGAAAACTTCAGTGACCAATCAATTATTTTTGTTATAGATAAATAGCATCAATTTAGCATTTAAATTAGGAAAAGATGAATTAATGTTACAAAAATGTATAGCACTAAGTCAGATGAATCAGTCATGACTCATAGCAAGATGACTTTAATTTATAATAGAAAATGACATTAATTTAGCCATTTGTTCCTATGATTTGAGCACAGAAAAACGACTTTGATGCCACCTTTCATTACTGAGACTAAATTAATGTCACATATCTTTTATGACCAAAATTATGTTGGCTCAATATTAAAAAAACTAAATATAAAAATACTCTAAAATATATTAATCAATATCTGGCTCGAGTTTATATTTAGATTATCAACATGAACAAATAATTAGAATAATAATTAAAAATAAATACCAGTATGTTTGATGGCTAGAATGCTATTCAGAGATCAATCATATGTTTCATTAGATAAAAACAATTACCCCCCACATTAATCCCAGCAAGCTTAATATCCCAACCAACCAAGCTTATTAAATAAAAAATACAGCACATATTAAGAGGAAAATTAGATACAACAAAAAAATATAAACATGTTCCACAATCTTTGCAACTGTCACGGGAAATGGGATGCTCTCAAACAAACTGAGACCTTTTTATGGTATTCCTCCAGTCCACAGCAATGCAATTGTCCCCATTTTTATACCAATTTTCACATAATCTGCATTTCATTTAAGGAATCATTTCCTTCACTACAGGTGTATTTTTATTTTATTTCCCCCTTTTCAATCAGCATTAATACAGTAGTTACAATCATTTTATTTAAAATCTGCTCTATTACCATACCAGATGCGCTAATTGGGCAAAACAAGCAAGGATTTTTTTTTGTTGGAAAATACAATCAACCATTTCAAACGCATAACAGCAGCAAGAAAACGCGTACCTGTGAATCTGTGATAGAGACCACTACTCTGCTTTTGAAGTCAAAAACGCTTTTCTTGTAAACCCAAATCCGAGGTGATAGAGGATCTGGTGGTTGACGGCGAATGTGGCTCCGATGAACAATGGTTCCGACCAACGATGGCGGAGCGGTGGTGGAATGAACGAAGTTGTACAGAGGCACCAACAGATCGGAGGAGAACCTTGTCAATGGTGTCTCTGTGATGATGAAATCAACCTGTAAGTGTTCTTCTTGTTCTACACACAGCTCGCCGACAAGGACAAATTGGGGGACAACGTTCTTCTCGATCTCCTCCTGCTCGCCGACCACAACACACAGCTCGCCGACAATGACAAATTGGGGGACAACGTTCTTCTCGATCTCCTCCTGCTCGCCGACCACAAATTGGGGAAAACGTTCTTCTCGTTCTACAAGTGTTTCGTTTATTTCGCAATTGTTCACAGAACGGATACAAATTTTAGGTTTGCAAAAATTAAAATAAGTGCCGTAACGGGGGATGGGCGGCACTTACATAGTAAAAATATAAATATTATATTAGTGCCGTATGGGGGGGTGGGCGGCACTTATTTAATTAAAATAACGTATTTGAGTGCCGTGGGGGAGGATGGGCGGCACTGTCTAACGAGAAATAAAAAAAAAAAATTCACATTACTGCCGCGGGGCTCTCTGGGCGTAATTTAGATACGATGGCAGTCCCCCGCGGCATTTACTGACCCCAAAACGTAATTACTCCCACCCACGTACCAATTTCGTACATTTAAATGGGAAGAGTCCCAAACTGGTGAAAGAGCCGTTTAACCACCCTTGTGTTGTGTTAAGTCAGGATCTACCGATTCTACTCGGCTAGGATGGTAGACCGCCCAAAAACCGAAGTCATCATATATGGTTGATTTCCCTATAGGAAAATATTAGACAAAACGATAAAATCAAATTAATATGACAAAAGAAATCCAAATAAATGGGATGTATTCTGGAGATGAACATTAATAAGTTGTAAAGGTGCTGAATCCCTGTGGTTCTTTGCTATAGAGAGTTATTTATAGATGAAATGCACTAACTAGCACTTAGAGAAGTTATGCACATAATGAGTGGTCATACGTAGTGAAAGAAAGTTAAGGAAAAATGATGGAATGATATGCTTCATGTAGTGGGGATGAGAAGTTGGAACCACCTAAGTAGTCCATAACAGGATGAATTTCATACAAGTGAAATGTCTTACATAGCACACAATAATAGAAAAACACAAATTTGATTGTAAATTGAGTTAAAATTCACCAATCAGACCCTACCTATATATAGATATAAATATTAAGCAAAAAACACAATCTCACCTGAACAATACACACAAGTTAATATCACAATCACTTGGACATATATAAACATCATCCACCCCCCATGACCACTAATCTAAAATCAAAACAACACATGCAGCTAAATGAAAAGAGAAAAAAAAAAAAAAATTACTCTGTAAGAGTTGAATCAGTAATACACAAACAGTGACACTCAAGACTCAACACAGCAGCAGGGTGCCCTGCCCGAAGGAAGGGCATGCAGGGGTTTGTTTTGTTGGCGGTAGATTCCTACATGTCCTTAACTTCGAAAACGTTCTTGTTCTTGACCACTATGTCGTACATGTGCATGGGCTTTAACTTGTTGAAATCCATTGGGAGTGAGATGAGGTGCACGGTGGAGCGTTTGTGGAACTGAAGCAGTTCAGGGTCATCATAATAGCGTTCCCACCCAAGTGAGTTCAGCTTGCGCTCTAGTACCGCATAAGAGGTTATGACCTCATTGCTTGCTGTGTGAACCAGCACCTTGCGCCTTGAACTCGACCCTTGCCTGCTGCTTCCATCCTCAGCTCCAGGGTTCTCCACCCTCCTCACCACACCGTCCCTGAAAAGCCACACCCCTGACATTCTTGACAACAGAACAACAACAACAACAACAACAACAAGTGTGTGTTTAGGACTTTGGCGGGTTTGTGACCTTGCTTAGAAATGTGTGATGCGAGCTTGGGAAGGAAGAATAGCGTATGTAATGTATATATATAGGTGAAATGAGGATGAGATAGTTTCACAATTGAATTATATTATATCAATGTTACGAGTATCTATACAGGATATATTATTCTACGCATCTTTATTGTATGCATATTTTGTCTATCAATTTCCAACATCATTATATCAGAATCTCAACTAACCTTACCATTTCTCTTTCCTTTTAAGATTATGCTTTAACGATATTGGAGATTAGTAGACAAGTAGGCATAAAAAAAAGATAGATAAAATAATCTATCCCTCTTATATATACGGGGAAGAATGGGAGATATATACTCTAGAGGGATGTTTGGATGTGAATACAGCTAAGGTGGTACCCAGCCAGGAAGAGTCCAAATAAGCTAAAGATGCATTTTTTGAAACAGGGTGTTCGGGGAAGGAGTGGGGACCTGGACTGCGCATCATTTCTTCATGATCGATTTGGGAGAATCTTCATTTGCGTAGTCAAGCATTGTAACCCCACAACTAGAGAATCTTTATTTTGTTTGGTGGAAAAAGTGTTCTTCTAGAAAACAGTAGAAAAAATTACGAGTTTGTAGATATATACATATATACAGTGTGCATGACAGTCACTAGTTGCTTACTAATTACCAACTATATAATGGGCTGATTAAAAAATAATCTTACGTAAAGGAGTAAATGGAAATGTGTTATACACAGCAAATCAAGCTCCTTAATTAGCCAGTTGCATGGAAAAGGAGGGATATATTTAACTTCAATAAAATTGTTTCATGAAGGGGTGACGAAAAATATGAGAGGAAAAGGGGTGTGTGTGTGAGTATTATAATTTCGACTTGAATGGTCGTGGATTAAATTTCTTTATTTAGCAGAAAGGAGGATGCTCGTTGCTCAGTAGGCTTGGATGAATAATATGGCCTTTTGCAAAGTTTTCATATGGTTTGTGGGGGAGGATTAAGAAGTGCATAGTGGGGGTGGGGACCAAAGATGAAAGAATTGCTTTCATATAATTCTGGTCGTCGACGTTGGTAGGAAATAACATTGTTAATTTGCATTGGGACACACAAGTGTATGGGAGGAGGCTTTCCAAACATTTGTTTTTGTTTTTGTTTTTGTTGCCTAACTATCTATGCTAATTTATACTTTCGGTCAAAAAGGGTTTTTGCTTGCCTAATTAATTTTGACAATTCAACTCGCCAGCCTTCAATTTATATTACTTTAATTCGTGTGGAGGGTTTTGGATGATAATTTTTCAAAACTTCATCCCAAATTCAACATACCAAATCCCTATGTTGACTTTGTATTGAAAAATGCCTATTATTAGTTCACGGCGAAAATAAAAATACTATATGAACAATTAATATAACCTTTTGCAATATTATTTCCCAATATATAGGGAATATGTTTGGTAGAGATCGAGGTCATATTTGCATTTCCCGATCGAGTAAATTGATCAGTGTAAACTAAAGCTCCTATCCCAGCAGATTTAGAGAAATTGATAGACTCTTATCTTATCTACTGAATTTGAACCTACAATATCTCCATGCACAGAGCTCAAAACTCAGTCAACAAACTCATGCATAGTGTAGTGCATTTAGGTTCTTCTAAGAAGAGGGAGACATTTGGAGCATCAATTAATTATTACCCAATTACTGTTTTCTCCCATTGAAATTGTCTTCTCCTATGCTTAGATTTGATTTCTCTAGGCTTTTTCCCATTAAATTAAGGGATATATTTTTCTTATGTTGTAGGAAAAAAGCTATCTCATGTTGTAGAAATAAAAGTATAAGTGAGATCCACAGTTAAGAGGAGAGAGAAAAAAGAGTGATAGGACCCAACCTCTTTTTGTGTGTGTAGAAAAGTTGTTTACCTCATGTAAAATGAGATAAACATAACCCTTAAATTAATCCGTTCAATAGAAGAGGTGTATGGCTTAAGCATTACATCTAGTTTGTCATTATTACGATTCAAACTCATGAAGAAAGCTGAACTTGTTAGAGGGGCGAAGCAATAGATGTTTATCTTATAGAGATGGTCAATGAAATAGTAACTAAAAAAATAACAATATAAACTACAACTGATCAGAGAGGTCACTGTAAGGTCTCAGGCAAGCTGAAAATCAAGAGAGGTATATGAGCTCGATTGTGGGAAACAAGTGAAGATTTTAATAGTGATTCAGCATGGAGCAATGAAAATGAGAAGTCAAAATATTCATAACATGAAGAAGACTCTCTTAACGTGGGAAGTGTAATGCATAACCGTTTTCCAGCCCTCCGGGCCTTAATTATTAAGGTTGTGCGACTTCTCACACATAAGGATTATACGTGTGTGAATACCCGGATAAAATCATTTGCCCAATCAAGATCAAAATCAATTGAATAGAAAAAGCCAATAGATTTAAGTATCACATTTAACTTCCATAACATTAATCAACTTAAAAAAGCAAATAAAAGTACAGCTAGATTCCAACACCCTATCCGACCCAGCCAAATCAAAGTTGTAGTCCTTTATGGCACACATGCTCTTTAACCTAACATCATATCATGGTCGTGACTTTGCTTCAATTTGCTACCTCCTCCTCGTGCCACACGGACCTATGATATGCAGACATTCACAGACCAAAATTCTATTTTTCCTTCTCATGACAACGATTTTTCCGGGGTCTTCCCTCAGTCATTTTCTCTCGAATTCCTTTTAAACCCCCTCGGACCACCTAAGACACTCTTCTTAATTTGGTATCTTTCGTCAATTAGTTTGTGACTTCATATAAATTCTCCCACAAAAATTCAAAGTAATATATAAATTTTCATTACGAGCAATCCATAGACGCTAATAATAATGGGTGATAACTCCTTCCCATCAAGCTCCGTAACTTGAAATTTTCCCTCAAATCATTGTGGAATTTGTATGGTAATTAATATTCTTCTCTAGAAGTTTATGTTAATGAAGTAACCAATATACGTACTTGTATCAAATACGCACGGAAAGAACAACGAATATTAATTGATCAGTTTAGTGACGTTGACACTGATTGAGCATCAAAACCTGTTTCTACCCACATTTACTGCCCACCTCAGACAATTTTGATTCCCAATATATCCAAAACAAAATTTCCAAGTTGAGGTTTGTTGATAAGCCACATCAGCTTTAGCCATTACTTTTTGGGATTTTGCATGCCTTTTTTTTTTTTTGTTGTTATAAAGTTATTCGGAGAACATATCGTTTGTCACAAAATGACGAACTTTCAAAACGTTACTTCTTTAATCATACTCTGGACTCATATAATGGTCCCTTCTAGTTATACAAAATAGGTCCAGCTCATAAATAAAAGGTTAAACTTCATACGTATATATCTCTAGAACCCTAATTCTCGTTTGTATGTTACTGTCCATATACATCACTCATTTGTCTCTTTACCTCTCATAATATATACAATGATCTGCCGCTACCTATAGTTGCCTTCCTCCATAGGCACATCATTTCCAACATTAATCTTTGATGCAGTAAGATCAAACAAATCCCACGTCACCTTTGGTTTCACAATTATGGAGAGCTTCTGGAACACACGTATATACGAGTCTATATGGTTGTCCCAATTAAAAAAAGCCAAAAATTAGATACTTGCTCGCATCAGCACCCTTCGGAGATGCATGTCTTTCCATATAAGCCTCTTCTTTAAAAAGATAGGCTATATGATCCATTTGTTCATTATTCTACTCTTTATTAGCTACTTTTTTATTCTAATTTGTGGGATTTGTTTTAGAAAAAAAAAAAAAAGTTATACTTGTTTAATAAAAAAATCAGTAGTTAGTATCAATGAATATATATAGGGTTCGCTTTTTCTGCAGTTACTACAGATAAGTTATTTGCAGTAAGTCCAATACGATGTTGTTTTGGGGCGGAAATCATGGTGTTTTTGTAATATTAATTTATTTCAGGGTTATTATAGTCTTTATAATTATAATTTTTTAATATTTCAATCTCAAAATGACGTCGTTTTGAGAATAAATGCAGATAACTAACTGCAGAAATATTTTTTTGATATATATATGCAACAAATTATAAAGTTAAATTCACTTATTTTAAATTCAGTAATTTAAAAATTCTTATTTTTTTGCTAAATTGCGCACATTCTATTCTCTAACTCTATTTTTTTAAAAGCAATAAAAAAATTTCGTGCTTAGGAAGAATTTCTGGCCGAACAATATTTGATAACACAATTTATTTCTATTCTCATTAAAATTAGTTTGTATTTTATAAATAGTGTATTTAATCAGAATAATATATTATATGACATGTGCATTTAATAAATGATATTCTAGGAAAAAAAATGTTTCTTATTTCTTTTTTCCTTTTTTTGGTAAGCAAATGTTTCTTATTTCTGTCAGTTTGTATTCTTGAACTATCAATTCATTTTCTGCAAAAAAGCAGGAAAAAAAATCCATTTTATCAAATACTATTTCAAATCATTTATATTCTCTAAACTAAAATAAAATAAAAAATATTTTTGAGAATTTTATCATACACAACCAAAACTTGAGGGAAACATAATTACTTGTCAAGCCTAAAATCTTATTTAAAGGCTTACTTTGTAATAAAATCTTTAAATGAGCCAACCAACCTATCTCTAAATAAGATAAGGAGCCTATATTTTTGTGTAAGTCAATGGGTCAAACCGTCAAAGTATATAAATAGGCCAACCAATATGTAATTTCAAGACATTATGGTGAAAATCTAATACGATAATAATAATAATAATAATATTTAAATATACTTAAATAGGTCAATATGTAACAATTAAAAGGCATTTTGCATAAACTAAAGCCTAAACGTTTTAGCAAGCAGGTTTTTAGAAACATATTGACTTAACTTATTTAGTAAGAGAAAAGTTATATTTACAAACTTTTTGTTTACAAACTACATTAAGAATAACCGGTCGTACTTCAATCAAGAATGTATGACCGGTCATACTTAGTATAATTTGTAAAAAAAAATTATAAACGGATCCTTCCTCATTTAGTAAATAGGCTTAGATCAGATTAAGCATTGTTCGAGATATTTTTATACCACCACTCTATGAAGTACCGACACTTCAAAAATCCTGACGTGTCATGTCCGACACTCCAACACGCAATATAGAAATTCAAAAAAGGTTCAAAGGTTGCGTTGCGTTGAATTTTTAGTTCCAGCTATTAGATTCGTTAAATTACGATTACCATTTTATTGAGTTTAATATAAATATTTGGGATATCATATGTTTCTTTGCAAAATTGATGAATGTTATAAGTTTAGTTTATTTTTTTGTTAAATTACTGAATATTAAATATAATATACATTACATAAATTAAAAATATTATTTAATTTCAAAATGTGTCCTAACGTGTCAAAATCTAACAGCTTTTAGAATTAACATGTCGGAGTGTCGTGTCGTATCACGTGTCCCGTGTCGGTATCGGTGCTACATAGCCACCACTGATAAGAATGGTATGGTAGAACCTAAAACTCTTTACAAATGATTCTTTTACCAATGGAGCGAATGATAAGCCAGATTAATAAATAGGCTAATATCATATTTAAACCTAAAATCTTAAGACAATAAGTCTATGAATTTTAATTTCACATTTATATTATCCCCACTTGGTTCATTTTTAATTTATGTGAGATTCATCGCTACTCACGTTTAATATTTCCTAGGCTTATTCATCAACTGCCAATCCTATCACGAAATTGTATATTATTGGTCATACTTCAAATGAGGCTTAACGCGAGATAGGCCAAGACCCCGATGGTTGCCTTATATATTCCACCTTGTTGAGATATATAGTCCCACATTGATTGGATGAGCAATTAATATGACCTTTATAAGGCCTTGGACACTCCCACCCCTTGAGCTAGCTTTTGGGGTGGTGACCTCAAGGTTCTTAACATGGTATCAAAGCCTCACCGTCCCCCGCTTTAAAAAGTGGAATTAAAAAAAAAAAAAAAAAACACAAAAAGGTAAACCAAAAATGGGCCTGTGCAATTTCCACCCTTCTAGCCTAAAGGGCTCTTGCGTGAGGGGGCGTGTTGAGATATATAGTCCCACATTGATTGGATGGACAATTAATATGACCTTTATAAGGTCTTGGACACTCTCACCCCTTGAGTTAGCTTTTGGGGTGGTGACCTCAAGATTCTTAACACACCTCTCACTGCCCATTAAAGGAAAAATTCAATCATCTTTTTTATACATGGCTTAGTTTAATTAAATTCACATTACTTTTTTCTTTTTGAAACCAGCTTAAATTCTCTACGCACGTTACTCATGCATTAAGCATATGCCCTTAAATTTCATACAATATTTTTGTTGTTTCAAATAGTTTTTATTTCACTTTTTTATTTTTTATTTTTATTTTACCTACTTCAACAATCATAGCTTTAACCATTATGTTTGGTACTTAACAGTAAAAAGGGGGATTTTATTGAAAAATAAAGTTTCTCACATGTCCACGTCGGCAAAGTATGTGGATAACATTAGCTCTGATACCATATTGAAATATCTCATGTATCAGAACCACTAGGGTTAGCCTAGTGGTGTGGGGTGTGTGTGTTAAGAGTATGTGTAGTGTAGGGTGTAGTGTTCAATTCATTGTAACCTCCAAAAAAAAATATATATATATATATCTCATGTATTAAGAATGAATTCAACTCAAAAATTGATTACAAGCTGATGATACAATATTTCTTTAAACAGACGACTGAGCTTAACGAAGTGCGCAACTAAACTGATATAGAGGAAATAGAAAAACTAATTCACAACTATCTGTAGTTAGCCAGGTACACACTTTGCTGACGTGGACGTGTGAGAAACTTTATTCTCCAATAAATTTCGCTCTAAAGTCTATTGTTTTTATATTTTTCAAGTGTCATCTATTTTAATCAAAGCTTGGGCATCTTGAGTATTATAGGATGATGTCCCCGGCTAGGTATATGAATTTATTCTCCATTCTACTAGGATCGAGTTTAGAAAACGACAGAAAATCTGATTGGACTTAAGAAGTTATAGTGTAGATGAATGAATGCGTATAATTCAGATATAAACGACAATTTTTCAAAAACTGGGAGAAGAAAAGAAGGGTGAGGAATTTTGTGATGTAAAGGAATAAGATTAAAGCTAAAGTAGAATGATTTGTTTGCATATCAATTTGTAGGTTTACGCCTAACTTTGATTAAAAATGATAGAATGAGGAATTATACAATTTATTTTTTGGATAAATCATATGTATTTTTTATGGAAGGTAATCCTACTCGGGTTGAAAACATATACATTATGGTAGGAATAGCTCTCCTAATTTTATTTTATTTTGTATTTATAAGAATTTAAACCCAATATCTTTCTTAAACCGAATCAAACATTTATCATTTGAACTAACTATACGGAAATATACAATGATTTAGAGAATAAAGTACTAAACATAAAGAATGTTGGATCAATTCTCCCGTAGGCCATTTTGAGTTGTCATATTCCTTTTTTAACTAACAAAGAAAAAAGGACAAATTTCTGATTAAAGTATCAAAATTCATATGCAGATGAGGATTTGATCGCTTAATTTGATATCTTCGCCTTTATACGGGGTGGTGAATGTAATTATGCTTGTGCTCCTAATTATTCCATTTTGCGTATGCCAGTTTTGGAGAACCACCCTACATCGTTTATACGTCCCTTTTTTTTTTAATAAAAAAGGTCTAGAGTTTGTGCCAACGAGGGCTGGAAGATAAATTTTAAAAACATTTCAGAAAAAATTAAAATTGTAGAAGAGATATGTATAATTAATTTAAATAAAATTTTAACAGTATATACTAAAATTAAAAATATTTAAAATGTTATATGCAATTCTTTAACAGATAATAGAATGAGAAATTAAGCACTTTTAGAAAAATAAACTAGAGTACAGTAGAAAAATAAATTTGTAACAGGTTCAGATGTATTTATCATAGACTAGAGTAGGACTAAAAATGAGTCGAGCCACCTTTCAAGTTCTTTGCAACTCGATTTGTTAACAATTCAACAACTCAAATACTTAACCTAATGAGGTGAGTTTAAACTTTATAATTTTGGCTTATTTGACAAATGAGTGAAACTTGAACTTTCATATATTTAGTTCAGTAGTTTGTACGCTTGCTTACACTAGGTCTAAATCTTAGTAATAGTATAATTATATCCTTTAATAATTTTTATATCGATGTTAAATTTTATTAATGCAGCTGTTAGATTAAAAGCTTTCATGAAGTCGATTGAGTTTCACGAGTTCATATAATTAAAAAGAAAAAAAAAACTAATTGATAATTTATCACATTATTCTAACGTATATTATGCATTTCAAAATATAAGTAATCATTGATTATTAGATTACGTTGCTATGAAGGTTAAACATATCTAAAACATATTTGCAGCAATCTCAAAATAATATTACATGATTCAATAATTTGATTGGTTAATTTCACATTTTAAAAAAAAGTTATTAATCGGTTAAGTGTCAAGACTTACACCTATGCGTACACATAATGATTTAAAATTTATTATGCGTTTATATACATACATATTTGTTTTACCTTTTATATTATCAAGTACTTATATTCAACAAATTAATTTTTTTTTTCTTTCAAAGAGGGAGGGCCGCAATCAAGTTCAACAGAGCATAATCAAATTAAAACTTGAATAGCTTTCAATTCATATACAGTCCAATCAAATTGGCCCACAATCAATGAAGCCCAATAACTAACGTTTATCTTGACACAACTGAAAAATAATTTGTAAGAGCTGGCAAGTAATGCTTTCATTCACTGATGAAGGATATTCTCACTAGCAAAGTTTTTCACTACCAACTTACTACCTATCTAATCACCATTGGATCAAAGAGAAAGAATGCTAAAAAAAATTTGAAGAGAGAGAAAATACTAATCCAATGGTGATTAGATAAGTAATAAGTTGGTAATGAAAAAATTTAGTAGTAAGAATATCTCTCCTCTTGGTTCATAGATAAACACATGATACTACAGGAATGTAATGTTATGAAGTGCCAAGATTCATAACTGTCTCAACGGATCATGAACATCACTGAAGCTTATAAGCTTCAGCCAAATCCTTTTCAATTTTCAGAATCTTTTTTTCATTGCCACGGAACAAAAATGAGGCTAATATTTACAACGTCCAGGTTTGCACACAAAAATACAATCTGGAAGTATAATTTCATGAATCACATGATATCCCGTAATGTGAATGCAATGTGAAGATCCATACCCATACTGCCATACCCAGAGGCGGATCCACTTACGGGAGAAGAGGGGCAAGTGCCCACCCTTAAATATGATGTAAAAAATAAAAATATTTTTTTTCTTAAAATTCAAGTTTTTCCAATTTAATTTTGAGGTAGGATATTATAACAATCAATTAGGTTACTACAAATGTTACTACCAATCAAATTTCAATTTTACCGTTAGAACAATTATGCTGATCCAACGGTTATATTTATTTTCATCTTTGTATGGTTATGATTCCCATATTTAATACTTTATATTTATTTTCACCTTTGTATGGTTATGATTTTCTATAGTTAATGCTTTTACATTAAATATGGGGATCATAACCTTATAAAGATGAAAATAAATATAACCGTTGGATCAACTAATTGATCTAACGGTGAAATTGATTGGTAGTAACCCTAGTTGGTTGTTACAATATCCTACATCTTTAATTTCCCTCATTCTAATTTATTTTCAGGTGAGTTTTTTTTCTCATCTACCTTCATTATCCAAACCTAATCTAGATCTAAATCTAAACCAGATCGAACCAGCCGGCACATGCTCGTAAATCACGTTCAAGATCAGACCTTATTGAGTGCCCACCCTTCGTTATTTTTCTGGATCCGCCACTGGCCATACCCACAATAATATAAAGCATTCACCGGTAAAACAGATATAATCTTAGAACCTTGCAATAATCCTATCCTCAAACTGATTTCAGATATCACAGACACTACAAAATGAAGTAGATGTCGCTATGCAATATGATCATGGACAATTAGCTTAAAGAACCAAACCTGTAAGGTTTAGATTTCATTCACCTGATGATTTTTAAGCTGAGAATCAAAATACAACCGCGGGGGGGATCAATTAAGGGATGGAATTGCAGCAATCAAAAAGCAAAAAAGGTGGTGAAGGTACCAGTGAACTGGACCTACTTATGGAATTGATTACAATGTTCCAACATGAGCACACATCTACAGTAGTAAACCATACCTGGATATCGAGGAAAAATGTACAACCACTTGCAGCACCCCCTCAAAAGAAATTTTTAGGAAGAACTTTTTTCTTTTGGCAAAAGTTAAAGCACGATCCTCTTGTTTTGCTATTTGCAGTTTACTTCATTAGCACAATTGTTAAGACCACATCAAGCCAAGTAGTTGAACAAATTTGCATTATCTTTGTCTCTTTCCAAGTAGTCTCCACTCCAGAAATCAAATCATCAATCCGCCATCAGGCTGGGCAATAACATTGCATATAAAATATTCAGGATTCAAGAGTGAAAAACAGACACGCAATATTATGTTAGGAAAGTGGTCAGACATGAACCTTGAGCATGAAACACAACAGCTCAACACACTCCATAATACGCATAATTGAAGCATCGATAGCATATCTTCTGTTCCTGTCAACATCCGTAATTACTTTTTTCTTCTCATCCACAGGAGGAAGATGAATCTACACGAAAAATGTGTCTCAATTCCATCAAAAGTCAGTAAATAGAACAGAGATTTAGATGACCAAACAAACAGAAAAAGAGTAAAACATTATTTTTTAATAAAATTAGACCTTTATCCTCCTCATTTTGTCAGTAAATTTTGAATTAAATTCAAAATTATCAGTGGATGAAATCGTTTGTGTTTGGTTCCTTGTTAACAATCAAGGAGTGGGACAGTCTAACAACATCATATTCTTATAAGTTTAACTGAGTCATTATATTTAAATAAATCAGTCTATCTGAAGAATTAAAAAGCAGCAATACCGAAGCCTAAAGAAAAATGAGACAATATTGGGTCAGTAGAGAGAATTCCATACAAGAATTCGTGGACATCCCAAAAGTGAAAAAATGAACGAGCGAGGGCATGACAAACATATGATTACAGATAAGAAGCAGGGGGGAAACAGATTTTGGTTCAGAAAGTTATAAACTATAGACCAAAATCTTCAAAATCCAAATTAAGCAGTATCAAACAATAAGCACCATATATTAGATTGTTCATATCAAGAAGATTCAGGTGATCGTTTCTGCTGGAAGATTGAGATATTTGTAACTAGGCAAGAAGCCAGTAGTCAGAACTGTAACTGTCAAGTCTATTCAACCAAAAAAAGATTAAACAGAGTCTTCCACTAATTATTTTCCTTTCAAATAATTATTCCTCAACTCAGAAAATTACACCGATCCTCAGTCATAAAATAATAAGCAGGAACCGCAGAAAATTCTGACAATTCAAAGCAATCTCATAGACAAAAAGAGTAGATATAAATAAATTATACAAAAAGCACAAAAACCTCGTAGGAAAATAAATATAATGTAATTGAGAGGGGGAATGCAATATAACCAAGTTCATAATGTTCCAAGATGAATCGGAAGCAATAATCAATCTGAGAGTCACCCAGGTTACATAATGATGAGCATAACACCATACAACAATTACCCAATTACCAAAACCCCAGGATTAGGGGGGAAGTGAAACAAAATAAGAAACTCAAAGCTCATCCTCCATCCTCAAGTACTCCCCAATATCACCCTGGTGCAGCACGACGATAGCGTTGGGATCCAACTTCCTACAATCCTGAGTGGACTTGGCGGCGATACCAAAACCCAGAGGAACATCGGACATGGAAAACACGACAACCCCATCACCGGAAGCGATGTTGTCGGTGATCCTACCCAAGGCACTCTTCAAGACGTGGTTGCCGTACAAGAAGGACATCTCGGACTGTGGTTTGAGCCACACCTTGTGCTTGGCATTGGCGGCTAGCAAGTTGAGGGCTTGAACGGTGAGGTGGAAACTGCCACCGTGTGTGTATTTGCCGATGCACGTGCCGAGGGAAACGAGGTTGGTGCGAGCGATGTTAGTGGCTCGCTTCACCAACGAGTCGCTCGTGTAGAAGATCTTGTTCTTGTGGAGACGGAAACAGTAGCGACCAGGGTTCGAATCGGGGCCTTCGTGAGAGGGGTTTTCAACGATGTTCTTCAGGTTGTTGCCCACGAATTTGAACAGCTTCTCGAACACTGCACTCGTCTCCTTCTCGTCCAAAGGTCTCATCTTTTTTTTCTTCCGCCTCTTCCTCTTTTTAGGGTTTATCAGACACAGACAGAGAGAGATGAGTTTGCAACTGCAATTAGGGTTTTTCGTTTTCTTGTTATTTTATTGGCTTTGGCTTTGGTTTTGGAAGGAAAAACAAAAAAAGAATGGTCCTGATTAAGATTAAAGAAGGGGGGGAAAACACACACACACACACCCGCCATCGTGTAAATGACTTCGGGCTTATTGGGCTTATTGGGCTTTATAGGGTTCAGGATAAATAGCATCCTCTTTCTTATTTGTTCCATGTTGTCTTCCCACGAAATCAAGTTTAAGGATCACGTGTTCAAAACAAATAATCTAGCCATAACAAATCAAGCTTGATCCTAGGAGATAAGAAGTATGTTAATTGGAGATTTATTTTATGGCAGCATCACTTTAGTTATTTTAGCTGCTCCTTACAAAAAAACAATGCACTGACATTGAAAATAAAATAAACCATGACTTCAACAATTGAAAAAAATGGTACAATTGAAAATTTTAAAAATAATAAACCATGACTTCAGCTTGGTGTTAAAAACATATTCTCAAAAATACTACATTCGTCATGGATGATGGATATTATTTTCTGATTAACCTCCGGCGTAGTGTGATTTGTAATGGGTAATGGCAAAAGATCGCATATGAATATTCTAGTTATTTGTGTGGAATCATAAATTTAAACCATAATATTATTTATTAGAAAAATTAAACTCCCACAATGTTGAAACTAAAACTTCAGAAATGTGATCTGTCCCTTAGTAGTTAGTATTGCCACTGGACGACCAAGTCTATCTTGGAAGCAATCATGCAACTTATCCTTCTAATATCTTGTCATGAAGTATTAAGTTTAGGTAATTAATTTGAGCATCCGAACAATTCATATTTGTGATTAATCACCAATTCATTATCCATTGACTTTCGTTCACCAACCACCCGTCGTTTACATGAAAGATAAACTATGCTAGTTGCCATCCAAAAAAAATAAATTTAATTTGGACACATTATTAAAATAGGATCAAATTATTTTACATGGGCGTAAATTATACTTTTAATCTTGACTATGAATTTTATTTATGTTCTAAGGATATAAGCAGATCAATGATTAAGTTTAGGTGTAATACATTTTATTCTTATATTAGTATAAAAATAATCTACGCCATAGGAGTCTCAGTGCAATAATAAAAACTATTGTTCCATAATTTGCACTAGCATTAGCTTTCTTTCTATTCTACCTTAATTTGGCGGAATTTAAACATCAAATATCGTCTGAATAAATTTGGTAAAAGTTTTGAACCCAAAAAAGCTAAATTTCAAGATAAAATAAACAAGATAATTTTTTTTATTTAAAAAAAGTTAAAATGACTATTTTTAACCACTTAAATTCTGTCCAAAGAGTGTGGTTGTATGCTTTAAATGACACAACTTATATCTTTTCACTCTTGGATCCACACCTTTATTTTTTTTTGTCAATTCTCTCTTCTCCTTTATTTATTTCTTTCTCTCTCTTTAAATGAGAGAACTTTAAATCCTTTAAAATTATTATAGTGTTGCTACTAGCGCAACCAGATTAATGCTTGCACTCTACATTTAACCAAATAAATTTGACTATTTTAACTGAAAATAGATGTTCGTATCGTCATCGAGGACTCACTCAAAACATCTAACAGTGCCAAATTATAATCAAAGTTAGGTCCATCTTCCATCCAAAATGTATTGGGCATAATTGCGTTCACTAACAAAAATATCACGCAGCTTATCAAAAAAAGAAGAAGAATATATCAGGCTAGCGTTGTTCAAGTGAAAAAATTATCCATGTCTTATCAAAACATGATATCACATCCTTGTTCCTCTGGCTATAGAGATCAGATGCTGTAATTCCAAAAGAAATAAAGTAGAAGTAGAGAGTTGTAAAGCATATAATACCAGTTAATTACATAGTCTTAAATAGAACAAACACAAAAAAACAAACTTCTAGTCTTGTACCCCCCGATTATCATAAACCAGAAAAGTAACGGCGTAAACTGCAACAGCATATTCTATATACTATAGGTTTACAAGACCAAACTACCCCAAAGAAAAAAGAAAAAAGAAAATTAAAAATCAAATCCACCACCAGCATCATCGAAACCGGCATCATAGCCAGCATCATAGCCACCTCCATCAGATATCATGTCCCCAATCAGAAGCCCACCCACCGCTCCACCAAGCAAACCCGCTCCCAATCCCATTCCAAATTTGTTCTTTCCCGGTCTCTGACCCTGAGGAGGGTACCCGTACCCGCCTTGTTGAGGATAACCGTACCCGGCTTGAGGAGGATACCCGTACCCGGGTTGTGCCGGGTACCCATAACCCTGTTGAGCCTGTGGATACTGTGGCGGCGGCGGGTACCCATATCCGGCAGCATATTGTTGCGGCGGGGGAGGATATCCGCCTGGGTACGGCGCAGCATATGTCGCCGATGTGGATCCCATCGCCGGAGGAGGATAAGCCGTGACCGGCTCCGCCTTGGGCACCGCCGAGACCGGCGGCGCCTTCACCGGAGCTGCGACTTTTTCTCCGATTTTGTATGAGAGATTCAAGGCCCCCTTAGGCTTACCGGATGGTCTTCTGACCTGGTAACTGACGTGCTGGAAGGATTTTCCGTCGCCGGTTTGGTCGAGCAGCTCCTTGACGGGGATGTGAACCTGGCCGATGTCCTTGTCGGCGCCGAGAGTGCGCTGGCACCGGAGATTGATTTCGAGGGTCAACCGATTCTGGCGAGCGAGCGATTCGTTGACGGTGAATTTGATGGGGAAATTCCAGGTAGGGTTGGCGCCGCCGTCTCGGTCGACGGGGGTCTTGGTCTTTTGATGGTGGAGTTGATCGCCGGAGAGTGAAACGACGGCGTAGACGTCCATCTTGGAGAAGAGATTAACATCTTTGAGATCTTTCGCTGATGTGAGGTTGAGTTCCAAGGTTCTGTATTCCATGATGCTATGGACTGTGTTTATGGAATTGGTAATGTTAGGGTTTCGAACAAATTATCTTGAAGTAAGAAGAAACAATGCAAGTTGACCATCAATAGCGTTGAATTTATATATAACCGCAACCGCACGCGGAATGAATTAAAGGCCCAATTGGAAAGCGAGTACAAAGGAACCTTCCAACCTTTGATATTGACGCGCTACTGTTTGTTACTTCGTCATTATCATGTTTCTTAAAGGCGGGGCACTAAACAAATTAATATTGATTTACTTACCTATTTACCCTGCTAATCAACGAGTTAAATAATTTTATATTGGTAAATTTATTAAATAATATGATGATATATTGTTAATAACATAACAAATTATACTGATATTATACGTAAATTAATATTAGTACTTTTTTTATTTTTTGTTTGCAGATATTAGTATAATACTAAAGAGGAAACAGTAGCGTGAAGTGATATAGTTGATTCTGAAAAATCCGTTGCGCTTGACCAAGTTATGTGTCTTGCGTTTGCGTATGGGCGCCGCATTGTATGTGCAAAGGGGAATCGGTCCGCTGGCACGCTGCACGCCGCTTAATATGCTATTTACGCGAATAAAAGAAAATTGAAATTTTGACTTATCTTTTTTGCCCTTTTTTTCTGTTTTTTTAAATTACAAACGAAAGTAGCATGTTTCCACGAAGTTGTAGTTATTTTTTTATAAATTTGAGATAAATTATGTATATAAATTTTATTTTATATTTGATATTTTTAAAACAAATAAAACATATGATTAAAAAATAATACATTTGTTTTAAATAAAATATACTCAAGGAATAAAGACTGAGGTGGTACTCTACCATCAGAAGGCCAGGGTGATTCAATTGAAAATTGCATATAGGAGTGTTTACGGTCTATAATGGATTCACTCTTAAAGTAAAAATCATTCGATCCAATTTTTTGAATTTTTTTGTTTTATTATGTAATTATTTATTTGGTTTGAATTTTTTTTAAATTCGATTCTATTCAATTTTTTTCGGTTTGGATTAGATTGGTTTTTAATTTTTTGAAAAGCCTAAAATTTGTTTCATGATTATTATACAAATAACATATTTTTTGTATATATTGACTTTGTAAAGTTTTTTTTATTTTAATACAAAAATATCAGTAAATGATAATATAGGTTTTTTTTTTTGACAATGAGATATGAAGCTCTACACAGATAAAATTTTGCTAATGGGATGTAGCTAGATTTTTTCTTGAGTTTAGTTAATGGGTTAATAAGTCTTGGGTTTAGAATTTTTTTAAGTATGATTGGAGAAAGACTCAATTAGGTAGAAAAGAATTAATATATTGAATCGGTTTGGATTGGATCGGATCGAATCCAATTAAAATTTACTTTTTTATCAGTTTTTAATTTTTAATTTATTCGATTATCGATTTTTTTAGTTGAGTCACCGGGTTTGAATAGGTTTGGATCACCACTAATTGCATATTTGTTGGTAATAAACCGTCAGATTAGTCGGCGTTCGTTTTGCAATCGGATATTACACAATTTATAAAAAAAAAAATAATAATCCCATGTACTCATTATTTTCTTTTAAAATAAAAGAAATCGCTTACCGGAAAAAAAAAATCAAACTGACAGAAAGGAAAAAAAAATTAGAGAAGGGAAATTTGTATATCTAATAATTTCATTTGGCAATTGGATTTCAATGCAAAAAAGATCTAACGGTTACATCTAGACAGCACTAGAAGCAGCAGACGATTCCTTCTGGTTCTATTATTATTTGTCTATTTTTATATGACAAAAATAGAGTCTTTATTATAAGATATTTATATTATTTTTATCTAATATGTGATTCCATGGTTGAAGAACATTTTTATCTTTTTATTGTTTTATAATTTATTTATTGTTTATTTCTTTGTTAAATTTTAATTTTTCATTTTAATAACAGTTTTAAAATTAATTGAAAATATATATTATATTTAAATTAATTAATAAATTATTATTATAATTTTCATTAGTTATCTTAAAGGCTTAAACCTAAATCTTAAAAATACATACATTTCCGACATGGTAACCCGTTAAATCATCTAATCCATCGCAGAAGAGTTGAGCGTGACTTATTGTCGACCTTAAAGGATCTGCAAGACAATTATTTTGTTCTCTGACAGAAAAATTTTTGAAAAAAAAAAATATGTTTAATAGTATATTTTATTTTTATTTTGAGAATAAAAATTGTATATACTAACATAACAAATAATATAATAAAATATAATTTTTATTAAGCATAATTTTTTTCGGATTATCACTTTTCTTTCCTTATGGTCTGGCGGCGTGGTGATAGTGGTGGTGATGGCGTGATGGTAATGGTGGGGGTGACGATAGTTGCTATGGTGATGGCGGTGGTGACGGCAATGGTGATGGTGATAGTAATGGCATGGTGGTGACGGCAGTAACTATGACCATGGCGATGATAGTTGTGACAGTGGTGGCGATGATGGTAGCAACAGTGGTGGAAATGGCATTGAGCGAAACTCGTTTGATAAAATCATTTCGCATCACACATTCGCTACGGACGTGCAATTTAACGGGTTACCATGTCGGAAATGTATGTATTTTTATAAGAAACTCCTTTTCAAGCCACGTCCGTATACGAGAAATCAATTGCACCTCACGGACTGCTACACCACAATTGGTGAGCACAGTAATTATCAATAGCGAATTACTTTCTAAGATAATTTTCCTGTAACCCTTGCTCCAAGCCCTTTCCAAACCCCTCAGAATATCCCATAATTCAGCTTTAAAAGAAGAGCAGAAACCCAACTTATACGCAAATCCATCCAACCAAATATCTTGGAAGTTCCTAATTACACTCCCATAAGTTGCCACACCAGGATTACCACGGGAAGCTCCATCCGTATTTACCTTCACAAACCCATCTTCAGGAAAGGTCCAAGACACAAGGACGCTGCTAATAAGAGGGCCTCGATTAGAAGACTTTTGATTTGTAACAACACTATCCATTTTTGAAATAATTTTTTTAATTATTTCTACTTTACTCCCAACCATGGGCACCTTTTCTCCATGATTCATCATATTCCTCCAGCTCCAAATCTTCCAACAAGTAACCAAAAAACTGGACAGCCAATTATCTTGACTACTTTCCATGAAATTACTGCTAAAATTAATAGTAATCCACTGTTCAAACGAAGAATTAAAGAAAACAACGCTATAATTAATAGGGATAAGACAATCCCAAATTACTTTAGCCCTGTGACAATCCCTCAAAGCATGAATGATAGTTTCAGGTTCCCCAATTCAACAAGAACACATACCATCACTACCATTCCAACTAGACATATAACTATTCGTTAATAGTTTTTGATGGAGAATCTTCCAAATGAAAATTTTTATTCTTTGAGGACCCTTCCAAGTCCAAAGCCTATTCCAAGTTTTTTTCAACAGCATCATCAATGACTTCATAATTAGACATGTAATCATATAAGACACTCACCGAAACAGATTGGGATTTATGAATCTCCCAAATCTTTCTATCAGGACCATAATAGGCATTAAGAGGTAAAACACTTTGGACAATATCAACAATATTTAAAGGTAACCAATAATATTTTTAATATTACGGATAGGGATGGCAAAACGGGCTCAACCCGCCAAACGGGGCGGGGCGGGCTGAGTTTTCCAAACCCGCCGCCCGCCAGCCCACTCGGGCTGGATTTTTTAATTTTTTTTTCTTTTTTTAGTGTAAAATTTGACAGGCTTAGCGGGCAGCCTGCCTTGCCCACCCAAACGGGGCGGGGCGGGCTGAGTTTTCTTGCCCACTTTCACAGGCGAGGCGGGGCGGGTCAGCCCGCTTTTTGGCGGGCACGGGCGGTGCGAGGCGGGTAGCCCGCTTTGCCATCCCTAATTACGGAAGTATGCATTTTTTTTAAGAAAAAAAAATAGAACTTAGATTAGCGTTAACCATAAATATAAAGGGATGGATAAAATAAATATACTTAACTAATTTTTTTTTACCCACTCTAGTAAGTGATTTATTGAGTTTTTATCTATGTTGCACCGATGTCGATATGAGACATGACATGACATGCCGAATTATTAATTTTAAAAAATGATGAATTTTGACACGTTGAAACAATTTTTGATATTAAATAATATTTTAAGTATATATATATATAATATAATTTACATTTAATACGTATAACAATTCATAATAAGTCATATAACCAATCAAATATTCAAATTTCATAACATAAATATAAAGTAAAAATAATTTTTCATACCTTGTTAATTTTTTTTGTCAAATTTCATAATAGAAAATATTTCATTTATAAATTAATTTTTCATGTTTAGTTAAATAGATAAAATAAAATAAAATTTAAATTAAAAAAAAATATGTCGAAAAACATTGACCGTATGTCGAAAAACGTTGATCACGTATCAGAACGTGTCGGAAAACATATTGAAACATTGAGCATGTGTTGAAAAATATTGACTGCATGTCAGAATGTGTCGTATTTTTTCTAAAAAATATGCGTGTTCAATTATACATGCCTTTTCATATCTGTATTTCTCTCATGTAATATTTGAATACGGTGCCTATTTAATGTTTACTAAAACATAAAATAAACAGAGTTTTTCATGTGAAAGTAACGTGAAAAGATTCATTTCCGCAATTATTTTTTTGTCCAAAGTAAATTTCACTAACGCGATTTGCCTGATGGTGTATCCTGCCACAGGATTCCTCATAAATGATTTTGGCCGAATCCCTGGCTTTGTAGGAACACCAAAAACCATGGTTGACAATTGCAAAATATGTGATTCTAAGGATGGGATTTTAAAGATCGGAAAGTGAGGCTTATAATTGCATCGCCAAAGAGGTATACTTTATTTTGGACTGCAGAATCATAGCGTCCAAAGAGGCGTGTTGAAGGTTTCCAACAAACGCGAGTGGCTGAAAGATCAAGGAGCCCAAAAACATTGAAATTTAGCTTTGCGTTCTGAAGCTGAGGAAAATGCTGAATGTATTTCACAATCAAAATTGTAGGTTCTGCATGTAACAAGGCAGCGTTACAAATTGCTCTATCTTAATCGTTCCTTTCGATACAACAACATCATCTTCCTGTCCAACTATATCAAAAAAATAAAATAAAAAATTGTATCTTCAACGTTTTGAGGTCCACCTTGTTGTTGAATTTATCATTGCTAGGATTTATTTTTTTTGGGCTGTGAATTTATTTATAATTGCTAGTCAGAACATAATTGAAGTCTCCAATACAAAATCCCGCAACACAAATCTATGTCCAAGTTTAGGGGGAACATAGATACAAGAGAAAAGGGTAAATGATTCTGTTATTCTTTGCTACATTTAATTTGACTGCTCTCCCCACCAAAAAAAATAAAAGTAAAAAAATTGACTGCTCTCAAGTCTCTACTTTTACATAGTATTGAAAATTTGAAATTATAAGAATTTGGTGGAGGGAAAAAATGAAGATAATATTAATTTAATGTGTTATGATGCGATGTGATACAAATTACTAAGTATTAATTTTCTATTTATAATAATATTAGATGTGATGCAAATTACTAAGTAATAATTTTCTATTTATAATAATATTAGATTTTAAATTCAAAATAAACAAAAAAATTGAATTAAAAAATAAAAAATAAAAAAAATTATTTTTAATAAATCATATAAGATGTTCTAAATTATTTAAAGATACAATTAAGATATCATGAAATACTTTTAATATATGCAAACATAGACAAAATTATATTCTTCTATAACCTTAATTAAAAATACTTTTTTTTTTTATAAAAATAAAGTCATCGTTGAATCTATATTTAATTTTTTAAAATTATAATTTAAAATTAATAATTAAAACTTCTGAAGTCACTTGATTGGAACAATTATTTAATTTATGATAGGAGGTTTAACACATAATATTTTCTTTTCTTTTCCTCTTTCTTCTTCCCCTTACTTTTTTAGTGGGGATTCTTGAAACTTCATTTAGTAAAGCCTTTATAGTAAACTCTAATATGGTGTACTATTTAAATAAAATTCTATGTAATAAAAAAAAAATTTGTTGATATTTTTTCCCATTACTTGACAGAGTTTATTTTGATTAATATGTAAATTAATAAAAATATAAAATTAGTATGAACTAATAGCTATTTTGAAAGCACTAGTGATAAAATATAATTAATGATTATAAAAAATGTTAAGCCTAACAGGATTCTTCCAAAGTTTATTTACACAAAATAATGAATAGAAGTCATCTTATCATTTTGTGTTCACGAATTAAATATAAACATTAGATTAAAATATGAGAGTTAAATATTTGGTTTTCAAACCCATCCTTATAATGACCAGCTGATTTCTTTTAATAAGAATACGCACGACGATAGATAGCCATAACTTTTTAGATTCCAAAAAGACCTTTTCAAAGTTTTGCATCACTTGAGAAATCTTGTCCACTGAAAGTGGGTCAAGTGTAGGGGTGATAAACGAATCAGAGGCCTTTAATTCGGCTCGTGAAGGCTTAAGCTTACATGCCTAATATTGGTTGTTGGAATCAGGCTTGAACTTGTATAAAAGCTTGTTTAGTAAAAAGTTCTCAGGCTCCAATTCAAAAGCTTGGCCTTGGAGCCTCTCAGACTGACCTAGTATATTAATTTTTATTTATATTTATATTTATATTATTTATATTATTTGTAATAGCCCTCTCTCTCCTCTCAATTTATTTCACCCCTATTTTATTAGTTAAACAGACTTTTTAAATGATTTTTTTCTATATTATGTTGTTTCGATATACATTGAATTTATGAATATTTATGGAATTACTAGTGTTGTTGATTGTATATTCTGTTTGGATAAATTTTTATTGTCTTATTTTTTTCTAACAAGCTAACAAGTCAAATCAGGCTTTTTTTTTGTAAATAAGGCAGGCCAACATACCGATAATTATATTCGTAACAGATAACAGACTTGGTAAGGCCGACACATTTAATCACAGGCTTAGCCTTTTAAGACCAAAGTTCGGCTCAGCTCGACTCAGTCCGTTAACACCCGTAAACGAAACAATCTTGGGGCGGAAGAGCTGCATAGTCAATTTACTTTTTTTTTTTTTTACGTTTTCGCTGTTTAACTTTGAGAAGCAAAACATCCTATTGCTTCAAAATAAAATATCAGTCCGCAAAAACCTATAAGATATTTAAAAAAATTATGGAATAAAAAATGAAATTGGTGTTTGTCCTTTTAAAAGATAAAAAAACATGTTATTTTAAGTGAAATAAAGAGATATATAATGAAAATATGAGGAAGATAGTGAGGTATTTTTTCTAATTTAATTTTTAAATAAAAAACACTAATTTTAACTAAAATGAACATTTTAAAAAAAACAAACATTTTTCCTATAAAAAATAAGAACTAAAATATCTATATCTATCATTCTTAATTTTTAAAACTTTTTATTTTCTATATGCTTAAAAGAAGTGTAGGGAAAACTCTTGAATAGAATGAAATCCCATCACACCACTTATGATGACCTTTCAAGTTCCAATTCAACTCGATCACATACAAAAAGTAAGCACACTCGCATCAAGAGACAATACAAATAAGAACGCAATGAAACGTGATCAACCCACTGCTTGCTTTGCACCAACTAAAGGTGGAGGAGCATTATTGAGGAGCATAATGCCTTGCAATTTGCATATAGTATAAGGGGGATGATTCGTTTAAAAAAAAAGTTTTAATAAATTTTTGTAAATTACGTGAAGTAGATAATGTAACTAGTGTATTTTTGGAAATATATAATATAATTTATAAACAAAAAATTTGTAAATATAATTTTACTCTAAAAATATACTTATAAATAAGAAAAAGATCAAAAGATAAGAGATAGGCCACTGAATTTGGAGAATATTTGCACTCTTCTTGTAGTAAATTTAAATATACTACTCAACAAATTGTATTTACATCTTTTTCTTTTAACTTTTTCATTAATACAGTTAGGTAAGCGGGTGTGATTGTGATTTTACTTTAACACTGAGAATATTCTCCTAAATTAGGTAATAAGGGTTTTCATTTTATCCTTTAACATAACACAACAAACTTTCCTACACTCACAACATTTTGTGGGGCTCACACTTTTTAAAACAAAAAAATAAATAAAAAATTAAGGCACGCAAAACGAATATCTATAACATTACACAATCACTTTTCTTACAACATAACTCTCTTATAAAACCCAGGTAATAAATAACAAATAAAGCAGATTCGAAATAATTTACTTCTTTTGAGAGTCGTTAGTTATGCAAAATTTTGTACAGATTTTTATAATTAAATGATCAAACAGTAACGAGCCACTAAAAGTAAGTTAATAATGAAGAGTTAAATGATTTATATAGAAATATTATAAATTTAAGATTGTGTTGTCATAATTAAATAAAACAAATAACACATAATTGTTTTTTGTCATTCATAACTGCAATAAAAATAAACTTTGAGTTACTAAAATAAACAAGACAAATCATTTATGAAAATCTAAATACATATTACAAATTTGGGAAGATATCAAGATAGAATCTCTCAAGTAAAGTAACTAGTAGTACACTACATAGCCACAAAAAAAGAGACAAAAATTGGACCCCGAGAATCACTCTGTTAAATTTTGAGATAAAAAAAACAAACTTTGATTTGAAAAAATAAATCGAATCAAATAAGGCGGTGATAAATTGTAAAGCCCATTTCTTTGGTCCGTTGTATTCTCTCTCTAAACTCTAACGTTGTCTTTCTTTCTCCATTGCCTCCTTCTTCCTCATCCCTTACAGGTGCGTTGCCATGGATCCTAAAGTTGGCGTCTTTATATCAATTAGATTTTGCCCTTTTGCATAAATTCTTCATAGTTATGGGAAATCGAATGGGAGACCTAATACGAAGGGCATAGACTATCTTTTTTTTTTTTTCTGATATATTACGTGGTAGATGCAGGTTATAGTCTGAAAGGGAAGAGGGTGTTTGTGGCAATGGAGGAACCGAATCAATTGAAGCGTGCCATGATTGATTCCTCGGCTGGGGCAATTTCAGGTGGAATTTCACGGATAGTTACCTCGCCCCTTGATGTTATTAAGATTAGATTCCAGGTCTGTGTTTTTTTTTTTTTTGATGTTTTTTTTGCATTCTTGTTCATTGCTGCGTGCATATGTTATTAACATTCACAATTCACAGGTTCAACTGGAGCCCACATCTTCATGGGCTTTACTACGCAAGGATTTGGTTGTAGCTGCACCATCAAAATATACTGGCATGCTTCAAGCCAGCAAAGATATTCTTAGAGAAGAAGGAATACAAGTAGTAAAATAACCCCCAGATATTCTACCCTTTTAAGTTTACCATGGTGTTTTTTTTTATAATTTATGAGCCCCTTTTTTCTATCACATTTTTACAGGGCTTTTGGCGAGGAAATGTACCTGCTTTGCTCATGGTTATGCCTTATACAGCCATACAATTTACAGTTTTACACAAGTTCAAGACTCTTGCCACTGGTTCTTCCAAGACAGGTATTCTGTTTTGTTATTCAGTGTCCCGACATGTTAGCTTCATCAGCAAAGTACTGTTTCGAGACTAAAGTGGTGTTTTATGATTTATAACATTATTATTAGTTTGAAGTTATAACTTTTAGAAGTTAGGTACTTAAGCTCTTCCAATTCATTCCAATGTCTTGCTAGCTATAATTGTGCCAATTTATTTTGCATAAAGCTTTTTTGAGGATGATGATGTAGTCTGTCTGTAGTTAATGGATTTATACACTATATATGCTAGCCAAAGCCTATGCCCAAGCACATAGCACACTTCAGAAATATAATTATTTACCAGGAAATTTCCTATTTCTTTCCAATTCTAGGTTTGTGTTGTTCATTGGTTGCTTTCTGTTTCTGCAGAGAATCACATTAATTTGAGCCCTTACCTATCCTATGTCAGTGGGGCATTAGCTGGGTGTGCAGCTACTGTAGGTTCATATCCCTTCGATCTTGTCCGAACCATATTAGCTTCTCAGGGCGAGCCAAAGGTATAAGCATTATTATATTCAAGGTTATAACACAGTTTCAAAGTAAATTTGTGTAATGTTTTTTAGTGTTTTGAAGGCCAGTTAAACGAATTACTGGTCTGCTTTAAACGCCCTCCAGTTCAGACTTTTGCTTTTTCCTTGCCAACACCATGATGCACCTACATCTCAATCTTTGTTTGTGCTTGAAAGGTTTACGTTGACATCATTCTTTTTGTTCCTTCCTTTAGCCAGGTGCAAGGGATGGGGGTGCTACCCTATGGTTCCTTCTTGTCTAATTAGTGGTATTGCCAATATAGTTTGTCAGATCATTTACTAGTTGTGTTGGCTTAAAAGCTTTACTAAACTGTTGCGATCACGGCAAGTATACCGGTCGTATAAGTAATAAAGTAGTTAATAAGATATCGTTCCCACGAGGATTAATGACACCAAGTATTATTCTCACTATTCCCTCTGATTTGGACAAATCAATTTGATGTAGAGAATAATTTTTGAATTAAAATAAAAACAAAAACAATTGTAATTAATAATAATTTCAGAATAAGAACAAAGACTAGTAAAAACGAATTAAAACTTAATGACTAAAACTGTAGTTAGGAATTATTTCACCTTAGATCCTCCTAGTGTAGTTTAAATTAATTTCAATAGTAATTCATCTTAGACATTTCAGACAATTCATTTTCTAAAAATAATTGGTTGAATCCTAATGTCTTAATGACTTTAACCCTTTACCCCAATTAGAATCCTAATGTCTCAGTGATTCCTCTCAGAATAAGCATTAAACACGATGAATTATGAAGTCTGCAACTTAAGCAAGCCTATGTCTAGATCATGCAAGAATTGATATTTTACCTCTGTCAGGATTAGAATCTCAATATGTCTATTGTGAACCTTAACCCTCAAATCCCTATAAGAGTGATCAATTCATACAAGGATATAAAAATTCATGAAGGTAAAACACAAATAACTGAAACAAATTTAAACCACAAATAGGATTCACGTCGGATCCATATCCCTAACTAGAAAAGAAACTTAGCCAGACATAGCTGACTTAAACAAAATAAAGAATGAAAGAAAACAGATGAAGTCATGAAGAAGAAGAAAAGAATAATTCAATGATGTTCGATCTCCTTCAAGCTTCCTTCTCTATGAAATTCTCAATCTCCAGCTCTGGTATCCGGTGTTCTCGTCTTTCTACTGTGTTGAACCTTTCTTCTCTCCTGCTTCCAATCTCGAATGTGTCCTTTTATATGAAGCAGCAGTATCTTTTCAAATCCCCTTATCAGAAATGATCCAAAATTCCAATTAAATCCAAAATTGCCATAAAAAAAAAGATTCCTTTTTGTTTTATTTGAAATTCAAATCTTCAGCATAACTTTTGCAAAAGCGAGAAAGTGGCATTTTAAAATGCCATCTTGTGAGAGAAAACGGCGCCTTTGGTGACACTAAATTGACTTCAATCACAGCACGCGGATTGGAGCTTCTAACGCCACCGTATTCGTCTTTACAGAAGCGTTAGACTCTTGGCGCCTTTGACGCCAAATTGTTAGAGAGATTGGCACCTTTGGTGCCATGAGCTTTCTTTTCCAGGACTTTGGCTTTCCAATTGGTATTCTTTAATGAGAAAATTTCCTACAAAACACAATAGTTTCATGAAAGTATTCCTGAAAATGAATTAATAATTAAATCACATCTTTCATGTGTTTTGGTTGAATTTAGATCAATTAAGTGCTAAATTTGACCCTTAATACATGGTGAATTGGACACACATCATAAACCCTTAAATTGTACTTTTTTTCAAATGCCTGGAAGGGAACCAACATTTGAAGCGTGCCCTACACTTTAGAGAAGTCAAATTTGAAATTATGCAAGGGATTGGACTTCAAAATAATACAATATATAATTTGTCCTCTTGGTTAATGTGTGAAGTCTAATGATTTTCCTTCTTAAATATTTGCTTTTCACACAACTTATTAAGCAATGAGCAAGGGTGCGGGAAACTCATAATAAATGAAGATGGCAATGTAATAAATTACATATATTTCTAATAAAAATTCCTGGAGATGAGTGGGGGGCATTTTCCTCAGAAACTATAACATAAATCCACCACTTGTTAACAGAGTCAGCGGTAGCAGCAAACTACTCATTGTTGAGTTTTTGATAAAGCACTCTGGGAGGATTATAGTGAATACCTTGTACTTGAGCTATTAAGATTGTGATAAGAACCTTGAGGTGCATCACCCCAAAAGCTAGCTCAAAGGGTGGGAGTGCCCAAGGCCTTATAAACCCCACATTAATTGCCCATACAAGTAATGTGGGACTCCGAGTCCCATACCTTGCAAATGGGATCCTAACATTCCACCACGCTCCGCAGTCCCGGCGCCCACGCGGGCTGGCTTTGCGCTAGTTATTTACTAGCCCCGGGCGAACACTGCAATGCCAACGTCACCGCCTGCGCCGCTCGATTGCAACCGGGAGGCATAGTGGAAGGCTCTGATACCATTTGATAAGAACCTTGAGGTGCACCACCCCAATAGCTAGCTCAAAGGGTGAGAGTGCCCAAGGCCTTATAAATCCCACATTAGTTGCCCATACAACCAATGTGGAACTCCGAGTCCCATACCTTGCCAATGGGATCCTAACAAATTGACTTTGGCTTGGATGAGGAATGGATTGAATGAGCATACCCCCAAAATAATAGTTACTCCAGGGCTTGCACCAGGCTTGTTAAACATTGGTGTTTTGGTTCTGGAAAAACTATGTTGCCTCTTTAAGGATTGCTACGGCTGAGTATAAGCATTTGTGGAGGTCCTTTAATTGGCAGGATATGGGGGCTTTCTTAGTGAATTCATGAACTCTCCCTTGTGCATATGCCATTTATGCTCTTCTGATTTGCGTTGTTTGTAAACACTGCTCTGTGATGTTGTTTTGATCCTTTTGAAGCTATTTTTTTTGTAACAAGCTTTGCAAATATTTTGCCATCATATAGGTATATCCAAACATGAGGTCTGCATTCATTGATATCGTCCAGACTCGTGGCTTTCGAGGCTTGTATGCTGGATTGTCGCCAACTCTGATTGAGATTATACCTTATGCAGGCCTACAATTTGGCACCTATGATACATTTAAGCGTTGGGCCATGGTAAATTCCAGTCCTTCTATTTAACGTCTCATTTTTATTAGTTGATATAATTATGCCCTGCATGCATTGGATGTTGTACTTTGTTCATTTGCAGTAAGGTGAGATTGTAGATTGTCTTGGATTCTGCATGACTGGTTATTTTAGCCTGTTTTGCTTTGTATTATGCCATCATTTTACAATCTTGGTAGAAGATGATGCTAGAACAATTAGAATGACTAAAAATGCATAACTACAAATTTGTTTCCACTTGTAAATTGTAACCTTACATAAAAGATGGAGTTGGACAGCGGATGAATGTTTGGTTTCATTTTCACTTTAAAGTGTTTAATTCTTTGAGACCTGTTTATTTATTATGCCTTGTGTGTGAAAATTGTAGGCTTGGAACCATCGTATATATTCCAACACCACTGCAGAAGATAGCCTCTCTAGCTTTCAGCTTTTCCTTTGTGGTTTGGCAGCTGGAACATGTGCCAAACTTGTTTGTCATCCACTTGATGTTGTCAAGAAAAGATTTCAGGTAAACCTCTCTCTGCCCATTTTAAGTATTAGTAGTACAAGGATTATTGATCAAATATCAATTTTAAGGATTCTTTGTTTGCTACAGATTGAAGGGCTTCAACGGCATCCAAGATATGGAGCTCGAGTTGAGCCTCGTGCTTACAGGAATATGTCTGATGCCATGCAACGGATAATACGGTTTGAAGGTTGGGCTGGTCTATACAAAGGGATTATCCCATCAACTGTTAAAGCTGCACCAGCCGGTGCTGTCACATTTGTTGCATATGAATTGACATCAGATTGGCTAGAGTCCTTTTTGACTTGATTTTTTCGCCTCCACTTTTTTTATGATTAAATCATATTCTTTTCTAAAGCATAAATTGATTCCCACTTGGGATAGGAAGAAAGCGTGAGGGATATGCTAATTTGATTTTATTATAGTGGTAGTTGATAAAATTGCATTTCTTTAAGATGGAAGAAAATTTAGGAGGCGGCTAAGATCTATAGCATACATCAACATGTGTTACCTTTTAGCCTTGCCCTGTTGAGGTGGTTGTTCTTTGATACTTACACATGATTTTGATTTCCAAGTGTAAATTTCCAAAATGGTGCAAAGTCTTCCTTTTTTGTTACATTTGAAAAAGAAGGGACTCCTCCTGGTTAGATATGGTCCTGGCAGATTTGAACTCCAGGAACTATCTTTGGCAGTTATAAACTTTCAAGATCCATAGTTTTCAGGAACTATCTTTGGTATGTGATGGAAAAGAGGGAACTCATCTCACTCTATATAGGGATAACGGCCAAAATGCCATACTTTTCGCAAAAAAAAAAAATTACCTAAATGTCACGGATCGGATTTTTTCTTCTTCAAAATATCATATCATCTAACTCGTTACAATACTGACGAGTTAGGTGTGGACACGTGGCAGCAGGTTCATGGCTACATAAGCTGTTGGACAATGCAGCGAGATTACGTGGCAGATAGCTTTTATCACAACTTGTCATGGTATAAAACGCTAAGCAGCTTGGCGTGTTACATGTTTGACACGTTGTGTCAAATTCGCTATGCTGCATAGCATGTTAGTTTTTCTGACACGTGGCTATACATGCTGTGTTGCACAGCTTATTATGTGTAAGTAGCCCATCAGTCTAGCGTTTTTGGTCTAATAAATTCGTCATTTTTCTTCCCATTTCTTGCATCATTGTGGTCTAATAAATTATAGGATAATTTTAATTATTGAATTTTGTATTTTGAAATAAAATGATTTAAGGAAAATTAATATTGGTTTGAATTTTTTTAGTTTTGGATAACTTAATGTTAAAATAATTTAATCTAGGACTGTTAATTTAATTTATGTGTTAATTAATTTAGTGTATGAGTGGTAATTAATTTAATTTAATTTAGTTTATGTTAAATTAAAATATTTTTAACTGTTAAGTAATTTGATTTAATTTAATTTAAGAGTGTTAATGAATAAAGTTAAATTTATGTTTGTTAATTAATTTAGTTTAATTTTGTCTATATTAATTTAAATTATTTTATAACTATTAATTAATTATTTTTAGGAGTGTTAATTAATTTTATTTAATTTATGTTAAGGTGAAATTGTTTTGAATTGTTAAATAATATAATTTAATTTAGAAGTGTTAATGAATTAAATTAAATTTATGTTTGTTAATTAATTTAGTTTGATTTATTTTTATTAATTTAAATTATTTTAGATGTTAATTAATTATTTTTAGGAGTGGTGAATTTATTAAAAAAGCTGATACGTGACATATTATGCAGCATAGCGAGTTTGACACGTGTCAGACACGTAACACGCTAAGTTTGCTAGCTTTTTATGCCGCGTGGAAGGCTGTGGCAGAAGTTGTCTGCCACGTAATCTCGCTGCATTGTGCAGCAACTTACATGGCCATGAATATGTTGTCACGTGTCCATACCTAATTGTCAGGTGTTGAAACGAGTTAGGTGACATGATATTTTGAAGAATTTTTTTTTTTCCAATTCATGTTAGGTAGGGGTGTCAATATAGGTTTTGACACGCGGGTCGACCCGCAAAAAAATTCGTGTCGTGTTCGTGTTGATGTATTCGTGTTCGTGTCGACCCGTATTTTTTTTAAATTATTTTATTTTTAATTTTTTATTATTATTATTTTAATTTTTTTTAATATCGATCCATTTTTTTATTTTTTTTTGTCAATTACCATTTTGACCCCTATTTTGCGTGTTATTCGTGTCGTGTCGTGTCAACCTGCAAAAAATTCCTGTCGTGTCAGTGTTGAAGATTTTGACAGGAATAAAAATTCGTGTCGTGTTAATGTTGATGTATTCGTGTCGTGTCGAATTCGTGTCGTGTCAACCCGTTTTGACACCCCTAATGTTAGGTAACTTTTTTATGAATAGTGTGGTATTTTGGTCGTTCTCACCTCTATATAACCATTTTTTTTTCCTATCCAAATAAGGAATAAGGGATTCAAAAGAAGGAATTTGGAGAGTTTCATTTCACTCCACCTAATTTTTCTTTTATACATTCCATTCACTATTTGTTAACAAATATCGCAGAAAGAAACGTAAACTTTCTTTCATTGTATCACTAAATATCAAAATAATAACCTATAACGATGTTGACTTTCTGGTA
Source organism: Gastrolobium bilobum (assembly GCF_033153095.1). Classification (NCBI taxonomy): domain Eukaryota; kingdom Viridiplantae; phylum Streptophyta; class Magnoliopsida; order Fabales; family Fabaceae; genus Gastrolobium; species Gastrolobium bilobum. Next base: position 257,583 of record NW_026899969.1, on the reverse strand, counting down.
TAGCCCAATTTATTAATTTTTATGTGAGGTGGTTGTTGAAATTATAAAATAAAAATCGAGACTATATTTATACAAATGATACATAATAATGATGCCAGGTGGCTAGTTTAATTGTAAAGCACGTATGGCTTGAATGCTTGAATAATCATGGTGGACACGAAGGCATTACTATGATAGAATTCATTGAGCCCAAAACATTTGGTGGAATTTAATTAAGAAAGCGATAACTTATATTTGGCTGCGATGCTATTTATGTGAGACCCAAAAGTTAGTTGCAAATTGGAAATGTTAGAAAAGAAAAGAAAAAAATATATTTACATTAGATTATGAAGAAATGATTACCAACATCAGATGGCGTGAACAGAGAAAGCTCGGTTAATTAAGCGTATTGATCAATGTTGTAAAATTCGACTTTCTATGTAAAAAACGAAAAGAAAAGGATGATAGAAACGTAAAATGTAAAATGACACGAACCGTAAAATTTTTATATTCTACTACATAAGGTCAAGATATAAAATTATATATATGCATGTAAAAAAAATCACACAATAAACATATGTGTTGAGTTACTTATCTATCTAAAAAGGAAAATGATTTTTCATAACCAAGTATCAAAATTATAAACAGTGATAATTAATAAGTAATGGATAACCAATCTGTTATAACTGCTTCATACACTCTGCAAATTTTGGATCATCGTTCATCAGGATATAATTTCACTTCTTTTAATGTACACAATGATCCAAAAACACAAAACGATCCCCATAGCATAACTTATAATAGAATTGCAGCTTTATAAGACATAATTATAAAAAATATATATCTAAACAAAAAGATATTAAGATACTGTGAATTTGATTTGGGAAAAATGAAAATTAAGTTTTTTAAAAAAGAAAAATTTGTAAATCTTTTTTTTATTAAATTTTTAGTTTTAAGTAAAAAGGGTAAAAATGTAAGTTTTTATCGTTTTTACGCGGCGTTTCTACTAATTTTCACCAACGATCGTTTTTACTTAAATTTTAACATGTACCACTCTAGTAAAAACGTAACTTTTTACATTTTTATACTAATTTTTGACAACAATGGTGTGGACTTTAAACTGACTTCAAAATTTATACATATTAACTTTATAAAAAGTTTTCGCCTTCAACGCCTATTTATATTATGAGAGTTTAGTCTTTTATTTATCTGAAAATATTTAACAAAAAAATTACGAAGAATTGGTTATAGAAATAAATGAGTTTGAAATTTTTATTCATGATTGACAATACTAAATAAATAAAAAAAGGAATTTCGAAAAATATTTTGTTTGATTGAAATAAAATAAAAACAATTTATAATTTTTTATTTGTCACTTCACAAAAAATGAAATATTATTTCATTTGTCCTTCTAAAAAATTAATGTGATATTAATGTTTTTAAATTTATTTTGGTTTTAATAAGTGAGAGAGAAGATTAATAACATGATAATCATAGTTAAAATATTTCAATAAAAAGTAATTCAACTAAATATAATTATTTATGCTTTTGATTGGGATTAATTTTTTTTAATTATTAAAATATTGTATAACCGTTTCAAATAATAATCGAAAAGGGTATAAAATTTACTTCAAAACTTTAAAATTAATGTAATATAAATTTTAAATTCATAAACATTGTATCTTTTAGTAAAAGATGAATGTGCTTTCTTGCATTTATTGACAAATATGGGAGCATTTTCATATACATTACCAAAAAAACCTAAGCAAAATGAACAAGTTATCTTGAGAGAATGGCTTTCTACTTCACCACTTGTCAGGAAAAAAAATTGTAGTACTCGGAGGAGTACTTAAAATGCACTCCATGAGCCACACCTCTCATTTCCTCCTCTCCATTAAACCATTATATATTTAGCAAAGCATAACTAACAACGCTTGCTGATATTTGAAGCAAAAAGGCAAAGGCAAAGGCAAGTTATTAAAAATAACCACCAACTAATGATGAATGAAAATTACTTCATATATGCATGTATAATGAATATTTGGAGTCATCACTCAGGAGGACACACCCAAGCAGGGGAAAAGCCTACTATAACTGCTCCGTTTTCCTTTACTCTGTCATCATGTGACAGAATTGACGATGTTAAAAACATCTAATTATGATGACAAAAAAGAAAACTACCGTCATAATGTGCATAGGCTTTCTGTTTATTCTATTCATAACTGGGCAGCATTGACAAATCACTTGATCAATAAGGGGGGGCAGCAGGAAGTCTTTGAAACCTTGTTTGAGATTGGAGGCTGGCATGGCACTGCAACTAAGAAATCAGAAAAGCATAAAACTTCAACTCCAGAAGACTAGAAGCTGAGAAGACAAGACAAGAAAGATTTCTCTGGTTGATACTCTACATTCCCTTGGAAAGATTTTAAGGCTTTAAGCTATAACCTTTCTTCGAAGTTTGTATCTAATCTAACCATCCTGTATATGCTGTATTAGTTCAATGAATGAATGTGCTGCTATCTTGTTCATGTCTTACGCAGCTATCTCATCTTTCCCAGCATAGATTCAAAGAAGTATCATTCTCATCCTGAGTCCAGAATTTAAATTGAAAACTTGGTTCCTTCTATCCTTCATTACACTTGAAGCCTGTATATGTCACATTACTGTTACTGCTACCATTACCATTACCATTACTAACATCATTTGTTGTTTCCTCTTTTTCAAAACCTGCACCTCCACTACTAGAACCTGCACCATTACCATTCCCACTTCTAGAACCTTCCACTTTGCGATACACACGCCGAGAAGGTCTTGATACTGAACTGTCTTGGGGATAATCTCTACTTCTGCGCTTCTCCTTTCTGTCTAGATATCCAAAAGCAAAAGCCTCCAGCACTTTTGTTGTGGGTGGCCGGTTTCTTGTGCTCTGCCTTCGGGTGTGCATGTCAGGCTGATGGTCAGAGTGATCAACAGTTGTGATGTTTGTTCCTACATGGAGCTCATCTGATTCCTTGCTTGTGTTATTTTGCTGTATCTCAGTCACTTCATTTACCATTGGTTCATCAGCTTCAACCTCTGGTGAAACAGGTAAGTTAAGGTCAATCATAGTCCGTGGCTGAGGTTTCTCATGTTGATCCTTACTGCCCGAAGAACTAGTGTCAGGAAGAGCTTCTCCACTGATGATTGAGCTGTGATTTGACAGAGGATCAGCTAACGTCTTGTTCTCCTGGGTTGGAAAACCAGATAACGAGTTATTCTTCTGGGGTGAAAGAATCTCACAATATTTCGAATTGCAAGGATAGTAACTGGCCTTCTCTTGTTTCACTCCGGGAGCCACAAAGTTATCAATTACATTCTCACTGGATTTTGAATTATCTAGGTCCAGAAAGAAACTGGCCTCCTCTTGTTTTACCCTGGGAACCACAAAGAAATTAGAAGTGTTGCTGTTTTTCTTTGCACGGCTACAGGCAGTTAATCTCCTCCGTCTTTTTGTAACAGGAACTAGATCATTTTTGTTATCAGATACCATTCTCTGGAGTGATTGAACATTCATACCATCTCTTCTCCTCAAGAAGTCTGTCTCCTGGTCCTTGCAGGCAGCAGATAGACTAGTAGAACACATGCTGCTCCTTGGAAGCTCCTCTTTTGAAGGGTTGTTTCCTAAACCATTCAAGTCTGAAGAGACACCCTTGCCAATGTTAACTTCACTGGCATTAGTAATATCATTCTTCCCGCTATCAAAGCATATGGTGTTCACAGACTCAGATTCATTTCTTTGCTCCTCTGAAGTAGTCTCATCATCCGAATCATTTTCAAAAGAAGATGCTCTTAAGACTCCAAATGGTAAGCTTCTAAGTTCTCTCACCTTTTTCATCTTTTCACTGGCCAGACTTGTGTCCACAACAGTAAATTTCATAACATCTGTACTGCGATTTGGAGTTTTGACCTTGAGATAGCAATGGCGTGGCTGATCAGGGGAATTTTCCCGGGCCAGTTTTGTCTCTTTTGTCCACCCATTTCCTTCCTTGCTTGTGCAATCATTATCTGCAACTGTCTCAAGCTCAATTAGCTCAGGATCTGAAGCAACTTTACCCAGGACATCACTAACGGAATCAAAGTAGTGATTCCCCTTAACTAGTTTCCTTGAAAACTTTTTAACTCCAGGGACAAGGAACACCAGAGGATGCTTAGAAGCAACAGCATAATTATAACTACCCGGCTGCTCAGAGTGCCAACCTCTGGCAAGTAAACGAGGCCAAACAGCTTCCCAAAAGAGATCACTTGTTCGAGCTTTACTTAGTCTGAAATCACCTGTCAGAAAGCTTATTATTTCTGCTGGTGTAAGCATTGAGCATGCTTTGCCAACTGGCATTTCTGGGCGAAGAGGATGTGCGTGATTGGACTTCGTAGAATCTACACTCAGACCTGTAAGATCTTCTTTCCCTTTACCAACTCCTACTCCCTCAACAAGAGCTTTCAGCCCAACTGAGGCCTTTAAAGCTAAAACATAATCTTCTAGAGGCATTTTCCCCTCTGCAAATGTCTTGGACACCTACCAAGTAATTGAATTTTAATATAGTTATAACACATTCCAATTTCCAAGTGAATAAAAAGGCAGCAGACCTGATAATATGGTTTTGATCTGCATAACTATTGAGGTCCATGATGCAAAGACTTTACAATTTTAAGATAAAATGGTGACACATTCAGATTTTCAAATTAGAATGAAAATGACTGTTACACTGAACTTTTTCATTACGATATAGAAACAAAACTCAAATAGGTGTGGCTGTGAATTCTCCTTAATTTGAGTACTACGAATTATTTCGAAAGAAAGTATGGCCATGAAACTCTAATCCACCCTCAACCAAATGTCATCATAACTTTCAGAAGTGGTGTTTATTCAAGAAAGAACAGTTGACACCTATAAATTCTGGCATTTTCAAAAGTTTCTTTTTGTTCTATATATGGTTGGGACTAGGGAGGGAGGAGAGATGGCCTTTTTCCCAGCCAATTACGGGGAATGAAGGGTCTATAGATCCAATCCATGACAGTGGAGCAATGATGATATTAAAATGGCATAAACTTTGGAAGAATTTAAGTCAGTACCTCAAGTAATTTATTGTGGCATTCCTCTGATATATTGGGCAGTAAACGAGACAAAAGCTCTTGTTGCCTTGGTCCTGTGAATATTTTTTGCCCATAAATGCATTTTCTGCTTCTCATTTTCCTACATCCAGACCATCTTTTGTATTTGTCTGACTTATAAAATTTCCCATAATAGAATGACAGTATATCCCCCGTCTTCTTATTGCCAACAAATCTTTTCACTTGAACAAGGTTCTTCCCGAATATATACAAGCCAAGGATGAAACTGGCCTCTTCAATTTCATTCCAGGTGCCACTTGCAGACCCAGGAACCAGACAACGGCCTTTATGCTCCTCATGCATCCTAATCTTTGTTTCATGCTGCACATTGGAATTTTCTGATCCTCCCAATTCTATTCTATTGACCAACGTATTGTCAATGGCCTCAAGTTTAGGATTCGGTTTATCATAGTCCAGACCATTCTGGATCTCTTTGTTACATTCTAGTTTTGAAGATTCAAGTTTATTGGCAACTCCAATTGACTTGGATGCATCTTCCAGTGGATTCTTCTTATTGTACTCTACTTCATCCTTAATCCAAGTTATTGGTATGGGTAATCCTACTCGAAACTTATGGAGAGCACTAGCAGTGCTTTCTGCCTTATGTGGATTCCTTTGAAACCAGTAATCGTCAGATTCTGTAATTAAAGATGGAATTTCAACTTGGTACTGCTCACCCACCCTAGGAAATATGTCTGGATCACCAAAAACATCATAAACATCAGGACTTTCTGGAGAAAGTGATTCTTCATCTGCTTGCTCATCAATACAATTCATAAGGTCATTAACTTGCCCTGCATCCACCTGTCCAACAATTTGAAGACATTTAAAGAAAACATTAAGAAAGTGATGATGTTTTTGTAATGAACTGACGACAGAAAGAAAGTAACATTACGGCCTATATGTCAATTTCAACCCAAAAGCTTAAGCTATTAGGCGACGGTCACATTAACACTTTTATACTATATCTCTCCAACACTACCCTCACGCAAGAGTCCTATGATAAGAAACTTCATAATATTTAATTATTTATGGGACATAGAGAATTGAACTTGTGACCACTTGTTCCGTCACAAAGAATCACTTCAACTCAAAAGCTTAAGCTATTAAGTGAAGGTCGCGTTAATGATTTTATATTATATCTCTAGCAAAAACATCAATTGCATGAAAAGGTGATGGTTCAACACTTTCCTAAGTAAATGCTATTAAATTAACCAAAATCAAAGAGCTTCAATCGTACTGAAACTTTTCACTTAACCTTTACCAAGGAGTCAGCCAGAGCCAAACCAGTGAACCACTTCACTACTTAACCTAAACTATACGCTAACACATCATACTAATTCACCAGTGAGATTTGCTAGCCTTGTTAGTGGTGTGCATAGATAAAATGTTTCAGAAGCATTAGGATAATAACATCCTGATACGATTTATATAAAAATTATATTCCTAATTCTAATAGTCACAAGTTCCAATCGGCAAAATTAATGGAGTAATTTAAAGTAATAAGAAAAAAAAAATTAGAAATTTGTAGAAATTAAAAAAATAAAATAAAATCATTCTCATAAATCTTATGACGGATATAAACATTATTTAATTTAGCCAAAAATAAATAAAGAAAGAAAGCATACTTGCATAAGTACAAAAATCCCAGAATAACAGCATTTAGGAATAAAAACTCGAACAAACTAAGCTGAAGCAGATTCTCCAAGTTTATACCAACGAAACCAACTAACAAGAACAAACTTTGCCAAATAAAAAAAGTTCATAATAAGGAGTTGATATATTTATTTATGGGAGGAAGCAGGCAACACAAAAGGGAGGGGAGAGCACCGGCTGCAAACTGAGAACAAGGTAATAAACCAGATCCATTTCCTGAAACGAGAGTAACCCAACATCCAAAGTTGAAAACTTTAAACAAATGCATGACAACCCATCAAGCACATTACTCTCAAATGTCAAAGCCGAAACAGAACTCAAACAAGGAAGAACAGGAAAAGAAAAAAAGAACACGAGATGAATATATATATATATATATATATATATATATATATATATATATATATATATGTATGGATTAAACAACAACAAATAAATAAAAGAACCAAGAAACTGACAAGCACAGGCACAGGTTTCCCAGTGAGAATTCCAATATATGATCCAAGAAAATTCAACTTATTTACTACGAGAACAAGCAAAACACAAGAGAGAGAAAGAGAGAGGTTGCGGAAGCGAAAGAAAATAAAAGAAACGAAAATAATAATAAATTTTATTTTATTTTGGCAGTATTACCTCCATGGAAGAAGAAGAACCCGGTGAGACCCACATGAAGAAGCGAAGCTGTGAAAATGGGTCGTGTAGGTTATATACCGATTGGCAAGTAGCAGATTGAAAATAAAGAAAACGTGAAGAAAGCATGGTTTTTGATGAAGAAAGCAACACATATAGTTATATCTATAATATTTTATATATAATATACAAAGTTGTGCATACATAAAGAAAGAAAGAGATAGAGAGAGAGAGAGAGAGAAAAAAAAAAAAAGGGAGAGTAGTGATACCTGCGTTAAGAAAGATGAAGTTTCATGGCTACAAAGGTTGAATTGGAGGAGACTGTGCTGAGGAAGAGGCACAAAAGAAAAATTATGATGGAAACCGAAGTCGTTCTCATGTTCCCTTAGCGCTCTCTCTCTCTCTCTTGCTGATATATAGAGAAAGAAAGACATTGAAATAAATAAATAAATAATAATATAATATAATATAAATTTAATGTATGAGTTTAGAGAGAGAAGGAAAGGGTTCTCGTTTGTCCAGCCAGAGAAGTATATCCACACGCGCGTTTGGCGCGTCGATAACTTCAGTGACACGTGGCTTTGAAGATTCCAATCATACTATAGGGAGAGAGAGAGAGAGAGTATATTGCTGCGTGAATTGCTTTTCCTTGAGTTGAGTGAACTACGCTCTTGAGTTAGAGAGATTTTCTGCTACAATATAGCTTTGATCCGCATTGCCATTTCTACTCATAATTATTAGGATAAATACTTTTTTGTTCCTGAAAATTTTATGATATCCGATTTAATCCGTAGTAAATAAAAAGGTTTATCGTGGTTCTTAAGAAATTCAAAATGGATCTGTTTTAGTCCTTTTAAGGACTAGTATGAGTTTTTTTTGAATTTGTGAGGTATCACAATTTCAACTAAATGAGTCCATTTTGAATTTCTTAAGGATCACGATGAACCTTTTTATTTGCTAGGGACTAAAGCGGGGATCGTGAAATTTGTTGAGGACCAAAAAAGTATTTATTCTAATTATTAATGAAATTTGTTTTTGGTAATAATTATTAATGTTACATACTCATACTAATTAATTTAATTTTAACCTATCAATTGTATCTCACAATTTTATCCTTGACTTTTTTTTAAATCTATCCATAACTTATGTCGAACTTAAATTTTTGAATTCCAAGTCATGTTTAATATTCAAATTGAGAACGAGATCTAAAAAATAGTTGAAATGCTTGAAGAGGTTGCATTGCCATAAAGATGAGAGTAAAAGTGATTAAAGCAACACCGTAAACAAAGTGTAAATAAAACAGAGGGCAGAGTGTGTGTGTGTGTTGTAGTGGTAGAACAACATGTGTACAGTATAACGTGAGCTATTCATATCGCTTACATGTAGCGCGTTTACGTAGCCATCTCATTCCATTCAGAACTTCTCTCTACTAAAGGAAACTCATAAATAAACACCATAATCTCTCTAGTAATTACAATTTTTTTACATCCTTACATATTAATACGTTAGTTATTAAATTTAATAATATACAAACTAATACCTTTATTTCAAAAATTTAATAATATATGTAATAATATTAAATTAAAATTATAGAAAAATGAGATTTTATTTTATTAAAGATTACAATTCCTGTAAGTTTATTTTTTTTAAATTCTGTTTAGAGATTTGAAATTTTAATATATTTTTACTTTGTCAATTTAAAAATATGATTATTCCTTTGGGATTTATATTTTTTTGGTACTAAAACACATTCTCTCTTTTCTCTCAATAATTGATTTCAATCTCTGCAGTGAGAGATCGTTATTTTTCTGACCGCAAAAGTCACATGGTCGAACGAGTCTTCCGAACTCCTTTACTATAAAGAAGTAAAGGACAGACATATCCTTAAAAGTTTATTAAAAATGGCTAATTTATATAAGTTATTTATAAGAGTAAATATTATTTTGAGTCCCTAACAAAAAAATACGATCCTCACTTTAGTCCCTTACAAAAAAATATTAGTTCACTAACAAATTCAAAGTGGACCCATTTTAGTCCTTTTGAGGGACTAATATATGGGTCTTTTTTAAATTTGTGAGGGACAACAATTTCAACTAAATGGGTCTATTTTGAATTTTGTTAGGGACCTCGAGACTATTTTTTTTTTTGTAAGGGACTAAATTAGGGACCGTGTTTTTTGTCAGGGACCAAAAATGATATTTACTCTATTTATAATTTAACTAGTAATTTTTTATAGTTTAAAATAGATAATTACTCCCTATATTTGTACTCCCAATAGTTTTTATTATTATTATATATAAGTTGTTAACTTGTTATATTTATACTTATTTAGATTTTAGTCATTATGAAGGCATTAATATCTACATTTTTTTTATTGATTTGAGTTTTATTTTCTAGAAAAAAAATTCATTTAAGTTATTTGACTATACTTTTTGTGAAAGATTACTTCTTTTAATATTTAAATATCAAAGCATTGGTCCTGAAAAACTGAAGTATAAATGAGTAAAACTATAAATATAGATATTTGAAAAATAATAATTGTTTGAAATTCAGAAGTGAATGAAAGTATATTATCTACTAATAGTGAGAAATGACGTTCAAACAAGGGGAAACTAGGACTAATTATTTGTATTATCTTATTTTTTATAAGTTTAATGCTTCATATATATAGATCGTGGATCATATTATTATATGTCAAAATGTGAAAAATTATATTGGAAAATGCTGTTGTGTGCCCGAGCTGTTATGAGCCATTAGATGATTGTTGTTTCTTGAGATATGAGCAATTTTGCTTTAAGAATTTTTTTTTTAACTGCAAGCAGTTTTTTTAATCATCCGAGAAACGAACGGGATGCATGTGGAGTTTTCGATTATGATGTTTGATGACAAGAAAAACAGATTTTGGAATGCAATATATATTCAGTACAATGATTGAAATACTATAGCATGGTATTAGCAACTTCTCCAATAATTTTGTTCTTTATTTATTTTGATTTGCATTGGTTTGATTTATATATTTGGAATTGGCATGGCTAAAATGTGCCCGGTATTTTGTTACCTCATAATTTTGAATATTGATATGAACTATGAAGCAATTAAACTGTTTGCGTTTATGATGGTGAAGAAGTAGGTTTTTTAATGGAGGGGAGAGACAAGTCATAGCCCATTATCGTTCAAAAATAAAAATAAAAATAAAAATGTACGATCAAGACAGAGACAGGCCCACTCCACTCATTGGTAGGTATCGAAAGCCTCGAAGGGTTCATGTCATTGCCTGCATTCATCCACTGCACCTATTTCCTTCACTTAGAAAGAAAAAACAAAGAATTTTATGTTTATTATTTTACATAACATAATTTTACTTTTCTATACATATATTAAAGATGTGAGATTTACATATTTTTCTTTTTCTTTCATCATTTTACTTTCTCTCTCTTCATTATTGTGTGAGTTTGAAACTACCCTTATATTATATCACATAACATTAATAAAACCCAAAAACAAAATATTAAGATTATATGGTTGATGGTTAAATCAAAATATTAAGAAACCTTATTTATTTACGATTCAACGATAAAGATGCTGACTTTTTATTATTTTTCTTTTTTATTATTTTTCTTTTGGGAAAATAGTAAGTGGCATACTTTGTCTTTGTTTACACAACAGTTATTATACATGTGCATTCGGGACTGTATCTGATGTTAGTTGAGAAACTAGGTTGTTATTTTTTATTTTTTTTTGTTGGATAACTAGGTTGTTATTAATATCCAAAAAAAAAAACTAGGTTGTTATTAAAATTCAAATAGAACCAATATTTATTTTATATAATAAGATTATCTTAGAGAAATTAATAATATTATTGAATTATCAAATGCATCATTATATTAAAAAGTAATTAATTACAATATGAGGTATATTTTTATCTGTAAAATGTTATTATGTATATATTGTAATGCGAGTCTAGAGGGAGTCTATGGCGGAGCACCACCACTAATTAAATAAGCTAAGCTAATCACACTAAGTGTTTTTGATACTATGTCACAACTCAAAATCTTAAAACATTGGGTTCATGGGTCACCTTATTTATATACACTTAGTCTATTACCAACCAATGTAGTACTCATCATACTTGAATAATTCAATAATCTCCCCCTCAAATGTGAAATTCACTATTGGTATGCTTTTCCTCAACAGAGTATCCCAGGTAGGGGTATAAATGGGCTAGGCCGGCCTACAGGGGCCTACGACCTAGCCTATATTAGGTCATACTTGGCCTATTATAAGTAATAAAATAGAATAGGCCTAGGCTTTTAAAAAAACCTATTTAAAAAACAGGTCATAGACTTTTTTGTACATATTGGGCCTATAAGCCTACAGGCCGGCCTATATCATATTATTTATTTAAAATATAATAAATAAAATTATTATTTAATAATTTTGAATAACAAAATAATATTATTTTAGATATTCATTTAATTGTTGAATGTTTAATAGGCTTAAACAGGCTAACAGACCTAGGGCAAGACTTTTATTTTTTGAATATAGGGTCAGACTTGTAATTTGGAGTCTACACATGCTAATAGGCCAGACCATACCCAGTAATTTTTACACAGGCTTGGCCTATTTAAGCCAAAACCTAGCTTAGTCCTGCCCATTTACACCCCTAATCTCAGGGCTAAGTACTCAATCCGCCTCCTAGCCAATCACCAGACTAGATCGAGCTCAATCAAGCTCTGATATCACTGTCAGGCGGGTCCAAAATGATCCCATAGCAGGGGACCATCACCAATGGGCTAAGCTAGCCCAATCACACTAAGTGTTTCAGACACCATGTCACAACCTAGAACCTTAAGGCATTGGGTTCATAGTCTCTTCACTTTATACACTTCACTTAATCCATTATCAACCAATATGGACTCATCACACTTGAATAACCCAACATATATTAGTTAATTCTATAGAAAAATGATAAAATGACAAAAAAAATAAAGTCAAATCTAATTTTAATCATGTTAATATCTATGTAAAACAATAAACAGTTAGCAATTATAATTATGACATTTCCTAATTTGTAAGTGTGAGTTTACAATATTGGGTACGTGTAGTGTTGATATTCATAATGAATTCCAAAGTTATATATAAGGGATTAAAGTTTCTGCTGTTACTTTTGATAAATAAGAGTGTCTGCAGTTCAATCAAACGACACCGTTTTCGTCCTTTTTTAAAATCAAATTGCTTACGGTGCAACCCCTCCGTCGTTCGCCTGCCTTCTCTGTTCTTTTTGTTTCTTCTTTCATAAATGATGGTCATCTTCGTCTCTCTCGTATGTGAATTTATTCATATTTGAATTCCAGTTCTTGAAGATGGAGGTGGCAAAAACCCAACAGAATTATTATGAAAACTTGAGGATGAGGTGGATGGTGTTCTGAAATGTGAGATTTGGATGTTTATTAGGGCTAGAAATTTATTTCGTGAATGTTTTTTCAGTTATTTGGATGGTGTTCTGAAACTTGAAGACCAGCTTTTGGGCTTTGCTTTGGTCCCAATTTCACAAGTTGTTGGCAAAGGAAAGAACTTGAATTCAAGTATGGATAAATTCACGAGACGAAGATGACCATCGTTTATGAAAGAAGAATAAAAAAGAACAGAGAAGGCATGCGATGAATATGGAAGAGTTGCACAGTAAGTTAGTCAGTAAGCAATTTGATTTTTAAAAAATGACCAAAACGGGGTCGTTTGATTGAACTGCCGACACTCTTATCAAAAGTAACAGCAGAAACTTTAATCCCTATATATAATAATGTAAAAGGATATTTTTTTTAGTGAATTTTAAAATCAAATACAATAATATAAAATATAAATATAATTTTGTCTATATAATTAACATTAGTATGCTTTTTCCTTTAGACTACGGCTATAAGCACTTTTATTACCAAAACAATTGTGCAAACAATTGTTTGAACAATTGTTTACGTAAATCTGACGCGTGGATTCTTAAAGTGACAATTTTTATATTTTAATTTGTGTCATTAAAAGTAAAGTTTATCTGCAAACATAATTTATTTTTATTATTTGGAAACTTCTGCAAACATTTTAATTTATTTTTACTGGTATCAACCACCATTAGATATAACCATGACATCGCTTTAACAAAGAAGATAGAAAAACTAAGCATAATAAAGAGTTAAACCATTAACTTTAATATTCAACTTTTGAAGAGAGAATTATAACCTCAACATTGACAATATTAGAAATTTAGAAAACAAGCACAGCTGCACAGGGTATATATAATTTAAAAATTAATCAAGAAAATTCATTTTCCATCTTCATCACCCACTTCGTGTAAGAAGAATATTTAAGTTTTAATATTATCGGGGAATTTTTCTTCTTCTTCATTTCCAATCATTTCCCTTTACTAAAATATCCAAACAGGGGTCATTTTCCCATTTCCTTACCCTGTGTCCACGTGGGAGACTTGAGCCTAGAATTCTCCGCATTTTCTAAGTTTTGAAGACATGTTCTTACCAAACTCTTTATCAATCTGAGATTGTACACGAGTGACACGCATGTACAAATTTTGGGATGATCATAAGATGTTCGATTTGTTTGTACATTAAATCCAGTTGATGTTTGCGTCTTCATCCGCCAGTAGTGCACACCATAGACGAAGTAAAATGAGAGAAATTGGTTGAAAATTTAGTACAGGGAAAAGTTAAAAACCCATGTGGCCTTCGTTTAAATTACTTATCACCTTGCGAAAAAGGTATTTATCATAATTTAATAGATTATAAAGAAAAAACTTTATAAAATTATTGAAATTTTATGCTGAAATTGTAAAAAAAGGACTCATTTGAATGGTTATGTGCATTGAGTTTAAATAAAAGAACAATGTTTTTTTTTTCTTTTTATATAAGTTGTTAAATTTTAGGTTCCTAAGTTTCTGAATGTTTGGGCATCACTGATTAGAAAAAAACTTAGAGGCATTTTTTATTCTAAAGTAAACATTTGGTATTATTAAAGTTTTACCTTTTTTTAATCATTTACCCCATGTAATTTTTTCCACCCAAGTATGTTCTTAAAATCTTTATAAACTTGGTTAATTTGTACATTTTGCCCTTCTTAGGGAAAAAAAAAACTTTAGCTAATTTTTTTGTCTTACTGTGTTCCTTGGTTTCAGTTTGCCCAAACCATTTGGGGTCTGGACACTAAGGAGGAGTTTGCAAGGAGAGATATTTTTTTTACCAGAATTTTCTTTTTTTTGGGAATAGGATGGAAAATTCTTTTTTCCATATAAGTTATGAAAAGGTATTTGGTAGGCCAACTTTTTTTTTCGGAAAAGAGTTAATTTTACTGATGCAATGTTTGGTTGATTGTAAAATATTGATGGAAATCTGAACCGAAATAACAAAATTATCCATTTTTACACATCTGTTGATATATTGTATAAGGACATTTTTGTCTCATAATGTGAATGCGTTTCTCAGTTGGTGAGAAAAAAATAATACCATGGGTGGGATAAGATTATTTTTCCTATGTGTAGTTAAAATCGAAAATGATGGGAAAAAAGGTATCCTGTGATTTTTTTACTTTTACTTATACCAAACATGGTAAAATAAATTTTCCCACCCCATTTTCCCATCATTTCGAAAAGAATCCCCATGCCAAACAACCTTTAGGGGTGGGTTTGGTTTGTGTATTCCAATGAGATAGCTAGGCATCAGTAAGTGTCATTCCTTCTTGACCACTTTTGGTTCATGGTTTTCGAAAATTTTACAAGCAAACCAATTTACCCATCCATTATCAATTGTGAGAAAAAACAGACGAGAAACACGGATGAAAAATGCCACTTACAATATGGTATTTGTAAGTTGACCGGGTAAAGTGATAGAAGAAAATGAGAGACGTGACTGATATACCTTTTCTAACCTAATCTCATCAGATTGTACATCTATGTCAAAGTTACTTTTGTCAATTTTTTCAAAATTTAAAAAGAGTTACTTTTGTCATTTTATACCACTTTTCCATCAAATTTTACCCTCAACCAAACACGGACTTACAAAACTCTAATCAATTTATTCGATAATATTTCGTCCAACCAAACAATTTTTTTTCAACTTTACCAACAAACTTTCTCACAATTTCTCCGATAATTATATTTACCTGGTAAAAAAAAATTCTCCTCTATCAAACGCCCCCCTAAAGAATAAGTAGAATACAGGACCATAAAGAAGCTTGAATTGCAATCCATGGAGGTTGGTACTCCCAAGTTCCCAACTGGATAGTTCTATGGATTTGTGATTAAAGCATTAGCATAACAGTTGGAAAATTCAATCAAACCCAAAGTTATCATCACGGTTAGTTATCCCATAAATGCAAGTACGACAACATGGCTGTTAATTTCCAACCATGTTAGGTATCCCATGCATGCAAGAACAACAACACGGCTGTTGATTTTCTGTACATGTTAGGTATCCCATCCAATATTGTAAAACTAGGGTCTCTTGGAAAAATTGTATCTCAAAGTTGAAGTGTTTGTACATTTTGAACTTAATCTCTTTTGATCTTTGAACTCTATCTTTTAATCCCCAAGATCCGTGTTTACCAAACAAGATAAGTAATTGGACATGAGAAATGAAATCCTCAAAATTAAAAGAGTGATCTCAACTGCAAAAGCTACAAAGTTTGTTAACAAAAATCCTCAACTGCAAAATGAGCTAAAAGTATCATCACAAGTCAGTTACTCATAACTCAACTTTAACTAATCTATTGGAACATTAACCAAGAGTCCAAATCAAATTAGTCTTTCTGTTGAGTCCAGATCTTCACAGTTTTGTCATTGCCAAGAGCACCGGAAGCAATCATGTTCTCTGTAGGGTGACATGACACAGACACAACGGTATCGGAATGACCTTCCAGTTTCTGCATTAATTTCCGTGTCTGCAGCTCCCACAAGTATATACAATTATCTTCTGAGCCGCCAACAACATATTTCCCATTCGTTATAGAAAAAGTGGATGAAATGCAGTATTTTGAATTAACATGACCGGTATAAGTCTTCAGAAACTTCCCAGTTGAATAGTTCCAAAGTCTCTGCAGGGAAATGAAAATTCCCATGTAAGTCAATAACATGGAAGACTAGACTAACACATAGAATGGTGAAGCATGAAAAAAAAAAATTAATTCTTGCAGCCAATTGAGCTACAAAATCGACTAGTCAACAACTGAGAAGAAGAAAAAAACTATCAAATTAGCCGTATGCCATTAAACGAAAAAAAAAAAAAAAAAAAAAAACATAATATTGCACAAATTAGAGTCCATTAGAGAAACTTAACATGAAAAAGCAATTCATTTTGCTTTTTCATATTTACACAGCAAAAGATCCCAAAATCCAGGTAGAATTTTCCAAGACTAATGAGTAAGAATTTTATAATGAAACACACGAGTACATTAACTATTCAAAGATCACATCATCCCCGCTTCTTAAATCCATAATATCACAAGTTCTGCCATTTTTCACGGGTTTAGCGAGACAGGAACACTACAAGACCATGTAATTGCTTAGTTCAGTCCAAGAACAAATGGTTAGTTACTGAAAAATCTAGAAGATTGAGCTAAAAATTTAAAATTGAAATAGAAGTAGCTTCTTAAATTTCAAGGGTAAACACAATTGTTCTTCAAATTAAAGAGACCCTAGCCAACTAGGAAAAACAACAACTCTAGGTTCTAGGAAAATGACAACAGAGGAATGACATTATTCAGTATTTGGATTATGTTAACAGTGTGTGCTTATAAAAAACAAAAGAGAGAGAGAGAGAGAATTGAATTACCAGAGTGTTGTCCAAGGTTCCAACGAGAATAAACTTGCCATTAGGGGAAAATTTAACAAAGGAAACAGGAGGGTTCTCATCATCGATCAGAGTCTTCATACAATGGCCAGTGGAAGCATCCCAAATCCTGCAGAGACCATCGTAACTGCTAGACACGATGAGTGAACCGTCGCGATTGAAATCAACGGCGGTGACGGGGTCGGAGTGAGCGGGTAGGACCTTGAGGCACTTCCCCGACTTAACATCCCAAACCCTAACGGTCTCGTCGAAGGAACCGGATACGATGATGTTGGACTGTGGATTGAAGTTGACGCAGAACACGTAATTGGTGTGACCCTGAAGTGTCTTTATCGGCGAACCCGTCGGCACGTCCCACAGCCGGAGAGTCTTGTCGTCCGACGCCGACACGAGGAAGCGGGAGTCCGAGGAGAAGGCAAGATCCGACACGCCCTGCTCGTGGCCCTCGTACTCCTGCATAGGCGACAGCGTTAGGCTGTCGGAATCGGAGTCGGAGTTGGTGAAGGCGTAGGTGCGGAGGGTCTTGTCGGCGGAGGAGGAGGCGAGGAGGCGGCCGTTGGAGGAGAATTTGACGGCGGAGAGGGCGCGCTTGTGGCCGCTTAGGGTTTGGGAAAGTGTGTAGGGCTTGAACGAATCGGAATCCAATGGCTCCGTCGACATTTTTTTTCTCTCTTGTGGGTTTTCTACTGAACTTCAATTCAAGTGCGAAGCAACAGCAGACAAAAGTATTGGAACACCATGGATTAGTGGTTACGATTTATTAAACATTTGTTTCATCTGCCTCCCCATGCCACAAAATTAATTAACTGGGAATGGATATATGAAAGATTCTTTATTGTTTATGATAGATATATTAATAGATAATTTTAATAATTTACTCTTTCTTCTTCTTTAATTTATTTATGGGAAAATGTATAGTTACTATTTTTTTATTTTTTTTTTTACTATTTGTTACTACTAATCATCTAAATAATGTTAAGAAAATATGTTTGTGATTTTAAATGGGAAAAACATTTGTCATTTTAAAAGAGGAGAGAAAATACAAACAATTATGCATGCACAAAACTGATGTTATTTGGACAGGATATACTTATCACCAAAAAAGTTTACCACCTTTAAAACTAATTTAATCACAATTGATTTTAGTCAATTTGTTTAGTATTAAGATGGGCAATTTCTAATTTATAACTTGTGTTTTGACAAGTTCAAGATGTCATTGTGAGTTTGAGATAAAAAATTGAGAATATGGGATTCATTTTTATTAAAAGATTTATTTATTTCACACTTCAGAAGAGGGGGAAAAAGGATGGGGTATGAGTAGTGTTTTAAAACTCAGACCAGTTATTAACAAGGTTGAGGTACTCGGTCGCTGGATCATTAGCTCAACTGAGTTCAACCGGATTTACTATTCACATATTAAAAAAAATATAAACATGTTACTTATATTAAAAATTCACATAAGAAAGCCATCAATGAGCTTCAAAAAACAAATTGGTTCTCAACGATAGCAAATAATTATATACTTCTAGGCTTCTAGATCTAGACCATATCCTAACATTGAATTAAAATTGCAATATAAGCTAAATGCATCTTTTGTGCCTTGACATAACACAGATAAACTAAATCATGATAACAAATGGTAGACATGAAGTATACACTAAGGGGAAAGTGTTCACTGTTGAGATGAATCCATCAGTGTTTATCCCTATTTAACTTCTTGAGATCTTTATAAGATGTAACTAAATTACATAAATGAATTACAGTAATCCAAAATACCTTCTTATTTTCACCTTACATTTTAATCATATTTACCATAAAATGTGAATATCAGTAACAAGAAAAAAGATTTACCAAACAAAAGAGATGGTCAACTGGGTCACCGAGTCGCCAAGTCTCGGCCATGTTAATCGGTCTAAACTGAGTTGACTGCAGAATTGGTTCAAATGACCATTCTAACCAGGGAACCTACCAGGTCACCGAGACTTGTGTCTATCCAACTGGTCTGAGCCAAATTTTAAAACACTCTGCATGAGTATTACTGTTAGGTGGCTATTTTAATGGATTATTTAGCTTTCATGAGATACGGTCAAGTATACTCTGCTCGCGTGACTTGTTGAAGGCTGTGACTTTGTGAGGACTTAAAGGAAATGGGTTATTCTATATAAGTATATGGAGGAGATGGATAACCAAAATTATGGTAATTTAGTTGGCTTCAAAGAATTGAGCATGTAGAGATGAGAGTATGTGTTTGATCTTTTCTAGTATCATCTTTGGAAAAGGTTTAAAACCTTAATCCCGAGACCCACACCGAATCGGACAAAACGTGAAGCGATGAATCGATTGGAATATCTTCAGAGTGATTTAGTTTTGCAGTTTCTTTTATCTCAAAAGGTCTGCGAGAAAAGAATGCAAACATAATTAGTGTTGGAAATCAATAATCACACACAAATAGCAAACAAAAAGAGAAAAAGAGAGAGAATTGACATAGTGATTATCCTGATTTATCCAATTTTGGCTACGTCCAGCTTGTCTGTACTATATTCATCTCACCGCCACTCGTTAAAGTCACTCGATTAACAAGGAAAATATAAATAGGATTAGAAAAAACCCTAACAATAGCTATTCATAAGCTCAAGCCCAAACTATTAAGAAAAAAAAATACAATAAATCAAAGGTTCACAATAGTACCTAGCCTCTACGGGCTTAGAGGCGCTGACCCCCCGGACATCCGCCCGCTCACCTGGGAGCGGAACCCTAGTTGCCTTTCTGCTGATCCCAACAATAAAAGCCCTCTTCAACATGCGAAGTATGAGCCACACCCAACAATTAGACTATTTCTTATTTATGAGAAATTGTTCCTCAAAAATTTTGTCAAATGTTTTAAGGAAGATTGTTCTCATCTAATATAGCTGTACGAGGAAAAACTGAATATTTCAAGTAACAGGGACAACACTTGGCGTGCAGCCTTCGCTAAGTGTGTAACTTCTTTATCAAATTTTGGTATGATTTAATTACCTTATCTTATTATGTCATTCCCTTGAATTAATTGTCCTCTGATGTCTAATTATCAATCATGCTAGCTTGTCTTCAGCATTTGTTATTTCTTAGGAGTTTTCCCTGCACAAATTTGTTATATGCTTCAAGAACAACAGGCTTCGTACTTAGATGATTTTCCTCAGATTGCCAATTTACACTAAACTAGAAGTTTTAGGAATGTTTTAAGGCGGATTCTTCTTATCTGTTGAAGCTGTGAGAGGAAAAAATAAATCTTGCATGTGATTTTCACCAATTATGTAACTTATTCGTTAAATTTTGTTGACTTGACTTCTTATCATATTCTGTCATTCCCTTGGAATACTTGTACTGTCTAGAATAGAACAGGACATTTCATCAGCAATAGACATTGAAGCAGGTTATATTACAAACTCTTACAAACTACACTAAGTACGACCGGTCATACTTTAATCATGTAGTGTATGACCAGTCGTACTTAGTGTAATTTAAAAAAAAAAAATTGTAAACGGATCCTATCCTATTAAAGTTCAAAGGGTCTTGTATACGGTCACATAATAGTTGTCCTGTCCAGATATTTGATAAACAAGGATGCTAGCTTAGTTACACCATTTAATTTTTCTGATAAGTTGTTCCTGCAGAAGTTTGAGATATGTTTTAAGGAAGAAGAAACATACATGATTTTAAGGCTATAGCCGGGAGGAGTAACTTGATATTTTAAAAGTAATTGATCCAAGAGAATAGGTGGTTTTTTGGTTGGACAATGCCTTTATAAGCATATTGATTCCCCCTCCAAGTCTGTTTGTTTCATTCCATATATATCCATTTTCAAAGAGGTGGATGGATTCATGTCACATGTCCTCGAGAATTATGGGATTGGAACGTTGTTTAAATTTCTAACATATTTAACCATTGGACTCGAGAGCAAGAAGGTAAACAAATCAACTATCCTTTTCTCCGTGTTGCAATTGAATTTCAGCCAAAGCAGAGTAGATAAAATATTAGAAATCCTCGCTGTTTGGGATATTGATATCTTTTTTTTTATTCTAAGCAGTGTTTGGTTCGGGAGAATTTTTTTTTTACTAGGGAAATGTAATTGATAGGAAAATGGTTGGAAAATGAGTTTGATAGGAAAATGTAAAAAAAGTTGTTTGGTTGACCCAAATATTACTAGGAAAATTTATTTAAATATGCAAAATCTATGTTCGCGAGAAACTTTGTACCTGTTTTTTCACTTCTCCAATCATCTCACAATACCACATCTCAAGTGGTATTCTGTAATAGTGAATTTTATTCAAAAATCAACACAAAAAATCATTTTTCCATCTATCCTATTTGTCTGGTATTTCTTGAAAAAACCTGAATCAAACGTGATATTTTTCAATATCCAACTACATTTTCCCATCAATCCTAAAATAAACCTTCAACCAAACACTTTAAGGTGGCGTTTGGTTACAAGCCTTTTAACAGATACCTATGCAAATGAAGTTTAGATTTTAGAATAACCACGTTTGTTTCAACCGATTTTTATCAAAAACCATCCATATCATTTGCATGGATTTTTTAACTTTTGATGAGAAAGATTGCTTTTTGCACTGTTGAGAAAGCTAATGTGAGGATGGTTTTTTTGAAAAACCCAGACATCGCACTATTCACACACTTTTTGGACTCCCATTATACCCTCTCGTTGATAATGATATTTTCTTCTTTTTATGTTTATTTGCATTCAAATAGTGTCTGAGGCCTGCGAGTGCGAGCCACCCTTTCATGAAGAAGGGTTATCGCAAAAATGCTTTGCGAGATAGATATAGCTCTTTTTCAAAGACGGGCTAATTATATTTTAAATTTAAAGAAGAAAAGTTAGAATATTAATTCCTTCTGGTTTTAAAAAAAATTCAAACAATTAAGGCTGTGATGTGAGGTGAGGCACGCTGGAAGTTGAAAGAGCAGAGATGGCGTTTTCCTTCTGAAATGAAAGCTTCGATTGGTTGCTACTATACTGTGTGTATGCCAAACACAGCTCGTGAAACTCAACACTAAGGTTTGGATTTGATGGCGGAGGAGAGAGAGGAGATCAATGGCGGATTCTCGATGGAATCCACCGAATCGAGGTGGGTTATACAGGAGGACGATGAGGATGCGTCTGATATAGAGGGCCACTGTTTGTTTGTTTAGGATAAGGGTATCGGGGATAAAATTGTAATTTTATATCATTTACCTATCTATATTTTTTTCAAAACCAAACATAGGTTTTCAAAATTTTCATATATTTTCCTGGTAAAATTTTATCCAACCAAACAACTTTTTTTTACATTTTTCTATCTATCTCACTTTCTTACCATTTCTCTGTCAATTCTATTTTCCTACTATTCCAAAAAAATTTCTTCAACCAAACACCCCCAAAGAAATTTCTTTTTGATAAGATATACAGATTTAAGGAATTTTATATTTTTAAATGCATTTTCTTAGCGTTTAGTGTGAATGGCCTAATTTTTGAATGACCTAAAATTGGCCAGGTGTAGGCCCCGGTAGGCAGTGGCCCATTTACATCCTAACTGCAGCGGTGGCAGGTGGTTGGTCGAATCTCCGATCTCATGTTTCACTGTCACCGCCTGAGAGCAATTCTCTCCCTCAAGGCTATCTCCGAATTGCCACAAACCCCAGAATGTTACCCTTTTCTGAAACCCCACAAATCACCAATCTTTCTCAACCTCTTGTCGACCACTTCAGATCAACAACCATCATCATTCACCATATCCTACCTCACAAACAATTGTGGTTTGTCACTTGAAACTGCTCGCAAAGCATACAAGCGCGTTCGTTTCGACACATCCCTGAAGCCCGATTCAGTCATCGCCTTCTTCAGAAACCACGGTTTCTCCATCTCCCAAATACACAGCATCATTGGTAGGGTACCTGAGCTACTTGCATGCGACCCCAACAAAAGGGTTTTGCCCAAGTTTGAATTTTTAGCCTCCAAAGGTGCTTCTTCCTCTGACATCGTTCTCATGGTCACTAAGAGCCCAGATTTCCTGCGTAAAAGCCTCGAGAATCACATAACCCCTGCCTTTGAATTGGCAAGGAGATTCTTTCCATCTGATGAAAGATTCATTGCTAGTGTAATTGGTTATCCCACTTTCCTTAGTGATGCTCGTGTGGAACCAAACGTGAAATTGTTGCTTGATGTTGGAGTGACACACTCCAACATTTACCATTTGCTTCGTACTAGGCCTTCTATACTATGCTCCTCTGATTTGAAGAAGGCCGTTGAGGAAGTTAAGGGATTGGGATTTGATCCTTCCAAATCGAGTTTTAGTGTAGCATTATTGGCCAAAAGGGCTATTACCAAATCCCAGTGGGATGCCAAAGTTGATGCCTTTAAGAATTGGGGTTGGTCCGAAGATGCAATTTCCCATGCATTTAGGAAGCATCCTAACTTTATGCTACGGTCTGCGGACAAAATCAATGCAGTGATCAGTTTTTGGGTTGATCAGCTTGGTTGGGATCCTTCAGTGCTTCTTGCATCACCAAATCTTTTTGGATTTAGTTTGGAGAAAAGGTTTATTCCAAGGGCTTCAGTTATCCAGTATCTTCTCTCCAAAGATATGATAAAGAAGGATGCTAGCTTGGCTACACCATTTGTATTGTCTGATAAGTTGTTCCTGCAGAAGTTTGTGAAATGTTTTGAGGAAGAGGAAGCATCTAGGCTATTAAGGCTATATCAGGGAGAATGTTAGCATCTGTCAGTTGGTTGATTTATGAATATAGATTTTGGTGTAAACCAGGCATATTATGTTTCTTCATCTCATTCTATTATTTGTTCCCTTTCTGTTCCTGTCGAAATCTGAATTTCTCTACTGGTTTGATTGTTTCCTTTACTCAGCTGGAACCTTTTTTTTAAGTCACGGTTCTGATCTATACCATTAACTTGATATTTTATACTAGGTTGTCAGTAGCAGCCCGTAGCGCCGCTAAACCGCTACCGTAGCGGGTAGCGGCGGTCGGCCGCTATAAACTGCGACGCTACGCAACTTTGGCCGTAGCGGAAGGTAGCGGCGTAGCGTAGCGTCAATATTGCTACCCGTTACACCGCTACACCACTCCCATGTTGGAGTTTGATGGAGAATCCGGAGATGATGATGATTTTCTTCATTAGTTCACTTCTTGTACTTGACTATTTGACAATTTTATTGTTCATTTGTGTTTAATTTTGGATCCTTCTTTTATGTTCCTTGTATTTGACATTGATTATGAATAATGTGTTTGATTTTGTGTGACTTCTTATGTTTGAGCATTAATACTAAAAGCAGTATTGCCTCGTATCTTGACTGTTAGTATAATATATGTGGAACTAATACTTCACCGTAGCGGCAATACCGCTACCCGCTACACCGCTATACCATTTTCGGGGTCGGCCGCTACCGGCCGCTAACTGCTATTGACAACTATGATTTTTATAAGTAATTGATCCTAGAGAGTAAATGATTTTATGGTTGGAGAATACCCTTATGAGCAATGTTGTTTCGCCCTCCATGTTTATTTGTTTCATTCCATATATATTCTTTTTCAAGGAGGTAGGGATTCATGTCACATATCCTTGGGAATTATGGGATTGGGACGTTGCTTGAATTTTTGACGTTTTTCCCATTGAACTCGAGAGCAAGAAGGTAAACAAATCCAATATCCTTTTCCTGGTGTTGGCAATACGATTTCAGCCAGAGTAGAGTTGATGATACGTATCAGAAATCCTTGTCTGGCCTAAGTAAACCTGAGTGACTGAATAGTTATTCTGATTATTTGTATGCAAATTTTGTTGTGAAAAGCTTTTGTATACACTATAGTATCCCTTCTTTATCCTCTTTTGGGCAAATGACCATTGCTTTTGTAATGAATTTGGAGAAGGGTCATTCATCTTAGCTGGCACTGTTTGTTTGATTGTTTTGTGTGGAGCAAGATATATAATAGTGTGTTGTCACATTGCTATTTTTATTTTTAATAAGATATATAGATTCCCGTCTCACATCACAACTGTTATATAAAAGTGTGTTGTCACATTGTTAATAAAATTAATTTTTTCACAGGCCTAGTTTTCAGATTGCATCTTAGCCAACATGTTACTTAATCTTCAGAGTTATAATTTATAAAGTAAA
Source organism: Gastrolobium bilobum (assembly GCF_033153095.1). Lineage (NCBI taxonomy): Eukaryota > Viridiplantae > Streptophyta > Magnoliopsida > Fabales > Fabaceae > Gastrolobium > Gastrolobium bilobum. Next base: position 232,163 of record NW_026899969.1, on the reverse strand, counting down.
CTATCAACATAATTTCTCAAATATACCCGTGATATTAATTTAATTATTTAAATAAAGTTAATATTAACTTAATATTTCACTTATATTGAGTAACATTTGATTTTTTTAATTATAAAAATCTTTAATTTAATTTCTAAAATACAAAGTTCATTTACAATCTTATAATTTTAATGACACTTTAAATTATTCAAAAGGCAAATTAATGTTAGTGTTTTTTTTTATAAAAAAAAGTTAGTGATGATACGTGCATTCTTTAGAATTAAGACAGATATTTTTTAATTTTTGACTTTTGTTTTGATAAGTTCATGATGTCATTGTGAGTTTCAGATAAAAATTGAGAATATAAGGTTCAATTTTATTAAAAGATTTATTTATTTATATATTTATTTTAATGGATTATTTAGTTAGCAAAAAATTGGGGAGCTTCTGACCTATAAATATGGACCTCTTCTATTAGTTCTGATTATTCATCCTCATAGAGAATCCATGCAATATATTCGGGGTATTTTGTATGGAGAGATGTAATCTTAAATCTTGTATCTCAAGAGAGTGTAATTGCTTTCTCTTTAAGGAAAAGTTGTAATTTTCTTCCAATGGGTGAATATTCTTCTACTCTGATTTTATCAATTAATTAGAGGGGTTTTCACGATAAATGTTGAATGTCAGTTACTAATTTTTCCCAAATCTATTTTAAATGAGCATGTGACTACTGCTCTGAGATTTATCAATGGTATGGAGCACCTCTCTAAAAATGATGCTATATTGGTATTGGAGGATATGAGGACTTGAACTCAATACCTCTAATTGAGGGGAACAAACTCCTTAAACCAATGATTATTGGCAATTGTATTCATAGACTCACTTTGATACATTACAACTTTCATGTTGCAGTCAGGGAGAGTAACTCCAAATCCATCCTTATCCAATTCACTTAATGCAAGACAGTTAGTCTTATGGCTTATTATAACTGTAACTAACTAACTGAATCTGTTACAATTTTAACTAACCACTACAGACAGTTAATGGTTGTTACTACTCAACTATTACTTCCAGCTAAGTTTGACAGTTCGGCCTCTGTTCTTCTAACTGTGAATTCAAGAATGTTTTTAAATCGACCAAAATATTGGTTTATAAAAGAATAAAATGCATTCTGAACGAAATCTTAGATTAGAAAGCACACCGGCATAATTAAAATTTGGTATATATGAATATCTCATGAAATAATATCTTTATATGATGCTAAGTTTTAGCCAAAGAAAACTTCTGATAACCCTTCAGACTTTTAAGATTTATTAGTAATTCCTTATTATTATTCCAGTCAACCCCAGCATTATTTTAAGCTCACAAAGAGTCATAAAATCTTGTGGGGCATAAAACGAAGTCGCCCCTAACAAGATTCCAACAGACAATGCTCCACTACAAAATCTGTCTTGATGAGTTGAAAATATGCCTAGAATATCCATCCATGTTACCACAAGGTGCAGTTGACCATTGATCTAAAAATATATATTAATAAATGGCGAAGGTTGTATTGAATTTTTTTTTTTTTTACAAACTTACAAACTACACTAAGTCTGACCAATCATATACTCTTGATTGAAGTTTGATCAGTCAGAAACAAACTTTTTTTCTTACAAACTACTGGTCAGACTTAGTGTAGTTTGTAAGTTTGTAAGAAAAAAAATTTGTCAATATAACCCCTCACTTAATCAATTCATGTTGTCTTTTGCCGACTCTATCTAATAATACATGGATATAGGTTATGCTTTGAAGTGCTTCCCCTTTTAAGTCTTCAAACCTAGTGTTTAGCATTTTTTCAAATTGGTTCTTGTGAGTAAACAATACCAAATTAAGAGGCCATACCAATAGCATCTCTTGTATTGGCATGATGTGAGTTGACTCCAAACAAAGCAATGGCTTTTGCCTGTTGGCAATGCTCCATTGAACTAATAATTAATAAAAATGTTTGCAAGTATATATACAACAGTGTAAGTGAAGTTCACAATAGTTTTTTTTGGAAGTATTCACTTCTTTTCATTGTAAGACTAAGTAGTTTATTAAACCACATGCGACACATAGTATATAACTACAAATTTCTCGTAGGCTAAGCTCTATATTGTCTTTCTTGTGCTGCATTCACGAAATTTTAAATTGAGAGTGGAGACCACACTTACTCAAAGTGAATGCATATGAGTAAACCATCTTATTATTTTGTATGTTCTTGTTGAATAAATTCAAAGTTTGCAAATTTCTAGGTTTTCTTTATGATAAAATATCAATTAACAATTGAGATTTACTTTATTTAGTAGATTCCACCAAGTTTCCTTTGTCTTAATCATCACAGTAAAGTGCGGCGAAGACAATTAGAGCATGGTTAATGGTGATCAACATTAATATAATAAACAAATAATAATCTAATGGACAACTCTTGGAGGAATTGTAAATGCACGTTGGTCCATTCGGAGTTGGCTGATTGTGTTTTTTTATTATCGATCGTTAATGTAATTCCACTTGTCTTATAGAGAGAAGAGTACGATGAATACCAAGATGATTGGATATCGGTAGTAGTGGTAGAAGGGTTTGTTAATGATTAATTCTGTTCCTTTTTTTAAATAAAAATAAATTATAGTCCAATTCCGATAAAATAATAATGAATTATAATAATTGAAGAAACCCTCTTTAGCTTTTACCTCTAAGCTATAGGTAGCAAATATAGTTCCATTCAGAAATATTTTTACCACTAAGCTATAATTTTTATTTTTATTTTTACTCTCCAAAAAAAAATACGCGTGCTTAGTTAGAAATTGCCAGAATATTTTGGTTTTAATATATCATTAACAAATATAGCATCACCCTAAAAATTCTTAACTCATATTTATAGACTTTCCAAGAAAAAATTTAGGTCTAAGCGTACTTAGTGTACAATATATATATATATATATATATATATATATATATATATATATATATAGAGAGAGAGAGAGAGGAGCAGATTCTTTGATACCAATGTCAAACTTTAAAATCTGAAATCAAATCTTAACGGTCGATTTTCGTCAATTAATGATTATCATTTATTAAAAATTAATAATTGTTATGGACCTGACAAAGATCCATATTCTAGAAGGACCAATAAAGGACAACACAAAAGGAAGAGAATCTCCTATTGATGACAATTCTATCCAGACAGCTAAGCAGTTGGACTTGGCCCCCAAATATTCCTAAGAGGCCCAGAAGTACACTCCTTCAGGTAACCCAACTATAAATACAGGGTTAAACCAATAAGGTACGGACACTCTCAAAACCCTCTCTCTTAGCTTGTCACCGTGCACACACCCCACGCCTTTACTATGTCGATTATTATTGTGCACAGTGATCGGCCTACCCTCAAGGGTATATAGATACTTGAGAGAGGGCACCTAGATCCTACATAAAATATATCTAGCCATCGGTTGGACATCTCTGTCTTTCAGACAGAACATTATTGAGAGAGAGCACCTAGATCCTACATAAAATATACCAGTCATCGGTTGAACATCTCTGTCTTTCAGACAGAACAATAATTAATTAGGAAATCATAACTGTTAATTGACGGAAATCAACGGTTATGATTTGATGTTAAATTTTAAAGTTTAACAACTATATATGTCAAAAGATCATATCTCACATATATATATATATTATTTTCTAAAGAGATAGATATAATGTTAGATGGAAGCACATGAGTCTTACATTAAATCTAATGATTTTATACGCTCGTCATCTTTTCAATTTTTAAAGTATATATTTAATTCTATTAAAAAAACATATATTTAAGGATTTAATATTTTTTATGTTATAAGAAATAAATTTATCTTCCACACATACACATAAAAGAGTGTGAGACTTATGTGGATCCATATGAGAAGAACAGGGAGAAAGATAAAATATTGGTCCCACACAATTTATTTTATGTATGTATAGGAGATAAATTTATCTCTTACAACATAAAAATTACTAAATCCTATATTTAATAACGAAACTCTACGTATAAATCCTTGTACAGGTTGACACGCGAACCCGCGGGTGGACCCGTCACGGAAAAAAACGTGTCATGTTTATACAATCCGTACACGACCCGCTCTTACCCGTGGGTTGACACGACACACATTTTAACGGGTCAGGTCACAGGTCAACCCGCGAGTGAATACCTGTATTGTCACCCTTACTCATCACTCATCACATCTCACCCTCAAAAGTATCCACTTTGGCCGGCGTCATTAAAATTAAATCTGTTTCTGCCATCATTAAAATGTTATAAATCTATAACATGATCGATGAACACACAAAAAGATACCAAGTTTTAAAAAATAAAATAAAATAAATAGCCATCTAAAGCACAAGAATTGAAGCACGGAAACCATTACCACAGATATTTCATTATAAAATATGACAATAAGCCTTCGAAACACGAGCAGCATAAAGAAAATTTCACAAACAGACTCTTCTCTCCCTTGAATTTTGATACCTGTTAAAAGAGCATGTGAAACTTGAACATATATAATGCTTTTGCACCGGTAATATTTCAGTGTAATCAATTGATAAAAAAAAAGTTTTACAAGACTTTCAAATAAATTTGTAACGATGATGTACAAAGATTTGAGATCATATTCCCTTTTATTTAAAAATAAGAAACTTTAAAAAAGAAAGATTTATTACTTCAATTCTAATATTACAATTATAAATCTACAAAAAAAATATCACACTAATAAATAAAAAATCATACTAATAAAGTGAATATTCTTTAGAATAAAAAAAGGAAATGTTTTTGTTATGTAACATAACATAAAAACAAACTTCCTACTCTCACAAAAAGAAGGGAGAGGAAAGAGAATAGAAAAAAGAGAAAAAATTTAAAGTGGGTCCCATATAAAATTTGTGTATGTAAGAAGATGATTTTATGTTATGTAACATAATAAAAATAAAGCCCATAAAAAAAAATGTTACCAAATATATATATATATATATATAACTTACCAATTACAATAGGCGCTTGTTTATTAATATATAGGACTATTAAACAAGCGCATGACTTGTACGGATCTTATAATTAAAAAGAAAAAAAGAAAACCCAAAGACCTCGGAACTCATTGGCAGTTGGACTAGGTATTGTACGGCTCCTATATTCCAATTCAACCTACCAACGTTGGACAAATTATAAAACAAAAATAAATACTCCGTTGTCGTATGTAATGACGTGAACTTGATTAAAATCGTTTAAACTATAAAGTAAAATAAACTAAAACGATTTAATGCTTTATTTAGCGAATACTTGATATTGTCACCTCATTCTTAGACTTTCTTAATACTAATAAGAGTTAGGCATGACGATCAAAGGTCAGATACAGGAAAAAAAAATTAAAACTCAAAATTTAAATTAAACACAGTAGAATTAATTGTTAATGAGAAATATTATATTTATAAAAAATTTATTTACAAACTATACTATGTCTTACTGATAAGACACTTTTAAGTGAATTTTTACTGGTAAGATACAGTGTAATTTGTAAGTTTATTAAAAAAAATTGTCAATATTTATTGTTAATAACCAATATTTATGACCATGTCTGTAAAATTAATAGCATAAAATTATATGCGAATTATTTCAGCCAAAGACAAAAAAGGCAATAGCTAATCTATATTTTTACTATTATCATTAATTATATTAACTTTTGAAATATGTTGTCCGTGTAAAATTGCTTATGTTATCAGTAAATTATGATTGGCAATTCTAAGAGTCAACACTTTTTAATGATTTAATAACATATTATTGAGTCATAATGATAATACTATAAATATATATAGAAGAAAATATTTCTTCCGCTAAGATAAAGGTAGTTTTAGGGTTTCAGGAAAAAAAAATATAGAGTATTTTGAAAATTTTAATTCTCTCTTATGATATGAATTTTTTAAAAATACTTTGTATTTTTTAGTTGATTATTTTTGTAATTTATTTAGTTTCCAATTTTTTAATTTAATTTTTACGATTAGCATTGAATTGATTAAACATACCTACTACAAAGTTTGAGGTTGATTCAGTTCACCCTGTAGGCAAATGTTAAGTGTAATTATATAACTCTCACACTAACTATGAAGTACCGATACTCCGAATTTTTTTTTCTAACATACGCGTATCGGGAACATATTAAAAACATATTGTATCGTATCGACTCGAAAACGCCGTGTCATTGGTGGATTCGTACCACACTAGTGCAAATACTCCTCAATCCTCATCATTTGTTGAAACATGCTAGTGCAAGCTCATTGGTGGATTCACTCGGTGTTTGTGGTGTATAATTGTTTACCTTCAATAGTAACAGTCATAAATTTTTTTTTTTTTATAACAGTAACAGTCATAAATTTACTTGTATATCTTAGAGCTTTCCAAGGGATATTTCTTATTCATATTTCACTCTTTTCAACTGTCCCAAAAGCCTTCTCAGCATCCATTAACAGTAAGCAAGCCAATGAAATACAAAGATTACTCAAAGTGGGCTTTGACTAAATTTTGCAACCAAAAATATGAGTGTGTGTGCTCTGATTTAGCTGCAGCATCATACCCCACAATTCTAGCCGACCAACTTGTCATCATTCGCATGTCATACTCAACATGACAAAATTTTACAATATATCCATTTGTGATTAAGCCCTCTTCTCTATCCATCTCTCTCTATATATATATATATATTAGGATTCTCTCTGACCTTCATTCTCAGTCAAAAAAGAGAGACTAGTTCTTTCGTGGGAAATTATTAATCCTAGAAAATTATGGATAACGTTGGTGGCAGTTCCTCTAATAGTGCTGGCATCAAGGAACAAGACCGGTTGTTGCCAATTGCCAATGTTGGCCGCATCATGAAACAGATTTTGCCTCAGAATGCAAAAATCTCGAAGGAATCGAAGGAAACAATGCAAGAATGTGTGTCAGAATTCATAAGCTTTGTGACAAGTGAGGCATCAGAGAAGTGTAGGAAGGAAAGGAGGAAGACAGTGAACGGGGATGACATATGCTGGGCCTTGGGAACACTAGGTTTTGATGATTATGCAGAGCCAATGAGAAGGTATTTGCACAGATACAGAGAACTTGAGGTAGAAAGAGGAAATAGCCCTGAAGAGAAGGATGAACTATTTAAGTTGCCTCCTAGAGGAACTAGGTAGAATGTGTCTTGAGACTGATCAGAGTAGCTCTAGATTCCTCAATCCCAAGGCCAGTTTATGGTTTTGAGGATGAGATAATGTAATAACTTTCTTTTCTTAACTGGATTTAATTGAGTCAAGATTCATGAAAACTAGCTAGATTACTTGTTTTTCTCATTGTTTCATATATGCTGCTGGTCTAGCTCTGCATGCTTTTATTTTTATTGATTTGTTAATTAAAGTGGAGATCAATGAATCCTGACCTTGGTTCTGCTGAAAGTTGTTGAGCTTGTGTTCCATAACCATGTTCATTGTTATTGACAACAAATTCTAGCACTCGGGATTTAAGGAATTATATAAGGATCCTTAATTCAAGCATATGAAAGGGTATTCATCCTCTTCAAGCAAAGTTCATTAACAAGACTGAAAGCCTGAGGTTAGTAAATCATTACATGTGAGTTTCATAGAGGAGAATCTAGGAATTTGCTAACACTAATTAATTCCATCTCGGTCTATTGACAAATTCCCAAATCGGTTTCCATGAATTTTTCATCACTAGCTTATAACCTGAGAGATCGATATAAGAGTTTGATTTCATCTTTGTTGGCACCCGTGAATTTAATTAAATTTCTCCGATCGTTAGATTCTAGTTCATTCTCCTTGTTTATTTCTAACTCTATCTGAAGTCTCAATCACCCTTACCAAAAAAGACTGGTATAAAGTCATTTTCTAAGCTTGAATAAATAAAAATGTCACTTTCTAGGGTTTCTTCAAATAGAGAATTGTTAATTAGCATCAATTAACATCCTCATTAGATGTTGAGTAAGTATAGATTAGTATAATCTTAAATCTCATATACTTAGGCTGGAGAGTTACATGAACTCATAATTTTAAGGGTTGGGGCTTAGGACCACATTCCACCAAATTAACTATTATACTCATTAGATGTCAACACATAGCCCCAAAAGAATGAAGCCAAAAAAATAATGAAGTTTTATAAGCTGTTTAGATTCATTGTAATGGGTCATACCTCTAAACATGGGGTAAGTGTCGTTGAAGAATATTACTTAGAAAAGCAAGGGTTCATACATACACACATGCTGTTTTCTATTCCTCTATTCAAGTGCATGTTGTATATATTGAACTATCGGTTTTGCTGGGAACCCAAGTACCAAAGTTTAGGAACAGGAAGTTTCCACCAACCAAAATGATTTGTGTGATGAAAAGTAGTAATCGATTGAAGAGAATGTCATTTCTATGAATGAAAGAGTCGCCTAGCAAGAACCACAATAGTTGCTCTTCCCAATGGCAGCATGTGATTGAACATGGTGATATAACATGGACTAATTGACCTTTTGTTATGGCCAACAACTCCTTGCCATGTGTCTAGCACAATTGGTTGCCCTAGAGCGCACGCAACAGAATTAGTACCTTGCTGGTTGGAATAACTTGTCAAAGTGCCTCCAAATTGCAAATTAATAGCGTTAGCCAGTGAATGGTATATTGCATTCCAATCAAGACCACAAAGACCATGCGCACAATTAACTTTGTGGGTAGTGCTCATTATAAATCTGGAGTAGTGGAAAGAAAATCAATTTTTTTAATCATTCTCTTAGGCACTCGAGTCTACATGTACAAGATTACGTGTAACAAATAAGAACGATTAGATATAAAAAGCATCAAATGGTAATATTAACAGTGTAATTTATACTGGTAATATATATATATATATATATATATATATATATATATATATATATATACACGATAGTAGATATTCTTACTACTAAAATTTTTTACTATCAACTTGCTACTTATATGAAAAGAACATTTCAACTCAAAACCTTAAGATGTTGGAAAAAAGCATTTTTAATGATTTATATTATTCTCTAACCTATATGAAAAGAACTATTTTAACTCAAAACCTTAAAGTGTTGGGAAAAAGCCTTTTTAATGATTTATATTTTTCTCTAACACACCATCTCACACAAGAGCCATTTTCTCTGATACCATGTACAAAACCATTTCAATCCAAAACTTTAAGGTGTTGAGTCAGTGGCGGACCCAGAAAAATTTCTTTATGTCCGCACATTTAGTGGCAAGGGTTCGGGGGCAGCCCCCAAAATATTTTTTCTTAAAGAAAGTTTAAATTAACGCTTGAACCGCTCATAATCTAGTTACTTCCATAACAAAGGATGAAGAAATCATGAGAATGGGTACGTGACACGGGTGGAAGAATAAGTTTTCTCTCTACTCAATTTGCCTTGCTACGTTGTTTTAATCATCTCTGTACGTTGCTAACTAATATAAGAATAAATATCTTTTTTTGGTCCCTAACAAAAAATTTGGTCCCCACTTTAGTCCATTATAAAAAAAATAGTCACTTGGTCCCTATGAAATTTAAAGTGGACTCATTTTAGTCTTTTTGAGGGACTAATGCAGGTCTTTTTTGAATTTGTGATGGACCACAATTTTAACTAAATTGATCTACTTTGAATTTCTTAGGGACCTCCTCGAGACTAATTTTTGATAAGGGACTAAAGTGAGAATTATATTTTTTGTTAGTAACTTAAAATGATATTTACTCTTAATATAAATATTGAACTAAGAGACAAATAAGAATCTACATAGCTACAAAAAAAAAAAAACTAAAATCCGAAATCTTATGTCCGCACTTGCGGACATAAGTGCCCACCTAGGTCCGCCAGTGTGTTGAGTGAGGACCCTTTTAATGATTCATATTATTCTCTAATACACCCCAGACACAGGAGCCCTTTGGGCTTGAAGTGTGGATATTGTGCACAGGCTCAATTTTTTGGTTTACCTAGTGCTTATTTCAACTTGACTCTGATACCATAAAAAGAACAATTTCAACCCAAAATCTCAAGGTGTTGGAAGAAGGTCTTTTAATGATTTATATTATTCTCTAATACTATATAATCACCATTGGGTCAATATTTTCTCTATCTTCAGAAACTTTTTAGTATTCTCTCTCTTTGATCCAGTGATGATTACATACATAGTAAATTAGTAGAGAAAAATTTTGGTAGTAAGAATATCCCTCATATATATATATATATATATATATATATATATATATATATATATGGTTTACATTTCTGCATATATGGTTTACATTTCTGCGGCTGTTATACGTGCAACAATCAAATACTTGTCATATATATACTTGAAATCATTAAATGCGGTGAATCATAACCATACAAAGGATGAAAGCATTAAATGTGGAGAATCATAACCATACACATTCGTTGTTGTACGTAAAGCGGCTGCAGAAATGATTTTATATATATATATATATATATATATATATATATATATATATATATATAGTGAGAGAAGTGATTTATTGAAAGTGAAAATATTAGATCTTACATGATTTACCAATTAAAGCATAAAAATATATAAACTTTTAAAGTAATCATATGATATTTAAGTAAGTTTTAATTTTGAGCGATCTTGTTAGAGAGATATATTATAATCACCGATGGCGCCTTCGTTTACCAGCTTAAAGCTTTTAAATTGAATTGATTGTTTTATATGGTCTCAGAGTCTCTGTGACCATAAGATTACAAATTTGATCCTCACAGCCCCCTACTTTTAGTAAAATTAAGTTACACAGGTACGACCTGTGCAACATAAGGTAGAACCAAAAAATGAGTCTATGCAATATTCATACTTTAAGCCCAAGGAGTTCTTGCATAAGGGGACGTATTCGAGAGATGTAATATAAAAAATGTTGAAAATGCCTTCATTTACAAGCTTAAGTTTTTAGATTAAATTGATTTCTTGACTATGTGACTATGTGGTCACAACTCACAAGTTCAATCCTTATCGCCTCCATTTTATTAAAAAATATGATTAAATATTATGAAATATGAATTATTGTCCATCTTTTAAATTTATTGGTAATAGACTCTTATGTGAGAGGACATATTAAAGAAATATAAAAATCATTAAAAAGACTTTCACTTCTGAAATTGTTTTTTATACATCTATAGATAATTGTGTGATCAAAACTTGTTTTTCTTGTCTTTCACAATAAACCACTTCTTTAACTAATATGGTATACGTAGTTTAGTGTGCAAACCTGTATAATCATTTCGTGCTAAATGCTATTCTTGAATTAAGGACTCTTCTTTTTCCTTTCTTTGTATACTTTATAGATCTATGCAAGGGAACCCAGATCTCCTGCAGTTCATTACAGTTCAAAATGAGCTGCAAATGGATACAGTTAATTAAAATCTAACAATTTATATTTTTTGTCATATTTTTTAAAATATTTAATGTTAAAAAATTTAACGGTGGAAATGTGCTACCATTGTTTCTAAACTGTAGAGAACCTCACTCCTTATGAAAGGAGGATACATGCTAGAATAGATTTTTTTTTTTTTTAAAAGAAAGAAAGAAAGAAATAAATAAATTTACTTTCCACCAATAAACTAAGCTTTCATTAAAACCTGTTATTAGTTGTCTCATTCACTTCAATTCAAAATTAAGTGATAGTCTGACGACTCTATCATATTGAGAAAGATCATACAATCACTTTAATTAATTTGCATATCACGCACGCCAACTCTAAATCGAAAGGCCACTGAAAATTTAAAGTATAATATATTTTATTTATAAATTTTTTTTGGATATAACAGGAAATAAATTTTTTTTTTTTTTTTTTTGATAACAAGAAATTTTATTTATAAATAGATTGAATACTCTTCCAACACTCTTAAAAATCCAATCCGAGAATATATAAATTAAGCAACAACTGCATGTTACTCTAACTAGTGCAGAATGGTTAATTTGAACTTCGAAAAAGATGCAGTATTTCTTGAACTTCATTTGAAATTTGAATAGCAATGATATGGGTACATACATCGTAAATTTTTTTCAAAGCTCTCATGTAAGTTAATAGATATAATTTTGGTAGAACTATAATTTATTTTTAATTTATCCAAAAAAAATTATTTTTTAAATGATTCATATTGAATCTACCTTAAAATTTGTAAGGAGCTTATGAAAATAAAGTTTATATGTCCAAGTATCATCACTTTTCTTTTAAAAAAATTCTTGGATGTTTTTAAAGAACATTTTTCTTGTATTTGTACCTTTAAATGTAAATCATAATTTTCTCTACTTCAACTACTTTTTTTAAATATAAATAACAAATATTTTTAATAATATAACTGTTCTGATACACATTAAATGGTATAGAATAAAAGAAATAACTGGCTCTCATAATGCCTTTCTCTCCTCTCTTAATTAGCTCATAAGACATTCTCGAAAGTTCAGCAGTCCCATTGTTTCTTGTTTATTGAAATGAATCCAGATATCAGTGAACCTGCTATATTGTAACTTTCTTTATTGAATGTGGTTACCATTTTTTTTCACCGTTGTCCAACTAATCCAATTCAAGTAGGGGGAAATTATAAGGGCAGCAAAGTTTTTCTACCAAATTTTTATTAAAGTTACATAAAGTTAGTTGTAACAAGTGATCACCATCTTTTTTACTGCATGCTCTGTATTAATCTTTGCTTCAGTTGCTCCTGTGTATTTATTGATTACCAAGATAGCGGCTATACTTGTGCAAGGCTTTTTAATTATACATGTGTACATGAAAGCATCATCATATAATTATAGGGTTTTATAAGAGTTATGTTGTAAAAAAAGTAATTGTGTAATGTTATAAAGATTCGTTTTGCGTGCTTTAATTTTTTTTTTTACTTTAAAAAGTGCAGACCCCATAAAATATTGTATGTGTAGAAAAAAAAATTTGTGTCATATGACATGAAAGATACAAATTCCATAATTATAATGGGGTAATCAATTCTCCTGTCACCGTAGATTTGATTCCATTCCTGCATAGGGATCGATCATGGGACCTACCATGTTTTGCTTCTTCTTTTTTTTTTGTAATTTTTTATTACCACTTACCATATGAATGAATAGAGAAGCTATTCTCCCAATTATAATAAGGGAAACAATTAATTGAAAGAAACTGACTAGCTAGGCTTGAGTTGTTTTTGAAATGGTTCTTTCTAAAACTAGAGTATTTCAGGATCTGTTATTATGCACAATAATTTATTTATTCATTTTATGCATGGATTGAAAATTTTAGAATTATCATTGTGGTAAGACAAATGGCACCATTTGCGATTGTCGATCGGATAAATTTTGGCGTAAAATTTATGAACAAATAAGTAATTTCCCTAATTTATGCTTTATTGTCAAATTTACATTGCAGAAAATTACATGTATTTCAAAATATACTTATACTCTTGCAAAGTATAATTGAAAAAAAATATAATATTTGAATTTTATTATTTATATGTTAGTTAGATACACTTTTAATTTTATATACATATAAGTCCTTATATTTATTTTGACATGTTAAGTAAAAAAAATTTAGAAGATAAAAAATTATAACTGTTCCCCTTTATTTTTTTAGTATATTTTTATGGCTCAGTCTTAATAATTTCATAACTTTTTCTTGAAGTTTTGAATAAAATAATTTCGACAGAAAAAATCCTTTCTTCTTCTAATTTTTTTAGTTTTCAATTTCATCCTTCAATTAATTTTTGTTTCAAATCAGTTATTAGAAAAGCATTGTGTTAATTTGATAACTTAAAGATTTTTTGGAACAGAAAAAAATAAAAGATAATTTTGATAATTAAGCAATTTAGAGGATAAAACTATTTTAAACATAAAATGTTAATAATTAATAGTTCATTAATTATTAAATAATTTTCATTAATTAAAGATATAATTCATAGTGTCACTACAAAAAAAATGCTGATTAGCCACATTTAAAAATGTGGCAAACATTGATAAAAAATGTGGCTAACGTGTTTTACCACATTTTGATTAAATGTGGCTAGAAGTGGTGTTGCAATAATTTAGCCACATTATTTTACTCACTTTGCCACACTATGACTGAGTGTGGTAGCCTTTTTTTAGCCACATTTATTGCTAATTTATCCACTTTATAAATGTGGGTAAACTGTTTTGTTTGCCACAATAGAAAAATGTGGCTAATTTTTGCCTAAATTTTTTTTAGCCACATCCATGACTATGGATAAATATACAAAATTCCTTTTTTAAAATTAAAAATATTATGAATTCGATAAATATCAATAATAAAGAAAATAATGTTGAAAATAGCTCAAACACAATTTAGTGAACACATTAAAATGTGAACCAAACACCAAACATTATATTCTATTATCATTGAAAAATTTGTACAACCCATCATGTTTTCAATTTATATAAGCTAATCAAGCTTTCAAGCTTTCTACCAATATCATAAAGGGAAAAAATTGCCAAATAAAACTAATAAAAAGTTTACTTACGGGACATCTATACAAAAAAGTATCTCCTCAATTCCATAAAAAAATATGGTAGTACAAATTTTCCATATCATCCATTTAGAACTTGTTCTTGTATGCCATCCTAGTCTTTTGAAATGCCATCTACCAGATCACACCTACACAAATCAATTCCATATTATGTTAATATACTATTAATATACAAATCTACACAAGAAGAAATTAGAAGATCCATCAGTTATTTTCTTTATTTTATTTATTTTCAGAACAAGAACCACATAATAGAATAATAGAATACAAAAGTGGGAAGGAAAAAATGCCCTTGGGAAATGAAGTCAAGAAAAGAAATAAAAGATAAAAGAAAAACTAATAAACTCAATGAGTAGATATCATGTGATCCATCCATAGTAAGAAGAAGAGAAGAGAAGAGGGGAGGGGAACAAAATATTTAATAAAAAAATAACAAAATGAGAATTAATTTAAATGAACAGAGTGAAGTGATATGACAAAATAGTACCCATAGAATTTACCAGCGACTACCCTTGCTTCTTCATGTTTCGTCGTTTAATTAACGAGTGTGTCTGTACTCAGAGAATTCCTATCGTACGTTATCGGTCTGCATTAAAACAAGGTCAATCATTGGAGGGGATGCTCAAA
The DNA here is from genome assembly GCF_033153095.1 of Gastrolobium bilobum. NCBI lineage: Eukaryota > Viridiplantae > Streptophyta > Magnoliopsida > Fabales > Fabaceae > Gastrolobium > Gastrolobium bilobum. The sequence continues at coordinate 216,993 of NW_026899969.1, read as the reverse complement.
ATAAGAAAAATTAGAATCAAACATTAGTCTCAATTAGAAAAGAGAATTGTATTCCTGAAATTTTGCTTTCTATTGTGACAGTTCAATATGTTAGGTAAACACAATAACAAGAAATACTAAATGACTTACCTCTTTATGGACGTAAAGTTCCGTACCATCGTCACCGTGGCTCTAGAGGATGTGGATGGCTAAGGTGCTGCTGCTACTGCTTTAGTTGCTTCCGTTGCTGTTTTTGCAGCATCTTCATCTTCATTTTCATCTTGGTGGCCATTGTTGTAGGTTTATATTACTTAGTTAAGCCCACCATACCTATCTACAATGTTGAAAATCTTGATGTCAAAGCTTTTGATATCAGAAAAGATAAGCTCCACACTGAAATTGCCGTTGTTGTGAAAGCTGAAAATCCAAATAAAGACATTGGTTTGGATTATGGAGAAAATAATTTAGTTAGCTTAATATAAAGCATTTTTCTACACTAAGAATCATCTTCAAGAAAGTGACTTGCAATTTCGATATAAACAGGCTCACTACCTTCTTCTGGCGGTGCTGAGTCATTGCAAGCATAGCTGTCATCTGTGCTCAAATCAGTGCAGACGTAAAAATTATATCAACCGGTATATAGCTAATCCTCTTACCAGCTTCAATGGCTTCCTCCACACCTTTTTTGGTCAAAGTCACATCACAACATCCAGTGAACAAGTTCTTCTCATTCCACAAAGACTCACCATGACGAATCAATATCAAAGTACTCTCAGCTATAAAACAAGTTCAGAACACCCACCAATAAGAAGATAAAGCAGAGCATCAAGACCCTTTGGTTTATTCAGTAATCAAAAACCACTAAAGAATTGGATTACAGTATTGACACATAGTTCACAATCTAAATAACGAGAATCAGATCACCACAGATTAGCATTAGTTAGAAAGTAGTTTAGGTAGAGGAGTTACTAGTTAGTTGCTAATTTATTCAGTATGTCTATAATTTTGAATACAAAGAGTTGTTAGAAAAATAATTCCTTACATGATGATGAATCGTCAGAAATGGAGAGTGGTGTAGGATCAACAACAGAGGCGTGAGAAATGGATGCATGAATTGCATAAAATTTGTGCTTGCTAGCATTGCCCGTTGAGAGGAATCTCCCGAATTTTCTAGAAGATCCAGGGGAAGGGACATCAATACCCCAACCATGAAGTCCCGCAGGTTGGTAATAAAATGTAGCAGTCATATTCCTGATAATTCAATTAATTACAAGCCATTGGTGATATCAAGGACCTAAGTTTACAAAATAATCCAATTAATAAAATGCCTCCTTTCTTGCAACCAGGGAAGAACACAACCATGGTCAATGTTGTGTTGAAGGGGGAGAGTGATGAGCCTCAATGCTAAGACCAAAAGTCTGTGGACACCTGAATAGAAGAATGCCAACATCAACCCTTAAAAAACTGAAGTACTTAGATGATGGTCTGAGATTATCTTCTACACTGTAACTAACAATAGTGGGGCAGCGAGTTAAAACCTTACCTATATTCTCTTCTGAGAGCCCCACCTCATAGAGAAAATTTACACTTTCCGTCAGCTTCTGCCTGCTATAAGTTAGCAATGCTGGGAAGCGGTAGATCACCTTAGCCCATTGTTCCTTGTCAACACCCAAAGATTCTAAGAACTTCATGGTGGGTTTAAGGTTTTCAGATAGACTTATTCCACATAATTGAAGCCTTTTAGTAAGGATGATTGCAACGTTTTCTTCTGGAACTCCAAGTTCAAGAAAAAACTCAACTAATGGCTTAATTTTACCCTCCATACTACAATTGGAAAAATATGGGAATCATCGTATGATACTTCTGATCTTCTCGATATCCATACCAAGCCCCGTGAGATACACAATATGAGGGCAAAGCTTACCAACAGCTGGGTCTATCTCGCTCAATCGAGACACAACTTTAAGCTTCTTAGAGTCTAGTGATGGACTAGGAGGAGGAACTGGCATTGGCACGGTGGATTTTTCCTTAACAGGTGGGTTTGGATAGTTTTCCACTACATCCACTAGAATTTCTCCATGCTCTTCAAAAAGGGTTTCAAGATAAGACATCAGAGCATCCATGATCTCGAGTGTTATAAGCTCTCTCCCTGTTTATGTCAATGATACTGTGATTAGCAGGACCCAATATGGATGAAAGTCAAGAAAGAAAAAAGGGCAGATTAGTGCATCTGTAATAGGCAGTTTTCTCTTGCATTTGCAATAGGCTAATTGTGACCTCCGGGTCACATGGCAACAATGAAAACAACACCAAATATTGTGCCAAGGTTCTCCTTCAAAGTTATGAAAGAAAATTAATTAATATGTTGCAACCAAACCTGTGAGGTACCGAGATTTGTGCTTAGAGTGAAGCTTTGAGACAAGGTGATCAATAAAGAGATCTGACTTGTTGGTGGTTCTAGCTACAATTGCATTGCTCAAACCACGTTCCTTTAAATACAAGGTTAATACAACCTTGGCTTCTTCCTTTTTTGCTGCTAACATAGTGGGAGCCATCACTTTTAAGTTTAAAGACCCATCAATGCCTGAATAAAAAGCATAATTCCATGTCTATGCTCAATAGAATAGTACATTAACTTCGTATCAATTGCAACACCTATTCTTTTTTTAAAAAAAATAAAAAATAAAATGCTTACCAGATTTTGCCTAGCAAAAGAAGAACTTTGCAGAAAAATGAAGTTGAGTCCTGATAATAAAATATTCATAAAGGAAAATAAAAAGTTCAGACTCTATAATAAGAACCACAATATAAACATTGATACACCCAGAGTTATGCAGAGCATTACATCACTACATAATACCCAAAGCTCAAATAAATATTAGCTTGGATAAGAATTACAAGCCATAAAAATATTAAATAAATTAAAGTGAAGTGAAGACATTTCTGATTTGTAGTATTTTGCTAATAAGTAATCATGAAAGACATTTCACCACTAGTCTACTATATATACTACAAGAAATCAAATAGGATCAGATCACAAGAATGGAGAGCAAAAGAGACATTATATGTCCCTAGCATTGTTACGGCATGCTAATAACAGCTATGAGCACACCAAAGAACTACAAGCATAAAGTTTTTCCATCCTTGATACTTCCAATTTCCAAAACCTCCAAAGTAAATCAATAAGAACTGCCCTAGACTCGAAGAACATAATATTAAACGACTTATAGCAAACAAAACCAGCACCAATACAATGTAAAAACAAGTGGTCAGCTGTTTCTGAAATAGAACCACACAAAACACAAACAGACAGCTTTCTTTGGTCCATGAAGCTGTAGCATATCATTTGTATTAATCTTACTAAGAATCATGTCCAAACAAAAGACTCGACCATTCAGGGAGATTTGGATTTCTGAAAAAGCTTAGCAAGAAAGACACTTCATTTGAAAACTCAAAAGAAATCGAAAGAAAGACTTACAGGAACACAAATCAGTAGAAACAAAGGACCAAACCTTGCCCCAATTGGAGAGGATATTTGGGAAGTATCAAACAAGCACATAAGAGACTGGAAGTCACACGACCTCTATAACAGGAATGTTTATAAATTATCTAAATTGTGCCAAATATTAAAATTTTAATAAATTTTATACCTAACAGCACTGATTAAAGTTATTAAACTGACAACATGTAGTGTTGTCGTCTTAAACGTGTTAGAGGTAGAAACAACAGTGTCAATGAATTACAGCTTAAAATTTATTCTGAAAACCTAGATTTTTAAAAATCGAGATAAAGATAACACCAAAACCAAGATAGCATAGTGGTATCCCAATACTCATGGCAAATATCGACTTTTTCATCCCAAAAAAATAAAATAACACTTCCATGAAGAACAACATGATAGCTTATTTCTCTCCATGTTGTACTTCAACAAAGTTGTTCTCATCTTAAGTAAAAAAATTCTACAATAGAGAATAAAATGTCAATCTGGTATCTATTTTTCTTCATGTTAAAAAATTCCCCTTAACCAATTCCTCAAACCATAGCCTCCTCACTTGAATTCCTCCTCTGAATCTAATCCACAGAAAAACTGGGATAAGAAATTACAATTGCATTATAATATTATTATTGTTATTGTTATTATTATTTCGGTTGAAAGAACTCGAGCTTCACATACTGATCCTTCCAGAGATTGAGGCATTCAATCAAAATTAACGATAATGAGAATCAAAGGGAAATTCTATTCATTCATCGAATCGAATAAACAAACACAGAAACGAGACAGAAAAACGATGAAAAACAAAGAAGAGATTCTACCGTCGTCGTAACGAAGCTGAGGAGGCGACGGAGGCGGAGAGAGGAACTCGTCCGGTGGTGCCTCCGTGTCAGAATTCAGAATGAGGTTTTTCCGCAGCTCAATTCAGAATGAGTATAATGCATCAAAAGTCATCATTGTGGCAACGAAGATGAAAAGTGAATCGACACCAAACTGATTAGAATAAAATGGGAAAAAGTTTAATCCAACCTATTAAAAAAATGCTTTGGAGCAAATGATGCAGAAAGTTCCATTTATAATAGAAGTGATAAATCTTACCCTAAGGATTGGAATTGGGAAAGAAATAAAGGAATAGGGAATCAGGAACGAAACAGGATAGTTGCCTCATACCGCGAACGAAAAATTCATCTAGGGCTAAGCTCAGAAAGGATGAAGTTATTTTGAGATGAGAAAAACGTCTTTTTAGGATTAAGTGAAAACAAAATAATTAAGAGTAATTTTGCTACATTTGTAAAATAATGTAGTAAATTGAGAGTACTTTTGTATTTTTACCATCATTCTAATAAATGTGGTAAAACGAATGTCGCTGCAGGGCGCTATTTTTGTAGTGTGTTATCTAAAATTTTTAGATATATATATATACACACGCATATATAATTATATAAAAAATAATGTGATCATTTTATTTCATAATCTAATTGAATTGTTTATATTTTGTAAAAAAAATATCATACAACTTATCGCTTTTGAACTTTGATGACTAGATAAACTTAACCAATTACAATTATTATTTTAATTAACTAAACGTTAACAATAAAATTTCACTACTGTTTAGTTGTTTTGTTTAAAAATTATTATTCTTTTTAAAAATAATTAAAATGCTATTAAAAAAATAAAAAATAAAAATAATCAAGTACTGTGTAAGAGTTATATTTACTGAACTCGTTATCTCATACATATGGGCTTTTTGACCACTATACCCTTTTTTTAATAATTAATTACCAAATTGACCCTATTTATAAACTATTTCAAAAATTTAACCTCTACAGAAAATATAACACCAATCTGCTCTTGTTTGACCGTTGACCATGAAGTCAACCCCTACCTACCCGGGTATATTTTGAAATTTTTTACCTACCCGGGTACACCCCTCCCTACTCGGGTATATTTTTTGAATCTGAAAAATGTTTGAATTATTTACCCGGGTAGAGAGGGGTGTACCCGGGTAAATAATCATACCTTTGTTTGCAGTTTCTACTTTCTACATATACCGTGCCTTAGTTTGGTTTATGAGAAATTCCAAGAAGGCTAGTAGAATGTTTTCGCTTATTCTGCTGTATACTCGTTCCTACTTTGGAAGTTTGTGCTGTGATTATGTAAATGAATCTGCTGATTCAGAATTTGTCTTTCTCGTTTGATTCTATTCGGCCTTAATCATTGTTTCAGTGATAAAAAATGACCTTTTTTTCTTCACCTATTGAGCGGTTAATCTGCTGATCCATCTTTCTGATGCTAACAACTCATCATGATGCATCACTGCTTACAGCTAGAAATAGATTAAACAGAAACAGCCCTATTTTCTTTCTTTGTTCCTCTCAAACCCCCCGGGTAAATAATTCAAACATTTTTCAGATTCAAGAAATATACCCGGGTAGGGAGGGGTGTACCCGGGTAGGTAAAAAATTTAGAAATATACCCGGATAGGGAGGGGTGTACCCGGCTAGGCTTCATAGTCAATGGTCAAACAGGGGCAGATTGGTGTTATGTTTTCTGGAGAGGTTAAATTTTTGAAATAGTTTATAAATAGGGTCAATTTGATAATTAATTATTAAAAAAAGGGTATAGTGGTCAAAAAGTCCATACATATGGGTTCATTTTTTTTAGAGTTATTTTAGATAATTTTGTCTAATGTTCATCAAAACAAAGTTGTTTTAGGACATGTTTGGTGTGATGTATAAGACCTGATAGTATAAGCTTATACTATTCGTTACGATATTTTTAGTTATTTGGTGTGACCATCGTATAGTATAAGCTTATATAATAGGATCCCTTTATATATCAAAATGATGTATAACTTAATCAAGCCTAGGATGGTAGGATTAGGCCTGATAAGGGATTGATGTATTAAACAATGCAATTCTCAAGAATTAATATATTATTTTGATATTAGTATGTTAAAATAAAAAATAATTTTTTAAAATATTGGAGATTTTTATTTTTATAAAAATCAATATACTTTTTGGACACACTGATCAACATATTTCTATAAAAAATGATATCATCTGATATATTTGGAGAATTATGTAAATTCATTATTAAAAGGTATTTTGACAAAAATATTTATTTTTAACCTATCTAGTATTATATAGTGTATTACCAAACATTGGATGATATTACTTATATAATATAGTATCTTATACAATATCATGTCAAAAGCTGGATAATATTAAAATTTAATCAGGTCTTATACAATCATGCCTTATACTATCAGACATTATCTTATACTATGTATCAAACATGCCCTTAGGGTAGAAATCATGGTATATTTGTAATTTTAATTTATTTCAGGGTTATAATAGTCCTTATCATTCTAATTTTTTAATTTTTCAACCTCAAAACGACATCGTTTTGGTGACATTAGACAAAAATATCTAAAGTAACATTAGCTCTTTTTTTCCTATACATATTTATAAAAACTTTTATTCACCTTGTGCTAACATTATTAAGGGTTTAATGTTTCTCATATTATAGGAGATAAATATATCTCTTGTATACATACACATAAAAGTATATAGGCTCGTATGGGTCTATGTGAAAAGAAGAAAGAGAAAATATAGACCCCACACATTTTTACGTATGTATTGAAGATAAATTTCTCTCCTATAACATAAAAAAATATCAAATCATATTATTAATGGGGAATATGTTTATTAATTGTATAAAATAAAATTGTCTCATATACATACAAAAAGTTGGTGGGATCCACTTTTTTCTTTTTCTCTCTTCTTAGTGGGTCTCATATCATCTACTAATTGGTGTGTTGCATGAGATACAATTATCTCATGCAATATGATAAACATATATTTCATTATTAATATACATAAAGGGAAAAAAGTATCTAATGTTACCTTAGATAACTTTATGTAATATTCATCAAAACGACGTCGTTTTGGGGTTAAAAAATTTAAAAATTGGAATGATAAAGACTATTATAACCCTGAAATAAATTAAAATTACAAAAACACCATGATTTTCGCCCCAAAACGACGTCGTTTCGGTGAACATTAGATAAAGTTATCTAAAGTAACTTTAGAAAACACAAACCCATACATAAAATATAGAGATAAATATTTCTCTAGTTATTGAAAATAAAGTTATTTATAAAAATAAAATTATTTTCAATGAACATAAAACGACGTCATTTTGAGATTATAAGATTAAGAAAATTATAATGATAAATACTAATATAGTCTTGAAATAAATTAGAATTATAAAAATATATTTTTCTTAACCTCTAAATGACGTTATTTTGAGCTTGCAGAAGATAAAGTTTTCTCATCTGAGGGGAGAAATTTAAACGGTTTATCGTCTATCATTTAACATGACCACAAAAAATTTCCTACACACACAACACTTTGTGGGACCCGCAGCAAAAAAAAAAACTTCGACATGCAAAACGAATATCTATAACATAACACAATCACTTTTCCTACAACATAACTCTTATAAAACCCAAACTTAAATACCATAAATTAAATACATATTATTTTCATCAAACCGTGCAAGAATAAAATTGAAAGATGATAAATAAGTTAAAAAAAAGTACTTAATTGAAATTATATTAATGTATTTTCTTTTTCTATTTAAGATCAATATATGTAATAAATTATTTTTTTTAACTTGTTATGAATATACTTTTGGTTTTATTAGTGTTATGTTACATGATTTAAGTATTGTTTCCAACACACACACACAAAAATGGAGAGAGAAAGTGGAATGATAAAAGAGAAAGAAAAACATGTGGATCCCACCTCTTTAATGTGTGTGTAGGAAAGTGATGTTATATCATGTTACATGATAAACATAAAACCCATATACTTTAGCAAAGTAACTATAAAAAATTTCGAAAATTTGAAAATTCTAGAAATATATAAATTGGGGAAGGTTATACTTATAACCTATTTTCATTTACAACCTCTTACAATCATATCTTAACCGTTGATTTCTGCCAATCAATGGTTATTATTTATTGTGAATTAGTAATTAATTAATAAATTTAATTTGCAAATATCTTAACCATTGATTAACGGAAATCAACGGTTAAGATATGATTATAAGAGGTTGTAAACAAAAATAGGTCGTAAGTATAACTTTCTCCATATAAATTAGAAAAAAATCAATAAAAAATAAATTAATTAATTAATTAAAAGAATTTACAAATTTAAAATAAAAATGGCGTGCAGCATTGTAGTAGTAGAAGAACTATTATGTAGAAATATAAAATTATCAAGCTAGTCAAGGGATTTTATATTTTTTATATATGTATCTACAAAGTTGTCATTATAATTTAAACTTCCTAACTTTTCCAAATCCTCACTCGTTCAATTAAATTAGCAACACTTAGATAATTAATTACTTTTTAATATTGCATGCATGGACAAGATATACGTAATTGTATCCAAATAAAACAAAATTCAACCGTAGAAATGATGATCACGTAAGAGTGTAAGTATTGAATATCGACATAAAACAGATTTTATTTAAAAAGGCATATTGGGCTTTCTAGAAAAGGACATGTCCGTATAATTTTGAAAGTTGGGTCAAGAAAATGGACCAAAGTAAGAAATTTATTTAAGCCCATGTTAATCTGTGGCCACAGGCCACAGCGGCGCTTTTGGTAAGGTGTCACACACTGTTTGGCCGAGAGTTTTTTTAGTTTGGAAAAAAACTTCTGCTATCACTGTATAACTATTTTCCTCATATGATAGATTTAGCAAAAAAAATTACTTTTTTATTTTAAAAACATGATAGGGCCCACCATGTTTTTGTATCAGCCAGAGAATATAAAACTTTGGTATAACTTTGGATATCCTCGTCCAATCTCTTTTGGTCATTTTGCTCTCGGGATACGGTTTTGTAGGCTAGCCTCTCATTGGAACAATGAGTGTATTAAACTTCGCTACTGGAAGAAAGATGAGACGAGACTAATCTCCTATCCAAGGAGGGAGGCATATCCTCTACAACATTATCATCATACGGATACAAATCATGATTATGTTATTTTATTTTTAATTCTAATACATTCTCTCATTTGATTTATATTTATACGACTGCATAATTTCATATAATATGAACAGATTCATTCTCTCATTTGTTATTAGCTATACATGTAATTCTCAAATCAATTTTCAATCGGATTTTCAATAATTTTTTGTTAAAAGATAAAGGAAAATAGAAGTATAATGTTGTAGGAAAGTGTTTAGGTTATGTTGTAGAAATAGAGATTGTGGGACTTACACTTTTTTATTTTTTTTATTTTTGAAAATAAGTGTGGATCCCACAATTTTTATCTCTATAACATAACCTAAACACTTTCTCACAACATTATACTTCTTTCTCATAAAGATAAATGCATAGAAAAAGTGCACATGTCCTCACTTAGCCACTTAAAAAAGTGGCTAAAAATTTCTGGTAGTGTGCTTAAAGTCATGGTTGAAAAGTTTACGACCACTCAACTTAGAAATTATGTGATATCCGTGTAGAAAAAGTTTTTCATTAATTAACTTAAACACCATCTCAAGAAAAATCCATCTCAGCACTCAGTGGCAGTGCAAGCATGCAAGGTTATCTGTCTCAATGCCCCACATATATATATATATTGACCATGTTGTTGAATTTTCAAACCTGGCGGCTAAGACTTTTATTTTTATGTGGAATAAATTGTTGCCTTGTTTATTATACACATAAAAAAAACAACTCTTCCCATGTTATTCCGCTACCTCACTATGAATGATCGTCGACATATGTGTTTGATGCTTTCCATGTACATATTGTCGCTTTCATTCAAGACCTTTCCTGCTGATTCAGAGCCTATGAATTCAAACACAGAATGCAAAAAATCCAGCAAGAGTTTTGAGGAAGGATGGCCTTTGCTTCAGACAGCTGTTGACAGAATCATTAATCAAGTAGAAGGGGTTGACAACTCGAGTTTCACATCTCAGGAATACATGTCCTATTATACGTATCCTACACAAATTTCTTTGGTTAATTTTCTTTCATTCTTGTTGAACTTTGAACTTTGCTGTCATTAGAAATTTTTAAAAAAACTTAGTATTCAATTTGATTTCAGTAATATAATTCAGTATGAATTGCAAATTTATAATGATAACCCTAATTTTCCTGCTATATGGATTTGCAAACTTGTAAGTTGCATTGTGAAATTGATATCCTAAAAAAATTTCTCCCCATTTATACCGCCTTGTATGGTCTTAACTCTGGTGTCTAGAACTGTTTATGAATTGTGTACAGATCAACAGCATCTTAAAAATTCCAAGAAACTATATGACCAATATAAGAAGATCTTTGAAGAATATATTAATTCCACTGTAAGTCTAATTTCGGATACTAACTTTAGTTGTTCACTTATTCACGTGCATCAACCATCAGGATTTTGGCATACATGGAATGTCAAGATCCAATAGTACAGACATTATTGTTGACATGATTAAAATTAAATGAGATTTTCCTTTTACTAGGTTCTGCCATCTTTGCGAGGAAAGAAAGATGAAAATTTGTTGAGAGAACTACTCAGAAGATGGTCAAATCACAAAATTATGACCAGGTGGCTCTCAAGATTCTTTAATTATCTTAACAGATATGATATCCCTAGATGGGAGCTTCCTTCTCTTCTAGAAACTAGCTTCTTATCCTTCTATGACTTGGTTGGTGATGAGATTCTTTTGAAAAGTTACATTATGATTTTCTGATTTTTCTTTTCTTTTCCTCTTTCCCCTATTTTAACTCTTGAGTTTACTTCATGTATGTGTCTCAGGTATATGGTGAGATGAATAAACAAGTGGTGGATGCTATACTATATATGGTATTTTATCTTTTCCATTTTATTATGTATGCCCTTTGAAAACGTATGTACGCTCTTTAAAGACTATGTACTTGATTTATCTTCTTGGGGTGCACTATGGCTCTGTTGTTTTCATTGTCAACTATCTAATACAGTGTCACATTGTAATTAAAAAAAAAAGGGTTTTACTATGTCTGAAATTCTGTAATGTGCTTTAATGATGTTTGGTGTTTCTATAATTTTGTTATGCGGTTGAATGGAAGTAATTTGATTATGTTCCTTTTACTGTTCCACTTGATGGACTTGTTTTTCAAAATGCTGCCACAATCAATCTGAAACATTCATATGGGTTTCATCATTGTGATTTTCTTCCCTCCACCCTCCGGTTCACCTGATTTTCACTGTAATGTCTTTTTATTCATTTCATGGCATCCAGATTGATCAGGAACGTGCAGGAGAGCAGATCAATCGAACATTGATTAATAACACGTTGGCTATCTACTCTGAGATTGGAGATAGCACAAGAATAATCAATGCAAAACACTTTGCGGAAAGAATGATTATAGAAAATGTAGCATTCTATTATGATGGGGCTTCAACTTGGATAGCAAGTTCTTCCTTTAAGTATAACAAGCCAAAGGTAAACGCATGAGAAAACCTGTATAACTATTTAAGGAATTCTAGTGCTGTTTTTATCCCAATTACCAAATGGTGCATGCAACTTGAAAGCTAAGGTAAGGCCTAAGGGGTTACACTATTGGTTGCAGGAAGAGAAATTGCATGACAGTCCAATAGCTTCATCAAAGAAAATCAACTTGATAAGCTCTAATGGAGATGTGTTTGAAATAGACTATTCCGTGGCACTTATGTCAAAAACAATCAAGGATGCTATTAAATCCTATTCTTCAAGTGATATTGATAGCATTCATTTTTCTATAGTGAGTAGCAGAATCTTGGCCATGGTCATTGAATACTGCAATAAGCACACCAAAGCTTCCAATTCCAATTACAAAGAAGACACTTCAGATGTTGATCTCAAGGAATGGGATACTGAATTCGTGAAGGTTCACCAACAAACTCTGTTTGATCTTATTGTGTCTGCAAACTACTTGAACATCAAAAGTTTGCTAGACCTTACGACCAATGAAGTAGCACAAATGATTAGAGGTAAGACTCCAGATGAAATCCGCAAATTCTTCAACATTAAGGATGACTTTATCCAACCAGAGGAAGATGAATTTCGTGAACACTGAATAGTATCTTGAGATTTTCAGCTGAAATTATACATATAGACTATGGGTTTATTTCATGCTTAGATTTTCCTTTCCTCTTTTATGTCACTCTATTACTGAAGAAATATTTATATAAACTTAATAAGTGCATTAGACCAATTTTCCTTTCAAGTTATAGAACAAGTAAAATACACATTTTAGAGTGACTTTGGAGTCGGTTTGAATTTTGGAGAAATTAAACCCTAAATTCAGTAAATTGATTAAATAGGTATGGTTTGATTTTTACGAAAATTTTGGCCAAACAAAACGATACAATCCATTTAGGTTGGATAAGTGAAGTTGTCCGTATATTTTATAATATATTTGAAGCATTTGAAAAAAAATCAAAACAAAATAAAAAATTAGAAATTAAGAAATAACTAGAAAAAAAATTAAATAAATAAGAGTTCGGACGATATCTAGTTGGACAGTTTCCAAATTAGATGACTCGAGATTTAAATCGAGAATAGTCAGATATCACTTGCCTTTACCCGATATTTAAATCATACAAGATGTTTTTTTTAACTGTGCATGTTTAGGAATTTATTCAAACATGTGATCTTTCCTTCATATAAAAGTAGGGATTGAGGTTTGTTTTTGTCCTAGGACATAAAATTATCTCATTTTAAGTGAAAAAAAATATACATAATAAAAATCATGGGTGAAGAAAATAAGAGTTTTTTAATTTAAATTTTAAATAAAAAAAATACTAGTTTTAATTAGGGAAAACTTTAGGTTTTTCTATCCTTTTGTTCTTAATTAAATAAAAAATAATTATTTTGTCCCCGTCCCAAAATTATACACACGTTTGTCCCTATTTAATCGATTGATTACATGATATATGCAATCGATTAAGTATCAAAAATTTATTTATTCGATTAAATGATCGATTAATTGCAACTTTTTTCCTATTCTGTTTTGCATTCTCTTCTTCTCTTTGAAACTGAGCATGGCTTCTCTTGCATTCTCTTTTTTCTTCGTCCTTGTCTCGCTCTGTGCTTCATCAAGCTCAGGTAAACATGTCTCTCATTCTTTCTCTCTCTTAAAAATCCAATATTTTTTTATTCTGAATTAATGGCTCTGTTGATTCATTTACATGGCTTTTCCCATGGTTTTTTTGCAAAAAAGATGAACTGAAAATGTTATATATCAAGTGTGCGCCAGCAAGCAAGAATTGCTCTGCCGAGAATATTCTTGGAATGGAGGAAAATTTGGCTGTTCATTCAACATTTCAGAAGTATTAATGATGCCATAATACAACAAAACACAACCAATATTTAGATACTAGATTATTTAGTAATATGCACGTTGAACTAGATTAAATGTAATACACTATTTGTTATTTATTTCAGACATGATGTTATTATAGAATTATTACTTTTACACAACAAATTTTAAGGTAAAAGTGAACTCTGTACATTTTAAGGTCAACATAAGCTGTCAATTTTATTAAACTTATTGTAATTTCATTGGTTCAAATGAAAATAGAACAATTTTTTTATGGCATCCTTTAATAATAAATTTAGTAAAGGTAGTAACTAAATTTTCACTTGTATATTTGTGTATAAATATTATTTCATTAAATTATAAAAATTTGTAATTTGTATAAAATATGTTAAGAAAGTGTTAAATATTTATTTGTTGAAATATTTTTTAATATATTGAATATGATAAAAAAATTTATGAAATTATAATTTTGGGTGACCCGTGGGCTGGTCCTAACACACAGGGCTTATGACCCATGCAGACCTTTATTATTGAGATTCATATGGTCCTAGCCCAAATGGGCTAGCCGCTACGGCTTAATAGGACGAGTTGACCCATTTTGACATCTCTATTTTAAATAACATAAGATTGTATAATTTTGAGAATATGAAGGTAGCAGATGTGGTCATTCCATCATGTGAGGTGAGATTTTGTTAATTTGAGAGCATGGCTGCCTAATAATGTAATTTAAAATTATCCGTAACACTCTCCCTCCCATGTTTGAGGATGGTCCTGATAAAAGGGTGTGGTTGCTTCCAAACTCCAATTCTATGAACCCGTTTGTTTGCACTTTTGAAAAAAGTAACTTTTATCTCTTCTTTATTTTAGAAGTCATTTTTACAAAAGTTAAAGCTATTTATATTTTTATAAAAATATTTAGATTTTGAAAAAAAAAAATTGACTTTTGACTTCTACTTTTTTTAGAAGTTAAAATTTTTAGCTTCAGAAAAAAGTAGATTTTTGAATTTTTTGTGACTTTTGCTTCTTTTAAAAGCAGACACCCAAACGAACTAAAAATGAAAAGTGCTTTTTTTAATAAAAAAGTAACTTATAAAGAAGAAAAAGCCCATCCAAACGGGCCCTATTTCTGTTAGTGCTTTATACAACTGTCTTGCTAACTATGTGTTGGGAAATAAACACTAATTTCCCCTTCCAGGACCTGTTTAGAATGGTTTCCAACAAGCAAAATATATGTTCTAATGACAACTATGCATGAACCAAAAACACCAAGCAACACAAGTCAATTTTAACGTGGAAAACCTCCTCAATGTTAGGAGTAAAAACCACAGGACCGATTTCGGAGTCCACCCAAATTCTCCACTATCAACAAAGTGAGATTACAAAAGATTCCAAAGCAATTACAATCAGCTATAGCACCATCAAAACAACTTCACAACTAGTTGTACCAAAAATGCAAGAGACATACATATATGACCAAGCTTCTGTCCGAAATTAATCTAAAATAACAGAAGCGTCTACTCCCAAATCGCAACGGTCAGATTAAAGAACAACAAGAGAGGAACACACTGACCAATTTTGAGGACAATCGCACGGTTTACCAAAGAGAAACCTCTCTCTGAACTTCACTGCCCAGAACAGAGCAGAAAAACGATGGCCTCTGTTTGGAGCTGAATAATTCCCTCTTGACAGCTCCAATCGCAAAACTGAACGGTCAAACTCTAGTACAGTATGTTATAAACCTTGTACCAAAATTTCAGCTCAGATCAACAGTTCATTTGGGAGAGATGAATCTCGCAACCTTGTTGCCTTCTGTAGAACTCTACACACAGACCACTTCGGTTTGCAATTTTCTGCTGCTGATGCAGACCTCTGATCAAAATTCTGACCGGTAGAAATGAAGAGGCATGAGTTGGGAAGGTGCTGAAAAAATTTCAGCTCAATCAGACCACAAACGAATGAGATATCACATAATCTTCAGACCTTGCTCCTCCCACTCTTCACCTGCGAATTTTCTGGTTTTGGTGGCTGGTCTCTCCCTTCTTCCTTCTCTTCAGAAATGCTCTCCTCACACACTCAAATGGCAGCTGAGCATACTACACAAAGAAACCCTAGGTGTGCATTCCTTATTGGGTTGGACATTTGGCCTTTTAATTGGTAAAGGCCCAACACTATGAAGGTCCAGATAAAGAAGTTAAGAAGCGTTGGTGTCGTTTGTAGGCGTGGAAGGGACCACAAAAGATCAAAACCTTCTCATGGAAGTTGTACCTGTGTTTGCTGACGAAAAGCAAAATATCAAAGTGGAACGATAGGGACAATAGGTGCCTTTGCTGCAATTGTGAAATAGAAACGACTATTCATGCATTAAGGGACTGCAATAATGCTAGATTGGTGTGGGTTTGCCTCATCCTATCTCAGCATGGTATTGCATTTTATAACGCAATGACATATTAGTGGCTTGCATACAATCTTAGCATTGATTCTGCTATTTCTAAGTTTGATAGATGGTTGTCTATGTTTTTAGTTGCTTGTTAGAAAAATTGGTATTGGAGGAATAAGGTGAACCATGGAGGAGAAGTCCCTCCTCTTAGGATCAAAGTCGAATTAATTAGGAGGTTAGTATTAGATGTTGATAGTGTTGCTGTTAGAATGGGTGGCCTGAGAGAAAGTCCTAGTATCAGCTACCAGAATGTATCTTGGCGATTCCCAGATGTTGGTTTCGTAAAGGTGAATATTGATAGGGTTGCTCACGTTAATCTTGGTCGGGTAGCTTGTGGGGGGTGTTTTTGGAATTCTCAAGGTGTTTGGTTGGGTGGTTTTACTTACAAATTAGGGTTATAATCTTCTTTCTAAGCTGAATTGTGGAGAATTTTAATAGGTTTGGAGAAGACTTGGAGTTGTAGGTCCAGAAGAATCGTTTTGGAAAATGACTCCTAATGGCGATCACTAGGCTCACAAAATGTAGTGTAGAGGTGCAACTATTCTCTCGTATGCGCACATGGCTAGAAAAGGATTGGCAGGTTCACCTTTAACATATGTTCAAGGAAGGAAACATGTGTGCTGATTGGCTAGCTAATTACATGTTAGATTCTTCGGAGCAAGCTGATCAGAGATTTTTTGAGGAACCCCAAGTTGGTATTCATTTATTGTATTTGGGAGATCTTACGTTTGTGGGGAGGGTTCATGTTGTGGCACTTCCCAATTAGGTTTGGTTTTTTCTTCTTTGTTGTTTTTTTTTTTGGTGAATTCTTTGTTGCTCTTTTGTTTGGGCTTTTCAACACTTTTTATATATCAAAAGTAAAAATAAAAAAGAGAGATAAATAATAGAACTCACGGGAAAAAAATGGAAGTTTTTTTTAATTTAAATTTTAAATAAAAAATATTAATTTTAACTAAAATAATAATTCTTTAAAAAGACAAATATTGCTTAAAAAAAATATTTTTCCTATAAAAGTAACATCAATCAATATTAGAAGAAATCAATATCAAATTAATGTTTCTAAATGTCATCAATTTAGGGCTTTATAAAATATCAGTGGAATTCTTTAATTATGGAATTTTACATTAATTTAATTACTAAATATGAAAAATTTATATTTACAAATTTTTTATTTACAAACTCTTATAAATTACAGTATGTCTGACCAATTATACACTAATCAAGAGTGTATGATTAGTTATACTTAATATAATTTGTAAATGGATTCTTCACAACTAAATAATATAAAACAAGATGAATTAAACGATCCATCTTCCCATTTCCAACTCTCAACTGTAGTAATGATTAATGGGTAAACATTTCCAAGAAAAAGAAAACAAAAAATTAAATATTATTATTATAATAGAAGAAGAAAATTTCACATTAAATAAAGAGATAAAGAGTTCTCATGTTACATGAGAAGTATCCTCTCCTGTTACTCTCGCTTTAACATCTGTGCCAATCATTTTTTTATTTTTATTTTTTTTTTAAAGTGAGCCTCGTCTCTAATTTGAATTTCTCATCTTACATGATAAATTGCAAGCACTTAAATAAATGATCAGACTCTGAAACAGTGCAGATTTATGGTGTTGGAGGATATTTATGTTTAATCTATTTTTTCTTTCGGTTGTGTTGTGTGTTCCCTTTTTATGTTGCCATCAATGTTAATGGTAATGGCCTCGTCTTCATTTTCTTCTTCTTCTTCTTCTTCCCCTTGGTCCATCCCCTCTCCCTCTTCCACCTTCACCTTCACCTTCACCTTCACCAACCATTTCTAGGGTTCTCTTTCCGATTTGATTCATCTTCTCTCTCCTTCCTTAACATAAGATTTGCCCTTTCTCTTTCCCTTTTTTCTTTCAAATCTTCGAACCCTGATCCCCCTCTTTTCTTTTACCCCTATTTTAGTCTTATTTTTTTTTAAAAAAATTATATCCTCAACCCTAGCCAATTCGAAATTCTGAAATCTGTTTTGTTTTGGAATTGCTTGCTTCCTTTTGATATCTGTCAACTCCTCTTTTGTTTGGAATCTTCATGTGCAATTGATTGCAGATTTTGGTGTTTTAGTTTGCCAACATGTCAATGAGTGAGCGGAAGACTATCGACCTAGAACAAGGATGGGATTTTATGCAGAAGGGTATCACGAAGCTCAAGAACATTCTAGAAGGCTTGCCTGAGCCTCAGTTCAGCTCTGAGGACTATATGATGCTATATACGTATCCATCTCTGACCTCTTTTTTTGGTTGTTTACGTGTTTGGTTCTTGAGATTTTCTATGTTTAAAATCCATTTAAATCGATTTGGTTCTATATTTCCTTTTGTGCGCTATTTTTCCTTAAATCATAATGCAGGACCATCTACAATATGTGCACTCAAAAGCCTCCTCACGACTATTCTCAACAACTGTATGACAAGTACAGAGAGTCCTTTGAAGAGTACATCCTATCTACGGTTAGTAACACTATCATTTTTAACTGTTTAAATAAACTTGGAAATTATTTATGGCATATATTGTTTGGTCAGCCCTACTTGCTTACAAGGATAAATACTTCATTAAACTAGGAGTTTCATATCTATTAATGTTGAGACTATAGTATTGATGCTGGCATAGGTTGCATGAGCACAACTTCATTGGTTTAGTATTTGTCCAACAATCCAATGACAATTGGATTGGGACATGATACGGGTCATATGTGATTGATAGCTCTTATATAAGGTAAGATAGTTCTAAAAGTTCCAAAACAAGAATAAATATGCCGTTTCATCAGTGTACCTAATTCATGCGACCCTACCCCTTGAATCGTGTTTTGGCACGTTTTATCCCAAATGCAACCGGCTAACTATAGTAAAAGGGACCGAATAAAATTGGAGAGGAAAAGGGATGGAATGGAAAACAGTTGCCTTTCTCATGTTTGGCTGATCAATGTGAGAAGAAAAAGGAAGGTAAAGATTTTTGGCTGATCAATGTGGGAAGAAAAAGAAAGGTAAAGGGTTGTAATTGTAAAACACTAAAATTTTAATATGACCTTTAGTTTTTTTTTAAAGTAACTCAAAGTATGGGACAAAATAGTAAATGCCAAGTTTTCGAAATAAAAGCAAAGCTGTTACTCCTAATTTTTTAGGGGAATAATAAATGAAAGGAAAATTATTCCCTTCCCATCCTTTCCCCTTCCCTCCCTCTCATTACCCCTTAACCAAATAGACTCCTAACTAATTTGGACTGGGTGAGAAAAGTTCACCTTTAAAATCAAATTTCTAAATATCATGGGTTTGTTGTTTGTTCTTTTAAAGGACATAGAGTTATATCATTTTAGGAGAGAGAAAGACACAAGCAATGGAAATCATGGGGGAGAAAGTAGGTGATTTTTTTTTTAATTTAAATTTTAAATAAAAAATATTAATTTGTATCTTTCTCTCTCCTAAAATAACACAACTCCATGTCCTTTAAAAGGACAAACATTTTTACCAAATATTATATGATATTAATTGCTTACATCGAATATATACATGCACACATACATATATGTATTTCTATGGTTTTTACAAATAGTTTCTGTCCATTAGTCGAAACCGTGATGAACTAAAACATGAGTCCTTTACAAACTAAAACTTGATTTGAATTAGTAATTCTTTTGTTTTTTAATCATTTAATTTCAGTAGTTGTAGTGAATATTTTAAAAAAATTAGAATATCTATTGGAATTATGTGATTTTCTTGCATAAAACATAACAAATTAGGAAATGTTTTCTTGCCATACTATATACATACCTGAATGGCTTACCAATTAAGCCTACCACTTGGTATCACGAATTCTACGAAGTGGTGCCAGTTTTGTTGCTGCTTATGATTGTATAACCAGTTTGAGCTCTCTCTATCTCTCGCTCTGATAATTAGTGTTTTTGTAGAGTCCTTATGCTTATCTTATAAGCCATTACGCATATGGCTGAAGGGTTTTTCAAAGTTTGATTGGTCCTTTCTCCTTCGTCTTATAAATGCACTCTTCTTTCATGAAGATAGGTGGCATGTATTATGATGATTTGGTTTACTCTTTTGGTGGGAGGGGGGTTTCATGTGACTTATCTAGTACATTTTAACCATAAAATATTTATATTGTTTGTTTTCAATTATTTTTACTGTTTTACTTGTACTTGTTATTTATTTGTTTCCAACTTTTCTTCTAATAAAATGCCATCTTTTTTTTTTGCCTTGTTCTTATTTTCTTTTTGGTTCAGGTATTACCTTCTTTGAGAGAGAAGCATGATGAATTTATGTTGAGAGAACTTGTGAAGAGATGGGCGAACCATAAAATTATGGTCAGGTGGCTTTCTCGTTTCTTTCACTATTTGGATCGCTACTTTGTTGCTCGGAGGTCACTTCCAATCCTTAATGAAGTTGGGTTGACTTGCTTCCGTGATTTGGTAAAGTTACAATAAACCCTAGATGATGCCATGTTAATTCTTTCTGTTAGCTATTGTTGTCCATGTTATAAATAAAGACAAGCTTTGTAGTGCTACTGCTAATTGGCTATCTTACTATTGTCATTTCATTTAATGCTGCTTCATTACAAAATAAATTTATAGGTTTTATTATTTACAGGTTTACAACGAACTAAATGTGAAAGTGAGAGATGCAGTTATTTCACTTGTATGTTTTTCTTCCTTAGTATCCTAGATTTTCTACTTTTACAAATTTAGATCAATTAACTAATCCTTTTGTTTAAAGATTGATCAAGAACGTGAAGGAGAGCAGATTGATCGAGCTCTATTAAAGAATGTATTAGATATATTTGTTGAAATTGGAATGGGGCAAATGGACCACTATGAGAATGATTTTGAAGCTGCCATGCTCAAAGACACTGCTGCTTATTATTCTCGAAAGGCTTCAAATTGGATTCTAGAAGATTCTTGTCCTGATTATATGCTCAAGGTGTGGTTTCCTCATTCATTCTTACCTTCACTTGGTTTCTTCAATTTCATTACAGTCTGGCCTCTATTTGACCTTGTGTCTTTTATTACAGGCTGAGGAGTGCTTAAAACGGGAGAAAGATAGGGTTGCTAATTACTTGCACTCTAGTAGCGAGCCAAAGTTATTAGAGGTTTCTTTTTGACTTTGTGATACTATTTTGGCTATTTGGTCTTCTGCCATGTTGAGTGGAGTATTGCTAGGCAACTTAAAGAAAAGAAAAAAGGAAAAAAATTGTTATTGATCATAATGGTTTCTTTTGATCTCATAATATATTCTCTGAACTTTTCCCTTGTTTTCTTTTATTCTTCTGGAAAATTTCTCATTTAGAAAGTTCAACATGAGTTGTTATCCGTGTATGCAAACCAACTCCTTGAGAAAGAGCACTCTGGATGTCATGCTTTACTCAGAGATGACAAGGTACTCATGAAATTCTTCATACTTGTTATGCTTACAAGATTTAATGGAGTGGGATATAGATTGGCGGACACTATGTCTTAGAAAGGAATGGAGAAAAGCTATAAGTATGGTGGAGGGTTAGACCCGCTGTTATTCCTATGTTCCAGATGGTCCCTTTTTAGTCATTTTTCCCTTCATTTCCCCCACTTCTTCTTGTCCCTTTCTTTTTTACTTTTATTTATTTATATATACATATATTTTTATTTTATTTTATTTTATTTTATTATTTTATTTGTGTATTTTTATTTATTTATTAATTTATTAATTTATTTATTTTTTTTATTTTTATTTTTTTTATTTTTTTATTTTTTTTTTTACTTTTTTTCCAACCGTTTTGTATCTTTCATGTGGGTTCATCTACCACCGACCCCAATTAATTTGGGATAAAGGTTGTTGATGTTGATGTTGTTGATGTTGAATGTAGTGTTCTCATGGTTTCCATTAAATGCTTAGGTCGATGACTTGTCAAGGATGTTCAGGCTATTTTCTAAAATACCTCGAGGATTAGATCCTGTTTCCAGTATATTTAAGCAGGTTGGTGGTGTTAAGCCTATTTTTATGCTTTTCCTCCCTTTTATGTCAACTGCATTTAAAATTGTTTTCTTCTTCTTCTTTGCTTGCTTGCTTATCTTTTTCTTTTTCCTTTTCCCAGCATGTTACCACGGAAGGTATGGCATTGGTGAAGCAGGCTGAAGACGCAGCTAGTAACAAAAAGGTCTGGTGCTGAAATAGTTATTGTATATTTTTTCTTATTTCCGGTTGAGAGTTTTAATTTCTTGATTGCTATAATTGAGGAAAGACTATGCACTACTATTCTTAGTTTCCAATGCATAATCTCAATATTGAATTGTCTGCTCAAAATTGTTTGTCAATGGTGGACTGTTTTACAAAACATAAAAAGAAAAAGACCTGATAATTATCAACTTGGGCTGTACATTATCTTTTATATTCAAGTATCGTGCCATGGCTCTTTTAAATGCATGGTAGGTGGGACATGATTTTGAAGTTGCTTTCCTGACAAATTGATGTATTAATTGCCTCATATACATGCAATTTTCTTACTGCTGAAGTCGTGAATGATGTCATACTTTTGGAGCAATTTGTATTTTCTACTAACCTTTCTAGTTTGTCCTTTTAAATGAACATGTCTGCAGGCAGATAAAAAGGATATCGTAGGTCTGCAGGAGCAGGTGATTATAAAAAATTTAAATTTTATTAACTTCACTGCAATATTTTTATTTGTGGAAACTGAAATTGGTTTTTCTTCAGGTTTTTGTTCGGAAGGTGATTGAGCTGCATGACAAGTACCTGGCTTATGTGAATGACTGTTTCCAGAATCATACTCTTTTCCACAAGGTTTTGATTAGAGAGTGGCTTTACAATTATATTGGATTGATATGTGCATGTAAATCTGAAAGTTTTGATCATGTAGGCTCTTAAGGAGGCTTTTGAGATCTTTTGCAACAAAGGTGTTGCTGGAAGCTCAAGTGCAGAACTGCTTGCCACTTTTTGTGATAACATTCTTAAGAAAGGAGGAAGTGAAAAATTGAGTGATGAAGCAATCGAAGAAACTCTTGAAAAGGTCCGCGCATCATTCTTGATGTTTCATATACTTCTATAAATGTGATGGATGTAGTTTTGACTTTGGAATTTGGGATTTGTTTTGGTATATCTGCAGGTTGTCAAGCTGCTCGCCTATATTAGTGACAAAGACTTGTTTGCTGAATTCTATAGGTATTTTATATATAAAAAAAGGAAATATATGCGACAACTTTTAGGTTGGATATGTTGGCAAAAAAGGGTTCAATATTGCTTTGCTGGTTCTTTAATCTTCATTTTTTAGCAATTACTTCCATTGTTGTATAAGTTTATTCGCAACTATTTTATAAAATTTCCGCTACTGTTTTTTTATTGTTTCTAAGAATTAAATTTGTTGTTGTATGTTGAAGCTGTGATGATGGAATTTGATTGTTTTTGAATTTTTGGCACAAAAGCGATGATGGAAAATGTCCTGTCTTCTAAAATTAATAGGAGATACCCAAACATATCCTCTGTAATTTTGCAATATATCACAATATTTTACCATGATATTTATAAAAGAACACTTCACCATTGGAGCAACTTGTGATCTTCTGCAAAGATTTATAGTCCCTTTATTATTTTTCTTACATAATTAGTTCCAAATACGTTTTTGATGTAATGTTTACCTTAAAGCTATTTTTATTGCAGTTTCTCTAGGCAAATTAAAAGCAGTTTTATGTGGATATATCTGAATGTCAGAATTACCCTTTTGTTTATGTAAGATGTTTGAAAAAGAATATTAATATAGGCTTCTTACTTGATTGCTTTCAGGAAGAAGCTTGCTCGAAGGCTTCTATTTGACAAGAGTGCCAATGATGACCATGAGAGAAGTATTTTGACAAAATTGAAGCAACAGTGTGGTGGACAGTTTACCTCAAAGATGGAAGGAATGGTCAGTTTTTTCAAGTCTTTGTAAACTGAGGTTGATATATTACATTTAACTTTTTTTGGTTGGTTGACAAGAAAACTAAGATGCTTTTTTGCTCCCACCAGGTTACAGATTTGACACTGGCAAAGGAGAATCAAACTAGCTTTGAGGAGTATTTAAGCAATAATCCTAATGCAGACCCTGGAATAGACTTGACAGTTACAGTTCTGACTACTGGCTTCTGGCCTAGCTACAAATCTTTTGATCTCAATCTTCCAGCAGAAATGGTAACCTGGATCTTCTTGATATGAACAATCTAATATATGGTGCTAATTGTTTGATACTGCTTAACCTGGATTTTGTAGATTTTGGTCTATAGCTAATACCTTTCACTTATTTTTATTTTTTTTCAGATCAGGTGCGTTGAAGTTTTCAAAGAATTTTATCAAACCAAAACAAAGCACAGAAAACTTACATGGATTTACTCCTTGGGTACCTGTAATATAAGTGGGAAATTTGAACCAAAAACGGTGGAGCTGATTGTTACAACCTACCAGGTTATATAACTGACCTCCTGCTTCTTATCTGTAATTTTGTATTTGCTATGCCCTCCCTCTCGTACATTTTTCACTTTTGGGATGTCCACAGATTCTTATATGGATTTCTTTGTACTGACCCAATATTGTCTCATTTTTCTATAGGCTTCGGCATTGCTGCTTTTTAATTCCTCGGATAGACTGAGTTATTCAGATATAATGACTCAGTTGAACTTATCAGATGATGATGTTATTAGACTGCTCCACTCCTTGTCATGTGCCAAGTACAAGATTCTAAACAAGGAGCCAAACACAAAAACGATATCATCCTCTGATTATTTTGAATTTAATTCAAAATTTACTGACAAAATGAGGAGGATTAAGGTAGAATTTTATTAATAAAATAATGTTTTACTCTTTTTCCGTTTGTTTGCTCATCTGAATCTCTATTCTACTTACTCAATTTTGGCGGAATCGTGACACATTTTTCATGCAGATCCCTCTTCCTCCTGTGGATGAGAAGAAAAAAGTGATTGAGGATGTTGACAAGGACAGAAGATATGCTATTGATGCTTCAATTGTGCGTATTATGAAGAGTCGGAAAGTTTTGGGCTACCAACAGTTAGTTATGGAGTGTGTTGAGCAGTTGGGTCGCATGTTTAAGGTTCATATCTGACCACTTTCCTAACACAATCTTGTGTGTCTGTTTTTCTCTCTTGAATCCTGAATTTTTTGTATGCAATGTTATCACCCAGCCTGATGTCAAGGCAATTAAAAAGCGGATTGAAGATTTGATTTCTCGAGACTACTTGGAAAGAGATAAAGATAACGCAAATTTGTTCAAGTACTTGGCTTGATGTGGTCGTAACGACTGTGCAAATGAAGTAAACTGCAAATAGAAAAACAAGAGGATCATGCTTGAACGTTTGCAGAAAAAAAAAAACAATTCTTCCTAGAAATTTCTTTGAAGGGGGAGCTGGGAGTGGTTGTACATTTTGGCTCCATATCCAGGTATGGACTACTACTGTAGATGTGTGTTCATGTTGGAACAATTGTAATCAATTCCATAAGTAGGTCCAGCTCACTGGTAACTTCCCCACCTTTTTTTGCTTTTGATTGCTGCACTTCCATCTCATATAACTTATTTGATGACCCCCCCACCCCACAAAAAAAAAAAAAAGGATTGTGTAACTGAAGCTCCAGTGAAATTGTAATTTGATTGTCAGCTTTGAAATCTCAGGTGAATGGTATGTCTTTTAAATCAAAACCTTACAGCTATGGTGCTCTACGTTAATTGTCTATGATCATATTGCCCAACGACATCTACTTCATTTTGTAGTGTCTATGACATCTGAAATCTGTTTGAGGATGATTGTTGCAAGATTTTAAGATTATATCTGTCTTACCGGTGAATGCTTTATGTAATTGTGGGTATGGCAGAATGGGTATGGATCTTTACTTTTGCATTCACATTACGGGATATCATGTGACTCATGAAATTATCATTCCAGATTATTTTTATTTTTTTGCAAATCCGTTGTAAATATTATCCTCTCTTTTGTTCTGTGACAATGAAAAAAAAGATTCTGAAAATTGAAAAGGATTTGGCTGAAGCACACTTCAGTGATGTTACATGATCCGTCCAAACACTGTTATGAATCTTGGCACTCCATAATATTACAGTCCTGAATCATGTGCTTATCTATGCATGAAAGCATTACTTGCCAGCTTTTACAAATTCTTTTCAAATATGTCAAGATGAACATTAGTTATTGGGCTTCTTTGATTGTTGGCCTATATTTTTAAATTTGACATGGATGTTTTTGGTTTGGAGTTTGGTCTGTATATGAATTTGATTGAACTTCATCCAACAACCCACCCAAATAATAATAATAATAATAGTAATAAAGAAAAAACATTTTTTGTTGAATTCAAATCAAGCTTGAATATAGGTATGTTATCATTATTGAAGCAGGTATTTTAGTTCGCAGTTTATAATTAATATGTGAAGCTAAATGATTATATTATTTTATATTTGAAACAAACTATTATAGCTCAGACAGACGCCTTTATTACAAATTGCAAGTCGCAAATGCTTTTTTTTTTTTACTCTATTTGGCATTGTTAATTAAAATGAATTCGAACTTAATATTCTAAATCAATCTGATATTGATTTGAAGTTTTAGAAAAGTTAGCCAAATCTAACTCTAGTTTCAAACATGAATTTCGCTACTTTGGTTCAATTTGATTCCCTACGTATGGTGCTTGAACGATTAAGGCATTTAGCATGCAATTTGATCTCCGGTTTTGGTCTCTGCTTTTATAAAAAAATGTTTGTATGCGAATTTATGTTGGTTCAAGTTTTGATTGGTTTAGGTTTGATTTCTAAACTGCGATTTTCAACAGGTGTTTTGGTACGGTACCCCGTGCGAACCTGTAGTATTGGTCTAAATTGACCCATCATTATAAACTGTCAGCCTCCAATGTTTACTAATTGTGTGGGAGATGAAGTTTGCAAAGAATATTCAAATTTAATGTAATTAACGTTCACAGAACTTTCCTGCTGGAAGATTGTAATAATATAATTTCTGTAGCATTATTTCTAAATGCTCTCAATTTTATTCACAAACTGTCTTAGAAATACTAGGAAAATGTCAACGAAGACAAAGGAGTAAGGAAGAGTGCAAAACGAATCGCTTCTCTCTCTCCCTCTCAGTTTTTATCTTATGTACCTCCTTAATAATGTTTATCAGTGAATTCAAATTACTTATCGTTTTAGCGACATTGAAGTTGGAAGACTGCAAAACGAATCGCTTATCATTTAGCGACATTGTGTTGTGTCTCCAATTTTTATGACTATGTCAGGTAAATAGGTCTGGCTTTGTGTTGGGAAAACAGGCCAAACCTGTTTAAAACAAGACTGGGTCCTCGACTGGTTTGGCTTGATCCATTTTCAACTCTACTCGGTTATCAGTCTTTTACTCCTCTTGTCTTAATAAGATTTCTATTTCCAAATTATTTTTCATCTCTTATTTTCAAACTGAATTTGATTTAGGTTAGATTCCTAGTTTCATCAAGTCTTTAATGTTTCTAAAGTGAATGTAGATAATCGCTCCCAAAACGACGTCATTTTGGGTTAAAAAATTATAATGAAAAAGACTATTATAACCCTGAAATAAATTATAATTACAAAAATATCATAATTTTCGTCTCAAAAAGACGTCGTTTTGGGTTCACTGTAAATAAATTATCTACCTTGACTGTAGAAAAAACGAACCCTTCATCAAAATATTAAAAACATGCACCAAAATAAATAAATAAATAAAATAAAATATTAAAAACATAGATAAACTTAAAACAAAATCAAATATAAATATCGTGATAAATAAAACATCAAATAGTAGGGTCATCCATATTTTTTCTAAAAACGAAAATGTCTCCATTCTTGCGAACCAAAACTAGCGTTGTTTTGTCCACCCTTCCAACATGCCTTATTTAAGAGGCAGGCACATACATCCTTTTAATAAATTTTCTTTCTTTTTTAATTTTTTTTTTTTTTATATAAAATGATGATACTGAGTCATGCAAATTATCCAAACCCTTTACATTTTACTACTATTAGTGGCTTATTTTAATTATTCAAAATAGTAAGCATTTATGTACCAAAATAAAAAAGTAAGTAGTTAATAAAATAATAATAACATTAAATGCTTTAAAAACAGTTTAAATTTATATAATTAAAATGATTGTCGGAAGGATAATATAGAAAACCCGTGTCATGTGCAAGCTGCAACCAAACAATATCTTCGTTGAAGTCTGCCATTAACAAACAGGGATTGAGGTAAATGAATACGCAGTGCAATGACCAGAATGTTCTTACTTAGCTGACATTTTTAATAGGTCATTTGCGATTCTTGAGGTTTAGTAGAATATAGATGAAGAAGCAGCTGAAGCCCAATTTGGTAATATCACTCTCTTTTTCATCTTCCTCTCTTTCCCGCCAACACAAACCGTCACTGTTCCATTTTCATACCAGAGCCCACCTCGTTGAAAAGCTCCAAACTTGTAAGGATTTAACCTCTGCAAATTCGACCCACTCCAACGTAGTCAAATCCGGTTTGTCAAATGACACTTTTACCATCAACCATCTTATTAGCTGCTATCTGAGGCTTTTTAGAATCGACCATGCACGAAAACTGTTCGATGGAATGCTTCACCGTAATGTAGTATCATGGACTTCGCTTATGGCTGGTTATGTCAGCCAGGGTCAACCCAATATGGCACTTTGGCTCTTCCATCAGATGCAGGGAACCTTAGTTCTGCCCAACGAATTTACATTTGCCACTCTCATCAATGCATGTTCTATCCTTGCCAACCATGAGATTGGAAGAAGAATTCATGGTCTTGTTGAGGTTTTGGGTTTTGGGTCCAATCTTGTTGTGCGTTCTTCCCTCATTGATATGTATGGGAAATGCAACCATGTTGATGAGGCTCGGCTGATTTTTTACTCCATGTGTGTAAGGAATGTGGTTTCTTGGACTTCCATGATCACCACGTATTCTCAGAATGCACAAGGTCACCATGCTCTACAACTCTTTAGGGAATTCATTCATTTGAGGTTAGACAAACCTAATCATTTCATGTTGTGCAGCGCAATCACTGCTTGTGCAAGTTTGGGAAGCCTAGGTTCGGGGAAAATCACTCATGGGATGGTCATCCGTCTTGGGCATGATGCAAATGATGTCATTGATAGTGCACTTGTGGACATGTATGCCAAATGTGGTTGTGTTAATTATTCTTACAAAGTCTTTAGGAGAGTCCAAAATCCTTCAGTGATTCCCTATACTTCAATGATTGTGGGTGCTGCAAAGTATGGACTTGGGACATTGTCTCTACAACTATTTCAAGAAATGATTGATAGAGGAATAAAACCCAATGATATCACCTTTGTTGGGGTCTTACATGCTTGCAGCCATTCAGGGCTTGTAGATAAAGGACTTGAGCTCCTTAACTCTATGAATGGGAAATATGGGGTGATGCCCGATGCAAAGCATTATACATGCATTGCAGATATGCTAGGTCGAGTTGGGCGTGTTGAAGAAGCATACCAGTTAGCAAAATCAGTTCAAGTTGAACTCCAGGGATATGCCTTGTTGTGGGGGACACTTCTTTCAGCTAGTAGACTTCATGGTAGAGTAGACATTGCCCTTGAAGCTAGCAATCGGCTAATAGAATCAAACCAACAAGTAGCGGGTGCATATGTTATATTGTCCAATACATATGCATTGGCAGGGGATTGGGAAAATGCTCATAATCTACGATCTGAAATGAAGCGCACTGGAGTTAGCAAGCAACCTGGCAGCAGTTGGATTGAGATAAAGGAATCAACTTATTTGTTCCATGCTGGAGATGTCTCTAAATGTACTCAAGGGAGGGAGATACTGAGTTTGCTAAGGGAATTGGAAGAGAGAATGAAGGAAAAAGGTTATGTAGGAGGGACTACAGGGTTGGTGTTTGTTGATGTGGAAGAGGAGGCCAAAGAGGAAATTCTGAGTTTGCACAGTGAGAAACTTGCCTTGGCGTTTGGATTAATAAACACACCTAAAGGAGTTACGATCAGAATAATGAAGAACTTGAGAATGTGCAGGGATTGTCATGAGACCTTCAAGCTGATTAGTAATATTGTAGAGAGAGACTTCATTGTGAGAGATGTGAATAGATTTCATCATTTCAAAGATGGATTATGCACTTGCGGAGATTTTTGGTAATGATCTATCCCATACTATCTCAATATTTCTTATAACAACGTCCAGTTTGAGTAATTTAGCCAAGATCAATTTATTTGAGTCAAATCAGAGACAATAGTTCATAGGAAAAGTAAGTTTATTTATTTGCCAAGAAACACTTACCAACGTATACAGAGATATTTCTGGTCAACTGATATTTCTTCTCGGTTGCCCACACAATTTTTTTGATCCCTATCCCTCTACAAAAGATGAGTTATTTACACCCAACTGGTCGTTCCTAAATTGACAATGACAATTTGTCTTTGCCAGCAAGTGAGCAAGCATCCACCTTTAATTATTAAAATGCGTGTAATTTTAACCCAATAAAATTTAAAGGTTAATAAACTCTCTTTTTTTGTACCCAAAAAATAAATAAAAATCTTGTTTTATATAACACTAGTTATCCTGCTAGTACATTGCATTATTTGTTTAAATTAAATATGTATGATTACAGATAAATATTTAATACATTTTGAATAATTTATTTTACATCAAGAAAACCTTACAATCAAGATAATATTTAGTTAATTTAAAAAAAAAAACTAAATTCCAACATACTTATAATATTATAAAATATAATACAGAAAAGCATATTTAAAACTTAACAATTATATGATTCAATTTTGTTTTATTTATTTGTAATAATGTTTATGAGTCCGTTTTTTCTGCAGTCAATGTAGATAAGTTGTTTACATTGAGCTCAAAACGACGTTGTTTTGGGACGAAAATCAAGGTATTTTTATAATTATAATTCATTTCAGAATTATAATAGTCTTTCTCATTATAATTTTTTAATCTTTTAATCCAAAATGATGTCATTTCGAGAATAAATGTAGATAACTTATCTATATTCACCATAGAAACATTACAGCCAATGTTTATATACACTTTTGAAATTTTATACATAATTCAAATGAAAATAAAAATATTTATATTACATGTTAATTGAGTTATTTATTTATTGAAAATTAAATAAATTCTCGCAGAAATCAAATATAAAAATCATGCTAACCTTGGTCAAGCATAGTAACTCATTTTAGCAGCTACTATTCCTCACAAGGTTCCGCCCAGCACAGAATATCTCAGTCAACTCAAACTGGCTTACAATTCTCCCATATTATACAGTTAACTGTGTAGCTAGATTCCAATAACTAACAGAATATCATTTTAAAGATGTTCAAAATGTCCAAAAGAACTAAACTGATTCATAACCAAACTGCTCCATATTTTAAAAATCGGTTATGTTTAAAAACCGATTTCATATGAAACTGTATTTTATTTTATAAACTAGTTATTTACCAAACCATAAAAATAACTGGTTATTCATGATTATCCATAACCAAACTACTCTACAATTAAAGAACAAATAAGTATTACCTTTTATCATGCCTATTATATTAGTCAATTGACTCAAACTTCCAAACAATGAACTAGCAAAAAAAAATTAAGCAGCTCAAGTTGAAAACATTTATTTAAAAAGAAATTACACATAAATCGAAATGTCGCATCCTAAGAAAGCACTTATGTAACATAACAACTTTTTTTCCCAAAAAAAAAAAAAAACCACATATAGGCCTCCGGGCAAACTCATAACTTGACAAGACTTTGAAATGACAAAGATAAAGTTAAAAAATTATAACAAAAAGGGCAACGAAATTAATCAATTGACTTAACGTCTCCGAGAGCCCCGTTAAAAGAACAACTCACAATTGATTTACTTATTTATTAATGGATAACCAATTATTTTTATGGTTCGGTAAATAACCAGTTTATAAAAATAAAATACAATTTCATATAAAACCGATTTTTAAAATGTGGAGCAGTTTGGTTATGGATTGATTTAGTTCTTTTGGACATTTTTAACATCCTTACCCATACCTTCCTCCACCAGTTCAAATGAAACTCTAGTAACATAAATCTTGAGAGAACGAAGAACAATTTTTTTTTTATAATTTTAAAATAATTCAACTGTTCTCCTACCAATCACTCTCAAAACAACGTGAAACAATTTCTATAAAAATTATTTTTTCCGGAGAGTTCCAAGTCAATGAAGATTCTTGCAAGAAATAGTTGGTCAACTACCTATAACCGGGAGAAACAAACGACTACTTATAAAAATAGCAACCATCAAAAATCGATTTTGAATTTGTTAAAAAATCGCTTTTAAACTTGATAACCGATTTATGGTTCATAACCGGTTTTGATTTAAAACCGATTTTGAATTAAAATCGGTTTTAAATCAGAACCAGTTATAAATCATAAACCGGTTTTGGAACCGGTTTCAAACTGGTTTAGAAAATTAAAAACCGGTTTTAAAAGAAGAAAATTGATTCGGTTTGAAAATCAAACCGTTTAAAACTGGTTTGGTTCGATTTTTGTTAAAACTGATTATGAACCGCTCCATGCACACCCCTAGGCGTATGCAATAAGTTGGATGACAAAGATAGATCAAAGAAACAGGTTTAACAATGTTGACTATGTGGCTGTACATCCAAAGCAAATTGATCCTCTCATGTGCTATCTAATAATATCATATAAAAATATTTAATCATTCATGGACAAATTAACGATGATGAGACCAGAAATATAAAAAAACGTTTGAATAAGGAATAACAAAATCATCACCATAAATAATTATGATCTTCTCATATGATATAATTGTATTAAATTACATATAAAAGGATCCACTCCACTCCCATATGTAAATACTTTCTTTAACTCCAAAAGCTGGCACAACCAATATATGAAAACTTTGTGCAAAGGATTTCTAACCATTAGAAACTTTGAAATGATAAAAGAAAAGGAGAGTTTTTCTTAAACAATCCATGTTTATGACCATATCAGTATCCAAAGCCCTCAAAACTGGTTGCCTAGCAAATCCAGATACTTTTTATTTTATTTTATTGGGGGCTCCAAATCAGTGGAGCAAAGAATGTAGCACTGAACAATTTACATGATATCCGTCCTCCCTCATTTAATAAGCAATCACTTCCCTCTTTCTAACCCATAAAATCTAAGGGTGAGAGAATTGTGCCCCTATCCACATAAGGAAAAACCTGAACAATCAAAAATACATTCCAAAATTTGCTAATAATCTCATATTTTGTACACATGTACGTAAGGGTAAGTAACAGATTGTGGGCAACCTGCCTTCTTTGCAAGTTTTCAAGTGCCAATATTGGGAGATATCCTTTAACCACTTCCTTTCCAAATGCCATCTCAGTAGAGAAGTAAGCAAAACCAAAAAAAGAGAGAGAACACATTATATACAGTATCGAGTTACTCTCTAGCACCGCCAAGACCAGCACGAGTTATTGCTTCTGTTGCAATCAAAACCAGATGTACAAGCTTATCTACATCTTGGAAACTGAAATCAACAACTTCCCTAATAGAAGTTATACAGTCCATATTCCCTGCCTCTTCCATTATCAACTTAGCAATCCTGAAAGTGCTCTGGCATTTTCTAGAAGCCTCCATTGCAAAATCTATGTCCCGATTCTGCAAAATCACATGCTAACTTTTACCCATAGTGACGTTTCATTAAAAAAGATGATGATCATAATAAGTACATAATATAATGAGACTCAATAAATCTAAAACGCTTATTATTTAAGGAGAAGCATGAAAGACAAAAGGAAGAAACAATACAGTAAGCTTGAGATTTTACCTCCAACAAAAACTAAAAAATGCTTTGCATTAAAAGCGCGAAGAGACAATTGCCAGTATGACAGTCAACATTATTCTATGATTGTTATGTAACAGAATCACTAGTAGTACTTTCAAAGAAATACAGGTATTAGCCAAGATCTTGCATTCGACAGAAAACTGGTTCTATGGAACAAAATCTTAACTTCCTATCTAGCATAGAAAGACCAGCTTCTTTCTAGTAGTCTAGTACATAACCAATTTCCCACTATTATCTTGAATCAGTAAACTGCTAGATCCCCAACAATAGTTCCATGGTACTTCAGGATCAAAGCACCTAGATAGACTTTCCAAATGAAACATAAGGAGTGCCAAGAAATTAAAACTTACAAAATCAAGAAGTCTGACAATATTTGGGCAAGTTCGAGCAGATATGACTTGATTATCAGCAACATGAGTATTATTACACATTGGCAATGTAGCCTTATCTATTGCCGCCACATTGTTTAAGTTATCAATATCGGATGCAAACGATGAAGGAGATTCGCCTAAAGAATAGAGTAAAAAAAAAAAAAAGTTAAACATCATCAACATACAGCAATGCTAAAAAATCCTGAAGACATAAATACTTATATCAATACTATGTTCAATTACCTTGAGAAACCATTTGTAGAATTGATTGCAACTCATGCCGATCCTTGTCTATGCTAGAATGTTTACAGTAAACCATTCTCATGTAAACCACCTCCATGCATTTATAAGCCAAAGCAGCAGCGGCCATTTCTTGGCTTCTTTCATATTTATGGGCACATGATCTGGAATTAATTTTAAGGCATTGTATGATTAAAAGCCAACTAAGGCAAATAGATCAAGAAAAGGACAACAGCCCATCAAATTTCTAGTGTAATGTGATTGCATCAAGAGTTCATTGAACGAACAATATGTCTTTAACAGCACAAAGCAGCAGTGAAACACAGATTTAATTGTGCTAGGAAAGCACTGACGACAAAGTTGAGGAGTTTTAATTTAATGTAGTGGTCGGAGGTGTGTTAATTGAAGGTAGCGATTCACCTTTGTATCCCATAAATGACATACAAGACCCCCACTAGATCCAAACTCATGTTTAGGGTACAGACAAGCAAACAAGTTAGGTTAAGTAATTGTAAAAACATTATTATATTTAGTTGCTACAGTCCATAATTGAAGTCTCAAAACGAAAGTTTGAAATCGCCAATTTACAACAAATTCTCAAACCTTTTTTTTTTCAAAATGTACTTTGACCAATAACAGCATAAATCTAATCTCATAAAAGTAAAAAATTTAAGCATAGCTTCTGAATTTTCCTTACTCAAAAAGTTTAGCTGTAGTAGCATATATTTCCATTTGACTCGTTTCTCCAAGCTTGCTACTCTCACTGGGACAGTGTTCTAGAAGTGATGCTCCATGCAGAAACTTCAAGGCAGCTTTAAAATAAGTCTCATTACTTTCAAACTCAAACTCAGAGCTCTACAGACAGCATTTAAACCATCAGTTAGAAAAAGAAAGATGCTACATCAAACAAATAGACGTGAAGTAAAAATCTTAAAATGATCAAATAACCTTATAATGATCTGCAGAATCTTTTAGCTTTGTGGCTTCTTCCAGAATGCTAAAGGCAGTTTGGTTAGAATTTGTAGTCATAGGACTTGACACACTGAGTTGTTCAGCAGGCATGAAATTTCCTGAACTGCGATTAACTCCAGCCTTGCAACTAACATCAGCAGAATTCCTCACTAACTTAGCAACATCACCATTGCCAGACGCATGGACTGGATACCCATTAGACATATCTCCCTGTTGAGACCCAGAAGCAATTCTAGAACCCACATATAATGTTTCCCTTTTTGCTTCACCCTCTGAAGATGAGAGAACTTTGGCTTTCCCATCTCTTGATCCAGTGCGTACTGGATTAGCTTTGTTTTCTTCCTCAAAGTTCTGAATCAGGTTCTGCTGGTAGATAACCTTTCTGTTAGTGCTACATGGAGCATCCACTTTCAGAACTGAATTCTCAAAATCTTTTTGTTTGAGCTCAGCTCGCTTGCCAGTTTCACTTGACCAATGCCTTAAAGAATTTTTCTTACTAAGGTTGTCAATCTTGGCTTTAGACATAGGAGAACTGTTTTTAGCATCATTTCTTGTCTCAGTAACAGAAGCATGATAACAAGGATCAACTGGTGACTCATATCTCACACCATTTTTGGAATAACCATTCTCTAAAGCTGATGCCTTCATCGTATCCCTGCTAACCTCAGAACCAGACCCTTTGTCCTTTTCCTTAACCCGTAATGATGTAACCCTACCAGATTTCTGCCAAGAAAGTGCATTTTCCTTATTATTCTTTTTCATTTTCTCCTCATGATGTGAACCATTGCCACCATGTTGTCGAGGATGTGGATCACGTGAAATTCTCCCCTCCTTCATTTTTACTGATAGCTTTCCCTCCCTATTTCTGAAACTCATTGAAGAAAGACCACCTTTTCTAGCATTATCTTTCTCTGATGTGTCCCCTACTGCCAAAATACACTTGTCCAAGTTGGAGGCCCTCAAAGGTGACGATGTAACACATTCTACTGGTGAACCTCTGACATGTTCAAGGTTAGGTCTAGCTTTCTGAGACCCTGAAACCTTAGAAGAGCTTGAAGTTGCTGCCAATGAAAGTTGTCCAGAGCCCAAATCCTTCCTCAATGTATCAAAACAATCCAAAGCTTGGCGAGATGCAATATTTTTTCTGAGCTTCCTTGTCTGCTGGGCCTTATCAACACTTTTCAACTCTGTCGTAACAGTCGTTTGGTCCCTGCTGTTTGACAAG
Source organism: Gastrolobium bilobum (assembly GCF_033153095.1). Lineage (NCBI taxonomy): Eukaryota > Viridiplantae > Streptophyta > Magnoliopsida > Fabales > Fabaceae > Gastrolobium > Gastrolobium bilobum. Next base: position 180,008 of record NW_026899969.1, on the reverse strand, counting down.
AAAACTCGCTTCATCCCACCTTCTATACTCAATTTATCATCACCTACACTTACTGGTTTTGCCTCAGTATTTAAAACTCTGTACTTCTTTTCCTTCATAAACCCACGTACATTGCCCTCTTCACCACAGCACATATCATCTTGCAAGGACATTGTGTCATTATGTTTCTCATTATCCAGCCAGTCTTTTGATTTCCTCTTCTTAATCGAACAATCATTTTTATTGCTGTTCATTACACCCAATGACCCATCACCTGACGAGGACTGTGCCCGGTTTCCTTTCTTTACAGGAACTACCAATGTGTCCTGTAGATCCTCAGATAAACAATGCTCATCATATTTCCTCATATTCTTCCCACTAGCCTTTGTTGGCAAACCATTTCTTGAATTTGGACCCACCTTCTCAAAGTGCATACCAGGATTCGGTTGTTTATCAGTATAGGAAACATCTTCAGTCTTAGATTTCTTAGGGATTCCAGATCTATGTTCATTAGCATCCATCTTACCTTTCAATTTAACATGATTTCTGTCAACTGCACACATTTGACGATATCATTAACATTTTCAATTAAAAAAATATATAAATAGTTATTCACACCATCAAAAAAATCTGAAGCAACAATATATAAATCCTTAAATGAATGAGATACCTCCATTCATTTGTTTTTCTTTCTCTTTAGGTATGCCTTTCTCTTCTATTAAATTGTTCAACCCGCTCAAATGTTTAGAACTAGATTTCTTCAAGCAGTTTGAGTCTGCAGGCTGCTGATTCATGTCATTCAAGCTTCTATTTTTTCCAGATTCTTGAGCATGGTTCTTTGCTCTATTTGACAACTGATGTATGTCATTATTGATTCCTGACTTTGTCTTTTCCTTAATACCACGTTTCTTCTTTCCTAGATCAAACATTACACCAGAACTGGACTTTTTGTGATTCAGGTCAAATTGCAGAGCATCAGCAGCTCCATTTTCAGGTCCAGTGGCATGGCTTTGCACGTTACTTTGACCCTCAGAAATTGGCATTTGACATAAATTATAAATTGCTTTTGTTGTCTCCTCCTCAAGGATGTCGCACCGATTCATTCCAGGCCTAACAACAAATTCAGAAGAACAATGAGTAGAAAATAATACATACAACACAGACCAAATGTATGCACACATGGAGAAAGATGTATTATAATTTGCAAGCCACTGCTCAATTCTGCTTATAAATTATAATACACATCAAACTAAGTTTTTAACCAGCATAATATGCTCATGCATAAGCCCAAAATGAGGAATCAACTTACAGCCAATACATCATGCTGCACAACCATTTATCTGGAAGCTGATCTGGCTTTAAACCAGTAGGTAGAAGCCGCCATTTCTCGCAACTATCACAACATACCCAATCTTCAATAAGTTGAGGTGCTGCTGCTGCTGGTGGTGGAACCATCTCAAGAGTAGGTTGACTTTCAGCAATGGGAAATGCACTTGTATCATCTTTTACGCTTGGCACATCTAACAACTGATTATCCACTTTATGGCCACTCGGTTGTTCCTTTACTTTAACCCTGTGCACACCCTTTTCTTCAATGTTATCAAGGTTAGCATTTATTGTAGCCTTATTAATAGGAGGACAATCAGCTGGATCTATTCCATCAACTTTCCGTTCTGACTTTTTTCCTTTCAAAAAGTCTCTGACCTTATTACCCTTGAGTGACTTTATTTTAAGCATTTTACTTTTACAAGAAGTATCACCAAAGCCAGCACTCTTTTTATCAGTTACCATGGCATTATTACTAGCCCCAGTGATATCTTTTTTTGCAGCAGACATAACTTTTCCAGGACTCCATTTACCTTTTGAATTAGTTTTGCCCTCATATGTTGCCTTTCCTTTTTGAGTAGTCTCACGCTTTTGAGTATCCAGATCCACCTTACATTTTACTGCATCATGCTCAGCCTTTTTTGAAAACAAGAAAGCATTACACTTTCCATTATTCTTCAGATTAGTAGACTTATTATTCTGGGAAATTTCCGGTTTATGCTCCAAAACTTTTTTCATAAATCTATTTCCAGTATTTTTCCTCTCAATCTTTTCAAAACCCTGACCAGATATCGACTCCAATGAGTCCTCCTTCACTGCTTCAATGGAAACCATTCTGCATTCCAGCCCATCCTTATTGACCTCCTTGGATACTTCAAAGGCCTTACCAGAGTATTCAACAGTTTCACCAGCATCGCCAATTGAACTTGACAGAGGTGTGCATTTCAAGTCATAAGAAAGAAATTCCTTACGATCTGGAGTGCTATTTCCTAATCTTTTCTTCATATGCAACGTCATATCATTCTCAGAACAGTTATCATTTGTATGCTGTTTTTCACTTTGGCCCACCATTCCCACTTTCCTCTTCTTCAACAAATGTCTGTCCCCCACCAAAGAATCTGATTCATCAGTAGACACAGAAAAATGTTCTTGATGACCATTACAAGAAGACATAGGTCTGCTGTCTCCAATAACATTTTCCTTTCTTATCAAGTAGAGCAGACTGTCGTGTAGAGGTGATATTAGCACACCCCCAGGGATAGTGAAGGATGTCATAACCTATAGCATCAAATTATATAACAATTAAAGAAATATATATATTTTTTAGTTTTTCTAATGTGGATAAACTCGTACACAAAGAAATAGTAAAGGTCCTCTACCTGAACAATGCCAGTTGGAGATTTTTCAGGGGTCTCTTGAGATACAAGTGGCAGGCCTTCACTTTCCTCAGGGCTGTTCCCCATTGATGAAGATGGAGAGTTATCAAGCCCAAGACCACTATAAATTGCTGCTTTGTCTTTTGCTAACATATTGATTCGCAACTTCAGAGTTCTTTGGTCAGTTGAATTTTCTGACTTATTTGCACAATCATCTTTCGAAGTGCACTTCTCCATTACTGCATTGGAAGAAATTCCTGCGTCCTTCTTCACTGAGACATCTACAGAAGGTCCTCTTAAATTATGAAATGGATGGGCATTATGGGAAGCAGTTCCAAGCCTCATTAGAGGCATATTTGAAGGTGCTTTTGAGTTATGAAATGCAGTCTGCATAACAACATAACCCACAGTGCTCAAGTAAATTGTACTTCTTCTAAGCTGACATATAACATAAATTAAACTCCCATTAGAGGGTAAAAAACAAAAACATAAATTTTGATATACCTCCATGTGGAGATTGCTTGGAGATTTTGTTGAACTGTAGTGTCTTTGTGGAGTCTTAGTATGAGATCGAAAAGGAGGAGAGCGTTCACAGGTAGGTAAAAAGGAGCCATAGTCACCAAATTTTGGACCTGAAAAAGTTATTGATATCATCCGATAATATCACTTTTGTGGGTGCGGAGAAAACTCTTTCGTTTCTTAGTACAAGGTATGACTTTTATTGTGTCACTTACCCAAATGCTTGGCAGAAACAGCACCCTCAAAGTCCTTTCGAAAATGGCCCAGAACATGCTGAATCCTCTCATCCTTCAATAAACAGGAAGCAAGTTGTTAGTCCAATTATTTTGAAGATGAAATTTAATCAAGAGGACATTAGAGTGAAAATGGCATCAGTCAACAATAATGACTAAGAATGAAGCATAATCATAGCAGGCACCATGAAGCCCAGCAACAAGAATTCACCAATTATCGTGATTTTTATTATTTATTTCCTAGGTAATAATCTTCTCCTCGGGCCAAAATATAAATGCACATTAGCATAACATCAACAATCTAAGAAACAGCAAGAAGATAAACTTGCATCACGACTATTTTGCAAAAGTACAATGATGTAGCACACAGTTATTGATGATGGGAGGGGTTGGGTGTGGCAGACAGTATACACAGTGGCTTGGTAAGGGGTAACTAGTCAACTATGTTTTCCACATGTAGCGACGACATGGCAAGAAAAGCATCTACAGCATCCCTAGACCAACAAAATTAATTCATAGTATGTATTGGCAGTGTTGAAGAATTGATTCACTATGCTTGTCAGTTCACAAGAAACTCAAGGCATTATATAATGTTTCTGATTCTCTTCATTAGTACTGGATTTCTTTTCCAGTGACGAAACAAAATTTTGTTTAATCATGACAAATTCAATAACTATTCCATTACCTATATTTCCTCAGGAACCAAACACATTGATAAATTGAAATATCATGTTCATTGATACCATTATTATAGTACTCAATGATATTATATGTTTGTCCCATTTGCGTGCATAATAGAAAAGTACACTGGCTGAGAAATAGAAGAGAAATTAAACCAAATTAAAATGGGAAAAGTTGAACTTGGTTAAGATTTCAAGTAAGCCCTTACAATGTAAGAGAGTGAGTCAAGGTCAATGTTGTCGTCAACATGCTTATAACAGTAAGCCTCTCCTTCCTCGAACTCAGGAAAGCCTTGCATCTCGACCACCCACAAAATTTGGCCCTAACCCAAACTCCACAACACAAATAGTAACCCCTTCACACTGGAATTTTCCCTGAAGTCCAGCATCACTTCAATTACTTCAATTCAACCACAAAAAAATGACAAAAAAAAAAAAAAAACTTTTTTTTATTAAAAAATAAAAAGACACACAAAACCCTCCAAAGCCCAGAAGGGAAACACGAAGAAACCAACTCTGATCATGCCATGAGACAATCCTTCATATGAATTATTACTTGCATTAAAAAATTAACTTTGGCTTCCACCCCACAATCAAGTGAAGATTGATCAGACTGTGAAAATCGGAGAACCGATCAGTGCCGACTCTACTGAGTTTTGACGCCGAGTTCAAACGGATTACAAACAATCTTTCACGATGTGCAGGGCACAGAAAAACCTGGGTTTTGGTCTATGAATTTTCGTTAATCCTTGTTTTTTTTTGGGAAAAACATATATCATTCTAAATTAAATTCAAATATTTTTCCGTTTTTATTTCCTATTAATTAAGAATGATTAAGATTAATTAGGATTGATTGTTTTTTATTTCCTATTAATTAGGATTAATTGTAATTGATTAGAATTAATTATGATTAGGTTTAGTGAGTCATTCTTATGATTGTGATTAGGTTTGGTAAGTCATAGCTGAGTCATGCTTAGCTATTTTTTTTGTATAAATACTCCTCATTCCTCATGTAATAATTATATGTCATTTTATATCTAACCGTTGATTTTTGTCCATCAACGGTTATAATCTATTGGGCCAAATTTAATGGGCTAAATTTAAGAAGGGAATAATATCTGTCATTTTAAAGGATATAAATTTTTATCCTTTTAGATTTTAACTGTTGATTTTCGTCCATCAACGATTATAATTTATTAGATTAAAATTATTAATTAATTAATAATAAATTTGGCCCATTAAGTTTGGCTCAATAGATTATAACCGTTGATGGACGAAAATCAACGGTTAGGATATAAAAGAATATAAACTTATATCTTTTAAAAAAATAAATGTTTTTCTCAATAATTAAAAATAAAAAACAATTTTTATTTGGATATAAATAAATAAATCGGCCTAAACCCTAAATTATATCTAATAGTAATAGGCATACGGTTCGGCTCGCCTTACCTTTCTCTCGTATGGATGGAAAAGTGGTTATATTATTTTATCATAATCGGTTGTTTAAAAATTATATATATTTTTTATCTCATCATCAATGAATGATTGTGATCATATAACATGACAAATTTTTCACATAACAAAATCCAACTTATCAAATGTCTACTTCTTGATTATTTTTTAAATAAAAATATTTATTGATTTTTAACGAAGATTTTTAAGTATTCTAAACAAATTATGTGGTATTTAATTGAGACAATTGAAACTTCTTTATTAAGATATCCAATCTAATAGTATTGAATCAATATCTTAAACAAGAAATAAAAATCTTTTGTCATTCAAAAAATTGATGATTTAAATGGATTTTTTTTATTAATATGGATTTTGTGTGATTTTTTAACGAGAGGTATAAATATTATACTTTTCTACAATCTCATCCCAACCAACTTATCTGAAAATTTCCAAACAAAAAATAAATAAATAAATAAATAAAAATAGATAACAAAATAAATCACACACATAAACACATGCTTATCAAACGATAACAAGATACGTAGATGCATACAACACTTATAAGTCAAATAATATGTTATTATTTTAATGGAAAACTAGGAAAGATAAAATTTTGTCAATAAGATAAAAAAGAGAGCAAGAAGTACAAAGAATGTGGACCCACTCTCAGTTGCGAAAAAATCTCAAGAGTCAATGGTGAGCGATGGATGGTTTAAAAGGGATGAAAAGTTGATAAGGGAGCAAAAGTGTAGCAAAATTTGGCGTAGGAGGAAAAAGTAGTGGTGCAGAGGAATTTAGGGTTAAGAAAATGGGTTTAATGTTTCTGCTTTTGCTGCAAAAAAACTTCTATGTCACATTGACATAAAAGTGACTGAGTCCCTGTAATATCCCAGGAAAATAATAGTAATTTATAATACAATAAATTAATGATGGTAATAAATTATAAATTAGTGGTAATAATAATAATGTGTGATAAATTGTGATTAATTGATTGATCATTGATGCTTTAATGTTTGATTATTTGATTGGTAATGTTTGATTGGACTAGGATAAGTCAACAAACATAATTTGATTAGATACGATGAGTCAGCATTGAATCAATAATGAGTCAGTGATGAGTTAGCGATATTTTAAGATATAATAAAAAAAATAATGTATGAAGCCAATATCTGAGTCAAATACATTAATAAAGAAAAAGGAAATAAATGCACGAAACCCATATCCGAGCCCAAACCTTCAGCTATAAATAGAGGCATAGCTTAACCAAACCAATTCACTCTTCAACATTTCTCCTCTGTTACTCTATTTCTTCTTACTTCAAAAATTTATTTTATTTTATTTTTATATTCTTCTCGTTACCAACTGGTTCTCTGCCCCAAAATATTCTCTTTCTTGTAGAAGCTAGCGAAAACGGAGACCAGATAATCCTAATCCCTAGAGAGTCATAGGTTATACTGATATGAATTTTGATATATGTAATCCTAATCCTTAGGAAATTTTAGGATGTTTTCATATGTTATATGTAACCTTTAGGATATTTACATTAATTCTTTTTCTTTTAACTTTAGAAATTAATAGGATAAATTATTATTTTGGTATGAATAATTGAATTAAATTTATTTATAAATTAACCCTTTAACGATAATAAATAGGAATAATTTAATTATTTAAATTATGATATCTTGAATAACTATAATGATTTATATCAATATTGATATGATTAGAGCTTTATTGTAATAAATGTTTGAATTATGATTTGATATTTGAATTATGATTTGAAGAATTATGATATGATTGAATTTTCATATTTATATGATTGAATAATTATGATAATTGATGTGATGTGATTGTATGAATGACGATGATTAAATTTGGAGTTTACTATGATAAATGTTGAAAATTTGAATTGTTATATCCTTGAATAGATATGGAAAGTTATGATGACCTTGAGTAATGAATATATTGAAAGAATAAATTTTCAAATGTGATAATTGTGATATGATGATTGAGTGTGATTGTAAATAATTAATAGTGGGAGGATAGCTCTGGGATGGTACCTCCCAAAGTGATGAACACAACTTTTTGGGCTTTATGCCTTTGATATTTATTTGATGTGACAATGATGTTTCCGTTCTTCCCAAAGTGGTATCTGGCAACAGTGGTTATTTCCCGGGGTACTAGTAGCAACTTTGGGAAGAGGTGTGCACACTAGGATTTGATATTTTGATGATGGCCAAATTTGATGATACGTGACTGACAACAGTGGTTATTTCCCGGGTTACGGGGTAGACTGGCAACCGTGGTTATTTCCCGGGTCTACCATGGTTCTCTTCCCACTAAGTACGATGAACTTAAACATGATTAATAATGAAATGTTATTTGATTTGATTATGATGAATGTCATTGAATTGTGAATATTACCATTTATGTAATATTATGATTAATGTTGTGTTGAATGACAATTACCTTTACTAAATGGATTAAATAAATATTAATATAATTAATAACAAGTTGGTATTTGATTTGAATTTTTGAGTTATATTATTTTATTGGATTGTTATGAGTTACATTTTTATTTGTTTATTTATTTTTTTATTTTTTTATATCGGATTTGGATTACCAGCTTTGCTGACTTTTGTGTTTGTTTGACTGCAATGATCCTTCACGGGGGAGCAGATTTTCAGTGAAGCATGTTGCAAATGATGCGGCTAGCTGTGGGCAGTGAAGATCACGACTCGGATATTTTTAGCTAGTTTCTAAGTTTAGAAATTTTATGAGATTTAAATAAATGCATAAGACATATTTCATTTATTTAAACTTTAGTCTTTGATTTTGTTTTAATGTAATAAATTTAGCCTTGCACCTGTCCATAGTACAAGTGCGGCAGTAACACTTCCCAAATTTGATTATTTTGAACTTCCGCTGTTATTTATAAAAATTATTGAATTTATTTATGCTATTCTAAATTGTTAGAATTTGGGTGTTACAGTCCCACTTCAATATAAATATTTAAAATGTAAATCTAGAGTCTAAGGATAAATTAAATATCATCTATACATTTATTAAAACTTAAGCATAGCTTGAAATGTCTAAGACGTTATCCTCACTGTCAACTGCTAGCCTCAACCTTAAAAACCTGCTTGACTAAAGGACTTTGCTCCCTGGAGGATCATCATAGTACACAAAGTCAGCAAAAAACTGGTAATCCAAATCCAAAACTCAATAAGAATAACCATAGCTCAATCAATTAGCATAATTAGCTCAAGCATTAATCACGATATTTTATTAATGATAATCATAAATCAATCAATTAGTATAATTAGCTCAAGATCAATAACGATTTTTTATTAATAATAATCATAACTCAATACTTATTGTAAACAACTCAAGCAATAATCCAAATATGTCATTTAATCTTATTTAGTTTCATTTAATTTCATTTTGTTCACTCAGTAGGAATAGAACTATGGTAGACCCATAAAATCCTATTATTAGCCACGTGTCCACGTATAATTGAATTTTACCATCATCAAAACATCAAATCCTAGTGTGTGCACCTCTCCACAAAGTTGCTACTAGTACCTCAGAAAACTCTGTTGCCATGTACCACTTTGAAAAGAATGGATAACATCATTGTCACATCATATACTAACGAATGTATAAAGCCCAAAGATTGTGTTATCACTTTCAAGAGATATCATCCCAAAAGTTATCTTCTCACTATTATCTTATCACAATCACACATAATTAAGAAAATTCAATTTTTTCATAATTCACATATTTGAAAATTTTTCCTCCAAGAGTATCATAGTTTTCACATAAGTTGCTTAAGGGTATCACAATTTTTGATATTAGTTATCTAAGTGTGTTATAATTTTTATATCAAATACCCAACATTTATCAAAAGTAAAATCCATATCACACACAATCCATTATCCAATCATCTTATCAAAAATAAAATTCATGTCATCATTGTCAGGCATTATCAATGATCCATCATCTCCACCTATTATCATTAAACAATTAGGGTTATACTTATACCCAAAAATAATTATATAATTAATCATGCTATTTTATAGGGTTAAAATTTAATCCCAATAAAATTTCCAACAATATTCATACATAATTAACCTATAATACCCTAAGAATCCATATTTCGTATAACAGATTTCAAATAAAACCATCCTAAGATTCCTTAAGGATTAGGATTACATCAAACAAAATTCATATAAAACTAATTTATTACTACATGAAGATTATAGTTACATAAAACAAATTTTAAATAAAATTAGGGGGTGTATTGGATTAGAATTTTTTTAAAAAATTGATTTTAAATATTATTTAGAATTTGGGGGACTTTAAATATTTTTTTACAATTAAGATTTCATAAGATTGAATTTTAAATGATTTTAATAAAATTTATAAGATTTGAAAGGAGAATATAAATTTATAAGATTTTAAAAAACTGTACGAATTTTTAACACATATTCAAAATTATAAGAATCAATAAAAAAATAAAAACCTAATATAATTTTATCAATCAGTAAAACCTAATATATTTTTTAACAAACATTCAAAATTACTAAGCAACAACTCTCCACATATATAAAGTTATATTAGTCCTCTACGCATTAGCATATTCTCGTTTTTGCTCTTGTATTTGACCAAGGGTTGAAAGTCATCTTCTTCATTAACTAGTAATACTGAAGATGAAGATGCATCTATTGATTCAATTGGAAATTCATTTGAACGACATTATCTGTGAAGAAAGTTGTGTATGTTACACATGCTAACACAAGCTTTGGTTGTGTTTTAAATGAAAATGAAGATGCTGGTTTAAAAATTGTGAACCGTGATTTAAAAATGTCAAATATCATCTCAATTACATTTCTCAGTGATGCATTACGAAGATTGAACAATTCATTTGCATTTTAGGGGTCATTTCCATTACCTGAAAAATCTTACAAATGATATCGCATACCTCGAAATGAAACTAAAGTTTGGCGTCGATTGGAAAATCCATATTCCACTAGGAAATATTTACCTAATTATATATACAATACATATAAAATTAGTATGAAAACTAAATTATTTAAAAAATAAATACTTACCTTGGGTCAAACCAATTAATATCAACACAATTTAAAAATAGGTTTATTCAAATGAGCACATATATTGTTGTCTCCAATTGAGATAAGATACATATACATATATTGTTATTCTGTACTTATTTTATCTTTTTTTGGTCTTTTTAAATTTTTATATTCTACCTATTTGGATGGAAAATTATTTGCATAAAAGTCTTTTTGTGCAATCTTTTAAATTATATATTAAAATAAAATATAATTTCATCTCTTGTTTATAAGATTGTTTGATGTGAATGATATGTGACAATATTAAAAAAATAAAATAAAGAACTTTGTCTTTTACGTCTTTAACACCTCTTGATAAACCTCTAGTTTATCTTATTTTTATAGGTTAAATTGATATAAATTATCAAGTTGAACAAGTTAAAAACTAAGGTTTTAACATAAAATCATGAACATTATCTGATTATGAATTAAATAAATTATATTTGCTATTTTGAAGGAATTTGATGATAAATGGAGTCAAATGTGAAGATATGATAGATGGAGATCAAAACGATAAGATATGAGGACCTATCCAAAGAAAATTAAGACCATCAAGTTGTTGAAGAGGAGGCTTAAGCCCTCAATATGGAGCTTAAGCCTCCAAAATATTCCAAATAAGCAAATAGCCACTACCTCAGAAAGCTTAAGCCCCCAACTCAGGGCTTAAGTGCGGCTAAGAAAGAAAACGCTGATTCGAAAAGCGCGCTTAAACGCCCATCAGCTGCAATTTAAAAGCTATAACTCGAAGAGCGTGCTTAAGCGCGATCCATCGAGCTTAAGCGCGCACGTTAATTCTACATTCGTAAATTAGGAAGCTTAAGCGCGAATGAGCAGGCTTAAGCGCCTCAGAAATCCAACTTGAGCCCATCTTAATTAACCATCTAGGGCACACAGATTCTTGGCCATTAAAAGGCAATTAGGATCAGAATTATAACTTTTTACACATTCTAAGAGAGTCCTTGGTACTCGGAGGTAGATGGAGCGTGGAGGATTCATCAATTCATGTTCGTGAGCGGCGAAGACAGATCAACATCAAGTCTGCACTGGGGATATTGAAGATTCACCAATCATCGATAGAGTTTAGGGAAGCTTTATTATTTTCTTTCGTTCTTGATATTGTTATGTCCGACTAAGTCTTTTAGTAGTTAGGGTTAGATGGAATTTAATATATTTATTATGCTTTGAACAATTCGTTATGTTAATTTTCTTTTTTATCATGAATGAAATTATCTGTTTTAATGCTTTATATGAGCTTGAATCTTGTATATTGATCTTAGATAAATGCATGACAATAGAAATGTTGGTGTGTGATCATATCTGATAATTTTATTGTAAACATTATGATTCTAGGGATAAACATAGGATTTGCGTAATCTTTATGATTCTTGAACTTAATGCTTACTTTCTTGGAAAATAACCGGAGAACTACAGTTCTTGCGAGATTGTAAAGGTTTAGGGTAACAAGGGATTGAGCCCTAATTACATAAGAAAAAATCGATTAGATTGATTTTAAGGACGATTAACGTAAGGAAGGAATTCAAACGTAATAAAGAAGTTGAAGGAAATCGAAACCCTAGCTACATTCTTTTACATTAGTAATCAAATCTTTATTTTCTTGTTTTTAAATTCTTGCGATTAATTAGTTTTAATATTTAAATTTCAAATTCAAATCATGTTTCAAATACAATTTTGATTGTCCAGCTTAAGTTGCAATAGTGAATTAGTGCTTGAGTATAATCCTCGTGGGAACGATCTCTTATTCAATCATTATATTACCTGTACGATCGGTGCACTTGCCGTGAGTAACCCAACACCTTTCTGGTGTTTATTTTACAAATTTGAAAACTAAGATAAATGGCACATCAATACCAAAATAAGTTATAAATTATTTAAATGAAAGTTTCTGGACTTCTTCTTGATCTTTTGTATGGTTCCAATTTGGTGTATAAAATTACTCTTATAATGATAATTATATCTCGCAGTTGAGGGGGAAAAGTAATTAATTAATTTTTTCTTTCATAAAAGTTTCAAATCCTTACTTAGTATGTCCTTTGTTTTAGATCATTGATTTTTTAAGTTTGATTTATAAGAAATTGTTTGGATTTAAGTTTTATAGGTAACAGAAATTAAACAAAAGAAGAAGAAAGCAATTAACACACTTTAAAAATCTTTTCTAAGCGTGCAATGATATCAATACCAAGGATTTACAATTCTTCATTTTTTTTTTCTTTTTTTAAAAATGATTATGTAATTTTTTTTATTTTTTTTTGAGTTACCCAACCATAATTACCTCTTTGAGGCGAGTTGGCTCCCTCCGGTATCCCCACAAGCTTCGACTCTTTGAGCCGGCTATGGGACTAATCCGGAGTGCGGGGGTCAGTGATGGCTAAAGGTTCAGCCCCTCCCCAAGAATGCATTCAGCGGGAATCGAACACGTGTCCAACCCCACTGAAACCCTAATATTTTATTTTTCGGTGGTGGAAAGTGGAAGTGTAGCGCGTGGATGAATTGCGTCATCGGAATTTGTGAGACCAAAGTGTTGCATATTTCGTCAATCTTTGCAACTCATTATTGTCAGCCGCATGTTTGTAAATTGTAATTGACGATTAGGAAAGGTGCGTGACTCCCATTTGCTTTCTTTCTTGTTGTAAAGTTAAAATTGTCTGGTACATAGAAAAAGTCAAATTTCATTTGCAATTTCATTTTCAAGAGAGACTGGTTTATATCATTGGAAAACCTGACATTCCTAAATCATTTAAATTTGTTTTTTTATCGATCCCACAATTAAATTATCATTATACACCATCGTAATTATTTTATTTTTCAAGAACAGATTCAATAATATTATGAATATGATCATATAATTCTAGTTTTTATTTTTTTTAGAAATACAAATTCTGTTACATTTAATGAAAAGCTAAATAATTTTAGATTAGTATAATATTTTACAAATATGATATATATAATAGCAACTTCCAATTTCACCGTGAATTTTGAGTAAAAAGCCTATCTAATAAAAAGTTGTTTAACTTACATTGATATAAATTAATCCATCCTCTTTTATATATACGGATGATAATTTTTAATACAATCTACTAATACAATACGAAAAAATTTTGTTCGTATTGATTCGTTTTCAAATTTGTGTTTTGTGCATATTAACAAAAATTGATATGAAAAAATTAATGTCGTATTGTGTGTCAAGCTATAAATCTAAAATTGACATGCATTAATTTTTTTATATTTTGTTTATATTTATCATGTTTTGTCAATGTGACACCAGTGAAAGCAATATTTAGAGTGTGTTTGGATCCTCTTATTTTTAAGATAAAAGTTACATATAAGTTAAAGTTAAAAAAAATAGCTTAAAAAAAGAAGCTAAAAGCTGTTTGGAAATTACATAAAAATTTTAGCTTAAAAACACATATTTCAAGAAAATTATCTCTCTCTATCTTTATCACTCTTCATTTAAAAAAACAGATAATTTAAAAAAAACAGATAAGAGCTTAAAAAAAAGTTCCTTCTAGAAGCTTTTAATTTTTAGCTTTTTTCTTCATTATAAAAAAAAGAACTTTTCGTTATAAGAGTTTTTCTCAAAATATGTTTGGCTAACTTATACTTATAAATAGCTTCTAACTTAAAAAATAAATGATTCAAACAGACACTTAATATATAGATTATTTGTGTTTTATTATATCTTGTCAACTCACAAAATAAATGAGTTATATTTGTGTTGAATATTTTACTCATTTTCAAGTCATGTTGTAATTGTGTTAAATTCATGTCTTGTCACGTGAACTCAGAATGCCACCCCTATTTATAAACTAGATTTAAAAAATAAAATAAAAGGGTTTAAGTTTTGTAAGTAACGGAATATTAAAGGGGAAAAAAGAAATTTAAAGGGGACAAAAAAATACTTAATTGCTTTTGAAGTTTGCAATGACAACAATATCAACCATGTACAATTCCCCTGTCCTTTCTAAAACATGATGATGTAACGTGTCTCTTTTGGTAATGACACGTGGAAAAGTAGCTCATGAATTTTTTTTTTGGAGATAAGGGAAAAGAAAGTAGCTCATGAATTTGAATTGTTTATGCTATTACAAGACCTTGAAAACGACACTGTTTTATTACAATTATAGAAAGCGTCAATGTAACAGCTCATTGCTGCCACTATAGCCGGTAAAACGGAGCGTGACGAGTTGAGTTTTTTAATCTATCTCAAAAGTAGGCTGGATTTATTTTTTGACGGGTTGATGGCGGGCCGATGCAGGTCAGTGTAAAATAAATTCGGACTGGTGACCAACCCGCCAAACTGGGCGGGGCGGACAAAGTTTTTGAGCCCACTTTCAAAAACGGGACGGGACAGGCAGACTCATTTTTTGACAGATTGATAACTGACCGCCCACTTTGTCATCTCTAACTGTCACTGCAATATTTGTGATTGAATATGTGAAAATGCGTGTGAATCATATTTGCGTTTTTTCTTCCTTGTCCACTCTTGTATATTTTATGTTAAGATACAAAATAATGAGATCTATCACTAAAAAAAATAAAAAATAAAAGCATAATTATGAATGTCTATGACATAATATAATAGTATCCTACGATATAAGACTACTTTTTCCTCTCTCTTTTTCTTTTTTTGTTTTGTTTACGTAGTAAAGCCAACTTTGCTTTGTACGGAAAGGGAAAAAAATACAAATAATTTTTGCTATTACTTTTTTATAAGAGTCAGTTTACATGTACCAAACTTAATATCAGGGTTTAAAAATCCGGCCCGGCCATCGATCCGGCTGAGGTCAGGGGTCATGAGATCATGGGTTCAATCGGGGGGTCACTACGCTGACCCAATTTTATATATTAAAAAAATATAAATAGATATATCCTATATAAAAATATTAAAAAACAAATCACCAATCATCAATGATTTAAAATATATTTAACATAATTTATCAATTACCTCCACAAGTCAATATTACACAACCTAATTAAAGTATCAAGATACCAAAGTACAAAACTCATATTCTAATAGGGTCACTACATTGACCCGATTCTGCATCTTTTGAGAAGGTCTCTGACAAAGAAAAATTTAAAGGAAGTAAGAATGAATTTTTGTTTTTCATCGACAACTGTAAGAATTTCATTTGAAGGGTTAAAATTCTTACCTTTTCTAGAAGATTCACGACAGTGAGATGAAGATAAAAAAACATTTAGGTCACTAGGAGAGAAGAGAACAATTAGATTTAGGTTTGCAAACATTTTTATTTATTTTTTTAATTAAACAATATTGTTTCATGGAATTTTTTTAATAAAAAAAACATACAATGACCCCTTTTGACTCTTCTGACCCGGGAGTCACTGAAACCCGGTCGGGTTTTGAGGGTCGGAGGGGTCGATATGCATATAGAGTCCAACTTGTGACCCCAACCCTCAGAGGGGAGGGGTCAGGGTTGACCCGGGTCAACCGGGGGTGGGGCGGGGTTTTAAAACATTGCTTAATACTCTTACACTATTTAATAATTGGGTTCGCTTTTTCTACAGTTACTGCAGATAAGTTATCTGCAGTAAGCCCAATACGACATCGTTTTGGGGCAGAAATCATGGTATTTTTGTAATTTTAATTTATATTAGGGTTATAATAGTCTTTATATTTATAATCTTTTAATATTTCAATACCCAAACGACGTCGTTTTGGGAATAAATGCAGATAACTTATCTGCATTAACTGCAGAAATATTTTTCCATTAATAATTTTATATAAAATGTTTTTGTCGGTTAAGTCATTAAGTTATAATCATTTATGGGTTTTATTAGTATTATGTTGCATAACTTAAGAAAACTTTTCTACACATACAATTAAAAGATGGGGTCCACATGTTTTTTTTTTTCTCTTTCATCATTCCACTTTCTCTCTCTTCTTTATTGTGAGGGTAGGAAAATTTTCTTATATCATGTTACATTATTCTCATAAAACCCATCATTTATTACCTTAATTGTTTATGTTTACTCTTGTAAAAATTGAACAAAAATGAAAATACAATTAAATGGTTTTTACTTTTTATTTCATATATTTTAAAATATATATCTTTAAACTTAATGCATATTTTTTTTCGGCAAATACTTAATGTATATTAATAAAAGACTGAATATTCATGGAATAATGTTATATTTATAAATACGATCGATGTGATAGAAACTTTTAATCTAACTCTGAATCTTGAGAGAAAATTGCCAATAAAAATTATTAAATGATTATAAAGTAATTTTGATTTACACCGATGTAACCTCATTTTTCACCTTTTATAAATTTTATTTTGATAGAATAAAATAAAAATTTAAGTTATGTAAATAACATAATATTTAAAATAGCAAGAGATTAACGCATTTTAGAAAAGAACAAAAAGAAAAGAAGAAAACCACTTAAAATCGTTTTCAAGTGCAATGACACGAAACCAAATAGTTACAATTCTTTTTGATTTTTTATAACATGAATACATAAAATTGTCTCTTTTTGGTGATGAAAAATGAATTCTCATTGCAGTAACATAGTAGTTAATTGTTGTCATCCATAATATGTGATTGACTATTTGGAAACGTGTGGATTCATGTCTGCATTTTTTTGGTGTGTAATAAAGTTACTTTTGCTTTGTGGAAAAAAAAATTATAATTACTTTTTGAAATGTAATTTTGATATAATTTTATATAAAATATGAGTTTATTGATCCGACCTATAATTATATTTATTTTTATATTTATCTTTTATGTTTGCATCAAACCTTCTAACAAATAAATAAGTGTTGAAAATATTAGAATTATATGTAATTAATGTTGTAATTATTTGTTGTTATTAGTTTTCTTTATCTTATTAGGATTTGGTTTTATTTTTTAAAATTATTAGCGTCTCTGTATATTGTAATACAAAAAAGTATTTCTGCAAATAATTTTCTGCCACACACACTGCATTCTCAGGAATGCACTGTGTAATTTTTTGTTTTTAAAAAAAAGAGTAAATACCCTTTTTGGTCCCAACAAAAAACAAGGTCCCCACTTTAGTCCCTTACAAAAATAAATTAATCAGTTAGTCCCTAACAAATTCAAAGTGAACCCATTTAGTTGAAATCGTGGTCCCTCATAAATTCATAAAAGACCCATATTAGTCCCTCAAAAGGACTAAAATGAGTGCACTTTGAATTTGTTAGGGACTAACTGACTAATTTATTTTTGTAAGGGACTAAAGTGGGGACCATGTTTTTTGTTAGGGACCAAAAAATGTGTTTACTCTAAAAAAAAATTAGCAGGTCCCATTTTTTATATAAAAAAATAATGTCTATGTAGCATAGACATCTTATATGCCGCCACGTCAGAAAATTAAAACTCATTGTAATATGGTGTACATGTTCAATATACAATTTTCTCAACACTAAGTTAGTGCCAGAGCTCAAATTTTGGGAAACCTAGCTTCCATCAAATCCTAGTTCCGTTACGCCCACAACAACCATCATCTTCATTGTTGTGCATCCTACCGGCATTATCTTCTTTGGTGTTTTTGTAGGTTTTTGACCTTGACTTGGGACCATTGTGATGGGATACTCAAGTTCTGGTGTCTCTGGAGTTTATTTTCCTACCCGTATATAGTCAAATGTGCTTATGGTCTTACTTCTGTTGTTGTACCATCTATTACGACGAGAAAACTAACCAGATTTCTTACTTATAAGACTTGGTTTTTCTCTGTTGAGATCAAGTTTACCGGTCAAGAACATTTGGATCATCTCACCACAAAATCTGATGATATTCCTAAAGATCAATTATCTGAAGGAAGACTGGTGCGCAACTACACAACATCATTTGGCAATCCATTGATAAATAAATCATTGAAATCCTTTGGCAATGAGAGCAACAACCTATGAGTTTATCTAGTTAAAGCAATTCATTAAAGAACACAATCTTTGCAAATAATGTCCTATGAAACTAATTTATGACAATCAGCACGCACATATCATGTAACCCAGTCTTTTATGTAAGGACCAAATATATCGGAAATTGATTGCACTTTATCCGACGAAAGATTCTGTCTGGAGAGATTGAGACAATATTTGTCATTGATTAACTTGTAGATATTTTCACCAAGGCTTTTAGAGGTCATCGAGTAGACTGTATATATGCACTAGTTTGGGAGAGATTATTAGAAATATTACAATTATGTGTAATTAATGTTGTAATTATATGTAGTTATTAATTTCCTTTATCTTAGTAGGATTTGAGTTTATTTTTTAAGTCTATCAATCTCTCTATATACTATCATATATGTCTAATACACAATTTTTTTTAACTCTAATAATAATACAAGAAAGTGATTATTATTTTCTATATTATTTTTAATTTTTTTTTTTTTTGATAACATATTATTTTTAATTTAATGTACTGTAATAAAGTACTAATTTTTTTTAAATTTTTGTAATATTTTATGATTACATCTACACAATAATAAAATGTAAAAGCTGTTCGCAAATTTGAGTAAACTCATGAATCCTGGAAATCTTATCCAATCTCAAGTTTTTAGCACAAAATTATTTGTATTGATACGTGAACTCATGCAATAAACAATTGATGAATATCTCGCACCCAAGCTATAATAGTGGCAAGAAGAAGGGACCTTTTTTCCTTTATCAAGTTAATTAGGCACCGTCGATTCCTTTATCACACAAACCTCACACTTACGATTTTTCCTCTCTCGATTTGCAGTTTTCCATTCTTTCGGATATTGCCATCTTGATTCGTATGATATTCGTGTGAAAAAAATATTTTTAACTCATCAGTCTCAAAATTATTATAATTTTTTAAGTTGTAATTCATTTTAAATTATTTGTCACCTTAAAAAAGTTTAATATATTAATTATTTCAATTTTATCCTTATATCATAGTATTTCTACCAAGTGGAATAAAAAATATTTAATACAATAAAAGGATAATTTGATCACATATAATTATATTTTTAAAATTAAATATATTTATTAATTTCCTAAATTAACACACACAAACTTGAACTACTATTATTTTTAAATGAAAAAAATACAAAGTAACAGTGCTATTCGTAATATTTATTACTTGTTCAAATTTGTAAAATTTTAAAATTTCAATTATTTTTCTTATAATTCCATACAAATACGATGCATGGATGTTGAAAAATTTAGTTAAAACAAAATATAGTTTAGTAATATACATTCAAGAATCTCTCATTTATTTTGCTTTAAGATACATTATAGGAATGTATTCTTTTATGTGAAAAAGTAGTTATATGGTCATGTTGTTGATCAAAACCACTTATTGATGATGAGATAAGAGAAAGAAAATTGTATAATTTTTATATGGGTGATTGTGATCAAATAATATGACCATATGACCAATTTTTCACATAAGATGATGGAAATCCTAAAATACAATAATTAAGTCGGTGACCTAAGAAAGCATTATTGCATTTCTACAAGATATTCAACTATTCTAAACTAAATAAATTTTTACAAGCAAAATCAAAATAAAAACATGACAACCACAAATTTGTCTTTAAAAAATTGTACAGTGCAATAGCTTTGATCAGCATAAAGTTTGAATTAAAATACACACATAAAATATTTTAACACACGATGGACAAGGTAATCCTGTAAACTATTAAACTGAGTAAATATGGTTGGTTCTATAGAGAAAGATTAAATTATTTTGTATGAAAAATGTTTAACTTCGATAACATCTCATTCAGTATTTATTAATTAAATATTAAATTTATTTCAGAAACACATTTTACTATAATGAACTAAGCAATTTATAGTCGGAGTTATGATTCAATATAAGTATTTAAGTGATTAATGATGTGTAAGTTAAAAAATAATTAAAAAGAAATTATTAATAAACAGATATCCAAAGCTTCAACATTATTAATACTAGTTTGACCCACCGAGAGGACAGAATCGCACGTGCACACAACACACCCTCGTTATTATTATGCTTTACAGTTTAACCAGTTACACCCCGCCGCTTTATTGTTAACAATAATAATTATTATTATTAATATTATTATTATTATTACCAAAACAAAATTCTATTTTCCCCTTTAACAATCTGACACTGATTATTCAGTAACAGCTTCCAAATTCATTGACCCTTTTCCTTTTTTTATTTTTAGATTTAATTTTTGTTTATTTGGCTTCAGTGATAAATTTTCAGCATCTATTTCAAGGTTTCGTCTTTTTTTATGATTGGATTCTTTCGTAGTTCTCACCCATCTCGATTTTCCCAACTTGTTTCCTCTTATGTATCAATAGGGTTGCTATTCCTTTTTTATTTTTTTTATTCCCTCTACGTGCCTTCTTTTTTCGCCAGAATTTCTTAATTTGGTGGATGTTCGAGGTTCGATTTGGTACGTTTTTTTTCGATTTAGGGTTAGGGTTTTGTGTCTTCTAGTCAATGGGTTTGTTGCATGCAAATTGGGGTGTTTATTTTCGTACCCGCTTCAAAACTTTATTCGGTTCTGTTGCAGTGAGCAATGGGCACTAGCTGTTTTCGATTTTTTCGTGAAACAAAGCATCAAAATTTTAACTTTTTTTTTTTTTTCTCTCTTTAGGATTTTGATTCGGGACGATTTTTTCTTTTCCTTTTTTTTTGGCTTCGTAGTGCATTGAATTGGTGGTGCATTTGGTCGAATTTGCTCTCTACGAATTGAACAAGCTGAGATGATGCGATGAAGTTTATTGCTTGGAGGGTATTCTCAGTGTAGCACTCTCAATTTCGAGGCGGAATGTTCAGTCCGAGTATGGATTCTGCGAGGGATGCGAGTGGTGTTGCAGGGACGGTGTTAATTCCCATGCGGTTTGTGTGGCCATATGGGGGCAGAAGTGTGTATCTCAGTGGTTCCTTCACACGGTGCGTCTTTTGTAAATTACTACACCTTAATTCTTCAGTGCCCATTTTGGTGAAATAAGCACTAGTTCTGTATGATTTAGTGTTGGTTTTCGCGGGATTGATGTCACTCTGCTCGTGTTTTTTTCTTTTCTAAAAAGAAATTTAAATTTTGTCCCCAAGGTGGTCTGAGTTTCTACGAATGTCGCCGGTCGAAGGTTGCCCAACTGTGTTTCAAGTTATTCATAGCTTGGCCCCTGGTTATCATCAGGTTAGTTTATAGTGCTGTGATGGTACTTGATGATGATGATTGAGTGAAAGTCTCACATTCTTTCTAAATTATATGTATATATGTGTGTGGTCGTCTGGTTTTGTGGATTCATAATTTTTATTCTCTATTATTTAGAAAGATGTTTTGGTGACAAAATGTTCCTCTGGCATACAGAGGGTAACGGCACTGAGCTCTATATTAATGATAATAGCAAGTATAAAATTCATGACTTTCTTTGAACTCTGGACGGTCGGGTTAATATGGAAGCATAAGGGAAATGGTGAGTGAGGTTATTATAGAGGTTTAGAATACAAGATCTATTCATAATTTTAGCTTTTTTAATATTTTGTTTTCAGATGTTTCGTTTTCCCAATGAGTGTTCTTTTAGAAGTAATATACTGCTTATATTTGAGATTCAAGTGTTTAATTATGACACATGCTAATGGAATTAAAAAAGATACAATTTGAGAAAATGTTTGACCTTTATTCTGGATGGCTAGATACTTACCATATAGTTATTTGAATGCAGTACAAGTTTTTTGTTGATGGAGAATGGCGGCATGACGAGCATCAACCTTTTATATCTGGAGAATATGGAATGGTTAACACTGTTTTACTGGCTACCGAGCCTAATTTGGTACCTGTTTTAACTCCAGATATAGTTTCTGGATCTAACATGGATGTGGATAATGAGGCTTTTCAGCGTGTGGTAATAGTTAGTCATACCTTGACACTTGTGATTTTTGTTATAAGCATGGATACTCTTTGTATGTTGGCTTATGGATTTGTTGTACGTTGGACTTAAATTTAAAGAACAGTGCTCCTGTCTGGAGATTGTACTATTTTAGAACTCATAGATCCATGTTGTTATATGTTAATGAGGCTTTTCAGCGTGTGGTAATAGTTAGTCATACCTTGACACTTGTGATTTTTGTTATGAGCATGGATACTCTTTGTATGTTGGCTTATGGATTTGTTGTACGTTGGACTTAAATTTAAAGAACAGTGCTCCTGTCTGGAGATTGTACTATTTTAGAACTCATAGATCCATGTTGTTATATGTTAATGCCTTTCAGTACACTAATTCTCATTTACGTAGGTCTATTGAGTCTTCTATTTGGAGCCACATTAGAAATATTTAACCCATATTATTCTCTTACAATGTATTGTAGCACATTTTTTTTTTAATTTTAGAATCTGATTTTTGCTCATGTCTAAAATTGTATTATTGTTTATTTGTATATGAAATTTCATTGCTCAGGTCCGGTTGACAGATGGTGCATTGAGTGAAGTGTTGCCGAGAATATCAGATGTTGATGTACAGACCTCCCGTCAGCGTATTTCTGCATTCCTGTCTATGCGCACAGCTTATGAATTACTTCCCGAGTCAGGCAAGGTTTGGAACTTTTACCATTGACCCTTTATTTTGGACTTTACAATTTGCTGTTGTCAAACCTACTACCATGCAATTTACTAATTTAGTGACATCTGACCACAGGTTGTTGCCTTGGATGTTGATCTGCCAGTGAAACAGGCATTTCACATACTGCATGAGCAGGTATCTTTGCTTGGGCTAGATTTCAAGCAGAAAACTTTTTCAAATGTACTGAATAATTATTCTATAAATATGTTTGATTACTGTATGTAACTTCCTTGCCTTTACCCTGATAAATAGATGAGAAATGACTTATATGTTTTTTGAGTTCTATTGTGGAATTTGAGCAGTTGTTTCAGAAGCTTCTTGCTTTGACAATGTTTTAAGTCTTGTGCTTCTTGCATTGTATGCTATAGCTTTCTCATTTGTAGTGTTACTTTGTGTTTATTTGTTGCTGATTAGTAGCTTGTGTATGCAACTTTTCTGAATTGGGTAATTTACAGGGAATTCCCATGGCTCCTCTTTGGGACTTCTGCAAGGGGCAGTTCGTTGGAGTTCTAAGTGCTTTGGATTTTATTTTAATTTTAAGAGAGGTATGTTAAGTATAAGACTATCAGCTCTTTGTGTTGGCTAGTTTTCTGAAAGAAAAGCTCTTGTCATCATGGCTTACGTAGACTCCAAGTGACTTAGAAAGGCTAAAATACCTCATATACAATATGGATGATAAATTATAGAACCTGGTAACAAAAGGTAAAGGAAAAAGTATATCAAAAGGTAAAAGGAAAAAGTATATCTAAAATGAAGTAACTATTGCTTGGTTATAGACTTATAAAAAGGTGGGCCCATGGCTACATATTCTTTCGAAGTAGTCTAGTTGCATGTCTGGACTAGTTTCTAGTGCAATCATCTTCTTGCATGTATCTCAGAGCTTTGACACATAGTGAGCTCCATCAATAAATGGTCGGACCTAATTACTAAAATTATAGACCGAAGAATCTTAATAATGTTTGAGCAATTGATAGTGAATAAAATGATCAATTGACTCTTCATGTTGTTTGCTGAAACAATACCAACTTATTATTACGAACATTTTATTTGTGGTTATTTGCTGTTGAATATGGATATGATTACTCTTTTTGTAAAAAGCCACTGCAGAATTTGAACTCTTTGGTCTGTCTTCCTGGATATTTCCAACCTTTGGATTGCATGAAGTTCCTTGAAGAGTCTCTAAAGATATTGATTTTAAGCAGTTTCCAGCATAATATGAGCTGGGTTCCATAAATTAGTTGTTGAGAATCAAATTCAAGATTTTCCAAATGATGACATACTGCACATTCTACTTGTAAAGTTCATCCATCTTCAACATTTCATAATGTTTAATACTTGTTATTGTCCTTTTCTCAGCTAGGGAATCATGGGTCCAATCTGACTGAAGAGGAGCTTGAAACACACACCATTTCAGCTTGGAAAGAAGGAAAATGGACAGCATTTCCAAGACGTTTTGTCTATGTAAGTGTTTTATATGGCTTTTTGTGATGTTGCTGTGTGATAATGCTCATGTTTTTACTAGCATATTTTGGCTTGTAAAGTGTATATATGAGGGTGCTCATTTTTTGTGCTGTACAGCGAGTAGCCTCGGTTAATTATAGATTTGGAAATGTTTTTTTATCTTTTGATAACTTCTAGCCCTGGGTAACTCCGGCCTGATGTAGTATAGAGTCTGCAGCATGAAAAAAGGAAGAAATGAAGAAAAATTGACATAAGAGGTCTGTTCACGAAGATAAACTTGAAGCTTATGCTGCAGGATTGCATGACAACATTTGTTTATCACTGATATAGATCTTGCTTATGATGCTGGATTAAAACAAAGGGAACGGAGAGGGAAAATAGAGTTTAATTATTCAGAAATATCAATTTATCTAATTTTTAATTGGGTTTATTGTTTCTCATGTTATATGTTATAGAAGATAAATTTGTAGGAAATAAATTTATCTCCTAAAAGTGTATGGGTATCATGTTTTCTCTCTCTCTCTCTTCTCCTCACATGGGCCCCACACACTTTTATATGTGTGTAGGAAATAAATTTTATCTCCTACAACATGAGAAATATTAAACCCTTTTTAATCTCATACATACTTTTATGACCTTCAAATATCACTTCATTTTATTTTCTTTTAAGTTTACTTGTGTAACCTACTATTTGTATTTGTTTTTCGGAACAAACCTTTGAACGAGACATGGACTGTTTTGATGCTTTTGGGACAAAAATAAAGATAGAAACTAAATGCCGATTTTGTTTGTAATAGGATCAAGCAAAACATAAAGAACTAAATTGGAAAAGTTTCAGCGGCTTTTTGTGTGTGTGTGTGTGTTTGTGCATCCACAGAATGAACTTCTGTAATATCTATTTTAATTACTGTGAACTTGATCTAAATTAATTATTTTTTTTGGGTAATCTTTCACTAAGATGATCGGGAACACAGGCATATGCAAATGCAAATACTCTTCAACATCAACATCAACAACACCTTTATCCCAAACTAATTGGGGTTAGTGGTAGATGAACCCAAATGAAAATGCAAATACTCTTGTTTCTTTAAATTTAAGAATCAGAGTAGATGGTATCATGAACATGAAAGAGTATATTAGCAATGTATTAGAGCTTAAATGGTCAAATATTTAATGCAAATTCCTTGTTCAGACTGAGAAGAAACTGTGTCATGTGTCTACTTAATTTTGACTTTTTCCTCATCAAACAAACATGAAGGAATACTATTTTGCTTTCATTACTCTTTTATCTTTTGTTTATTTATTGAGTTATTGAAGTTAAATTCACTGTACCATGCGTTTATTGGCAGTCAAGGCTGGGAATGTATAAGGAGATTGTTTCCAAAATTGGAAGGCAGAGGATCTTGTATGTTAATTTTCTAGACATTAAGGTTCCTTTTGCAATCTTCCTGCAAACATATCTTTGCTTTGTCTTGTATCAATGTTTAGTCAATCATGAAATAATCAAGTCAGTGACTATTATCATTATATCCTTTAATCAAAAGTACCTCTCTTTTGCACCAACTATGCGGTTAGCCAACTTATTTTAATGGTGGAACTTGGAATTGATGAAGCTCCTCCTTGGGCTGTGTAAAACTTTGCCCAATAACTACCCTGCTTTATATCTTACTATGCTTGATGTGCATCTGTATTGGGAAGTGTCTGTAATTGTTATATGATGACCTCTCTGTATTGGTCATTTTCATTTATCATGCAGGCAGGGCCGTATGATAACTTGAAAGATATTGCAGTGAAGATCCTGCAAAATGAAGTTTCAACAGTTCCTATCATCCATTCATCTTCTGAAGATGGTTCATTTCCACAGCTACTACATCTTGCTTCCCTTTCAGGAATACTTAAATGTAAGTTTTTTTACAACTTTCTTGTTGCTGTTGCTAAGTATGCTGCATTCTTACCAAATTGATTTTTCAGGCATTTGCAGGTATTTTCGGCATTGTTCTAGTTCATTGCCTATACTTCAACTTCCAATTTGTGCAATTCCTGTGGGCACATGGGTGCCCAAAATTGGGGAGTCAAATCACCGGCCTCTAGCAATGTTGAGACCAAGTGCTTCGCTTACTTCAGCCCTAAACTTATTAATTCAAGGTGTGATTTCTTTGTCTGACCTTGAACATATTGAACCAAAAAGAAAAGCAACAGATAGAAAGAATAAATAATTTGGTATCCTATTATATTTTTGAGGCATTAGACTGATGGTAGAGGACATTATCTCCCCCTTTGAGAAGAAGGGTTTTTTCTTGGTGTGATTAAACAACAAAAAAGATGAATCTTTAATCCATTTTCTGAATTAATCTGTGAAATATTAAATAAATGTTTGCTTATATTGACGTAATTATAATTGCATAACATTTTGTCCTTTGCTTTGTAGCTCGAGTAAGTTCAATACCAATAGTTGATGATAGTGACTCATTGCTGGATATATATTGTCGGAGGTTAGTTGTTTTTATCCTTATTAATATACTTGTTGATGCCTTGTTTGAGATATTTGGAATCAATCTGTAGTTGATGCATTAAATTGTCCTATCAGTTCATTCTTTACAATGTCTTGGCCATTTTCTCATTTTTCCTTCTCTCCTTGCTTTATAGTGATATAACAGCTTTGGCAAAGGACAGAGCTTATACACATATTAATCTTGATGAAATGACTGTTCATCAGGTAAGTTTAGATTTTTTTCCCCAATTCCAATAAACTTCTGCTGACAATTTTTGTTGTACAAAAACACTTTGGATTTTTTTTTTTTTTTTATTCCAATGCACTCTGTCAATGAAGAGTTAACTTTGCCGTTGTCATGTATTTTTCTACTGAAAGCTGTGGTTAAGAGATGAACTTATCCTATGAATGTTGGTAAAAATACACCTTTGTTGGTACCTTAAGTGAGTCCTAATTGCCATCAACAGTTAGGCCGAGGAACTAGAAGTATAGGCAATAAGCCTGCTTATAGCATTTTGATGGTTAGTACCAGCTGATATATAGATGAGAAATGAGTTTTAGTTAATGGGGACAAATTCTTAAAGGAGAAAAAGGACAAAGGAACTTTCTGTTTGATTGTTGAGAAAGATAAGATGCGAGAGATGAGAAGTAATGGCTTGTAGTTTACTTGTTTAATATGTAATGCATGGTATGCTGGATAAATCCAGCTTGAAAATATTTTTGTTTTTGAGGGAACTGTAAAGTCTATAGCAGGAACTCTAAATTAATTTTGAAATTGTTTGGTTAAATCTATTGGACTATGAAGCTTAAGGATCAGTACAGAATATGATGTCCACGATCTCTGGAGAATTTTTTGGTAATGGGAACATGGATATAAGCTTATGGTAAATTCGCTACTCACATCTCAATCGCAGCAACCATGTGAGTGCCATTGATTTGGAAGCTTGGGAGCCTACAGGATTGATTTGCTGATATAGGTAGGATATGTTTGGCAGAAGGTCTTTTTGGTACATAGTGGTGCTGATCCTAACCCTCATCTCTAGCCCATGCCTAGTGGCATATATTTTTATCAGAAGTTAAAACTGGATGTTGGACAGGATGAGCAATATTGTCTTTAATGACTAGTCTGGCATTATGGATGGAATTACTAGTTGAGCTGCTTACCTACAGCGGCATGGAACAGAATTACAGCATTATTTCTTTTCATGGTGAAAACAGACTATTTCAATGTATACTAATTTGTAGTGAAACCAATCAATTTTTTGCTAGTGCCAGTGGATGAGGATTTTGTTATTCATTTGTATATGGATGCTTCCTGAATGCTACTGGTTTCTTCCCATTGTTTAGATTCCTTTTTAATTGTCACATTTCTGATGTTGGGGTGGAAAAGTTTTATTGCTGTTTTCATTGGTTGCTATTGATAGTTTAGGTCGTTTACCCTTCATTGTTCATTTTTTTTAAATTTCCAATTTGAATGCGCAAGGGTCAGGATTTGTGTTTTCAAGTAATTCTTTTTTTGTATTTGTTTAGTTTTGACGGACGTTGATTGTGAAATTAGTTGAAGAATAAGGAAGAAAGCTTGCATTTTAACTGTAATATCAAGATAGTGCCAATATCTGTGTGTAGTTTAAGGTTGTGTTGTACCTCGGGTAATTCTATATGAATAAGGAGGTTTTTTAGTTATATTATTCTCGAGATCTAAGTATCTCTTTTGCATGCTTTGTTTGTCCAGGCATTGCAGTTGGGTCAGGATTCTTGTAATACTTATGAACTCAGAAGTCAACGATGTCAGATGTGTTTGCGATCTGATTCTCTGCATAAAGTGATGGAACGTTTGGCAAATCCAGGTAGGATATGATGAAAATTGCTTTATGTTTATATATTATATATAAACTTTTGCAATGTCACTTTTCTCCTCCAAAACCTTAAAAACCTGAACGAAATTTGACTGAAAAACTGTTGTTTAACCAGTGGTAGTGCTTTTTGTTAGTTTGGTTTAGCATTAGTTTTTAGGTTATCCAATTTACTTCTTTTTGAGGACTCTGCTGTCTAACCTGGATTCAGGTGTCAGACGGCTTGTTATCGTGGAAGCTGGGAGCAAGCGCGTGGAAGGAATCATTTCACTGAGTGACGTATTCAAGTTCTTCCTTGGTTAGTTTGCATTGCCTTGGTGACTCAACAAGTTGGACAGTTATGATGATCACACTTGTGCGTAGAAACAGGCAACCATCATCTGCCCAGGCTATTATAAAGAGCTTTTACACGGTCATTTCATCTTTATTTCAATTGGATTGGCCTCTTGCTTCATTGCCTTGTTTTAAGATTTTAGGCTAGAGAAAAAGAGGCCTGTAAATTGAGTCTTTGATTGTCCCAAATTTATTCATCACCCCCCCATTCATATTATCTTCAAATATGTTGTGCTCCTGATATAGATACAACCAAAGTGGGGTGCACGTGTTCTGTAATCGTTCCATATTGTGAAGATACAAAGTTTTCGGGGAATTTTTTTTTTATGGGAGGACAAATATTTGAAATACTATTGTTTTGTAGACTAGCTTTAGTTCGCTTTAGAAAAAGTTCCCCCTTGGTATTGTCGAGTAATTGGCGTTGGGTACATATTTTCTTGTGTTTTTTTTTTTAACCGACATTAATTTTTCACCAGAATTGGGACATATGCTAAATGTGTAATTTAAGGACTCTATTTTAAAAATAATTTGAGAGAATGTGAAGAAAGAGTGAATGGAAACAGATGAAAATGAAAGAAAACGATGTAGACTTGTAGTTATCCAAGGACTTGTATATTTTTGGTAAGGAATGAATGATTTCGTAATGTAATTTATTCGACGAAAAGAACCTGTACATAAATAATTTCCGAAGCCGCAAGTTAAAGCCCACAATGCACATGATGAGGTCCTGAGGGGAGAGGGCCGTGAGGCCCAAAGAGAGTGGGCTGATATCAGGTGAAGCCTGAGGCTAAGAGGGGGCGACAATCCTTTAAGTAGATTTGGGTTGGGCGGTAGCCCGGTATAGTTCTTGCTTGGCTTAGTAACATTTCCAAATCATCTTTACAAAGCTGCGTATATTGGTATAATAAGAGGGCCTACAATTGCACCTACTAAGTACCAAATCACATTTTATAGCAACATTTAAATCGTTATCTATCAGAATTTGAGATGTACAAGACATCAAGACGGCATGAAAAAAAATAAAAAATCTTGAAGATATATACTAATCATCGTGTTCACAGTTGGCAATAGCATACATAAAGCATACATAAAGCTTATGGCATTTTAATACCCTGGCATCATACAGAGTATTGGTGCTGAATGGAGCATGCTACATGCTAGTCTCTCGCTATGATTAGAATTAGATCCTTAAAAATTATGTACATCTGTAAAGAGAATAAGATGTAGTATAATCTTCCCTTTTCTTCTGGCTACACCTGTAGTACAACCAGTTTATAATTAGTTTATTTTTTTTTTCCTACAAATGTTAATATGAAATGTATGGGTCGCAATGGAGGTGGGCATGTCTTACGAGCCTCCTTAGAACTCACAACACCGTGAGATGAACCAGACTAATACCTTAGTATTGCAGATTTACAAATAACAGAGGAAGGAGTCCAAGCTAGGTAGGTATGAGTGCCAATATTTGATTTCTTATGATACCCATGCATTTCTGTATCTCACCATATATTGGAAGATTCCTTGAACAAAAAGGTTGCAAACTGGTTACAGCACAATCTAGTACCTGAGCAACATCAGCTGGGGGAAATTGTCGTTCTGTACACTTCTGCATTTTGTTTTATCAAAAAGATATATCAGGGTGCAGGTAAAGAATCTTGAATAGGACAACTAATTGATCCTAATACTGAATTTCTCAATATTTAATTAGCATGTAACTACTAAATCTACACTCGGAATATCTTTTGTCGCATGCAATCACTTAGATAAAACTAACTTTGTGAATGGTCATCTATTTGATTGCTTTTATGAATAAGAAGCTGACAAGAGATTCATGTCGTTTATAGAATAAAAGACAATTTTTGAATTGAAAGAGGTAGCAAGAACAATGTTTAAATAGACAAGACAAAACAGAAGTTCGAAATTTAAAACATTCAGTAGAAGATATGAAGAAAATTTCAATGTTGTAGAAAAATAATGAAACAAATGATATTTTCTGCATTATTTCTTTTTCTGAGATTCAGATAACAAATGAAATTAAATTCAAGTTAGCATGCAACAGTGCAGCACGAGCAAAGGTATCACCTATACTAGGGGTCCAGACCTGCTATAACCAAGCTGCATCCCTATCCTAATTTCCTAAATTGTTGCATTATTACATAATTGATCATCCGTTTACTAAATGAACCACTCATTTATCAAGCTAATACCAGTGGCTATTTTTGCAGGATAATAAAAAGCTATAGTTTATACAGCATGGATTTGAAAAATGCCGCTTTGAGAGAAAAGTAAAATATGACATTGTCACAATGCCACTTTTTGGTTTAAAAAATGATTCTTTGATCCTTAATGTTCGTTCTATTGCATTCTATGATTAATCTCAGATAGATTGTACGTGCGAAATTGTAGTAATGTTATTTTGTCCCTTTTGTTTCTACCTAGGTTTTTTGTGTTATATGATTGACAATTTGAAGCATTCACTTACTCGTCAGCATAGGTAAAATATACTGCCATGGATGTAAAGAGAAATGTTCTTATTTTCTAAACCAAAATAGTAGCAGGACAAATCGGTTTACAAGACAAGTGTCTACATCTTAGATATCTCAAATAAAGGCAGGAGATAAGTTAAACTATTCCATATTGGTACTCTAAAAGAAACAGTTGTTTACAATAACTACTGCCATATTTTGTAGCACTTGGAGTAAAATTTAATTTTGAAGATCTTATCTACTTTCTAATTTAAAATATGGAATAACAACTTCAAAAACAAAATAAGGGAGTTTCAACAGTTGATGCAAATCGGTCTCTATCTTATGGAGAAGTCAGTCTTACCTAGGATATTGAATTCCATAAATTGGTCATTTCCCATAACAATATAACAATAATAATAAAAATAAAAGACCTCAGTACCATCTGAAAGAACATGATATGATATTTAAAATATATTTAAAAAATAATAATAAGACTAAGGAAAAAGAACCGGAGAAGATTGTCCATAATAACAATCAAAACAGGTTTGTGGTTGGTCTTGATAAACTACAGAAAGTACAAACGACTAAGCAACAGAAAGTAGTGAGGGGAGATCGTCAACGAAAATCCTTGCAGTAAACAGCAAATTTAGTATTCATATGATTTACCTGAATCATAAGCAGTGTAGCTAGACAATGAGATATGAGTTCTGAGGGAATTTTCATTTCATTTTGGTCAGATGAACTGTTAAGTTCAGCATCTTGCACATGACAATTTGCCAAGGAATTTAATGCGCTGGCAGGAGTCAATTGATCCTGAGAAGCCAGAGTAATAGAATCTGCAGACAGCAAATTTGTGGCTGAAGCAGTAGGGTTATCCACTGAAAGCCGGTTATTGATAAAATTTATTGCATCCTCAATTCTTTCAACCTTACTTTCTGTCTTTCTAAAAATTGACATTGCCTGCAATGGTTTTTATGAGTGTTAGTAGTCAAAGTAGATCACTAGATTATTGTCAGCCAGAAAAATGGAATTGATATCATGAGGAAAGGTCACGTTATTAATTTATTTTAGTTGTACGTATGGCTCATCAAGGAAGAGATGAAGAAAATCCTATCATAAAAGTGAATATTTTATCAGCTGTCTACCAGAAGGAAAATTTTGGTAAATATTATGCTCAAAATTATCAAATTGCTCTTATCCAAACAAGAAATTCACTCTATACTCTAGTTGTATATTTATCAACTCCTCCATACTTTCTTTTTCAGTCATCCAAGTGAAAGCTCCCCAAAAAGGAGAGGCATGTGACCTTTATTATATGGAGGCCCAAATGTGACTGTCCGACACAGTGTCATATGTCATATATAAAAATGAGAACATTGATGGAACCCAAATTTTTAACACTGTATTTACTGAATTAATGGAGGCATGGCCTCTTTTACAAACACTAATACAAGAACAAGACACCAAAAGATCTCAACTCACCCTCAGAACCAACTACCCTAGGCTCTAAGAGATCCCCAATTCACTTAATTCATGCCTGCCCCATTCCACACATTCCCTCTCCTTTTATTCCCTCCTCTAAGGGTGTGTTTGGTACAAGAGAAATTTTTTGATATCCGGGAATCACGATTAATAGGAATACAATAGAAATTGAGTTTACTTGGAATCTTACGAAAAATGTGTTTGGTTCGCCAAAATATTACCGGGAATATTGGATAAAAATTACTGATTCCATGTTTGGTTTAGAACGAAATATGACTTGGAATATGAGGTTATTTTACAAAAATAACCCCAAACTATTTTTACTTTTGTAATTGATAGATTGGGTCTAGGTTTTTATGTGTGTTGGGATATTTTTGTCTCAAAAATTATTGTTGTGCTTTCCCTTTACTTGGTATTCTGAATTACCATATATTATTTTTGGTAATCTGAATAGTGATTTTTCTTTATAAATCAAATTACCGGTAATCCTTGGATATCCGGGAACTGGTTTTTGTTCCTTCTACTAAACATGGTAATTGGGTTTACCAAAGAAGGTTTACCAGTAATCCTTTTGAAATACTTGTACCAAACACACCCTAAGAGTATTTTAGAAGATTTTCCTAACAAACTAACTAACCCACCCACCACTTTCAGGCCCATCAAACATGAAGTTTCAAATATTTGGTTTGAAAACTATCAGGTGTCTGTGTGTTCTTTAAGTTTGGAATGCATACATGTTGCATTTACTAATAAGCCGCATAGAGAGCTTTATTTATATACCTGCGTAGCTTGAACAACCATAGTTCGGGCTTTTCTTCTAGAACTTTCGACAATTTCAGCTATATGACTTTGAGATATAGATTCTTGATTGTGGCAAGCTGAACAATTGGAAGAGCTAGCCTGACCACCAGGATCATCAAAATTATCCTTGGGCTTTAATGACAAAATTGAGGAGCTTCCTTGATATGTGTTGCGTTGTCTCAAGCAAAACAAGGCAGAAGAAACCTGCAGAAGTGCAATCAACTCATGCAATTGTAATTAATTGGAATAGGAAGGTGAAAAGAATAAAGATAGGCAACATGGGATTAAGTCTGCTGAGTGGTCCATGAAAATTCATACCTGGTCATTGACTTCAGTTAATTGCTTTAGTACTAAAGCATAATTCCTCACAAAAGGTTCTGAGTCCTTCACTGAGTTGTCTCCATGTTTGTGGCTTTCCAATACCCCATCGTTCATGTGCTTCAGTTCAGACAACACAAGTTCCTAAAAATTCAAAATGCTCAAAACTCACTTTAGAAAAGGTATATTTGAAAGGGAGATATTTTCTTTTTAATATAACACGAACAATGGAAAAAAGAGAGAGATGGTTTCGGCAGTACCTTCTTGTCTAGAGCACGAGACAACTCTGAAATGGCTAATATATCAGCTTCTTTTGAATGGACATGTTCAAGAAGGGGAGGTTGAGAACTTGATGGTAGTTGGGCATTACCAATCTCACTGCACACAACTTTCGCTTGTGATTTGCAGCTTGAGGGAAACCCCTAAGAAAGAAAGCAAAAAATAAAATAAAATAACAAGACAAGAAAACTACTCACGGACCCATCAGGAGGATGATTGTGTTTCTAACTTTGTGGTTGATTAGACATATAGTTTCTCTAAATACATTGTACAAGTTGCCTCTAATTAGGTAATCCTAGAAGAACTAAGAAAAACATAACTAACAGTGTCTGAGTCGTATCACCTCCAGCTATTTAAAGAATTAATTGTGCTAGTGAGCAATCCAACATAGATAAAATACAACCATATATTGCCATTTACAGGACTGATACAGGACCCTTCTCTTCAGAATCAGTTTTGCGCTCAAACATG
Organism: Gastrolobium bilobum; assembly: GCF_033153095.1. NCBI lineage: Eukaryota > Viridiplantae > Streptophyta > Magnoliopsida > Fabales > Fabaceae > Gastrolobium > Gastrolobium bilobum. The sequence continues at coordinate 144,767 of NW_026899969.1, read as the reverse complement.
TTTCTTAGCTGTAGAATCCATTCAAAGACTTCAGATATACCAACCCTTCCTTCAGCTAAGATACACAAAAATTTAATTTCTGTATGCTTGCCCTGTGGTATTTGTTATATACCCAAATTATGATAAAGCAGTATTCTATTGTGTTTACTACTATTGTTTTCTGGTTTCACAGATTGATGAACTACCAAGTTAAAAGAAACCTTTTAAGTCCATTCGAGTTGCAGGAATCAGTATATATGAGCAACAATATAAGAAGCCACAAAAAATTAATCCTAAAAAGGTTACAAAAGATCTTTTATTTTAAAAAACCATTGAGAGAGAGAGAGAGAGAGAGAGAGAATAAGAAGAAGAAAATAGTCTTTTGGTAATTGTTTATTGATAATTATTAAGCTCAAGGGTGATACCTAGTACATTAAGAGCAAGGCCTCAGCCTCCTTCAATTTTTTATTTTTTTTAAATCTTGTATTTTATATGAATTTTTTTTAGTAATTTTTCCGAATTTGGCCTCCTTCATATATTGGGGTTTCTAACGGTCTAGCCCTACTACTGATTAAGCAAACCTTTCTTCAAGTTAGAAAATACTGATAACTGAACTAATGCGCGTTTTACAACTTGAAGGATTCGAAACAATCAAATCATCACCATAGAACAGAATTTAAATTTCATCTCAAAATAAATCTGTACCTGTTTTGATAAAGTACTGTTTCCATGCGTAGTGGGGGATATATAAAGACCTTTAATGGTATCTGAGTTCTCACTAAGGGACAATATTGTGTGCTCAGCAACCTTTCTTTGTTTCAGTTTCCCATTAAGCTTGAGCTCATTGAGATTCTCACTTATTCTAGCAGGAGTGATATTGTGTCTTACCAGAGATGTAGGCAGATTTTCAGATGGATACATAGGCATGCAGTCAATATCCTGCAATATGAAAATATTTGTGTCACAATATGCTATTATTAGAGAAAACTACCCATCGATCATATTCTCTGAGGACATTAATGGGGAAACAGGATGGAAAGTAAGATGAGAGGAGCAAAGCAATACAGATATTTATAACCAAAACACCAAATAAACTGTATTCAGAATCTCTAATAGTGGCTAACAATGTCTACAAAGGTTATTAAAATCAGGATTCTACTAAAATCTTTTTGGAGATAGCAGGACCAGATCGTAGGGTTACATCAAGGATTGTAAGATCCTATGATCTATTACAAATAAGATGATATATACTACTAACTTTCAATGTATATTGAAAAAACTAAACAACAATAAATCTTAAAGTATAAGAGAAGGATAAATTAACTTAATTTGACATTACAAAATATATACTTTTTTTTTTTGTAGAACTGTACGATGTAGGAAGGACAGATATGACATAGGAAAAGATTGTCATATTACTCAAGGATACGGAAAATCCTTAGGAAAAAAAGATACAACAAAGATAGAATAAAAGTAACGCATACAAAGTTAATATAAGATTAACATAAAAACACAAATCTTAAATTAAAACAAGACATCAATGTTCCAAAAGTTAGCATTAGTCATAGTAGACACACTAAAATACCACCATTTGTCTAATTATTGTGGTATCCCACTTGTACTGGTATAAAAAGTCCAGAAGTAAAAAAAAATAATTATAGGATGCGGCAAGGAGTATCCACCATGCCCAAGTAATATTCTATATGGATATGTGTATGTGTCTGATACCATTATGGCGGCTAATGGCTACTTTGAAGTGTCCTTGCTTGTTTGGGTACAAAAATGTAAAACCATTGAGAAAAATTCATAATAATGCACCAATTCTTTGTCTCCTTTGTATTTATTGACTAGATCCCTTCCTTAAAAGCAATATGATATAGTCTCCAATTTATTTTGTCTTTTATTCCTCTTTGGTGCCTTCAAAAGTGCTGCAAACTTCTTTTTAGCATCAGTAGTCACTTTAGTACATGCACTCACAGGAAGCCCTGGACAAAGCACTAAGTTTCTGCTCTCACTCACCTAAATTTAAATGAGAAAAACCTATCAAGGAAAAACGAAGATGTACAATTGGGTATGTTATTTGGGTTGAAGTTTAAGTGTTTACCTTTCAAGGCAAAAGCATGAAAAGTGTTAATTACCAAGAGACAAGAGGTATTCATTGTAATCCTTGTTATATTAAACTACACAACATTGGTGCTATTATATAGCAAACCAATTGAAGAATACAAAGAGACACACTCAATGTGGGACTTCTACACTATTAACACTAACACTCTTAACACTCCCCCTCAAGCTGTAGCATATAGATCATATACTACAAGCTTGATACATAAATAATACTCCCATTAGGAACCAAAAACAACAATGCTACATCAACGAAATGAAATGACTAAGTACAACAAATCAACTGGAATGACCATCAGTCTGAAGAGCTGATAAAGAGACAGTGCTGGAATGGACATCAGAGCATGGATGGTGCCGGAATTATCATCGGCAAAGGCAACTGAGCTGACCAGGACATCAGCATCAAGATCCCTCTCAGACATTTCATTTAACAGTTGGTGAGCAGCCGTGGTTTACCCTTGACTATGCTACAAGCTTATTACAAGAAAGACCAAGTAACATAACATCAAAATAAATCTCCTAAATGAGAAACCAAAAATCAACAATGTGCTAAAAATGGCGTCGAAATGAACATCAACATGGAAGATGCCGGAATGATCATCGACAAAGACAATTGTGCTGGAATGACCATCAGCAACATGGACGGTGCTCCCCCTCAAGAGGAACTTCTAAACAGTGCCGGAATTATCATCAGCAAAGACAATTGTGCTGGAATGACCATCAGAAACATGGACAGTGCTCCCCCTCAAGAGGAACTTCTAAACAGTGCCGGAATTATCATCGGCAAAGACAATTGTGCTGGAATGACCATCAGCAACATGGACAGTGCTCCCCCTCAAGAGGAACTTCGGTGTCAGAATTAACATCAGCGGAGACAACATCAGCAACTTGGACAGTGCTCCCCCTCAAGATGGATGATGAATAGTATAAATACTCCATCTTGGGAAGAAAGAAGATTAAAGAAAAACAAAGCTTCGCAGAATCGGAAAAGTCGCTAGAGACGGCGGTGGGTCGTCGGAAAAGTCGTCGGAGACGGTTGTGGATCGCCAAAAAAGTCTCCGGAAAGTCATCGGAAAAGTCGCCAGAGACGGCTGTCAACAGTGGACGACGCGGTCAACGGTGGTCGGTCAACGACAACGGTGGTCAACCCAACAACTTCCCAATGATCATTCTTTTCTGATGTGACAGATCAGTCTAAGCTGCAGTCACAGAGCATACTAAGAAAAACCCGAAAAAGAAATAGCAACGTGAATCCCTCAAGGAGAGTGATATCTCTCTATAACCATATTGAAATTATGGAAAATAGGACTAAGTTAAATGGATTAAGATTCCTCTTGTTAGGCTCTAGATACCATGTTAATTACCAAGAGACAAGAGGTATTCATTGTAATCCTTGTTATATTAAACTACAGAACATTGGTGCTATTATATAGCAAACCAATTGAAGAATACAAAGAGACACACTCAATGTGGGACTTCTACACTATTAACACTAACACTCTTAACAAAAAGTCATCTATTTTGCTCCGCCATCATCCCACACACACACACAAACAAGAGAAATAGATTCTACCAAGCCTAATGATCTTGTAATGAATCTACAATGATTCTAAGCGAAAAGGATTTAGGATCCGTTTGTTTGTGCTTTTTTTTTTTTAAGAAAAAAGTATTTTTTTTAATTAAAAAATGTTTTAAGAAATTTTATAATAATTAGATAACTTAAAAAAAAAATCCAGCAGAAAAGAAAGTTTTAGCGCTTTTCTTAGAAGCTAGAAAGAGTAGCTTCTAAAAAATAGCTCTAAAATAATATCATAAAAGAACTTTTTTCAAAGTTTATCCGAACACACCCTTAGTATATATGTATTGGATCTTTTAGCTACCATGGGAGCACAAGATCATATGATCCAAAATAATGAATTTAATAAGCTTGAGCTCTACGGTCATATTCTTCATACTTGTAACATAATTTGCTTCACTCTGTGCAATCAATTTCACATCTTGGCAAATTACAAAATATATGTTGTAAACACTTCATTTGATGTAATAAAATACCTATACATGGTATATAATTGGGATTTTAATAATAATAATTAATCATAATAAAGACAGCCTGACACACAAGACTTCTGCCATTGTTGAAAGAGAAGAAAGCATACCATGACAAATTCAACCCCAAGTTCAGGCTGGTCAAACTGAACCCGACACCTACAATGGTCAACAGTTAGTATACTTCCATCATGAATCTCTCTTGTCTTCGGATGAATAGCAATAACACGCTGCCCAACAATTAAAGGTTGTGCCAAATCAGTAGGAAGGCCTTCCTTGCGACCAGCAAGAAACTCAGCGTAATATGACCTAACAGATTCCCGGTATTGATTAAGTTTATGTTTTTCTTCTATCAAAAATTTCTCTGAAAATCTTCGTGGTCTACCAAGAGAACTGCATAAGAGTAGTATATAGATGAACTACTTTATCAAGAATCAACTCAACCCAAAAGTTCAAACCACCAAGTCAAGGCATATGAATGCTTTGATATATCGAATAGACTTAATCAAGAATGTGTTAATAGTATAGGATGAAGTAAACACATACGCATTTCAAATCAAATACCTTCTAATGACTCCCCACTCAATCTGAGTCAACCTGGGAGCATGACCCAATCCGACATGGTCCAAGTACTCTGCAAACTCTCTCTTTAAAAACCATGGGTAATCAATAGCACTATAAAACCACTCAAAAGTGCACCACCGCCGTGTTTGACATGAAGACAAGCAATTAATAAGTTTTCCCTGTAATAACAAAAAAAAAAACATCTTTCTTAATATATGATTAAAAAATCAATTAATGCCACTGAGCACAAATTACAGATACTTAACCTTGTGACTAACAGAACTATTCGGGAGTGAAGCAATGGATTTATTACGTTGACCACTAAAAATATTTCCAGACACCGTCGGATCTCGTTGTACCATTGGTTTTGGTTTTTCCATCTTTCTTTTGGGCCTTCCTCTGTTTACTAGACTGACTTGGTTAGTAGACAAAACCTTCATGGGGGAAAAAGATGAATCATCCCTTTCCGTTTTGTCATAAGTACTTGAAGACATCTTTCCTGGAGACCTAACCACTTTTAGTTGTCTTGAACGTGCTGTACAAACAGATGACCGCTTACCTTTAACCATGGACTTCTTCACCTCATCAGTAGCCTATAATGAAGAAGATAATATTTGGATGGATACTGTAAGTAGGCACATGAACATATAAAAGACAATGTCAAGTGCAATTAGAACAAGAGATGCTTTTTGGCAAAGCAAGGCAGCTTCATAGATTTATACGAAGTGAAAGACGGAAATGAAAAATTCTAAAAGCCAAAATAGAAAAGTAAGCAACTACGAAACATTTATGTAGAATACAGAATGTAAAATATGACAGATTTTAGAAACGTAATAAAACCATTAATGAGTTTTCATCTAATAGCTTAAACTTTTAGGTGAAGGCTTATGAAGGGTTTTATATCTAACATGCTCCCTTATGCAACTCTCCAAAAAGCTGAAACTGTTAGGTGTTAGAATTAAGTATATTGTCTCTAGGTTCAATGTATTATGTGTAAGGGTATTTACGCTTTTGCCTCGTGTGATATTCTTCACTGCTTTGTACTACTAGTATAATTCTCGTGTACAAATACAGAAACATTCACCCACATGGGGTACGGCCTTATAAAATTCTCTCTACTTTACATGGTATCAAAGCCTCTTAGTTTTCTCCATTTTATTCTCCTTCGTTCAACCAAAAAAACCTAGGTGTTGTCCAGATATTTCTTTCCCATTTAGTGTTGTTGGTCAATTCATACCATCTCCTCGAAGTTCTCATTGGGATGCAATTTTACACATTTCGCGGAATTTAAAAGGAGCTCCAGGTTGTGGTATTCTTTATAGAGACAATGGACATAGCAGAGTAGAAGGTTATTTTGATGCACATTGGGCTAGATACCCTATCGATCCAATATCAAGCTATGGCCCAAACTTCTTATGAGTTAATATAGGTGAATCACTTGCTTGACGAGATTGGATCAAGATTCCCCAACTATGAAACTGAAAAAGAAGAAGTGGAAGAAGTGTTTTGTCTGAATAATACTTTCTTGATTCATTGAGAGACCCAATGGGTCCTTTTTATATTGAGTACATCCAACTACCTCAACTACTTTAATAAATATACAATCACCAACTACATCAATAAATATACAACTACCAACTACATCAATAAATACTATCTAGAATATTCTACATATTCTACACTCCCTCTCAAGTTGGGAGATATATATTGATCATTCCCAACTTGCTGATCAAATTCTCAAAGGTCGGCTTAAGTAATCCTTTGGCGAGGATATCTGTCGTCTGTTCCTTGGTAGGTATATATGTCAAGCATACACTACCATCTTCTAATTTCTCTTTGATACAGTGACGATCAACTTCCACATGTTTTGTTTTGTCATGATGAACAGGATTTTGAGCAATGCTGACAGCAGCCTTATTATCACAATATAATCTGATAGGTAGGGAATAAGTGATCTTCAACTCCTCCAGAAGCCTTCGTAACCAAATTCCTTCACAAATACCATGGGCTAGAGCCCGAAATTCCGCTTCTGCACTACTTCTTGCAACAACAGTTTGTTTCTTACTTCTCCAGGTCACAAGGTTTCCCCAGACATAAGTACAATATCCTGAAGTAGATCTTCGGTCCATTGCAGAGCCAGCCCAGTCTGCATCTGTATAGATTTCAATCATCCTTTTGTGCCCTTTTTTAAAGAAAATTCCTCGACCAGGGGTATTTTTGAGGTATTTGAGAATTCTATAAACAGCACTAAGGTGTTTTTCCTTAGGAGAATGCATGAATTGGCTAACCATGCTCACAGCAAAAGCAATATCAGGACGAGTGTGAGACAAATAGATTAATTTCCCCACTAGTCTCTGGTACTGCTCCCTATCAACATCTTCTCGTCCTCAACTCCCATCTTGATATTAGCTTCAATTGGAGTCTCTGCCGGCTTGCACCCAAGCATACCTGTTTCTTGCAACAGGTCTAGAATGTATTTTTTCTGAGTTAAAGAAATTCCTTCCTTACTCCAAGCAATTTCCATGCCAAGGAAATATTTGAGAGATCCAAGATCTTTTAGTTTAAACTGGTCAGCTAAACATTTTTTTAAAGAGGTTATCTCCTCGCTATCATTACCAGTGACAATTATGTCATCAACATAAACGATCAGAATAGCAATTCTTCCTTTGTCGGAGTATTTAAAAAATAAAGTGTAATCAGTCTGAGCTTGGGTGAACCCTCTTCCCTTAACAGCTTGAGTAAATTTCTCAAACCATTCTCTGAGAGATTGTTTAAGTCCATAGAGAGACTTCTGCAACTTGCACACAGAACCATCCCCTTTTTCAAAACCATGAGGTGGATCCATGTAAACTTCCTCATGTAGATCACCATTCAAGAAGGCATTCTTAACATCTAACTGTTGCAATGGCCAATCAAGGTTGGCGGCAAGAGATAGCAGAACGCGGATAGTGTTAAGTTTGGCAACAGGAGCAAATGTCTCCTGATAATCTATCCCATGAGTCTGAGTAAATCCCTTAACAACTAATTTGGCCTTATACCTATTGATGCTATTGTCTGCATTGAATTTTATTGTGAACACCCACTTGCAACCAACAGTTTTCTTTCCTTTAGGTAATGTCACAAACTCCCATGTTCCATTTTTTGTAAGTGCATCCATTTCTTCTAATACTGCATTCCTCCATTTTGGGTCATCAAGTGCTTCTTGGATATTTTTGGGTATCCTAGTACTATCTAATATAGTGTTGAAAGCACAAAAACCTGGAGACAACTTTTCATATGAGATATAATGAGAAATAGGATGAGCAGTGCAAGATCTAGTACCTTTCCGAAGAGCAATAGGCATATCAATGTTGGCTGTACTAGTACATTCAAGTGGGTTGCTGGAACAAGGACTCGAGTCAGGATCCTGGCAGTTTAGAGTATCTTCATGTGTTTTGCGCCTGCTGTAAAATTTTCCCCATTTACCATGAGGATCACAAGGAAGATCATTAGATTTAGGTATAGTTGCTCCCCCTGTTTCCAAAGGCCAAGGTAAGACAGCAGCATCATTTGGTTTCCCAGGCTTATCTTCATCCATACCAAGACCAATAGACTCCCCCTGAAGAGAAGTCGGGGAAAAAAAGGATTGTGTCTCATAAAAGGTAACATCCATGGAAACAAAAACCTTACGGAGAGAAGGTGAGTAACACTTATACCCTTTTTGATTAGGGGAATATCCTATGAAGACACATCTGATGGATTTAGGGTCAAGTTTGGACCTTTGATGTGGAGGAATATGCACAAAAATCAGACAGCCAAATATTTTGGGAGGAAGAGAAGAAAGAGCATTGATAGAAGGAAAAGATTTAGTAAGGCAGGATAAAGGAGAATGAAAATGTAGTACCCGAGAAGGCATCCGATCAATAAGATAAGAGGCTGTCAAGATGGCTTCCCCCCACAGATATTTAGGGACATGCATTTGAATAAGAGAGCTCGAGCAACTTCAATTAGATGTCTATTTTTCCTTTCAGCCACCCCATTTTGTTGAGGGGTGTTAGGACAAGAACTTTGATGAATAATTCCATGCTGGTTTAGGTAATCTCCAAGAACAGAATTAAAATATTCAGTACCATTGTCTGTTCGCAGAATTTTGATAGAGGTCTGGAATTGAGTTTGAATCATAGCATCAAAGTTTTTAAAGGTGGATGCAGCATCAGACTTATCTTTCAAGAGGTATACCCAACATACCCTATAATGATCATCAATGAAAGTAATAAACCAACGAAAGTAATAAACCAACGAGCACCCGAGACATTTTTTTCACGAGCAGGTCCCCAAATATCACTATGAATCAATGTAAAGGGAGAAGATTCATGATATTTTTTAGGAGAATAAGTGGCACGAGATGCTTTGCAAGTTGACAAATATCACAAAGAAGGGAACTTGGCTTTTTATTGATGAACAAGTTCGGGAATAACTTCTGAAGATAGACAAAATTTGGGTGTCCTAACCTACGATGCCATAACAAAACATCATTACAGTCATCTGATAAACATAGAGAGTGGTTCGAAAAAATCCTCCTTTCACAAGGATCCTCTTTAAAATAGTAGAGCCCTTCTTCCTCTCTAGCACTGCCAATCATCGTCCCCGAGTCCTGTTCCTGAAAGGTACAAGCATTTGCAGAGAACTTAGCAACACAATGCAACTCAGCAGTAAGTTTGCTAATTGAGATGAGGTTACAGGTAAGAGAGGGAACATGAAGGACTGAATTCAAAATAATATGCTCAGAAAGTTTAATGGATCCCTTCCCTGCAATAGTGGAGAAATTCTCATCAGCTGTTCTTATTCGTGACGGGTGATAGTAAAGGGTATAGGAGAAAAATAAGGTTGCATTACCTGTCATGTGATCAGAGGCCCCTGAATCAAGAATCCAACGATTACTACGTTCAGCATGGAATGCCATACCTTTTTGAGCAACATGACTAGTTGCCTCGGCAGGTTGAGATATCAGTTTCTGAAATTGCTCATATTGGGCCTTCGAGAGGAAAACACCATCAAGGTTTGAAGGGACATGAGACACCTCCCCTTTATCTTCGGAAGATACTTGATTAGCACGATTCTTGTTCTGTCCTTTTGATTTCCAGTTTGGTGGTTTTCCATGAATTTTCCAACATTTTTCACGGGTGTGACCACCCTTATTGCAATGAGAACACCAACGGTCAGATCGTTTTGAGTCCCCAGAAGGACGAACAGTATTCTTTGCTATAAGGGCAGACCCATCAGAGGACTTAGAGTCCTTATCATCCAACATTACTTTTCGGCGAAGCTCCTCCCTTCGTACTTCAGAAAAAGCAGTAGCAAGGGAAGGTAATGGGTTTTGCCCCAAAATTCTTCCACGAACATCATCCAGATCAGAATTAAGGCCAGCAAGAAAATCATAGAGACGCATTTTCTCTATATAATTTTTGAACCTTGCATTAGCTTCTAAACCTTGAAGGTCTGCTTTATCATAAAGATCCAACTCTTGCCACAGTGTTTTTAGAGCAAGGAAGTATTCAGAAACAGTCATCCCTCCTTGGCGTAATTCTTTCACTTTGGTGTTGAGATCAAAAGCCTGAGATGCATTGCCCAGGTCAAAGTAATATTCTTTAACAGCTTCCCAAATTTCTTGAGTTGTATCAAGAAATAAATAAGTTTGACTGATATCTGGTTCCATAGAATTAGTCAGCCATGTCATGACTAAAGCATTTTCAGTCACCCAAGCATCATAACCAGGTTCACGTTCTGCTAGTTTGACCTTTTTTCCGTCAAGATACCTCATCTTCCCTTTAGCCTGGATAAACAACTTAACAGATTGACACCATTGCACATAGTTCCTACCGTTTAAACGGTGATTGGTGATCTGTATTGCTGGGTTGTCTCCAGAAGACGAAGAGTTGGGAAGGGGTGAGGTTCCAGACGAAATTTCAGAATTTTCAGCATCCATGGCTTTCTAACAGGTACCCAGAAAAAAAGTTCCTCCAAATAAGATTTTGACCCTCAAAACAGAAAGAGGGTTGCTCGCCAAAGTCAATGAATGAGAGCAATCTTGGCCACAGTGAAACAGTAATTGCTACAGTAATGAACAGTACTGCTACGGGTCTTCTATGGGCTGGCTCGGAATTTTGTTCTGAACCTAATGGTGACCTTGGTTTCGTGGAGGTGTCTAGGTAAGGATTCTGGCTTGGGCAGTGGCTAAAACGAAAAAAAGGAATAGGAAAATGACTTAAAAATAAATCAGAACGGGGAAGAGACTGGAATATAACCAGCTCTTGATACCATGAAAAAGAAGAAGTGGAAGAAGTGTTTTGTTTGAATAATACTTTCTTGATTCATTGAAAGACCCAATGGGTCCTTTTTATATTGAGTACATCCAACTACCTCAACTACTTTAATAAATATACAACCACCAACTACATCAATAAATATACAACTACCAACTACATCAATAAATACTATCTAGAATATTCTACATATTCTACAGAAACTTTGGTGTGATAATCAAGCTAAGATCCACATTGCCTCAAATCCAGTGTTTTAGTGAAAGGAAAAAACACATTGAAGTGGATTGCCACTTTATTTAGGAAAAGATTCAGCAAGGATTTGTATCAACTGGACGTGTTAGAAGAATAGAACAAATAGCTGACATTTTCACAAAGGCACTTAATGGGATTAGGATGGAGTACCTTCGTAACAAGTTAGGTGTGATTTAACATCTATACTCCAACTTGAGGGGAAGTGATGAGAATTAAATATAATGTCTATGTTCAATGTATAATGTGCAGAGGGTATTTAAGTCCTCTGTATTATATCGTACTGCTTTGTACTACTAGCTTAATTCTTTAAGTATAAATATAGAACCTGCATCCACATTGGGTACAACCTTACGAAATTCTATCCACTTTACATTAGGTAAAGGCTCACTAACAATTTCATTACATCTCTAACAATAGATAAGTATAGAAGTTTTACTGCATGGAGCAAATATAAGGTGGGAAAAGAAATTTTGTGCATGTCTTAAACCACGATGGAAAAAAAGTAAATACTTAAATGAGCTTTATGAAATCCAAGTTGCAAGATTGTGTGGAGGAAAGCTAGATGCTCCTGTACGAACTAAAGTTTATTACCAAGAGCATGACCCAAAAGGAGGAAGAGGTTGGTTGAAACTTACTTAGGGAAAAGTAGTAAAACAAGACTTAATGGAATGAGAAATAGATTGTCGTATGATTTGTCTTAGGACATAAGTGGAGAAAAGCTACTATCATTGTAGAGTGGATAGACCTGTTATTTCCTATGTTCTAGATGACCTTTTTTTCCATATTTATTTATTTTCTCTCAATCTTTTCTTGCTTTTTTTTGGGTTCATCGATCGTTGACCCAAACTTGTTTGAATTAAAGTTGATGTTGATGTTTATGTTGAAATCCAAGTTGCAACATGATGGAACCAGAAAAATAACACCGAAATTGATTAAAACAAAAATGGAGACAAGCTCCTTACAAAGATTAAATGCAGAAAAATACACCAAAAGACCTCAACTCACCCTTAGAACCAACTACCCTTAGCTCCAAGAGATCCCCAAATTCTCCACTCACCAAATGCTCAATACATGCTTGCCTTCCCCCTTTCCCTTTCTTGCTATATAACCACCTTCTATCATCACAACCTTCCTGAATCTTCTTTCCATGTTTCCCCCATTATTCCCTCACCATTCATAGCTTGCCATGTGGCTTCCCCAATAATTAATTTTCCTCCTTCATCCTCCTTCACAATCAGCTTATTATTCTCAACTTCCTCTCGGGCTCTCTTCTTTGACCCCCAATGTAGCGTTGATAACAAGACACAAAGGCCCATCACAACATTGTGTCTTAAATGTCTTTGAAATAGTAAAGGAAGAGGCAAAGATCATAAAAGCCATAATGAAATCACACATCTGAAATGAGTCTTTTTTTATGCCTACCGCTCTTAAATGAAAAAAAATGAAAATTATTTATGCATTAGTCGCGAACATTATCATTCTTGCACAAAATCTTACAGATAAAGTGAGGAAACAATTTGTCATCAACTGGCTAATATGTTGTACCACAAACACAATTTGTTATCATTCTGGTGCTAATAACTAATAAATACACACCTTGGTTTTCTGGAAACCACTTAAATGAACAGTATGTGTTTCATCATTCTGGGACAAACAAGATACTTTTTACTTGCATAGTACATATCAAATATCAAACAGGAAACATAAATTTTGCTACTGAATTCTGGAAAATAACCAGTTCTTACTTTTAAGGTAGAAGATTTCTGTTTCCTTTTCCCGATTCCTGCATTAAGCAGGTCCGCTCCTTCTGCTTCAGGAACAGCAACTCCATTATCAGAAAAAACCTTGGCTAATTTACTTGAAGTGGTGCTTTCAATCCTGGGAGATACATTATGCGTTTCCATTTTAGACTCATTAACAACTTCATGGTTTCCTTCCTTGAACTGAGCAGATGACTCTGAGATATAGAGTTGTATATGAAAAGATTTAGACAATCATAAAGTATGATGAAAAAGGATTTTCATAGAATAAATAGATATTTTCTTTCTTTCTTTCTTTTTTGTTGTGTGTGTGTGTGTTTTGGGGGGGGGGGGGGGGGGGGGGGGTGTGTGGAAGCCAAGTTGTAACATATATTAAGTCTTTTTATTAATATCTAAAAGTATACTGCAGGAATAAACAAATTAGAGGGAAGAAAATGGTATGGTAAAACAGTGCACAACTAAACAAAATAATCAACTGGGTGAAGCATGTAAAAAACTTGTTTGAACTTTAGGGTTTAAACAAGGGAAAGGAAAAGAGATAATGACGACTATCAATGAATTATGAGATAGAGAAGATGTTAGTTGGTACAAAACCTGCTTAAGCCTTAAAAAAAATAGTTCATGCTGATGCATAAAATAGTGCATCCCAGCAGAGGAAGCAACCATGATCAGAGCACCAAGGAGAGGGCATAAAAGGAGTCCGATCACATAATGAATGTACTGGAAAAAGACATCCTTAAAAGTACAAGCATTCCTCCCTAAGCATTCATATCACTATGCACTTCCAGAATAATTTCAGAAGTTACAGCTAATGTATCTCTTAAATAAAGTTTGCTTTTAGGCTTAACATGCACAAAATCCTTCTGCCCCGCAAACAGAAAATTACATGAGGGATTATATTCCCACCGTGATATTATTGCGTTAATGAATGGTCAGAAATGTCAGTGCTAATGTTAATTAAAGAGGGGAAAAAAGGAAGGTGATTGGCGCATATAACCACATAACCAATCATGTTAGATGGTAGTACTTGCAAGTTAATTATTAATTCAGATTGACCATGGGAGAAGGGAGAATGAATAGTTTAAATAACATTATTCTAAGATTAATACGTCAAAATACTTAGATATCTTACCAGTGTCAGGGTTTGTTACAGGCATCATCAAAGACAGATCAGCTAAAGTTTTCAGAGCATCAAAAGCAGAACCTTCATCTACAAAGAGAGAAGTAGGGGGAAGGGGTGGGGGAATGACTGCATCAATAAAAATTGTACTTCCAATTGGAATAACTGAACAAACTTGAAGCCTATAGGAAAATGGTGAAGGGAAAAGAGTAAAAGACACACAACAACCTACTAATGCGAAATCCAAACAAAATTTATAACTACTCACATCCAAATAAATTTTAGGTCTAACTATTAAATATAACGGTTTGAAGTTTAAAATAGAGTAATATGCTAGAGATTTCATAAAGTAAACATCTAAATCAATTAGCATAGCTTGCACCTTATTCAATAATGAAAAGCAAAAGGAAATAGATGGAGAGGTTTCTTCTCCAATTGATTTTCCTTTCCTGCTCGAGCATCACCAAGTACAACAACTGTGACGCACCAAAATCATTAAACTCTTAGCTAACAACCAAAAGGCATAAAAGACTCAAATTCATTTCATGCTTATGCTTGTAATATTTCAGGGACAAAACAAAATTTAGTTTCCATTCCTAAAAAAAAATATAAAACAAGTTGAAAGATGAGAACATATAACAGAAAATTAAAAGAAAAAAGTTATAACTATAACCCAAGAGGCATATAATAATTAGAACATCATGCATAAATGGAACATATATCCTTCTACTTATTAAGGAAGAAAGGTAATATATTCTGGAGTGTAACTGTAGTAAGAAATACAGTATGCTCTGCTTAATGAGAAAAACAACTGATACCAACCAAGTTTCCTCATTTTCATTCATTTTATGGCAGAAATATCCTTGTTTAATAGGAAAATTAAGCTGAACACAAATTTTAGAAATTGCTAAATACCTTTCTCAAACAATAGCTTTTTACTTTTCTTTCTGGAACCTTTGTAAAAGGACTTCAAATTTTTTGCGTATGCAAAATCTGTGTCAAAGTTGGATTTGATAAAACTCAGACTTTTACCATCATCTGTCCCACTGGAGGCTTCCTTTTTGTCATTCAAATGCTGGTTTAAATTTTCCTCAGGTTCTAAATTCTTCCTGTAGTGTTTTATTCTCTTTTCCTGATTCCTTACTTTTCCAGTACTTTTTCTACTGCTCCAATGATTTGTTTTTCCAGAACAATTGACATTGCCGCCTTCTGTCCTTCCTAAACTCAACTCAGAACTACCCTCATCCAAGTCAGAATTGCAAAACTTGGCTCCAGATATTTCTGATATAGCATGCTGAAAATCGTAACTACCTAAAATAAGTTTTCATTTTAAATAAATAACAGAAAAAGACAACTGAAGTTGTTATAGAAGTAACTTATAACCTTCTTCCCACTTTTCTGACCAGGCGATGGCATATTTTTCTTGTTTGGTGATCCAGAAATTTTTGAAGAGCCACCTCTTTGTGAAGCCTCTGTCAATGCTAATGCAATCTTATGAGCAACATCATTAGTATCAACTATTTGTTTGGAGCTCCGCCTAGCAGATGAAAAAATCTTCTCCGCATTATCTTTACCAATAGAATATGAAACAGGGACACGGGGGGTCCTTTTTCGAACAGCATGAGGCCTAATTCCTGAAGCAATATCACAAACAACAAAAGAGAAGATTGTTAATGGAACCTACTTAAGCAAGAGAAAACACCTTCTAAAATCTATAAGTATAAAAAAATTAGAACATCTTCAAAGATAAGCATCCTGACATGTTTCCAGCAAGAAGAAATATTATCCAAACTTCCTCAATCTTATTGCAACAATTACTGGTTGAAAAACCAAAAACAAATACAGAGGAAAAGAGAGAATTGAGGCAAAGTAATGTTCACATGTGTTTGACATATTAACCCACCAGAATGCCTATTCTTCAACAATGACAGGCAACCATCACCTGATGCAACAGAATGTGACTGAGAATGATCTGAAAAGTGTCCATCTAATGCTTTATTGTCATTTAAATGCTTTCCCCGCAAACGTTTTTTAGACTTTTTAGATAATTCTGCATCTTCACTGCTTTCTTTTCCACTGTCACTTCCTCCCTGCCAATAAAAAATACTCATATCTTAATTGCTTATGAACATTTGTCAGAAACTGGTTGTGTTACCTATTGCAATTTATACAAATTTTTTAACATAATCAATGCTAACTTAAAACAAATACAGTTTAACACCCTTAATGCTGGAAGGAAATTTATCTCACCATTGAGCCTTTTCTTTCGGGCAAACCTAGAGGAGTGGTAAAAGTGCTCTTCGTGAGTAGAAAAGGTCACGGGTTCAAATTCGAGGAACAGTCTCTTTGCAAATATGCAAAGGTATGAATGAGTACAAGAATTGCCCTCATCCCTACCCTCACTAGTCGGGGTTTAACAGATAGAGAATTTTATTGAGCCATTTCTTTCATTAATTTATTTTTTGCGGGGTAGCGTAGGAGGGCAGAGGTTCCAGATTAATAAGCTAACTATTACCTCCCAAACACAGCCTTAAATAGACAAAAGATAATTACTGCCAATGATTACCTGTCATAATTGACAATAAAAAATAACAAATTGCAGTTTACATCTAAAACCACTCCTCATTAAACCCCAACTAACGAAGGTGGAGTGAGGGCAATCCTTGTATGTAGCCTTATCCTTGCATAATTACAAAGAAGCTGTTTCCCGGATTCGAACCCGTGACCTTCAGTCACAAAAGAACAAATTACAGTTTACATCTCTTTTAGTAAAATAAAATCTTTTTAAAATCAGAAGTATTAAAAAAAATCCTTAGTCTATTGGTCAGAAAATTCTACTATTCACTGTCCTTCATAGTGGGGCAACCTTTATTATCCTTGTCATTTCAAATAAACTAAAGAAGCCACAGCTTTCGTCCTACCCATTTACATATAGGTGGATGTATTTGTATTGATAGAAAAGAGACTCGTTAGGTTTCCAGTATAACTGAGTCAAATGAAACTGCAGAGTACTAAAATTTCAATCTTAATGTACCTAAGACAACTGAGAGTGCCAGTTAAACTGAATGGAAAAACTTTTGGATTCTCATTGGAAAAGTAACAAATCATTTAAATCAACAATCTTGAGAAAAACCACTTTTGAAATAATACAGTTTTTTCTCGTCACACAACTTACAAAAAAGATTTGAAATTAGGACAGGGAATCGTTAATATCACAGCTGGAAAGCAGCTACATGAATGTTACAAAAACAGGAACACCAATGTAAACGTAACTTGCCAAAAGTTTTAATTCATTCTTACCAGTACACTATAATGATCTGTCATCATTGCTATCAGTCCAATAACAGAAGCAGTGCCCTCTGGAAGAGATAGGTATGCCTAAAAATAAACCCAAAGAATAGCATGTTTTACAAACAATATACCACACTAACTAAAATCCACACTACACACTATTAAGATGTATCCCTTAACCAAATGACAAACTGTTGAAACTTAATCAAAATTGTAACAAATGCAATTTTTTTTGGGGAGGGGGACATAAACTTCAATATTGCTAGGGAATATACATATCCAATAGCAATGATTAATCACAACATTGATTCATCCTGGTCCACAAGCTAGGAGAAAAGATCAACAAGAATTGAATCTTGTACAAACAGCTCAAATATTTAAAACAGACATTGACTAAAGGATTGAGCAATTTTTTTAGGAGGACATTTCCCCTTCTCTCTTTTCTATCTCCTTTTCTGTTCTTCATATAGATAGTTAGAGAGAAAATAAAATAAATCATTCCCTTCTTGAAAACAGAAATTATGAAGGGTGGAAAACCTTGTTTTCCAGTTGTATAGGGAAAGATACAAAATAACTCCATAAAGGGTATTGAAAAATACAAGAAATATTAAAATTTATAAATCACGCCTAAGTATATCTCTATATGTAAATTCTTAGTACATGAGTTTTACAATATTTTTCTAAAGTGAATAGTGAATACATGGTGTATGCATTTCAGAAATATCAGTAAAATAATTAGAATGTTGAAGCTTGTGATGCACTTACCCTGTTCATAGTGTACAGGGCTTCTACCATTTCCACAGATCTATTACGTACTGCAAGAGCAACCTGTAAACATAGGTAAAATTGTCACTGAAGGACAACATATTCAGGAATAACATTGCACTGGGAAATTGAAGTGCATCAAAGAAGGTAGATTCAATAAACAAGACATGACCTTGATCCTGCAACTTTCTGTGGAATTTTAAGCAGTATTTACCAGATATATAATAGCTCATTTATTAGACAAAAACCTGATGGTGAGACTTGATTATTAACTTTTATTCAATAAAATGCACCTTGTGTCTGGAAACTATAACTAACCTTCTTCCAATCTTTCCCATATTTACGATAAGCTTCATAGAAATGCTGAAGCTCCTCCTTACTCCATTGTGGCCCTAACATATCAGCCAATTTTCTCTTCTGCATATCATTAAAATTTGAAAAACAATTATAAACTAAGAAATAAAATTAGTAATGCCTGACCAATTTTATCAAACTACTTAAAAAAAAAAATTCAACACCTAATTTGATATAGAAAAAGTTAAAAAGGTATTCTGATGACTTCTTTTCAGCTTGATTGACAGGAGAATGCTCAAAGAGGCAAAGAGAATAAAGAGCAAAGGGAGATTTTCCCCCCTTATTTTAACAATGTGTCTGTATAGGAAAATCATTTCTTTCTGGAAGAGTTAAGAAACGAATTCACCTTCTGAATACCAGGACTTGCCTTCTGCCTATTCTTGCTAGCATTCTCTGAATTTTTATCTTTACTAGATGCAGCCTCACGAATATTAGAAAACTTCTTATTAACACTTTTAGATTTTCTAGAAGGGGCCATGATTGATTTCCTAGGTAGTCTGAAAAATTACCAGAAAGGCAGAGGAGTTAGATAAACAAAATTTTCAAAACAAAAGATATAATTAAGTAAATACACTTGAACAATTCAGTCAAAAAATACTTCGGTTGCATCCTACTACCACACAAAAGAGAGAGAGAGAGAGACAGACAGACAGAAATCATAGAAAAGGAGGTTCCATACTTGAGAATCTAAAGCATGTTAAAGATGACCAATAACTGAAATGGCACCTTCTTTCCCTCTAAAAACTATGTGGATGAGGAATCTCAGGTTCAAAAGCCAGAAGATGCATCATGCAAATCAAAAGTAATGGCCTGAAGTCTGCTAATGGTATAGCATAGTGGGTATTCGCATAAAATATGTCTGTTTTGATTGCATATATAATGCAGGTTCTATAGCTACAACTATAAAGTATGATAATAATTTAGATACCACGTTAAAACACCACTGTTCTAGCTATTGATGCCAACTTAAGTTTAAGTAAAAAACATTTGTCTGTATATTCTAGGTCAGATGGTAGCAGAATATACTAAGACAAACTACAAGTTGAACAAAATGAACAGAAATTAGAGTCTTAATACTCAATTAGACAATAAACACTTAACACTAAATAAAGCAATGATATGTCGTTCACAATAGCATTTACTTAGGTCGGTACATTGAGAGAAAAATAAAAAGGGAAATACTCTAAAACTGGAAAGAATATAAAGATCGAATAAATATAATATTTGAAAGAGTATACAAGATAAAATAACAAGATATTGTCATCCTTTTATCAGAATATTCCAGAAACCAGACAGGCTAATTAAGAAGTATAAGGAGGTCCAAGTCCAACTGCTCTTGCCCTTTGTGGGAAGTGCATGCACCCATGATGATCAACAATGGACAACAGACCTTATCACAGATTGAATCAAACTTGTTTTATTCAGAGATTTTCAAAAGTCCAAATCCCCGCCTCCTCCAGAAGAAGAGAAGATGCACAACTTAAGTCTATAACAGCATCAGTGTGCAACCTTAACCAGAACAGTTGATAGCCTGCTTAAACATCTAGAAGTGTTTGCAGCCCCGAGCTCTCTAATCTCAATCATTCCTCGTTTTAAAATCACTTGCATGAACTTGTTTCACTATCTTCGGCCAATGATAATACAGAAACACACAAACATGCAGACATAACAACAAAATCAAAATGTGCCCCCTAAGCAAGTCAAATCTACTGCAAACACGGGCTGAAGAGAAAAGTTCCAGCAAAGTAAAGCATTGACATTTAACAGCAATTTCGAAAATTTTACAGTCTGTAATCTAACAGACCCAAACCCGTTTTCCTTTCGTCAAGCATGAGAACTCAACGACTTGAAGTATCTTTACTCATCCCTCGATTTTCCCGCCAACTAATAGAAAATCCAATCGAAGCTTGAATTTCAATTCAGCACGAAGATGAACGAAAATGAGAAATCCCACTAAAAAAATAAAATTGTAGCTGCGTTGCAGTTTGGCAGCTGAGAAACAAACAATTAGAAAAAGAAAAACAAGTGCATGTTGGAGAGAGAAATCAAGAAGCGGTACCCAAAAATTCTCCACAAGTTGAGATGAGGCGATCCAGTTAATTTATCCCTACGACACAACCCAACCCAACCACGCCCAGTTCAAACCAAACAGGGAATTGGAATATTTTGCGAAAAAAGCGGTTTGATCAGATGAAACATAAGAATAGAAAGTAACAAAGCAAAATTGAAATTGGGAATCTAAAAAGAAGAAAAGCCCTCGGCATTGGTGAAGAGGAAATCAGTGAAGAGAATTGAGAGAGAGTACCGATCAAAGAGAATCTGGATTGTGAATTGAAGCTATGTCATTGATTTGACCGAGAGATCTGGAGGTAAATGACAAGAGAAGAAGATGAAGATGATGATGATAATGAACAACACACTAACACAACTCAACTAGCACGAGTTGTTGTTGTTGTTGTTTGTTGTTGTTGTTGGCGTAAACAATACAAAAACAAAATGAATTCGGGGGGCATAACCGCGAAACTTTAAAATAACAGTACCGTTATTTATTTTTATTCTTTCTATTCAATTGAAATAACGCCTCCGATAAAACGCCTCTAACACACTACAATAACATGTCACGGCCTTTACCTTTCTTTAACCATTAATTTAGTTTTATTTTTTCAAAAATAAATAAATCATTTATATATATATATATGTAAATAATCTACTACTAGTAGTATATGGTCTTCCCAACCCAGTTATTCTGGTAACAATTATTTTCTTTTACAAAGATCAATTACTCCGCTAAAAAAAAGTGTGAAATAAATTATTTACTAGTAAAATAGGGGAATGATCTGATGAAATTCTTTAACATGGTTCGTACTCCTTTTACATTCCTTGCCCTATTTTCTTAGTCAAATGCTTGCCCCTTCAATGAGTATAGAATTGCGAAACCAAATATGCTCCTCTCGAATTTTCATTCGCTGTATTTCAGTATAACATTTGAATCAACATCCTAATGTGTTTAAAACTTAGGATCAATGCCTCCCACAAATTGAATGCGGTCATTTTATCTTATTAATGAATGAATATATTGCCGTAATGTAACTTTTGTAAACTCGCGTAGTGAGTAATGATGAACGTGTTTCCCCTGTAGAGTATCAAAAATCGAAAAGAAAACATCGCAAACTGAATGATGAAACCACTTTGATAGAGGAGAATTTTTTTTTTTATCCAGAAATCTCGATTTTCAAAAATATGATGAAAACATTCAGTTTACGATAATATTTAAAAATTAAAAATCTAGAAAAATTCAGTTTGCCAAAAATCTTGAAAAATACCAGCTACCAAACACTCCCTTTTTAAGTAGTTCAGTACTTCACTTGGCGAGGAGTATTAGATCAATGTCTTTTGCCTAGTAACACCAATGCAGATATCAACATGGACAATATTTCAAAATGTGAATAATATTTACAAACAAGTCAATGACGCAGAAGACGAACATTGCCCAATTCCATCACAGGTCTTTGAGATGGACATTGTAGTTTACCTTTTTCCTTAATCAATATCTTAACCTTCGAATGGAGCTTCATCATTTTCCCTTTCCTCATTCATGAGCATCTACTTCTTTGAACTCTGATATTGACATGAGCATCCACTTCCTTAGGCATAAAACTCCATAAAGAGTGAATTCCATTTCCTAACTTTCTTCATTAGGTGCTTGATATACCTCATTCAAATTTTGATTCCAAAATGGGCTTCCAAGATAAAATTTAGCGCATAAACTTGAAGAACCCCTTCATCTTGAATAAACACAATAACATAGAAACACAATAATAATGCAAGAATATTATGCAAAGGTCGGGCGAGGACAATCCTTATCCGTAGCTAGCCGGAAAAACTTCATATCTGTTTTACGAAGAGGCGTGTTATCTCAGCAGTCAGCAGAGCACACAAAGATGCTTCTTTCAAGTATCAGCTCATTCACTCTAATCAAACAATGAACCAAGTCATGCCAAAACCTGGAACAACTATATACTTAAAACTCTTCCCAGAAAGGATGAATATGAGATTATGAAATAAGCAGTAATCTTTTAATTAAATAATTCACATGAATCAACTTTTGGCAGGCGAGAAGAATAGCATTCTCCCCTAAAAGCAGATAGAACTTCGCCAAGAATAACAATCGGCATACAGGAATAAATATCAGAAAGCGATTGAGGTCACCAGATAAACCTTATTTACCTGGTTTAAAATGCTGTATTTGTTTCACCTAAAAAAATCACATGAAATAACTTGTTTTATGAAGCTGTATTGTTCATCTCAAAAGTTTGATACAAAACTTCAACAGACAACCCAAACAATTCCATACCTCTCCCGACATGGTAATATGTAACTTCCAATTGAGCTGAATTGGCAATTTGAGGAAAATCATCTAAAAAAACAGTAATGTATGCCAATCTCCTTCAAACATTACTATAGTATCCAGAGATCTGACGAATGAGCATGGGTTATGCACATCAACATCATGGCAGCTCCAAAGACTTTATTACCAAATACAAACAGCATTACCGTTATCAGAATTTGACATACAGAAGCAGTTCCAAAAATGTACCAGAATATAGCAGCATTCAGAAAAGCAAATAATATAACCAAATCACATTTGATGATGTCATTTAATTATTTCTAATTTCTAAAGCAGCAGATAGTATTGCATGTTATTTGATATGAAAGACCATAATTGATGACAACAACAACCAAGATACCATTCAGAATAGCAAATCAAACAAGGAATTTAAATTAGTTGCAAGTTTGCAACCTTGTGTTCGAATTGGACAAGAACCACGATTGGATCATTTTAAAAAAAAGGTAGACAACATAAAATTTAGATTCATTAGTTATATGCATGATTAACTCTCTAGTTCATCAAAAGATTCATTTTTCCTTCGTATATCTTCGGCAGCTGAAGGATATTATTTTTGAAAGAGCATACTCTGGAGCACAAGGCTCGGTGACTTTGCGAGGATAAGAATGATGGTTGATTATACGCAACCTTACCTTTTCAATTTTTGTAAAAAACTATTTCTTAAACTCGAAACCGTGACCTTCCAGTTGGAAACAAGTAACATTATCACCGCTTCAAAGATATTATTCCTGAAATATATAAAAAAATTCTGCAGGGAAAACTCCCAAAAAATAACAAATGTTGAAAACAAGCTAGCATGATTATATATCAGACTTTCGGTAAACATGGCAGGACAAGTATTTCAATGGAATAACAGAACAAGATAAGGTAGTTAAGTTACCCAAATTTGATTAAGAAGTTACACACTGGGTGAAGGCTACATGCAAGTGCTCTCCCTGTTATTAGCAAGATTCATTTTTTCTTGATACAGCTTTAATACATAAGGAGAGTCCTTAAAACATATCACATACTTTTCCAGGAACAATTTCTCAGTCAGAACAAACGGCGTATTCATGCTTGCACCCTTTTTTTGCATGCCTTTTGAGATAAGGAACTTCACAACTGAACCCCTTGGAATAATCCTTTTCCGGAGACTCAGTTGAAAAATATTTGGAGCTTTGACAAGGTCCAAAGAATTCAACCTAACTGATTGACCCAAAAACTCAGCACAACATTAATTTTATCATTGGATGACAACATACAGTAAGGCTGCTTCTTAAATGCTTCAAGAATTTCTGCTTGGGACCACCCCCACCTCTTAAAGGTATCAATTTTCTTAGCCCACCTGGCTTTGCTTACAGTTTTCTTGGCAAGCAATGCTACACTAAAATAAGAAGTTGAAAAATCAAAACCCAGATCCTTTAATGGGTTTGAGATTTAACATGTTCATCTTCAGCGACGATCACAATAATCAATGAGTGCACAACCACAGTCTGGCCAGGCATTTTAATCAAAAAGCACCCCACTCTCCACCACCGGCTTCACCCTTCGACCGGGCGAGGTCAACTCCTTCACCGTCCCCACTGCCTGGTCCGGTCGCCTATGGGGCAGGACTCTCTGCTCACACGACTCCGCTGGAAAGTTCTCCTGTCTCACCGACGATTGCGGCTCCTCCACCGTAGAATGCGCCGGCGCTGAAGCCGCCCCCGTAGGCCACGATCGCGGAGTTCATCCTGAGCAGCAACGCCGACGGATTCGATTTCTTCGATGTGAGCGTCATACAGGGTTATAACCTGCCAATGATGGTGGAGCCGAGAACTACACGGTGACAGGTTGCACAATAGACTTGAATGCAGCGTGAGAGCGCAGAGAGGATGACTGTAATAGACAATCCAACTGCAATTCCAATTACTTCCCAAACCTTAAGACCAAAAATTGGAATTTTCTTTGATAATTCAGCATTCAGATTAGAACCCATTTCTTAGAAAGCCTTGATACCTACCTACAATATGTAATACAAAACAAAAGATAAGCAATTAAATGATACAACTATACATATTCATCAAACACTTGTGTATTAAACAGATTGGAAGGACAAGGAACGAGGAAACACAAACATGAGATAAAAATTAAGTCAATGAAAACAAAATACACAAACAAGCTATAAACCATTCATAGTCTTACTCTTACCTATATACACATACAGTGACAACCCTCAAATCCCAGATCTCAGAAATAGCCCCATCATAAGCTAAGAGGCTCAAACAGTGGAACAAACCGAAAAGGCCAGATCTTTGAGACCCCCGAATCTAGAGAGATGTCAGCAAAAGCAACTATGTCTAAATAGGTGAAAATACAATCATACGCGGGTTTAGTGGGGAGTGGAAAATGTGAGTGCTGTGGTCGTGGTCGTGGTCGAAACAGAAGGACATGGATTAGAAATGTCAGTGATGATAAAGAGGAAGGGACAAAGAATGTCAAGTGAAGTACCTATATACACATACTCACTGATATGTTCAAGTTAACTGTTCAACCTGTCGCCGTGCAGTTCCCGGCTCCGGTTCCGGTTCCGCCCTGAGGCTCCACCATCGTTGGCAGATTATAACCCTGGACAACGCTCACATCGAAGAAATCGAACCCGTCGGCGGTGCTGCTCAGGATGAACTCCGCGATCGTGGCCGGCGGGGCGGCTTCAGCGCCGGCGCATTCTACGGTGGAGGAGCCGCAATCGCCGGTGAGACAGGAGAACTTTCCGGCGGAGCCGTGTGAGCAGAGAGTTCGGCCCCATAGGCGACCGGACCAGGCAGTGGGGACGGTGAAGGAGTTGACCTCGCCCGGTCGGAGAGTGGGGTGCTTTTTGATAAAATTCCTGGCGAGACTGTGGTTGTGCACTCATTGATTATTGTGATCGGAGGTGGTAGTGCAGAATTTGAGAATTGATGGGTAGAGCTGGATTTTCATAAAAGGATAGCATTTTGGGGTTGGCAACGTTCTTGTCAATGTCTCAAAACTATCATCCCTCTTCAGGTGGAGACGGGTGGATCTCAACATGGATGAACCAAGAAAAGGACCACACTGGCAAACGTGATATTTACATAAGTAATATTATTCTAAAAAAAATTCATTTTTGACTATGGTAAAATGAAATGATTAAATTGTAAAAATTAAAACACGGTAAATAATATAAGTAATAAATAATTAAAAGGATTGTTTCAAAATAATAATAATAATAATAATTAAAGGGAAAAAAAAAAAGGGGAGAAAAAATCTGACCGACATTTGGGTAGGTGCGTGAGTGGAATTGGAAAAAGTGGGGTTTGATTTGGAAGTAGCGTCCAAAAAAAGAAGAGTAATTGCGCCAAATCTTGAAAAAGTGTTCAATGCTTGTCCAAGCGATTCGCCACGATATTAACCACCGGCTGCATCCGGTCATAATCAACCACATATCGCC
This sequence comes from Gastrolobium bilobum, assembly GCF_033153095.1. Classification (NCBI taxonomy): domain Eukaryota; kingdom Viridiplantae; phylum Streptophyta; class Magnoliopsida; order Fabales; family Fabaceae; genus Gastrolobium; species Gastrolobium bilobum. The sequence goes on along the minus strand of NW_026899969.1, from coordinate 118,372 downwards.
GTCACACCACGCCTGTACGGATCTTCAGATACATCTCTGCCGTCGGTTTATTGACTGAGATCTGATCTCAGCCCTTTGTTCTTTCTCTCATTCATTTGTCACCGACTGATACCGCCATCCCTGTCAACGTTTTTTAAATCTTTCAGCCACGGAGTCAGTTTCACGCGCGTTTGAGCAGAGAGTATCCACTCGCCATTAAACCTTCCCCGCAAGGTTACACGAGATTAGGGGGGGGAAAAGAGAGTAAAATGTACAAAGTTGAATCACTTTTGTTAAAGCCGGTTTTATTATAAAAAAGGTAAATATCTTTTTTGATCACGATGTCCGTTTTAGTCCTTAGCAAATGAAAAGGTCCATCGTACTTCCTAAGAAATTCAAGATGAACAGTTGAAATCGTGGTCCCTCACGAATTCAAAAAAGACTCATATTAGTCTCTAAAATGACTAAAATGGGTTCATTTTAAATTTCTTAGGATGTGCATGACAACCATTCTGTTCCCTAGCACTATTTATGAAAAGAAATAATTATTTTCTATTTATGTGCCTTGGAACAATTGATGAGAAAAAAAATTGTTTTATAACATATTCTAATTTTATTCCGAGAACGAGAACTGTGTTTGATAACATAACAAATAATATAATAAAATATAATTCCTCTTAAGCATAAATTTTTTTCATATTACACATTTTTTTTTCATATGGTGTGGTGGTGGCGGCGGCAGTGATGGCATACATGGTGGTGATAATAGTGGCGATGGTAGTGGTGGTGGTAATGACATGGTGGTGGTGAAGATAGCAGTGGCTGGAACGACAGTGATTGTAGTTGACGGTGGTGGTGGCGGTGGTAATGGTGGTGGTGGAGACGGTAGTGGCTGCGACGATGGAGGCGGTGGCAATGGCATGGTGGTAGTGGTGACGACACTGACTGTAGCGATGGTGGTGTTGACGGCGGCGGTGGTGGTAATGATATGGTGGTGCTGGAGACAGCAGTGGCTGCGACCACGGTGGTGGTAGTTGGTGGCGGTGGTAATGGTGGTGACGACAGTGGCTGCGACGATGGTGGTGGCAGTGGTGGCGGCGGCGATAATGACATGATGGTGGTGGTGATAGTGGTGGCGGTGGCAGTAGTGGTGGGGGTAATGGTAATGACATGGTGGTGGTGGAGACATCATTGATTGCGACGATGGTGGTGGTAGTTGAGAGCGGTGGTGGTGACAGCGGTGGCTGCGATGATGGTGGTGGTGGTGACGGCAGTAGCTGTAGCAGTAGTGGCAGTGGCGGCGATGGTGGTGGTGGTGATATGGCGATAGGTGGAGGTGGTGGTGATGGTGTGGTGGAATCGTGGTGGTGGTGACAACGACACTGGTGGTATGACGACAACAGCGACAATGGTAGCGGTGGACATGTCGGGATGATGGTGGTGGTGATGATGGTAGTGTTGGAGAGTAATTGAGAGAGAAGTGTTTCTCATTTTGTGTAGAGAACAAAAAAGCAGATTTTTTTTTATTCTTTTTTCTATTCCCCAGCACAAAAATTAAATTGGTTCATCCCAGAAACAAAAAAATAAATCGGTTTTATTAAACGAGTTTCCTATCCATTTTTGTTCCCGATAACATAAATTAAAAAAGAACTGATTCCGGGAAGGTTGTCATGCACACCCTTAGGGACCACGATGGGTCTTTTTATTTACTAGGGACTAAAGCGGGCATCGTGAAATTTGCTGAGGACCAAAAAGAGTATTTACTCTAAAAAAATTGCAATGTTAATATGTACTTGTTATATTACTTATATTATTTTATTTATGATAAATGAAATATCATGATACAGCAAAAATTTCCTACACACAATTAAGAAGAAAGGATAAGTAGAAAACTGAAGTAGAATATACTATGCATACTTGTCGGTTTTTTGACTCTTTTGCCCCTTATTAATTAATTAATAATTATCTTGCCCCTTATTCGAAATTATCTACCGATCTGCCCTTCTTTAATTGATTAACTTGAATATTTAATCGATTAAATAGTCAAAACAGGCAAAAATGGTTGACTCGAGATTTAATCGATTAAATCTCCCTATTTAATCGATTAAATCTCCCAACAGGCAACAAAGGTCAAATCTCCTCCATAAACAAAAGCAGAGTCAATTCATATGAAGCAAATCAACTAAGCATAGATAACCAAACAAACAAAGAAACCAACAAATTTACCTCTTGATGAGCAGATCTTCTACATCGTTTAGTTTGCCTCGCAAGCCTAATTTTTTTCAATTATTGATTATTGATATTACCTAATTTCTTGTTTCAAATATTTAAATTAAAACTTGTAACATCCCAAGAGCTGGCAAGGGCAGGGAGTGATCGCCGGTGCGAAAGGGCAAGGACAATGAGCGGCTCATGCCAAATCTTGCAGCTTGGGGGTTCATGAATGAATCGAATCAACACCCGAAAGAGAGAGATTCCAGAGACTGTGCTGGTATGGGACGGTACAGTTAGGAATGGTTTATAAGAATTAATTGGTACTACATATACTAACAAGATGCATCTTCTTTTCGGTAGCCCAGAACGGAAGAACTCCACAGTTAAGCGTGCTTGACTTAGAGCAATTTTGGGATGGGTGACCTCCTAGAAAGTTTTCCCAGGAAGTGTGCGAGTGAGGACAAAACACGCTGAAAAGTCTCGTGTTAGTGTGTGGGGACAGTCGTTGATCCTTGCAAGTTGTCAGGCGTTACAAGGATCAACGACTATCCCCACACACTAACACGAGACTTTTCAGCGTGCTTTGTCCAGTGAGGATATTGTCCGCTTTGCCCCGCGCACAAGCACCGTCGAGCTCACGATTTTACGTTTTGGGTTACCCCCAAAAAGCCTCCCTCAAGGAAAGGTATCCACACTCTTATTTAAGGCATGCTTCGTTCCCTCTCCAACCGATGTGGGACATTACAAAACTAAACGAAGATTGAAGAAAACACCATAAGCAGTAAATTGGGTTTGTGAGTTTAGAGTCAAAAGTGTGTTTTTTTGTTGGTTTCAAATTGAAACTTGACCCTGCATGCATGGCTTCACTTATGAAAAAACTGAGACAAGGTGGTGTTCCTTCAGTTCATGATGATTGTGGTGATTACAGCTTTGAGTATTCCTTTGCCGAAGAGTAAATTCAAAAGGTGAATTTGTTGGTTTCTTTCTTTGTTTGGTTATCTATGCTTGTTGATTTGCTTCATATGCATGGAATCTGCTTTTGTTTATGGAGGAAATTTGACCTTTGTTGCCTGTTGGGAGAAGTAATCGATTAAATAGGGAGATTTAATCGATCAAATCTCGAGTCAACCATTTTTTCCTGTTTTGACCATTTAATCGATTAAATATTCAAGTTAATCGATTAAAGATTGACAAATTGATAGATAGTTTTGAATAAGGGGTAAAATGGTTATTAATTAATTAATGAAGGGTAAAAGAGTCAAAAAACCTTCGTTCTTGCCATCGTTATTTTCGTCTTTTACATGTCATATTTTATATTCTTAATCTGATGATGGTGCAGAAGTGCGGTGTTTTCTTATTCTTCTTCTTTTGTATTTTTAACGGTGGCTATGGATATTTGAATTGAATGCCCTACTGAACGATGGGGACTATGCATCCAAAGTACATGAATGGAATAAGGTGTTGCCGACGGCGTTTGGTACAGAGATTTTGTTTAGAATGATGGAGAAGTGGGATGGGGAAATTTTTTGTCCATGTTTAGTATAAAGTATTATAATTAATTCCCTGCAAAAAAATTCTTCCGTCAATTCACATTTACACTAACTACTGGAAAAAAAATTTCCCCCAGCCTATGGTATTTTTTCCCTTGTACTCCGGTTTTGATTTTAACGAATTCAGAACATAATGCCCTTCTGATAAACAGGGTTTTTTTATGGATGTTTATCGAAATCACAACCACCGACTATGGATTATCTCAAAAAATGTTAACAGACCAAGATCTTAAGTATGGAAATGCAGGGGCAGGTGCAGTCTGTAGCGTTGTTCCCAATGTTGGCTCTAAACGACAATCATTGGGGTTCGCAATTGGTGAGTTTCGATAGCAAACGAGATGGGTTACAACCAGAGGATGTGGACGACAGAGGGACAGGGCGGCATACCGCTTTTGTCGGTGTGGATGAGTTCTTGACCGGATAGAGGAAGAGAGGAGATTTATCTGATTTTCTAAAACAACTATTCCAACCTGGACATAGGGAGACAACACACAAAAGGAACGTTTGACAATAGAGATACAAAATTAAAAAATTATGGGTGATTTGGTAATTTTTATTGAAATTTTCTTCAATATTCTACCATCAACCAAACATACCATCAATAAAATTAATCTCATCTGCCCGGTAAAATTTTGGCATACCAAACACTTTTGTTATTTACCCGTAAAAAAAAATTTCCTACCATATTTTTAGAAATCTTTTTTTCTGAATACAAATTTATATATATATATATATCCTATGCCAAACATCCCTAAGGGCTGTTTGGTATGAGTAATTTTTTTAGAATGATAAGAAAGTGAAAATGGAATTTATATATACCCATGTTTGATAGAAGTTTTCACAATATTTGTCTGGCCATCTAATTTGCCCTAGATTCCATGTTATGTTTAAGTTGTGAGTTATTTTCGCTTCTCAAAATACCACCAAAGGGGTGGTATTTTTTATTTATTGGATGTAGGGATTTGGATACAATTTTGTTTGGACAAATGTGCCCTTCTTCTCCATAACGTTGTCTTCGTTTCTTCATCTTTCCGCTTGTTTTACCTGATTTAATTCACAATATAGGAATCACGGGACTGCGTAAGAGATAAATAGAAAGAATATGTAAAAAAAAGTAGAAGATACGCACCGATCTGGATCCCGATGACGACGAAGAAGAAGAGAAGGAAACGCAAAACCGAAAGCATTGAGGCACCACCACCAACAATGCACAACACCTTCATTTCTCTCTAACTATCACCGCTAAACTATGTTAAGTTTACTTAAACTGTTTGTAACCCTTTTTCTCTCCTGGGAGTATTAAACTGTTGTTAATGACTTTACCATGTATGGTTCTGTCTCTTTTGAGAGATCGTTTTCTCTGTGAAAGCAAGAAAATGTTCATTATCATTTTTTCAAGAATAAAATGAAGGTGGGGTTATTTTTGTAAAATAACCTCAAATTTCCACTAATATTTTACAGTCAACCAAACAAGGACTCAGTAAACTTAACCACAATATCTCAGTAATATTTTCGCATACCAAACAACTTTTTTATAACATTCCCAGATAATTCACTTTCCTATCATATTCCTGATAATCATGATTCCTAGTCATCAAAAAATTTCTCCTCTACCAAACGCCCCCTAAGTGACTCTATATTTTTAGTTTAGGTGGCCTTCTTCCTATTTCAATGCCTTGTTCCTTGATTACTAAGGCTTTGTTTGAGAGTTGGTTTTTGGAAGGAAAGGAAGGGAAGATGAGGGTTTTATTAATCTCTTCCCTTGTTTGTGAGTTTAAAAAAATGGGGGAAGGGAATTGTGGATTTTTGCAAAATCCTCTAAATCCTTAAAATTAAAGTTCTCCAAGTTTGGGGGTTCAAGGGAAAAAATATTGTAAATTACTTATCTATTCTTAGCAATAAAATGTAAAATCTACATAAATATGAATCATTTTTAAATGTGACATTAATAGAAAAGTCTCAAATACTGACAAAATTTATCGACGAAAAATATTTCGTCAAAAATAGTGACGAAATTTTTGACAAAAATCATATTACGTGAAAAATACAGACAAAACAAGATTTGGCCATAATCACTGACATATATTTTTTCGAAAAAAAATTCAGTTAAAATTCTTGATAAAATCTAAATTCCGTTGAAAATTCAATAGAAATATTTCCGTCAAACTTTTCAAGGAAAAATATTTCCGTCAAAGATTGTCGAAAATATTTCTGTCAAATTTTTTTACGAAAAATATTTCCATCAAAATTTTCTACATATCACATTTCTAGTTAAAATTTCTCCCTTACTATTTTTTAACTCCCAAACAAGAGAAGATAATACCCATCAATTACCTTCCTTTCTTTTCCCTCCATTCCCCTTACTCCCCTTCCTTTACTTCTCCTCTAAACTCTCAAACAAAGCTTAAAAGACATAATTGGAGAAGCATGCCCGGAACAACATTTTTTGACAAATAATAAACATGAAATTTATTTATCGTGAAATACTGAAATGGGTTTTTTAATCAATCATAAAATATATTTTTAATATAAGAGATGTCGCCCTCACCACTTAAATCATAACTTATAAAAGCTAATACTAAATTCAAGCTTAGTTGCGTGTTTATTCGCAACAATTTTTTTTTTTTAAGAAAAAAAAAGAGCTGTCATAATTATTGTCATTATTGGTGTTCAGGTTTTACTAAAACGAATTTATGAAAACAAGGTAAAAAGTACGAAAAAATAGGTTATGATAATTAACACTCTGTATTATGACAAATGCGTTATTTGGGTTCTAGACAAAGAATGCATTGAAACAGTTATGTATGTCTATTGAATATATTCTAACTCGCTAGCTTTATGAATCCAACATTATGATAACAATAAAAACGTAACACCAAGTAGCTGAGCAAAATAATTGAAGGGTGGTATAGATAAAAGGCTGACAGAAAATTGTTTATCACACGAGACGAAGAAGTTAGCGGAAAAGAAAAAACGAATAGAATTATCGAATATAACAAAAGATAATATTTAATTGTCTTTATCCAGCCTAAAATTCTGCATCTTTGAAGTACGTAGATTGCAGATGTTCTGTGTGCTAACCAACCAATCACCTTTCGACATAAAGTGAATTTTTATTACACATTCAATCATAAACGAAATCTAAATCCGACAATGGAAAGAGATTAATAATCTTTGGTGAAATGAAAACTGTCCATTTTTTTTTATATCGATCAAAATTACTTGTTGGCTTTAATATTTTTAATGAACACAGATAAATTATTTATATTCGTTTTCAAAATAATGTTATTTTAGGTTAAAAAATTATAATAAAAAAATTATTATAACATTGAAATAAATTATAATTATAAAAATACTTTAATTTTTGTCTCAAAACAATATCATTTTGAACTCAATATAGATAAATTTTTTACATTGACTATAGAAAAAATGAATTCTTACTTTTTTTTTTTTTTTTTTTTTTTAGGTAAATTATTCAAATATTTCCCCAAACTTTAACACTCTTTTCACAGTTAAAGCTGTTCATGCTGATGTTGCTTTCATTATTATACTTGTAAGATTGGAGATTAAGAAGCTGGTTAAGTTGGGACTTCATAGTTGATATAACGGAACCAAAATTCAGTGTAAGGGAAAGGATCCCAAAATCACAGAGTAACATAGTAGTAAATTCATGTGAACTTTTTACCACTTTTAAGGAAGATCTTTCTTTTACGCCACGTGGAGACAACAACATCTATTTCATGATTCTTTTTGCATCTGCAGTCATCAGCCACACAGACCCATGACCCATGAGGATTAATTAAGGGCTAAATTAATCAACGTCTTCATTACTTTTTGTATTAATTCTAATACAAAAGGACAAATCTGTCATATCCCGTAGTATAGTGACTCTCACCTAGTACCTGTGCACACTACATACACTACCCACAAGCAGAAGCTAAAGTTCTCTATGGGCCAAAAATCTCACACCAACTTATTTTGTTTAAAATTCTGAATCTCCTTAACTCAAGCACATATCAGTTTTTTTTTTTTAAATAATTCCCCAATCTTTATATTTTTTATATAAATTTTTAATTCCAAACAGAACATATTGTAATTATGATAATAAAAACATAATTAATGGCGGGATAATTATTTTTGGTAATTTTGTGAGATGTTTGGCGCGTACATAAATAAACCAACAAACTCTCCCACCAATAAAAAAAAAAAGCTTCTCTCGAAGTGAGGCACTGAAAGGAAAGAAATAGATCATAAATTAAAAACGCTTTGAAAACGGAAAAAGAGAGAGAGAGAGAGAGAGAGAGGGAGAGAGAGAAACTAGAGAGAGAAAGAGACCAAACTAGTGTAGAAGAAACAGAGACGCTGTGTGTGTTTCTCTCTCTCTCTCTCTCTGTGTGTGTGTGAGAGAGAGTGTGTGTGAACTCAGAAAATCCGAACCTAGTTTCACACCCTTTTGATCGGAACCTCTCATTCTGTGTTCGGCTTTCCGAAGCTTTTTTCAGATTGCACCGTTTTTCCACGTTTGGTCCGTACAATGGAGCGGTACGGCCGAGCCAGCGAAGGGTCGCAGTCTGATCCGTCGCCGGAATGGACCGTCACCGGCGGAGAGACGGGCCTTGAAGGTAACTGTATCTGCATTCTAAATTCCTTTTATGTGTTGTGTTGTGTTTAAGCGATTCTTGATTTGCGGTTTGGGCAGAATGTGGAGTGTAATGAAAGTGGGTTTGATCTTTGATTTTGCGAATGCAGAGTCTGTGTGGGGACCGGGATTGGGTGTTGGCGAATCGTACCCTCAACGACCCGATGAGGCTGATTGTATCCACTTTCTGAGAACAGGTTATTGCGGTTATGGCCCGCGGTGTCGGTTCAATCATCCCCATGACCGTGGCGCGGTAAATTTGTTGTTTTTAATTCGTATTTGGGTGTTTGCTTGAAGGGTTTTGTTTGGCTCTTGTTGTGATCATGCGCTTCTGTGTCCAACTGCGTTTTGATCTTTGCTGTGTTTGCAGTTTATTTGAGCTAAGCTTGAAAAATTAGAACGTTTCATTTTACTGTTTTGAATTTGTTTGGTAGGGTTGCGTTCATGTCATTGAATTTTACTGTTTTTTCGGTTAATTTTACTTTACTATCTGAGATTAAGGTGTCTGCATTGGATATTCTGATGGAACGTTTCATAATTTGGGGATATGTCTGTGTGCTTATTAGGTTATTGGAGCTGCGAGGACTGGAGTGGAGTATCCAGAACGAGTAGGACAGCCTGTGTGCCAGGTGCTTAATCTGGTTCTACTAAACTTTGTGCTTCACATGTATCAAATGATTGCATTTGACAACTGACACTGTAATTCCTTTTTTGTTGTGCAAAAATAATGTTTTCAGCAGTTTTTTATATGTCAAGGCTGGAGTGAAGTTGACTTATATTTTGTTTTTATGCCTTCAAAGTCAGTGACCTTCCTTTTGTATTGATCATATTTGCTCATGCTTAAACTGCAGTATTATATGAGGACAAGATCCTGCAAATTTGGTGCATCGTGCAAGTACCACCATCCTAGGCAGGCAGCAGGAACTGCTACCCCCGTGTCACTAAATTATTATGGATATCCATTGAGAATGGTCTGTATCACTTTATACTTATTGCATATATGCTTTGTGAATGTTGGGGACTGGGGTCATATTTTTATAATCATGAAAAAAAGTTTGCTCTGAACTTGAATTTTTATAAATAATAACAGGGTGAGAAAGAGTGTTCCTATTATGTGAAGACGGGACAATGCAAGTTTGGTGCAACTTGTAAATTCCATCATCCACAGCCTGCGGGCATCCAAATTCCAGCAGCACAAGTTCCCCCAGTTTCACCTCTGCCTGTACCAGTACCTTCACCAATGTATCCAACTGTACAGCCTCCATCTGGTCCTTCATCACAACAATATGGTTTACTGGTGGCAAGGCCGCCTCTGCTACCTGGCTCATTAGTCCATGGCCCCTATGGGCCTGTGGTAGTGTCCCCTGCCATGCTCCCCTTTTCAGGCTGGGGTCCTTATCAGGTAGGCCCAGCACTTCCTTTTGACTGCTCACTCAAGTTATATGTGCATTCGTTGAAGCTGTTGAGCTCTTGGTGCAGGGTCCTGCATCAAGCCCTGTACTTCCTTCTAGTACTCCGTCTAATGTTGGTTCAACGCAACCTTATGGGATAACCCATCTACCTTCGTTGGCGACTGCCTATGCTGGTCCTTATCAACCTTCTGATTCCTCCTATGCTGGTCCTTATCAACCTTCTGATTCCTCAATTGGTCCTTTGGGCAGTAGTCAGAAGGAGCACTCATTTCCAGAAAGGCCTGATCAACCAGAATGTCATTATTACATGAAAACAGGGGAGTGTAAATTTGGTCCATCATGTAGATATCATCATCCACCTGATATGAATGCATCAAGAGTGAATGTGAACCTTAGTCCTGTGGGTCTTCCTTTGCGCCCGGTAATCATTACCTTTCAACTCCTTTGTACTTTGGTGCTTCATATTGGATTATGAACAACATATCTACGATCAATATTTAAACAGTGATTAAAATAGCTAACTGTGAGGTATCACAAATTACATCTTAACTTTGTCGGATTCATTTTTTATGATTGCTTTTATATAGGATGAACCTTGCTTTACAGAACTTAAAGTTTGGTTTTCAATTCATCATTAAAAACAAATAGCAGCATTTGTTGTTTTAGCCTTTGGTTTTTATTTTAAACTAACTCTTTTCTCGGATGGTAATCTTTTATCTTTCTATTTTTACGTATTATGCATTCATGTTGGGTTGTATTACATTCATTTTAAGGGTGCATCCAGTTCCTTTCTTTTGGTGTAGTCTTGTTTAAACTCTAGCATATCACTGTGACCATGCCCAAGGGCAAGTTCTGGATGTAAGCTCTTTCAAAAAATTTGCTGTGGATATGTTCTTTGCCAGGGCATGGAATATTGTGTAGTATGAGCACTTGAACTGTTGAAACATTTTGCAACTCTTTAATTTTTTTTATAATTTATAGGAACCTAGGAATGAATTTGAAGATTTTGTATAACTATTGGGACTTACGGTGTAAGTTAATTCTATTAATATTTCTAACAATCAGTTGAACAATTTCAATAAAGCACATGTTTTAAACAGTATATTGGGTATATTTTTGTTTTCTTATTTCTTTTTCATTGAACATTGTATTACGCCCTTTTCTTCACTTAGTTTTTATATATCATTTGAGTGCTATTTAGGTACTTTTTCCTCAACATGTTCTTAAATGCTTCATAATTTATTTAACCTTATGCATCTTTCATGGCATCACTGTTTTCCTTGTTTGATTATGCAATAACTTGTGTTATTTCCAATTTAATTTCCATATATTGTAAATTTATCATCAATAAAGCTAAGGTTCTGACTATTCGAGCATTCTATATTCTTTTCCTTGTTTTTATGCTGGCAATATATTTCTATTATGGAATGCCTTTCCGATATGAAGTTATGATACAGGAATTGTAAGTATACTGTTTGGGTTTTGTATGGAGTTAATTGCCATCAGTTTATTTGCCTGAAATGTTTGACAGTGCTAAGTTTGTATGTGAAGTGCATAGGTGCTCATATATTCTGTTAGCTGCTGTTCCTCTCAATGCTATATTCCTATACTAGCTTGAGTTGTTCAAACTTTTTTTTCATGAGTAAATTTCATGTTTCATTCTTGTGATTTTGTGTTAGGGGTGCTTCCTATTTTCAATGTTATAGACAGATGTGGATGTTTCATGGCACACTTCCTCGTTTTATTTCATGTTGCTATTCCCAGTCATGATAGACTAGTCTTTAATGATCTTTTTGGCTATTATTTTTGTCTTCTTAATGCTATAATATTCTGTCTTTGGACTGTGGTTGAAGAATAGGCAAGTATCTTAATTTATTTTGATTTCAGTTGTTTAAAGAACTGTCACTGCAATGATAAATTTACCTATACTGTTGAAATGTTTCTCTCTCTCCCTCTCTCTATATATTGTCTGACTGCATTCATAAATTCTTAATTATTAAGCATCCAATGTTTGTGTTTGATAATCAGGGAGCAGCACTTTGTACTCATTATACACAGCGTGGAATTTGTAAGTTTGGTTCTGCTTGCAAATTTGATCATCCTATGGGATCACTAAGATATAGTCCATCTGCTTCTTCCCTTGCTGATATGCCGGTTGCACCCTATCCTGTTGGTTCCACAATTGGTACACTTGCCCCATCATCTTCATCGTCAGAGTTGCGGCCTGAACTTGCCTCAGGATCAAACAAGGAGTCTGTTTCATCTAGAATGTCTTCATCAATGAGCACATCGACTGAATCAGTTGGCTTGACCTCGTCAACTATTGGACCCATTTCTCAATCAAGCACCCAACCATCTGCTCAGAGTTCAAGTCCTTTAGCAACCACCAATGCCACCACGAGTAGCACTGTCTCTCACACCTCAAGCTAAGCAATGTGAATGCATTCCTCATTATTACTCCTTTTTATCTCAATTTTTCAACCGGACATCATTATTCAAAAAGGTCCTCAAATAGGTCTCATTTTTCAGTTATCCCAGTTCCACATTCAGGTCTATTACACAATGCACCATATATCTTTGTGTTCATATAATCTTTTTGTGGCCATCCCTTTGAGCTTGAATAAACCATGGCCAGCCTTGAGAATTTTAGCAACCCATACACGTACCTTGCTTTTGAATAACTTCAAAAGAATCTTCAAGTCCTTTATGCACACGTCCATCCTCATCTCCAATTTTCGTAGTTTGTTGTGCTTATTTATGCTTCATCTTTTTTGGTATGGGAAAAAATCTGTCCAGAGTTTCATTGACCACGTGTTCTCTTCACCTGAACCCTTTTTCTTTTTGCATTTGGGAATGATATTCTAATTCTGCTTTGAAGGTCCTGTTAAAGCCACTGTTCCCAACTTATCTAAGGTTTACCACGAAGAGAAGTAATCAGGAGAATACAATGAAGGCTTCACATTTTCGATACACAGTGATGTTATGACAAGTGAAATGCTTGACATGGTACTAAATTTATTACAGAATACATATATGAAGAAACACATTTAAATTAACACATTTGAATGTGTAATAATATTTTACTTGGTCATGCTTTCGTGGGAGATCAGGTGATTTTCTGTAGGAATTTTTTATTTAAACTTTTTTGTTTCTTTTTATCACCCCGCTTCTACATAGTTTGTTGTAAGATGATTGTATTTTAAAGAGAATACAATTTACTCAAGTGAAAGGGTGTAATATAATAACCCAAATAATTAAATTAAATAATTTGGAATTATTTAATGGTTAAAAGTGATTGATTAGATGAAAAATTTAATTTTTCGAAGTTAAGTTATTTTTCGGGGCAAAGTATAAATAGTGAAAGTTTTGAGATAAAAATGTAATTAAACAAAAGTTACCTAAAATTTAGAAATGATTTAGTGAGAAATTATTTCTTGATTTTGGTGAGTCTTAGAACATATGTTAAATGTTCTAATTCATTGATTAGAAGAGAGTTAAACAAGAAGGGTAAATGAGTAATTGACTAAATAGATATTTTGACCAAAGACAAAGATGATTAAAGTCATGAAAGTCACTTAAACCCTTGGTTTTTTTTTTTTTTTTTTCCAAATTTTTCATCTCCATCGTGCTTCTTCTTCTCCCTTGGCTGAACCATCATTTTTGCTTCAATCTTGAAACCCATTTTTGAGTTAGTCATGAAAATGATCTGGTTTCTTTATGAAAGTTGCTTAGCTATTTACAAGGAGAAAAAGTTCATTCGTATTTTTAACTTCATTAATTACCATTCTAGCTAAATTTAACTTCATTAATTACAAATGGAATGTTACATGCCTCATGGAATGCAACATACAATGGAATTCAGAGACGAAGATCAAGTGCATGTCTTCTTAGGACAAGAAGTCTGTGTGAGTAATCATTGCACTTGTAGGAATGGATAACACTCCTCTGAAGTGAACTTGTTTATAAAGTGCACAAGTAGGGTTGTATTTTAGTGAAATAAGACCATAATATACTTTAAAATAAACCAATGATATATACACCTTTAATTATAAATTATACAGGCAAATTAACTTTGGAAGTTTGTTTTTTTTCTAGTAAGAGTAGCGACTTCCAAGTGAAGTTCTTATATGTCCCGGTATCAACAAATAAATCTTCACAAATTGATCAAATGGTGATAGTTCAGTTGGCGAATAGAAGCTAAGTAGGTAAGGGTGAGAGTATGTGTTCGATCCTTTCTAGTATCACATTTGGAAGAGATTTAAAGTCTTAATTCTGTACTCACCCCCATTCGGATAGTTGCGAACCGATTGAAATATTAAAAAAAAAAAAAAATGGTCAAATCTGAAACCGGTCTTCAGAATTTGATCCTGTCTTCATTTCAAGCAAATCCCAGTTTTCAGTGGTCCAATCTGAAATTTCTAGTTTCTACTTCTTGTTTTGCACTTGGATCTATATATCGACTTAGTTAACAATAGATGTTGTTGGTACAAGCGACAGTGAGCCTCTGAACTCGGAAAAATCTCTTGTCCAACTATTTCTTGTTGCTTCTTTCCAAGCTTTTGTGAGATGAATCGGACTTTGGCTATTCTTAATTCATTTAACAAGGTATCTATGATACTTTGTATCTCCATAATTGGGTCATTGGATTTTTCATCAACGTTGCAGGACAAGATAAGAAAAAGAGCCAAATCAGTTTTGAAACAGGAACATCGCCAAATAGATCATATATGAAATAACTGCTTAAAATAGCTTGAGAGCGTCCTCTGCAATTCAACATAGGACCGTTATAATAATGTACAATCCAATCTTGGATCCTAAACGAGGACAAATAATTCATAATACATATACTAAAAACAAGGAGTATTGTATTGATGGTGGGACCTGCTTAGGCTATACTAAATTACTATTCAAACTTCAAAGTCGTTACTTAGTATAATTATGTACTAATGAAATCCTCACCACCATCGATTCTCTATCAAAAAATAAAAAATAAAAAAATAAAGAATTGGACATCCAGCTTTTACGTGGATCACAAAAAAGTGTGCAAAAGAAAAGGGAAAGGGAAAAGAAAGGAAAAACAATAATCTTATCAATCAATAGTCAGCAAAAGGGAATGTACTGCCTGCAAGCAATAGATCATTAGAATCGCGGGTTATCGGCATATGTCAATATATCTTTCTGTGAACCTATTCTGTTTGATGGATGCTTCTTGTGCCATCTATCACTACCTTTATTGTAGCCAAAAGTTTAGGCAACTAGCCGAAAAGAAGGACAAAATCATGCTATCAATATGCATCAAACCATATATAAATATTAATTATAACAAAAGCATCACAGGAATGACTTTCCATTGATTTGAAAGTGAGAGCTTTTTTCAACATCTTCAAACCTAAAGAGCTCAAACCCCATGCGTGCGATTTAGTAATTACATTAGAAGATGAAAAAGGCTTGCTTGCTAGACCCAAGTTACAAGAAAAACAAAAAAACAAAAAAAAACATACATGTGCATGCAATGCAAGTACACATACTACTAAGGCTCTCCTTGATAAATGCACCTCTTTCAGAGCTCAGAAGAGTGGGTATCCCAAGTCTACGTCCCCAAAGGGTGGAAGTGATGGACAAAAGGTACTTGATGAAGCAGCTTGATTCATTAGCCCATAGCTTGGACTGTCAGTGATAGGATACAGTGTATCCATGCACCCATCTTCAACCCTCAATGGGTTATTAAATATAGCTGAAAGTTCACTAGAATCCCAATCCCATGAATGCTGATCATCCCATAATCCTTGACTCAGTTCACTTGGATAAGAAAAATCTGAAAAGTTAGAAGCCCTTGGTGGCATCTTCATGGCTTCTTGTGAGAATGAAGCCATGTCAAGATTTGATTGACTCTCCATGAAGCTTGTGTTAACGGAGCTAACCTTTTGATGATGTTGATCACTTGATGCACTGACATTGCTCTTTCTGGAGTTTGAACTGTTGGTACTGGAAGCAGGCCTGAAACAATTATCAGGAACTATGCATTCCAGATAGCCCGAGTTAGAATCATTGGGAAAGAAGAAACTATCATCCTGAACTGATCCATGAGCAGCAGTTTCAACACACATGTCATTGTTCAATGGAGAGAGAGGTTTTTCACCGTGGGAAGTATTAAGCTGAGGCTGGCTATTTTGATTGGTTGGTTGTTTGCTCTGAGTGTTAGTGATGAACTGTGAAGGTGGCAAGAGAGCTTGAACATCCATAGGAGAAAGAAGATTGTGAAAATTGATATTGTCAGAGTAAACAAAGTTGGTTCTTGCTTGGTTGCCTTTCATGGAAAGAGCAGCTCTGTCATAAGCAAGAGCAGCTTCTTGAGCAGTGTCAAATGTGCCAAGCCAATGCCTTTCTTTAGTTGTAGGGTCTCTAATTTCAGCAGCATATCTACCCCAAGGACGCCTTCTCACCCCAAGAAACCTACCCGGTTCTGCTTGCTTCCTTCTCCCCCTTCTTTCACCAGAAGGAGTTGATGTATTGCGTTGAAGAAGAGATAGACACATTTGGGTTTGATTGGGTTCATATCCTTTGAAGGATGTATCTGAGGTTCTAGAGGTGGACATGGCTAAGAAAAAGGCAAAGAAAATGTGGATTGAATGAGGTGAGAAAAATGTAAAGGTAAGATATGGGAAGTTAAATAGTGCCCCACTTAAGAGAGTACAGAACAGAATGGGAGTGCAGAAGGAAAGAGCAGTGAAAGGTTATGGTGAATGGGAGAAGTCGTGGGGAGTCTTTTAAAGATGTGACTTGATCATGGAGAGAAGAAAAAAAAGGACATTTTGCAGATGTCATTCTTTGGAAGACCATCCTCTCCTTTCCTCCTACTTTTAAAATCTTTCTTTTTCTTATTTCTATTAAATCTCTAGTTCTCTATCCTATTTACTTAAGACTTGCAACTAAACAGTGATAATAAAGATTCCCTTCACTTGTCAAGTGCTTTAAATGGGGCTCTACGCACTGCACTTTTGAGTTCTTATTTCTTTGCAACAGTCACTTTCTTCCTAGTTCCAATGACAGTCTAAAATGTGTTTTCTGTAACTTAGTAATAAGCACAAACATAGATTTATTAATAAGTTGGAAAATAGATCTATTACAATAGTATTGTAATGTAATGTAACCCAGCGAATAATTTAAAACTTAATAAGTGAGGTAATTATTACATCAGGTCCATGCAAGGTTGTGTTGGGATTTGATAAGGATTGACAAAATTATTAAATCTCTATGCATATCAGTTCACGTGTCAAGACCAAGCCAATCAATTAACTACCTGGAATTGACCTGGTATAAGCTCTCTTGTGCTCTTTTCAATACAAGGAAAAAATAATTTAAGATATGAACCAAATAAAGAAAAGCTTGACCCTATAAATTACTATAGTTATTTTTTTTATTCATGCATAGAGATATCTAACATAAAATTTCTACCTTGATTTTTGCTCTAGGCCTGATAGATATTGACCTAATTAAGGTTTGTTTTTTGAGATAATACATATAGTGACATTTTTGGTGAACTTTCCTGGATGACTAAATGATTGGTAGAAATAAAATCTTATTATGCTGGAATCAACCCCAGACAAAACCACAAAAGGAAAACAACTGCGTGGTTTTGTCTTCATACTCCTAGAGAGTCTCAAACATTTGAATTTGGAGGTACTAATCTTAACATGACATTCACTAGCTGAATGTATTATGCACATGTGAGTCCGCGTTTTATGCAAAATAATCAACCAAATACATCGAAAGCTCTTGTTTGCTTCATGATTTTCAATGGGAGCAGTTAAAATTATCTCTAACTACACACAAGATTATCTAAGAATTTTACATATTGTATGAGGCTTCCCTGTCTTGTGTCATGGAAACAACCCCACACTGGAGTACTAAAATAAAAAGTTCCCTTTTGAAGGGTCCACTTTACAAATTTTTTATTTTGTTTGTCCTACATATGCTTCTTATATTAATTGTAGATAGTATATGAGTTTATTTGTGGAAAATGATCATAGCAGTTGACCATGGTCTTAGCTCTTCAGAATGATAGAGTGCCCTGTTATGATTATCTGATTCAGGTAAGAGTGTCAAGCAACAACTCAATCTAAAATTAAATCTCTTAGATGAAAGTTTAGATAATATTTTTTTTTTCCAATGCGAAAACACATTTATAATTTCCAGCAGACTTTATTTTAATTTGAAACAAAGTATTATGCTTGAGTTAGGACCTTTCAAGGACAAATAAATTTTATATTCGAGAATATCTGCTAACAGATTTCCTATTCTTATACAGAGTTCTATTGGTGGTTTATGTTTAGACTAAGACAACCTCGTAAATGTTCACTGCAGAGTTTTTAAGGCTAGCGGAGAAAATCGTTAATGACATAAAATAGTATCAGATCCTCGTCGCCCCCACTTTCTGAGCCAGTTGCATTATCCACTCTTCAAGCCTAATGAGCTCTTGTGTGAAGGAGCGTGTTGAGATATATAGTCTCACGTTGGTTGAATGAGCAACTAATGTATGTGGAGTTTATAAGACATTGGTCACTCCCACCTTTGAGCTAGTTTTTGGAGTGATGTATTCTAAGGTTCTTTACATAAATGTTCACCGCAAAGTTTTTAAGGCTAGCGGAGAAAATGGTTAATGACATAAAATAGGTGACAAAAACATTGAGTACATGCTTTCCTGTAAAATGTATTTTAGGGTAATCACCTTTACTGTCTCTGATCTCCAAAAGGCATTATAAAAAGGCTGTAGTCAAAAGGGCATTGAAAAGTTTAAAGGACACTTGCAAGTTGAGTTGGATTAAATCGCCCCACAAAGCTATAGCACAGTGGGGCACATTTTTATCAATTCAAAGTTCCTATAAGGAAAGTATAATTTTACTCCCTTTGATTAGCCTTCAATCACATGCCTATATAGCATTGGAAATAGCACAATGCTAATCATATATCAAATGGGTCAAGCCGTCTTGTTGTTCTTATCATATTTCCTAGCTCCACAATGTTTTGCAATTAGTAAAGCATGTTGGCTCATGTAAACTTGTTTGAGACCCACTAAACTTTGTAACCAATGGAAGTGAAAAATATTCAAACAAGTGAGATATCACACGGATTCAATTACATTTGTTTAAGATTAATTAGTCATTTGTGTTTCTTAACAATTGATTGAGTTTTGAATCTAGGACCCTTGACTCCTCCACTAAAGATTTCAAGAGGCAGAAAGATAGTATGTTAGCTCCGTTTGGGCCCCAGAGTGAAAGGGCAAAATATTAGTATTGAACATGGTATCATAGTGCTCTCGTGTACCAAGAAAACTTAGAATATGAAAAAAAAAAAAAAACAGGAATATAAATTAAAGATACTATAGGATATAAAATAAAATAAAAGCAATACATTTCAAAAGAGGAACATGAAATACTAGAGGGGATGAAGTGCAATAGGATGTATACCATTCTTCGTATGGAAGGTTTTGGAACTTACCATTTAGAAAGAATGAAGGTTAGTCAAGGCACATCTCAAAAGATGTGACTCTCTCGAGTTGGGTTGGCAGAAGGGTACATTTTGACAAGGTACTTTAGACATCCCTAAAATAGCTTGTTTCTTCCATAATGACCGACCAAGACCACAAGGAAAGATCTCTCTCCCTATTTCTCTCTCTCTCTCAAAGTATTGTTTGTGTGTTTTATATATTTTCTCTAAGATGGTTTTTAGCATGTAACTTTTATGGTCAGAAGGGAATTGTGCACATTCTCCAAAACTGGCACACACTTTTTTGCTATTGTTAAAGGTCGTCCGGGATTTAGGGAAAAAGATAAGCATGTTTTTTAGGATTTTGATTTTGACGGAAGAGAAACTAATGGGTGTTTAAGTGACAAATGTTCTTAGTAAGCACTTTTCATTCAAACTTGTCCCATGTTAGCTAGCTTTTCCTGCTTCAGCTTCTTTCTGCTCAATCACAACGCTTTGTGTCCTCCCACTGAGCTATTGTTTTTGGATTTTATACTCTCTTCTTTTGCAAGTGTGTTGTGCTGTGTCTCATGACCAGCACAATGGTACCTCGCCATGTCATCATATTATGAATTATTAGTGCTTTAGTCAAAGTAGCATGAAAATGTGTTGAGAGTCATGTGATTAGTGGTAAAAATAGACACTTTTTTTTTGTAATGAAAAATATAAACCAATACACGTATAGATATATTTTAATTTTATTGACACTATTATCAAAACATTTAGGTTTAAAGTATATTTTAATCTATATAGTTTTTGACAAGTTGGGTTTTCATTAAAGTTTTTTTTAAAATATTTTTTTCTTATTTGGATTGTCTTCGTAGTTAAGATATCAAATTTAATATTTTTCATTCATTTTAAGTGTTCATGTAGTTTTTATTCATTAACAAAATTGTTATTATTTTTTATGAAAAATTGGCTCATGTAATTTAATTTGTTTAGATATTAGTTTATAATGAAACAAATCCTTAACACACAAAAAAGAAGAAGCATAAGGACCTATAAAAAATTATAAAAATTAAAACTCAAATGAATAAAAATTACAAAATTGAAAATATAATATTTTTCCTGCAAGATAAAGATAATTTTATCTCGTGCACTTACATGAAATCATTATACTCACTTTTTCTTTCTTTTTCCTTTTTTTTATACCTCATCCCCTTTTATGTGAATACATGAATAAAGTTATTTTTATAACATTAATCCCAATATTTATATTAAAGAAATGTGTGCTTTGACCGATACTTTTTAAACAAGACTTTTCATGATCAGCTTTTTTATGCAAAACATTACTCTTCCCGTTTCTTTCCTCGTATGCTTTAAAAAAATGACAATTTTTTTTTAATATCCGGGTCTCTTGAGGCATATTAGCATGTTATTCAAAATCAACATGGCAACATTAATCAAATCAATCAACACATTAGATTTAAAAGGAGTTAACAAATTTCAAGGGCATACACATAGAGTTGCCTTGGCATACTGGGCTATTTGATGTATTTGTCCTTTAATTAATTAAAAATTATCATTTTGTTCTTGTTTATAACCTATTTAAAATATTTGACATTTTCCTTAAATATAATATCAATCTGCTCATATTTAACCATTGATCAAAAACATATATTCAAGTACAGGACAATATATTCAAGTATAATGTCCTGGTTGAAGGAGTTCATCATGTCTTGAATTATTTACCTAAACATTTACCCTCCTACCCGAGTATGACGATGAATACTCGAGTATCCACCATAGATACTCAAGTATATGTCGGCCAGAAATCCTTAAATGAGTGGGTTTCGGCCTCATTTGTCATTCATCCTTTTTCTACCCTAAAAGTTGGCTCAGGCTGAGAGGATGACAACCCGTCATAGCGGCATTTTGTCCTCCTCTCTGTCAATGCGATTTTCTTCGGGACACGTCCATCGGTCATTTTTTATAATTTCAACCTGAAAAAACATAGAATAAAATTATGTTTTAGAGGCCCATGTGAAACAAAACCAATTGAAGTCTCGTAAATTGGAAAACTTGAAGATAATGACTAATTTCTTACACTTTTGTTATATTAGATAATTTAGAAGTTGATTATAAATAATTTTTGGAATAAACCAAAATTCTATAAAGGAAAACAAAAAGGAAAAAACTATAAATGAAAGGATCAATTTTCATAATAATTTTACTATATATCAAAATTCTATTTTCGAAAATGAGCAAAAACAAAGGCCAAACTGAAAGTAAAAATCCATAAATGATAAGGACATATCAAAACAAGACAAGAACTCATAGAAATCGTAGTTGCAATCCGAGAAATATCTGGTCCCAAATCGTGCACCAAAATCGCGCGGGTAACACCTTCAAAACACCCAAAATCACGGATGAAACGACCCAAAAGGAGAAGATTTTTGTTCATGACTCTCAAATGAGTGAAATAACCAGTGCAATTTGAAGGAACACCGGATGAAATTGAAGTGAAGAGGGCCTAGGGTTTCTGGTTTTGCAAGAGGTACCTGGGTATTGGTTAAGTGGGGGAAAAGAGAGAGGAGAGGGTTTTTAAAAAACAGCTCGCGACGAATACTTGAGTATCCATGGTGATACTCGGGTACATAATTCATACCAAGTTCCCATAATATGAACACTACCCGGGTATTCATTCCCGGGTACTTATATTTTACGCAATCTACCCGGGTAGATTTTCATATACTCGGGTAAATAATTGGGTCAACGGTCAAACAAGGGCAGATGAGAGATATGTTTTGAAGTAGGGGCGAAGTGATAAATTTTAGTTAATTAAAGGACAAATGGCTCAAATAGCCCAAAATAGTGGCACTCGAATTTTATAAACTTACAATAAGGGTGTGCATGACAACCTTCTCGAAATGAATTTTTTTAATTTAGTAAAATCAGTTTATTTTTTTATTCTCGAGATGAACCGGTTTAATTTTTGTGCCGGGGACAAAAAAAGATTTTTTTTTTTTTGCTTATTTATTCCCGGGCACAAAATGAGAAACACATGTTTATCTCAATCACACCACTACCACCATCATCCTGACACGACCACCGCCACCATCGTCATTGTCGTTGTCACCACCACCACGACCTCCACCCATCGCCACCATCACTACTACCAGCCACCACCACCATCATCGTAGTCATTGCCGTCATCGCCACCACAATGTTGCAACCACCACCATCACCATCGTCATCACCACACCACCACCACCGCCATCGTCGCAACCACTATCGTAACCACCACCACCACTACCATCATAAGGTCATCGCCACCACTACAATCACTGTCACCAACCATCACCATGATCGTCACAGCCACTGCCGTCACCACCACCACAATGTCATCACCACCACCACCACCATGCCACCATCACCATTGTCGCCACCAGTCACCACCATCATTACTATCACCACCACCGCTTCCGCCGTCGCCACGCCACCATAACCACCACCACCACCACTGTCGCTGCTGCCACCACCACACCATACGGAAAGGAAAGTGATAATCTGAAAAAAAATTATGCTTAATAGAAATTATTTTTTATCATATTATTTATTGTGTTATCAAACACAATTCTTATTCTCGGAATAAAAATATAACATGTTATCAAATATATATTTTTTCTCAAAAATTATTCCAAAACACAAAAATAAAAAATAATTATTTCTTTTTAAAAACAATGCCAAAAAATAAAATAGTTGTCATGTAAATCCTATATGTGTCAATTCTAATTTTAATTAGTCAATTGTACAAAATGCACTCTGTACTTATACACAATAATTTTGAATAAATATTAAACGGTAAATTCATAGAGACAAGACAATCATTAAATTTCGTGTACACTATTGATTTGACTTTGAACAAATATAACATAGAGACAATTTTAACACACAAAAAACCGTGATATGCATAAGGAAGTTCCTCACTACCACTCGTGTGAATTAATGACATTAAAGAACAAAAGAGAGCAAGAGAAAAAATGATATTGGCCTATGTACCAAAAAAAATAAAAATGATATTGGCCTATTATGATGCAAAACTGCCTCATGAGTGTGGGAAGAAGGGATGATATGTATGATTTGGTATTAACTATAGTTTTTTATGTGCGTTTGGAATAGCTCAAAGGATATAAAGCATGCATGTATTATTAGAGAGAGGGGAAATATTTAAAGATTTTGCTCCTCTTCTCCCTCTTTTCCTTTAATAATAATTTTTTTTTTAACATCAGCAACACATTTATTCCAAATTAATTGAGATTGGTGGTAGATGAACTCAAATGAAAAGTACAAAGAGATAAAAAAAATAAAAAAATGTATAAATATAAAAGTAAAAATAAAGGGGTATAAAAAAAGGTATTATTTTTTTTTTGGGTAAATAAAAAAAGGTATTATTTAAATGAATGCAATATTAGTTTACTGAAAGAAAGCAATATTTTTTACTTTTACTGCAGAAATTTGTTATCTGTCATACATAAAAATGTGCAAGTTTCATTTTAAAAAAGAAAAAAGAGAAAAAAAAATAATAACGGGATCTTCTTATTTCTATGTGAGTATGGCATCAAAATATTTTTATAGTAAAAATATAAATATTTTTTTCTATTTAAAAAAAAAAACATTGTAAATTAAATTATATGAGCCATTTTTTTATAAAAAAAAATTAATAACAATTTTTCTAATGAACAACTAGGAATAAATTTGCCAAACTTACGTGATTATATATGATGATGGCAATACATTATGGTGATTGCGTACAGCGCAGACCCATAATCTTGTGCCAATAAAACTAGTTTATTTTCTATTAATCAAAACAATAGAAACATCAAACGTGCTCTGACGGCTGCGAATTTGAAGATTATATGGGATCTAGATAACATTCTTAACGTACGCCAAATAACAAGACTATTATGTTTCTTGACCGTAATCAGTATAGATGAGGGGATAATATAGTTTTTGACATTTTATCTGAAGATTCAGGTAATAAAAAACAGACATTTGAATTAGGGAAAAATTTATTTATATATTTGAGTTATATAAAAAAATTATAACACCAAAATATTATCCACTAACTTAGGAAAAAAATGTGAAAAAAGTTTCAATGATTTGTCTAGTAAATTTTCAGTATTATTGTAATAAATATTTTTTAAAATTTTAAAATGGTTTTTTATAATTAAAAAATATATAAATATGTCATTGAAAAAGTACAATAAATACAATGAAGTAAGTATAACAGTCTTTAGGATTAGAAGAGTACTAAAATTTTATCCCTGTGTTATTGATTAATATTTAATGATAATAATATAGGAAAAAATATTTATCATTTTAAATGATATAACTTTATATTATTTTTAAGTGAAACTATAATATTTTAATATATTTGTTAATTTTGTGGCAAAGAGAATATAAAAGGTTAAAAAAAATATTATCAAAAAATTATCATTTCATTTAAAATAAAATAAACTTATCCTTCCAAATAATATAATAATAGAAGCTGTACCAGTTATGTGTATATGTACGACTGCGTTTTGAATATTTATACGTTATTTTCGGCGCGCAATCTGAGAGTGGAGATACGAGGTCAGTCCGTGCGGCCAGGATTTGGTGGTAATGCCATCCATATTTAGAAACAGTGAAACCGAATCTTGACTATGGAGGACAGATTGACTGCTGAGATTTCACAACAAAAAATAAAGAAACTAAAGAACGGTGAGTTCTAGTATATTCAGATAGCAAGTTAATAGGAAATTTGACCGTTTATAAGCATGGCAAAAGAATTCTCATGTTATAGAATATTCTCTTACTAGTGATACATTAAAATATATGTAATAAATTTTATTTTTATTTTTTAAATAGGAAGTGAGACCCATCACATCTTATGTTTATAATAGAAGAAAGAATTCTCTCACAACATGAGAAAAGAAGGACCCTTATAACTATTGATGAGAAGATTTTATTGTTCAAAGCTGATTTGAAATATTTTTCATAATAGAGTAGTCAAATTCATCAATCATATTGACAGGTATAGTCTCGTCAACCTAATTGATAAGACTCCCCTCCACATCATCAAGCGCAACTGGTCTCCGTTCACATGGTGTGATTGCGTTGAGTTTCATCAAGTTTGTTGACAAGACCAGTCCAGTCAGATCTTTTGACATGTTTAGTTCTGTCAACTGGTGTGATATGTCTTAGCTCCATAACCGAAACCCACCCCTCCCTTTTTATGCGCACCAATTTTATCACTTCTCTTTTTAAAATTGGTCTAAGTGGAATGCTCCAACAGAGGAGATGATGCAACCTGGGAGAAAAAAGGAGAAATGAATTTAAAGAGAAGGAGGGCAGAGGAGATGAGGCAGCTTGGGAGAAAAAAGGAGAAAGAGATTTAGAGAGAAAGAGGAGAAAAACAAAAGTGAGAGATTCGAAGAAGTTTAGAAAGAGAAGTGATAAAATTGGTGCGCACAGGGAGGAGGAGGAGGTTTCAGATATGGAGCTGATACATGTCACAAAAGTTAATGGGACTAAACATGTCAAAAAATCTAACTAGATTGGTATTGTCAACAACGAGACTCAACGCAATCACTTGCACTTGATGATGTGGATCCTGTCAACATAAGAGTCATGTCAACTATGTTGACAGGACTATACTTGTCATTATAGTTGACGAGTTTGACTGCTTTACCATAAAAAAATATTCCAAATCAGCTTTGAATAGGAAAATCTTTTCACCAGTATTTGTAGTATGGTCAATTTGCCCAAGTTAATAAAATCGAGATTTTACATAATACATATGAAATAGGTTTTTTATTTAATTTTAAAAATTACAATAAAAAGTATTATTTTGTGGTTTCATTTTTTTAGAAAACACGGAAAAGTTATTTTCATTGAATCTAAAATGACATTGTTTTGGGACGAAAAAAAATATTTTTGTAATTATAATTTATTTCAAAATTATAATAGTCTTTATCATTATAATTTTTTAGTTTTTCAACCGAAAATGATGACATTTTGGAAGTAAATATAGACAATTTATCTACATTTAAAATTTATTTTATCAGATAAAATGCTAATATTTCTAGGGAAATTTCGGTGATAGAAGCTAATAGTCATAGACAAGTCAACTTAAATGCGAGGTAAAATCATATTGGTTGTCTTCAAATTGAAAAGTACATCGATATGTATTTAATAACACCATTATTATTGAATCAATTATAAAATTATCTTGAATTAAAATTTAAAAGTCATTATACTTATCAGTTACCAGAACTGGTGATGCAGCCCATCGTCCCACTTGGTGACTCGTATAAGCGCACTATTAACAAGATTATTAATGATATATCCAAATCGTTCACACAAACAGCTAAAGAAACACTTCCCTACAAGCCACTCATGCAGTCTAGCTCTACTTATTCTTTCTACGAGATATCTTGTTCTTGGAGCAGCTGAGGAAGGATATTGACATTGCGAAGAAGTCGCTCTATGCTCTGGGGAAGGCGAATATGATGACAAGATGGCCGGACAGGGGTGTTCAAAATGTTCAAAATAATCAAACTGATCCATAACTTAATTGCTCTATATTTTAAAAATCAGTTATTTATAAAAATCAGTTTCATATGAAACTGTATTTTATTTTATAAACTGGTTATTTACCAAACCATAAAAATAATTGGTTATCCATGATTATCCATAACCAAACTGCTCTACAATTAAAGAACAAATATGTATTATCTTTTATCATGCATATTATATTAGTCAATTGACTCAAACTTTCAAACAATAAACTAGCAAAAAAAGTTAAGCAGCTTAAGTAGAAAACATTTATTAAAAAAATATTACACATAAATCGAAAGGTTGCATCCTAAGAAAGCACTTCTTATGTAACGTAATGAATTTTTTTCCCAAAAAAAAAAAATCACATACAGGCCTCCGGGAAAACTCATAACTTGACAAGGCGAAGCCTTTGAAATGACAAAAATGAAGTTAAAAAATCATAACAAAAAGGACAACGAAATTAATCAATTGATTTAACGTCTCTGATAGCGCCGTTAAAAGGACAATTCACAATGTCTATAAAAAAAAGGACAATTCACAATGGATTTACTTATTTGTTCTTTAATTATAGAATAGTTTGGTTATAAATAATCTATTATTTTTATGGTTTGGTAAATAACAAGTTTATAAAAAGAAATACAACAATTTTTTTTTATAATTTTAAAATAATCCAACTGTTCTTGTACCAATCACTCTCAAAACAACGTGAAACAATTTCTATAAGAATCTTTTTGTCCGGAGAGTTCCAAAACAATGAAGATTCTTGCAAGAAATAGTTGGTCAACTACCTATAATCGGGAGAAAAAAACGACTACTTATAAATATAGCACAATCCATCAAAAACCAATTTTGAATTTGTTAAAAAATCGGTTTTGAACTTCATAACCGGGTTTATGGTTCGTAACCGATTTTGAATCAAAATCGGATTAAATCCAGTTTTAAATCTAAACCGTTTATAAACCATAAACCGGTTTTGAAACTGGTTTCAAACCGGTTTAGAAAATTAAAAACTGATTTTAAAAGAAGAAAACCGGTTCGGTTTAAAACCAAATCGTTTAAAACTGATTCAGTAAGGTTTTTGTTAAAATCAGTTATGAACCGCTCTATGCACACTCCTAGTTACGTAGCAAATTTTCCTTTAGGTCATCCTAATCATATGGGATTTCAATTGTTTAGTCCACCACCTTCTCACATTAGACTCTTATTAGTTAGCTGGCCTTACTACTACTAATAGAACTCATCGGCGTGGGCGTTAGAACATTGAGAGGATCTTATGGGAACAATATCCAAGGAACAATGATCATTCTGCCACTGTTCTGACACTTTTTTACCTAAATGCCACGCCAACAGTAAAATATGCCAAACTGCAACGAGGGAAAGTTCGCTCAAGGCTGTAGCGAACTCTGTCTGATGATGTGTCACGTTTCTAGTGGACACGTAGTTCGCTACAGCCACCAGCGACCTCTGTTGCAATTAATGCCTCACCAGTCAGGCCACGTGGCTTGCATGCAAGAGAGGTCATTGGCCACATCAGCGAACTCTGTGCAACAACTAGCATGCCACGTGACTGACATGCACCAAGTTCGCTGGGGGGAGCAGCGAACTTGGTGTAACGGCTACATTTCACAGCCCTATATAAACCCACCCCCTTCCCCCTTCCCCCATTTCTCCCCTCCCCAGCCGAGGCTCCCCCTCCTCCCTCTCTCTCTCTCTTATTTTTCTTCTCTCAATCTCCTCTGTTTCTTAATTTTCTTTCTCTCTCATTTCCATTATTTGTCTTCGTTTGAGATTAGTCATTTATGATTTCATAAATTTATGTTTCAAATTTTTATTGTTATTTAATTGTTGTTAATTATATTATATGTAGGATGAAACATTAGGTTAGATGACATATTATTTGCTTTATTATTTTAATTAGTTTAATATTAGTAGTTTAGTAATTACATGTTAATGCTAGTAGTTAAATATTTTATAATTTAATTAATCTATTTAATAAATTGTTTTATATACATTATTTATTTACAGGATTTAGGTTAAGATAATTTTTAGGGTTAATGTTGATGACACATTAGGTTAGATGACATAGTATTTGCTTTATTATTTTAATTAGTCTAATATTCGTAGTTTAGTAATTGCATGTTAATGTTAGTAGTTAAATATTTTAAAGTTTAATTAATCTATTTAATAAATTGTTTTATATGCAATACATGTACAGATATCGTGAGTAGGGCACCCTAAGTCAACATGGTACGCTTTGGGTGGTTGTCACCCTAAGTCAACATTATTGACGGCTCAATATACCGATATGTCGATAAAAAACAAGACATATTCCATCTTTCTGAGTCACATGGATCCGTAACATGGCCAAAAACCAAGACCAATTTTCAATATTCTCACAAACTAACAACAGCAAAAGCAACAGGCAGGACATAATTGTTATCGTCAACAGCTGTAGCAATCAATAGCGTTCCGTGGTATTTTCCATACAAATGTGTCCCATCGATCTGGAGCATAGGCTTGCAATAATTAAACACTGTTTGAATGTCCAAAAAACCCTTTTGAACACCTTGTGCGATCCATCGAGGCGACCATCAATCCTATGTTCATTCACGTCAAGTTTATAAGCAGACCCTGGAGAAAACAATAACATATAACCCAACCATCTCGGCAGAAACGCGTACGACTCATCCCAATCCCCAAAGACCCTCACAATTGCCTTCTGCTTTGCTTTCCAGACCTTTCTGTATGATATATGAAATCCTAGACTTGATGCAATCCTCTCCTGGATTAAGCCAATTTTGACGCTAGGCTCTTCACGTATCATTTATGCGGATTGACAAACAATAGCGTATTAGCGTTATGAATACGATATTTATTTAAGCATAGAGCGGATGGTTGACTTATCGATGATCAATGAACAAATGAAACTATAGTTAAGTTGTTTGTGATCCTGTGAAAGTGTTTGACTAACACATGTATGGATGTTGTTCCATATGCCTATTATCCATTCATGACCGCCTTTTTTGACATATGCCTGCATCCTCCATGGAAAACCATCATTGTGATTTTGACAAATCATGATCAGCCTTTTCGTATCACTTTTTAGCACGACAGTTGTGCGATTATTTGCCATACAATATTGTTTGATGGCCATTTGTACATCCTGCTTGCTTTCAAACTGCTGGTCCTTATAGAGCTCTTGACCCATTTGCCAATTTGGTACTTGTGCCTCTTGCATGTCATCACACTCTTGATCGGGGTGTGCCCAGTTAATGTTCGTGTAATGTGGTATTTGCGACCAAAATGGAGCATTATCTTCTCCTGTTTAACACAAGTTTCGCATGTCATTAGTAATACCATTTTAAAAACTAAAATAAAACTCAAACGGTAAACTACCTAACCTGCAGCAGGTGGTGGGTCATGCGCACCAACAATGCCCGGTGATGGAATCGGTTCAACCAATGCAGTGGACGGCTCCAATTCGAAATCACCATCAACTTCTGTATCCGACGAGTCACTGTCAGGGACCAGACCTTCATCAACCTCCTCCTCGGAACTAACAGTACGCCACGGCAGATCATACATGTCATTGGCAGGAATCACATCTAAAGGTTGTGTTATTGGGGGTGATGGTGGTGGGGTGACACATGCATATCATCGGGATTTACTAGCGGCTCCCTGTTAATGTCTAGGTGTTTAGTTCCGAATATAACTCGATGTATGAGGACTCTTCATGCTGTCGAAATACATCAACTACTAGTGACACATCTTCATCTTCAACCACTTCCACAGCAACCCATTGCACTAGGTTACCAGAAGCACATCTAGCAATCAATCGAGACATGGATTGACTTCGTTGTAATCTCAACTTCTTGTATATGATTTTCTTCAGCTCAATATATTTGCAATGCGGACTCATTCGGAACATCTTCGTAACTCCTTCAAACACTTGACCGTTCGGTCTAAAATATCTCCTCCCATTGTAATATAGAACACAGATTACGTCATTGTTACTCTCACTCATTTTATGTACTGAAATAGCAAAAAATAACAAACAAGAATGGACCTTTAAAGAAAAAAGCACGAGAATGACAAAATGGGTCGGGAAGGGAAGTTAAATTAGGCCAGCGAACTGTAACTGTCGGCAAGTAGTTCGCTTCCCCATGCAGCGAACTTATGGGGTGTTGCCACGTGGCACAGAGTTCGCTGCTGGGTCCAGCGTATTGTGTCAGTGGCAGGCCACTTGGCACCTAGTTCGCTGGCCCAGTCAGCGAACTGTGTGCCAATTGACACATGGCAAGGAGTTCGCCTTCACCCCCAGCGAACTAAGTTCCTGTCAGACACGTGACCCACCTAGTTCGCTGTGGATGGAAGCGAACTTTGCATGGGTGTCAGCATTTATTACACCCAAGTTTGCCTGTGTCAGAAGCGAACTCCTGCACCATCAGGAAACTGACACATTAGAACACGTAGTTCACTACTACTCCCAGCGAACTTGCCTGCGTGGCAGTTTGGGGAAAAAGTTCGTAAGCGTGGCATTTAGGTAAAAAAGTGTTGGAACAGTGGCACAATGGTCACTGTTCTGGATCTTATGCGATAAACGATAAGTAGCCAAGTGCGAAGCAAAATGACTTTTTTTTTTCCTTCGGGGCTTAGCTCCTTTCATTTAAAAAGAAATTCCTTATCATTTAATGAACGGCTAAATAATAATATCAAATGGAAAAAATTAATTAAAAATGTACTTTTCATTTCGGGCTTATATATATCTTGACATGCATTTAACAACACTATTCATTATAAGATTATCTTAATAAAAGTACTTAATGATTAATGAACTGTTAACTATTAACATCACTCAGTTTTTTATTTTATTTAACTTTTTAAACTTTTAAACAAAGGAAATGTTATATCTACAAATTTCTACAAATTATATTATGTCTGACCGGTAAGATACTATTGAGTGAAGTCTTATCGGTCAGATATAGTGTAATTTATAAGTTTGTAAAAAAAAAGTTTGTCAATATAATTTTTCTTTTTAAACAATCTTTAAGTTTGAAAAGCCTCAACTGCACATAAATTTG
This sequence comes from Gastrolobium bilobum, assembly GCF_033153095.1. Classification (NCBI taxonomy): domain Eukaryota; kingdom Viridiplantae; phylum Streptophyta; class Magnoliopsida; order Fabales; family Fabaceae; genus Gastrolobium; species Gastrolobium bilobum. Next base: position 86,427 of record NW_026899969.1, on the reverse strand, counting down.
ACTGGAACCTCCCGATTTTTAAGGAGTGTGTCCAATTTGAAAATGGATATTCTCATGTTAAAAAAATTATGATATGATTATGTGAGAAGATCACAATGTAAATCAATGATTATAATTTTGTAATTACCTAATTTTTTTTCTCTTTTACTTTATCACCATTAATCTATATTTATATAATTATGATTCCCTACATTTTTTTTAACATGATGATAGGATCCAGATCTATCCAATTTATAGTAGATGATGTTGTTGAGTTTATTAGAATTACAGTTTCTTCTATTTAGTTTGTTTCTTATATATATATATATATATATATATATAATATTTAGTATTTGTCATTTTAAGTGAGAGAAAGAGATACGCAATAAAAATTATTGGAGAGAAAGACGGTGATTTTTTTAATTTAAATTTTAAATAAAAACACTAATTTAAACTAAAATAACCATCCTTTAAAAGATAAATATTTTTCCCATATAACTCTTCAAGTTACCAAAGTAGCACAATACTTACTTAAAAGTTACTTTTGTTAATACTATTAAAGAATTAATTATACTTAACTCCTACATTGCACTGATAACGTTTTGTTATCTACGATGATGACATTTATTTAACCTTTTAAGAAGAGTTATTGGATTGGTCTTTAGAAAATGGTATTGTGCTAATTTAATAACTTGAATATTTTTTTTTTGGTAAACAATAATTTGAATATTTAATTTGATACAAAAGTTAATTAAAAGATTATTTTGAAAATTAAGAAAAAGTTAAAGGACTAAAGTAAGCTTTTTTTTTTCGAAATGTTATAAACTATATTTAAGATTGAGTCAGAAAATTATATTGGACAAGATAAAGACTAAAATTATATAAATTTAGTATATCCTAAAAATTTTACTTACGATATCAAAATAAATATAATGACTTTATATATATATATATATATATATGTATTTTTTATTTATAAAAAAAAGAGAATTTTTTTTTCCTACACATATAACCAATTATATATATATATATATATATATATATGAGTTTTGATTTTCTCATGCAGTAGGAGAAAATTTTCTCATGTTGTAGACACATCTTATGTGGTGTCTACATCTATTAAAAAAATAAAAAAGCAAAAGAAAATATTGCACGAAAATTAAATGATCACTACTAGGAGAAAATAACTCTCATACGACATGATAAAATATTTTTCTTATATATATATATATATTTACACTAAAATCTTACCCTCACTAGCATGAGAGGAATCTTGTTCCTGTAACATAAGACTTGTTTATCGCTACAGTCTTATATCTTGCAAGAATAATATTCCTCTGCTGCTAATGTGAGAGTTCGATTTTTGTGTCAATATATTTTTCTCTTTTAAATTAATGAGGTCCACTTGATTGTATCTTTAGGGGAAAAAATGCTCCTTTTATATTGCAAGAGAAAATGCAACCTCATATATATGTGTGTGTTTCTAAATTACAAACATATAACAAAAAATTAAGTTAAATAAACATTAAACTTTAAATAATAATTTTTCTGTTATACCTTATAAAATTATAAGAATGTATATATTTATTTATTTTGCATTAATATATTTTTCAAAGCAAATGTTCTCTTTTAAATATTTTTGATTATAATTTTTTTCTTAAAGTTACTAATTAAATAATTTATTAAATATTGATTTATTAAATAAAATATTTTTTTTATAAATATTAAATTTAAAAGTCCTAACAATGCACGGATAACCTAAGTAGTAATATTCTGAGGAGGTTCTCTTATATTGATGTGAGTTAATTTTAAAACAAAGCTCCTATGATTCTAAGTGTGGTTGTTAATGGCATTTTCTATGTGAAATTAGAAAATTCGTGCAAGGAACTTCAACGGAGCTAAAGCTATATTGTCTATCCCAATTAACTGAGATGCTTTTGTAAACAAATACGAAATAAATGTGGGATAATAATTTGAGGGAATATTTTCTTACGCTGCAAGAAGAAACTAATCTCCTGCCACACTTACATAGAAACCTGTGAAATGCTTCTTCTTCTTCTTTTCAAAAAAAAATGTTTTATTAATCTAATGTTAAAGGAAATAAGTTATCTCATATCGAGATAAATTTGTAGGCTCTATCATCTGAAAAAAAAAAGTGGCACAGTTATCGAAAAATGTGTAAGACAGAAAGTTATCACATGTACTTGTAGCAGGAGTAAGGGATAAGATATTGTGACAACCAAGTAAAGTTATAACCAATGTTACTACCAATCAATCTCACCGTTAAATTGGTAGTAGCGATCCCACTGTCCTCGTTGGTCTCTTAAATAGTCCCTCACTATCCGTTTCTCTCTCTCTCTCTCCCTTCTCTCTCTCAGTATACACTCACTGGCCATAGCCTCCGTCGCGCCGCCGCTGCCTGCCTCCGTCGCGCCGCTGCATCATTTTCTTCGAACTAGTTTGATTAATTCAGGTTAAAAACTGAACCGATATGAACCATATTCACTCCTGGAGTATGCAAAAACCAAAGAACTGAAACAAGCTGCATCATATTTCTCCAAAACCGATTTAAGAATCAAACTATTTTTTCTGAACCAGATCAAAAATCCAACCAATTTTTAAAATAGTTTGATTTGTCTGATCGAAACACTTTTCCAATTCAGTTCAATTCAATTCAATATAAAAAATAAACCAAACCGAATAGCAAGCCAAATCAAACCATGCTACATTTTTTAGAACCAAAAATTGAATCAATTTTCAAAACCAATTCGATATATTTGATTAGAACCATTTTTTCGATTTAGTTTAGTTAGGTATAAAAAACGAACTGAACCGAAGCAACACAACCCTAATAGAGGAACTTTTTCTCTATTCCTTAGATTTATACTTAGGATTTATTTGCGGTAGCTCCGTAACGTGTTAATAATGTCTTATTTAAGAATTTTTTTTCACCCAAAAAACGCGAAGCTCTCCGCGAGATGCAGCGGCGGCGCGCGACGGAGGCAGACGGCGGCGTCGGGACAGAGGCTATGGGCTGCACGTGTATATTGAGAGAGAGAGAAGGGAAGAGAGAGAAGGGGGAGAGAGAAACGAATAGCGAGGGACTATTTAAGAGACCAACGAGAACATTAGGATCATTACTACCAATCTAACGGTGAGATTGATTGGTAGTAACATTGGTTGTAACTTTACTTGGTTGTCGTAATATCCTATCCCTAAGGGGCGTTTGGTTGGGGAATTTTTTTTAGAATAGTAAGGAAATGTAATAGATAGAGAAATGATTGCAAAGATAGATAAAGTGAGATAGGTAGAAAAATGTAAAAAAAAGTTGTTTGGTGGGGAAAAACTTTACTGAAAAAATTAGGTAACTTTATGAAATCAACAGTGCATTAAAAGCCAGATAACCGGTTTTCCGAAAAATTCCACCTTCAAATTGGGTTTCTAAACAGTACGGATATCTATGTTTCTCATAAATCCATACAAATTGGATAGATGAGTTTTTGGTGAAAATATGTTGAAACAATCGTGGTGTTTCTAAAAGCCATACTTGAGAAACATAGATATCCGCTGAAAAGCTCACAACCAAACACCACCTAAGAGTAATTTTTCTCTTTCAAAAAAAACCTCATGGCTCTCACAATATCGTACAATCAGCTAATTAGTTTATCAGAAAAAAAAACTCAGTGGAAGATAACTTCTGAAATCAACTTCACACTCTAATTTTAAAAGTTTCTACCATTAAGTTGGTTGTCATGATCGATTGTTTTTTTTATAGAGAAATTAATATTGATGATGAAAAGGAAGAAAAAACTACTTATTATTTTTAGAATTTAATGTTTATCTTTTTAAAAGACATAAAATTGTGTTATTTTAGTCAAAATTACCGTGTTGTACCGTGAGAGAAACAGAAATCATGGTAGAAGAAAATAAGAAACTTTTTTTAATTTAAATATTAAATAAAAAGAGTAGTTTTAACTAAAATGACTGTCTTTAAAAAGGAGAAACATGTTCTTCTTATTTTTATGGCTTCATATTTTTTTTCAGTCAATGTAGATAAGTTATCTACATTGAGCCCAAAACAATGTCATTTTGGGATAAAAATCAAGGTATTTTTATGATTATAAATTATTTCAGAGTTATAATAGTCTTTTTTATTATAATATTTTAATTTTTCAATTTTAAAAACAATATTATTTTAAGAATAAATATAAATAATTTATCTATATTCACGGTGGAAACATTAAAGCCTATTTTTATCGTAAAAACTTGACAAAGCAACTAACATGTAACAATAAAAAAAAGGACGACGTGCCCTTTCTAGTTGCAAGATAGATCGTCTTCAAATGAACTAGATTATCTCTTCTGAGTGAATTTCCATTTATTGAAAAACAGTCAAAACAATATCCATTAAGACATTTTATGGGGCTGAATGTCAAGAGGATCATCTTGCATTTAACTTTAGTTTGGACCTCTTCCGTTCAAACATCGTTGCCTTCTTCGTCCAATTTCGAGTCTTGAAGTAGCTAAATTGAGACTTGTGAGTTTATACATTTTTCTTTTTCAGTTTTTAATGATATTAAAAAGAAATTTACTTCTACTAAAAAACAGAAAGAAAGAAATTTACACGTGATTTCCAATTTTTTAGTGTATACTTTTTTCCCTTGCTGGTTTGCAATCTCGAGTGTTCTTTTTACTTAAACATTTGCTCATCTTCGCATTAATTAAACTATTGGTTTAATTGCAATTTTAGTTTTTTTATTTTATTTTATTATATTACGGCTAATGTTCAATTTTGGTATCTCAATAATTTCTTACTTGAATTTTATCTCTCAGATTCTTAATTACTATAGTCAAAGGAATTCCATGTATTGAATGCAAAGGTGAGTTTCTAAGAATAAATGTTTATGAATTGCGAGTGAGTTCCTCAAGATATATAGGAAGAGTGTGCACGTTGTGAGGGTAGTATGCTGAAGAGGTGGTTCTACAAGTGAATGAGATAGAATCGTACAATGTGAATGCATATCATATGAGAAAAAAACTAAATGAGGACAAAGGCTGGGCTGCTACTCAAGTTGACGGGTGAGGAGCAAGTCCATACCAAAACCCATCCATTTAAATTTGGGTCTGGATCGGATCCAACTCCCAACAACAACCCCAAAACAATTTGAGTTTTATGTTTTTGATTTTTTTACTTGTAGATGATGATGAATTAGGATTATTGCGTTACAATTACACTATTTGGGATGACATTATGGAAAGATGTTATAAATGGGCAAACAAAAATAATTTTCTTATTGTAATATTTTGCAATAATTAAGATAAAAATAAATTTCGCTTGTCTAACTAAAAGAGAAATTAGTATAACTAAGGGTCTCAATTCAGGAGGAATTGGTTCAACGGTTAGGTCAAATACTAGCCAAGTAAATCTTAATCTAATTCGATTTTAGCTATAATATATAATTATTTATTTTAAAATAACATTTTAAAATAATTTAAATAATTATGTCAAAGTACTTCTTTTTTTTTTTCTGTATATTTTGTGGCCATGTAACACCGATATCGATACGGGACACGTGACATGACACGATATGACACTCTGATACGTTAATTCTAAAAAATGTTAAATTTCAACACGTTATGACACTTTTTGATATTAAATAATATCTTTAATTTATGTAGTGTATATTATATTTAATATTCAATAATTTAACAAAAAAAAGTGGAGCTAAACTTATAATAGCATTAATTTTGCAAAGAAGCATAAGACATCCCAAATATTTATATTAAACTCAATAAAAATAAAATGATAATCGTAGTCCAACGAATCTAATAGTTGGAACTAAAAACGGAACGTAACACAACTTTTTTTGAGTATTTACAATGAGTGTTGGAGTGTCGGAATGTCAGAAAGTATCGGACACGAAGGGTCTTTTTTGAAGTGTTGGTGCTTCATAGTTTTGTGTAGTTGCAGGGTCATGTTCCTGAATGTATGGGCTAACACACCCGAACGGTTGTTAAGCCATTTATAAGGCATGAAAACAAAGCAAATACAACTTTGTTTGGAAGTTTGAAGGGGAGGGAAAGGAAGCGAATCGAAGGGGAAGAGAGAGAAGAGAAGAAAAAATGAAGGGTATTTTCTCCCCTTGCTTGAGAGTTAAAACCCAAAGAAAGGGAAACTTCAATTTTAAGAATAAATAAGGTTTTGTGAAATTTTCCAATTCCTTCCTCTTACTTTTTTAAATTCACAAATAAGAGAAGAGATTAATAAAAAAATTTAATTTTTTTTTAAACCTAACTCTCAATCGAGCTATTGATATTTTGAGATATTTCAATTGGTTGATTGCCGTTATTGTAATTTGGATTAACTTTGAAATTAAAGTTTTTATTATCAAAAAAAAAAAAAATTAAAGTTTTAAACCCTAATTTACCAAAAAAAAAAAAAGTTTTAAACCCTAAAGAGAGACAGAGAGTTAAGACTTTAAACCCCAAAGAGACTCAGAAGCCTTAATTTACACTTTCGCATCTTTCGCTTCATACAACCAAAAAAAGGTAAAAAATCAATCCAAGTCTTTATGCGGTGATGGCCACAGCGTCGATGGTGCCCGCGAACCGGCGGCGAGCGCCGAAAGCGGCGGAGGAGCTGGACTTCGAGACGACGGAGGGCGTAAAGGCGATCGGTAGCTTCGAAGAGATGGGGATAAAGGACAATCTGTTACGAGGAATTTACCAATACGGGTTCGAGAAACCCTCGGTTATTCAGCAACGCGCCATCACGCCAATCATCCAGGGACGTGACGTCATCGCTCAGGCTCAATCCGGTACCGGAAAAACCTCCATGATCGCCCTCACCGTTTGCCAGGTCGTCGACACCTCTGTCAGAAAGTATGTTCCTTTCTTTTCTTTTTGTGTTTTTATTGTATGGTACCGTGTAGAGGTGGCAAAGTGGGCGCCCCGCCGTCAACCCGCCAAAAAATGAGTCAGCTCCCGCCCCGCTTTTGAAAGTGGGCTGAATAACTCAGCCCGTCCGAGCCTATTTTACACTGACCCGCCTCGGCTTGCCTATGTCGGCCATCCCGCTTTTGAGATGAGTTGAAAAACTCAGCCCGCCCCGCCCCGTTTGGCAGGTTGGCCGGCCGAGTCGAGCTCGTTTTGCAGGCTCTAGTACTGTGTTTGTCTAAGCATTCGGCGAGGAAAAAAAGTAATTTGGGTTGAATTTCTAGGTTAGGAATTTTTATTTCATCAATAGAAATTTTTTTAGGCTAACTAAGGATTTTGATTGATATTTCTGTGATAATGGATAGTGTGAATTTAAGAAATTTTGTGAATAGATTATTTTGTGGGAAATTGATGCTTCTCATTTTTTAAATCACATAAGCTATCTCATTTTTTAGAGAGATAGACACAAGAAATGAAAATCTTGGGAGAGAGTGAGTGATTTTTTTTTAATTTAAATTTTAAATAAAAAATATTATTTTGTGTCTATGTCTTTTAATAGTTCTCGGGTTTGATGTTTGTGGTTTTAAAGGATAGAGTTGTTTTATTTAAAGTGAGAGGGAGGCACAAACAATGAAAATTAGTGGAGAAAGTGAGTGATTTTTTTTTTAAATTTAAATCTTAAATAAAAAATACTAATTTGTGTCTTTCTCTCACTTAAAATAACATATAACTCTATTTCCTTTAACATTACAAACATTTTTCTAATATTTTTTTTTTGTTTTCTTAATCTCTTTCTCATAAAGTAACTTTTTTTTATTGAAAACTTCTTTGCCCAAAGTAAGGTAATTCAAAGATTGTTATAATTTTAAATAGCGAAAAATCTTTTATCCTTTTAATGGATATAACTTTGTGTCATTTTAGATTCTAATAGTTGATTTCCGTCAATCAACGGTTATAATTTATTACGAATTACTAATTAATTAATAAGTTTGACCCAATAAATTATAACCTTTGATTGACGGAATCAAGGGTTAGGATTGATTTAAAATGACACAGTTTATATCCTCTAGAAGTACAATTATTTTTCTCTTTTAAATATGCGTGCATTTTCATCGTCTTTTTTTAGATGTGTAATTTATGATTTGCATTTTATGATTTATGAACAGGGTGCAGGCCTTAATCTTGTCACCAACGAGGGAACTGGCCTCGCAGACTGAAAAGGTTATATTGGCTATTGGGGATTTCATAAATATACAAGCACATGCATGCGTTGGAGGTAAAAGTGTAGGAGAAGATATAAGGAAGCTTGAGTATGGAGTTCATGTGGTGTCTGGAACACCTGGCCGAGTCTGTGACATGATCAAGAGGAGATCTTTGCGCGCCGGAGCTATAAAGATGCTAGTTCTAGTGAGTTCGTTACTTCCACTTGCCAATACTCTATTGCATTTTTCTTTCTGTTGTTGTCAGGGATTATCTCATATATTTTTTCTTTTTTATAACAGGATGAATCCGATGAAATGTTGAGCAGAGGGTTTAAAGACAAAATTTATGATGTTTATAGATATCTCCCACCAGACCTTCAGGTTCTCTTTTTGTCTGTGTTAATGTATTTTGAATGAAGATTCTGCAATTTGGAATCTTATTGTATGTTAAAACAAACTAAGGTGCATATTGATAGTGTGTTTTTGCCATGAAGATTTACTGCATGACAATGAAAATAAACAAAATGATATTGAAACAAACTAGGATTCCAATTCAGAAGAATTTTACCAATGAATAGGGATATGGGAGGTGTGTGGTATGTACTGGTCTAAAAATTGGATTTAGTGGCCTGACATGTTCCATAGACGTGACAATGAGGGGAAATGGCAATGAAATCAAGCCAGAAATTCAAGTATGAATGGGGTTTTGATGACCGGGAATATGAGAAGTCTAAAGCCTCAAGGAAGTTGAAGATTTTTTTGTATGTAATTTGGATTAGTTGTTTTCATTGAAAACTAAGCCCCTAAAATCAGTGATGTTAGAGTTTTAAGTTAATGTTTTTACCGAAGAATAGAGTTGCTACTTTTTTCCATAATAAGCAGCCAGCACTATCAATTGATTGTTGCACTATTCTTTAATGAAGTAACTTGATGAGGAGATCCTTTTACAGGTTTTTATAATTCCTGTTTTTTATTCAGATTTTAAAGTTGTGCTGGCCTAATTACCAAAAATTTACTTTTGTGGTTCAGTTTATAACTGAAATGGATGCATCTTTCAGGGTTCTTAGTCCTAGTTACTGAATTGATGTTTGTGCATGGTGCTCTTGCTGTATACTTGTTAAACATTCTTGTCTGTATTCTTTCCAAAGCGTAATTAGTATTATGAAGTATATTCTGTATCAATACATTCTTACTTTGTAGGTTGTCTTGATTTCTGCTACCCTTCCTCATGAAATACTGGAGATGACAAATAAATTTATGACAGATCCAGTAAGGATCCTTGTAAAACGTGATGAATTGACATTGGAGGTGAGCAATTGTTTTCATTGTCTTAGTGCCTTTTGATTTTTAACTGGAAATGCACACAATTGCCCCACTCCCAATGACAGGGCATCAAGCAATGTTTTGTTGCCGTTGAAAGGGAGGAATGGAAGTTTGATACTCTATGTGATCTTTATGATCGTCTCACCATCACTCAAGCTGTTATATTCTGTAACACTAAGCGAAAGGTAAATGAAAACTATAAAGGTTTTGTAGGATAGGCCTTCCATTTCATCTCACTTTGAACATATGCTAATAGTAGATTAATACATTCTGTACTATCTTTCTATATTTTCTCATTGTTATCTTTTTATCATTTTTTTCATGTTAATATTTATATCCGCTTGGAACAGGTGGACTGGTTAACTGGAAAAATGCGTAATAATAATTTCACCGTCTCGTCAATGCATGGTGACATGCCTCAGAAAGAAAGAGATGCAGTTATGGCAGAATTCCGTGCTGTAACAACCCGTGTACTGATAACAACAGATGTTTGGGCTCGTGGCCTTGATGTACAGCAGGCAAGTTTGTTACACCTTCTGTTTTTATTTATTTATTTGTTTTCCATCTGTGCTTGGAGCAGTGGTATTATGGTTGTCAAGATTGAGATCTTGCCTAAGATAAGAATGGGTAGCTTGATCATAAATCATGGGATCGACACGGATCATAAGATCTTATATTCCCAATTTTAATTATAAAAAATAATATTATGTGTATAAAATAACATTTATATCACAACTTCAATCATAAAAGATAGAAAATATAATAGACAACAAACTTCAAAAAGAGTTAAAATATACCCGCCAAAGTCAAACCACTCTTTCCAAAATTAATCTTTTAGCCAGAATGGTTCTAAACAAAATATTCCTCCAAATAAGAATAGTGCCATTTGGTAATGAAAGCATGCTAACTACTAAGCACAATGAAATCACTCCTAGACCTTAATAACATGGAACCAATTCCAATGACAAAAGTAATTGCAAAAGATAAACTTTAGTTCATTCCAATAAAAGACAAGACTTCATGCAGAAGGAAAGGATTGCGAAGCCCATACCATCTATTCCTTTGTGATTGAAAGGTCAAATGTTTGAATCTGAGAAGTAGCCTCTTTGCAAATATGAAATGGTAAGGTTGCGTGCTAGAATTGCCCTCATCCCTACTCTCACTAATCATGGTTTAATGGGGAGTGTTTTTTTTTTTTTTTTGTCACCCCTACATTTTATAGAAGCTCATTGATATCCTCTATTTATAAAACAAATCTACTTAGATTCTTGAATAATCGATAGTACTTCTGCTTCCTTTGTAACAAAAGATTCCCTTTTATGTGGAAAAGGCCTGTATTAATAATTATGATTTTTGGTATGGACTTAGATTCTTGAATAATCGATAGTGCTTCTGCTTCCCTTGTAACAAAAGATTCCCTTTTTATGGGGAAAAGGCTTGTATTAATAATTGTGATTTTTGGTATGGACAATTCCTCAATATCTTGTTCATTAGCAACAAATATTTACCTTTGTGTGGCGGTAAAAAACATGTTTTTTTGGATAGAGGTACTATTACACCAATCAAGTCACTGGTATATAGTAAATAATTACTGACTTGATGAGAAGTAGATGAATATTCTCTTAATGACTGTTTAATTTTATTGTATACTGACTTTTTAGTCTAACAACCATAGGAAATAGTATTTAGAGGGTGTTAATGGGCCCTGGCATTTCAAATTTTAGGGTTTTAACAAAATTTTGGCATTCTCATTGTAACTAGAGTTTCTGGTTCTTCCTTTGTTGATCATATGTCAGTTTATATGTAATTTTATTTCCGTTAGATATTGTTCTTAATTTATGCCTTGTTTGTGTGTTAGGACCCATTTGCAAGGTATGAAACTTGTAGTCCTACATTGATTGTATGGGCAACTAATGTGGGGTTTATAAGGCCTTAGGCACTCTCACACTTTGAGTTAGCTTTTGGGGTGGTGCAGCTCAAGGTTCTTATCAAATGGTATCAGAGCCTTCCACTATGTCTCCTAGTTGCAATCGAGCGGTGCAGGTGGTGATGCTGTCATTGCAGTGTTCGCCCAGGGTTAGTAAAAGACTAGCGCAAAGCCTGCCCGCATGGGCGCGGGGGCCGCGGAGCGTGGTGGATTGTTAGGATCTATTTGCAAGGTATGGGACTTGGAGTCCCACATTGGTTGTATGGGCAACTAATGTGGGGTTTATAAGGCCTTGGGCACTCCCACCTTTTGAGCTAGTTCGCGGGGTGGTGCATCCTAAGGTTCTTCTCAGTGTGTTTTAATGTCTTGAGCAGTGTGAAGGTATGGGACTACAGGCTAGTATAATAACAATTTAATTTAGTTCTTAAGAAATGCAGTCAAATGAAATTCTTTTGTCATCAACTTGGCTAATATCAATTAAAGTTTCTTCCCATTAATTCCTTGAGTTGTATATGGAGGGATTAATTGTTAATATTGATCAACTAATTGCTTCTGTTACCAGGTTTCCCTAGTTATCAATTATGATCTTCCAAATAACCGAGAGCTTTACATTCATCGAATTGGCCGCTCTGGACGTTTTGGACGCAAGGTATCTATCGAGAATTTTTAAACTAGTCGAACTAATGTTTCTGAACTCTTAAGTAGTTACTTAGTTTTTCATATTGCAAACTTTGTTTTTTTCCTTTAGGAGAATTTTAAGAGGTATCTGTTGATTCCTGTGTCCTTCTAGTACTCCCATTTGGGGTTTCCTTTTCCTACTCTCTGATGTATGTAGTATATATTACATATATGTATACATTTACTTATAGTTGGTCAAATCATGGTTTGCAGGGTGTTGCAATAAATTTTGTCAAGAGCGATGATATGAAGATCTTGAGAGATATTGAACAATATTACAGTACTCAGATTGATGAAATGCAGATGAATGATGCAGATCTCTTATAAAATGTATGTGTTATGCAGCTGTGGAGTGGGTTTGTTATGCCTTGTGATAGGGTAGTCATGTTTTTTTATTTTTTATTTTGGTGGATGTAATCAGGTAGTCATATTTTCTCTATATATTGAAACGGATAATATAATTTTGTTGTTGTTAAAATTCTATATAAATAACCCGAATAGTTTTACTTAATAGTAAGTATTAACATTCAATTTAAATTTGAATGTTGAAATTATGTTCTGACTGGCGTGTCCAGTGTGGTTATACTTCAACACCTTAAGCAGGATCATGATGTTCCATAAAGTGAAAGGAGGAGTTAGACAAGATAATTATTTCTCTGGAGTGTGTATATATCTGTCTCTGTTTTTGTGTCAGTTTTTAATTCCTGAGTTTAGCTTCCGACATTTCAAAGCGAAACCTCTTTCTGCAGTGCTTCTGGCCAAAACAGTTGTAAGCTTCTAAATTGTTGGGGGTCCATGCACTTCAGCCAATAGGATCATCCAGCATACAAAAGAAATCACATTGGCTGGCATATATAGAAGATTTAATTGTTTGACTAAGTTCTATCTTTTTTCCAATGAAATCTTCCAATTTCTTTTCTATATTGAGACTTCCAATTATTTTTTATGGAGGAAGGTTATACTTACAATTTTTTTTATTACAACCATATTTTAACATCGTTGATTTTCCTCAATCAACGGTTATGATTTTTGCAAATTAAACTCATTAGTTAATTATTAATTCACAATAAATGATAACCATTGATTGGCGAAAATCAACGGTGTTAAGATATGGTTGTAAGAGGTTGAAAAAAAAAAAGTTCCAAGTATAACTTTCTTCTATTTTATATATGTATAAAATTATTACTCAGTATCAAATTTTTTGGCAAAGAATTAAAAATAATTTTTTTTATTAAAAGTGAAAGCTTTTGATATATTAAAAACTTTAAAATTTTAACTTTTTATCGTTGAATTTTTAACCAGCATACTTGTTAACAAAAAATAATAATAAACTTATAACAAATAAGTTTAAATAATAAAATTTCTCCAATTTTTCAACAGTTATGATTTATGATCTTGAGTGTTGACTGTTGAGGCCTGTATGCTGCTGCATATCTCGGCCAATTATCATGTGACATTTGGACTATATAACTCTATTTATAATGCTTACCAAAAAAAAAGACTCTGTTTATAATTACAACTAAATTTGTACCATGCATCTAAAATGATATTCAAAATAATATATAATAATTCATTATTATAAGAAAATAAATTTATATTATTTTCATGAGTGTCATAATTCATACCATAAAAATTATTTTGAATTAATTTTTTAAAGTAAGAAATTAATGCGCAAAAATAGTATGTTAAGTTACAGACACAGATGGCGCACAAATAAATAAACAACTTATGTTCTGCGCTGTGTACTAGATTTATGGACATGGTGCAGTCCAACTAGCAATAGATTCAAGTACAAATTCTGAATCCAAAACCTACAAATAGAGGAAAATATTTTAAGTTGTCTGGTCGCACCTACAATATCCATCCAACAAAAATATGATACCCGCGTTAGTTGAAACTAGATCTTCCAATGCTTATACTGAGTGTGAGCAATCATCTGTAGAATGTAGTATAAGATAAAGATAGTGCCATAATTTGACACTGTCATCAAACCGTAATTCATTCCATTCATCATCTCTAGTATAGATTCTTTCTGCTTGAATTATATGACAATAACCTAATTCAACAGCCAAGCTAGATCACACCTTCATGGACAGCTAGGACTTCCATAATTGCATGAGATAATTTTATTTGAAAAAAAATAAATAGATGGAGACCCATTAAAGAGAAATGAGATAAAGAGAAAAAGGGTACATTTATTAAATTTTTGTGTGCATGAAATAAAATTATCTTATGTAACATGAGAAACATATTTTATTTTATATCATATAATCATTCCTTAATTTGATTTTGGGATAATTTTTCAGTATTTTGTATATGTATTTGGGAAATATTATATTTATAATCTATTTATTTTATAGCATATTTTTTTATTTGGGGAAATTAATAATTAAAAAAATATTTAACTTAAATTAATAAGTATAATCTCTTTCTATTTTGTAATAATTAAAACATTTAACTTAAATTAAAATTTTAATTCAAAATAAAAAAATTTAACTTAAATTAAAATTTTAATTCAAAATAAAAAAAAAATTATAAGTATAATCTCTTTCTATTTATTATAATTTAAAATATTTAACTTATCCAACTTATTTTTTATTTTTATTTTTATTTTTTGACATAAGTTTTTAATTTTAGTAAGTGGAGTTAACTAGTATATCTATGCATATATTTGATTTGGAGCTAAGTAAATCATATCGATTGAAAAATATAAAGACATTGGTCTTAAAATATAGGTAAATTTTATGGGTTATATTTATCTTATTTTATATGAAAAAAATAATATTTCTATATACACAAAAGAAGAGCGGGTCCATCACTCAGTTTTTCTATCTTCACCTATAATATGAAATAACTTTTTAACTTTTTAACTTTTTTCTTACAACTTAGCAAAAGTATTTCCCAAATTTTATATACTTTGATTAGGATATGTTACTGCAAAATCTTGAAACTTGAAAAGAGGTATAAGGTTCCTTCCATGTTTGCTTGCTAGTTGGGCCAGCCAGTGGTAGATCAGATCAGATCAGATTAATGCTCCATAGCGGAGTTATGGTGAAAGCAGAAGCACCTGAACTTTGAGTTTGAGATCCCTAAGATACGGTTACGATTGCACTCAGCCATGTACAGCGGCTCCAGCGACGGCGAAACACATGAGAGGAAAATCCCTCCGGCATCCTCCATGCTGTGGGTTCGTAATCTACGCCGTTTCATCGGATCCGGTGCCGGTCTCGGATCTGAAGCCTTGATGGGTTCGTTTTCGCTACATTTGTTTTTCTTTGCTAGATTGTGCTGCCTCTTGAGTTTTGCGATTACATTTTGTTATTAATTATGATTTGTCTTGCCATGATACTGAAAAATCCATGAATTGAGTTTTTATTTTAGCCCTTAATTTTTGGTACTCTATTAGTTGGTTCCTGCAAGGTTGAATTGCTCATTGCATACTGGAACTGTATTTGTGGAACACTTATTGATGCTGTATACTGGCTAGTTAGTGATGTATATAGATATACCATATGCGTCGATATCCGACGCAGTATAATGTTTCTTCAATGCTATTGCGATCTGCTGTCTCTCAATCTCGAACCCTAACAACACCTATTTTTTTTTTTTAAATAAATTCACTGTGCAGAGCTTGAAACAAAAAGAATTTTGCTTGACATTTTTAAAGAAAAGCAGAAGAAAAGCGCTGAAGCTGGTACAATTCCAAGTTTCTACAAGAAGGCATGTGGATGCATTGCTTGTTCATACTGATTTTAGTATATTACATGTATATTCCAAGTTTCTATCCCCCCCCCCCCCCCCCTCTCCCCCCTTTTCTTTTCTCAATTATTTTATTGCTATTCATTTGGATTCATCCACGAACCCTAACCAGTGTGGGATAAGAGTGTTGTTGACCTGTACATATTGAAGCGGGTAAAATTATTAGTTTCCTATACTATGTTTCCGCAGCACGTTATCCATTTCTCATAGTAGACTTCTTCAATACAATTAGTGATGGTTGACTTATGAAGGCATGACACTACGTTTAAGACTTGCTTGGTGATCTATAAAAATCTGTTATTTTAATTTTGTATGGATGTGCATCTTTATGTGTCCTTTTTATTTCTTCTCACATTTTTTCTGTTTGAATATGCTTGTTCTAATTAGTGTAAGTATCTGCTGTCAATCTGTCAAATCCCTTCCAAAAAAACAACATGCAGATTGACTATTTTATTCATTGAATTTGAATTGACAAGATAACTGTCATATAGTTAGTTGCACCCTGATATCTAGAGCTGACCCTTACATCTTGTATCCCTTCAAGGTCATTTTGTTCTTTGTTAAAGATTATGTAGGATGTTTTTTAGGTGTTTGAGCTTTGGAATTGAATTTCTTTGGTATTCATGTAAGACACTCCATATCTAATTTGAAAATTGATATGCCTCATCTTCATTCAGAAACCTGAGGATGGATCAATCAGTCATAGAGTCCAGAGATTGGCAAAGTATCGGTTTCTAAAGGTCTCATTTTCTGGCTTGCCTCTTTTCTGGTTATATCTGCTTAAACAGTTGATATTTTTCTCAATTAGTGATATTCCTGGTACATTGAACAGAAACAATCAGATCTTTTGCTGAATGCTGATGATTTGGATTCAATGTGGGTATGCTTACGAGAAAACTGTGTGATTGATGATGCTACTGGTGCAGAAAAGGTCTGCCGTTTTTATATTTGTGTTTCCTTCTTCACATTTCCAAATTTTATGACATACGATAAATCTTTTAAATCCACCACAAAAGTCATGGGTGCTTGATTGGCTTAACCAATCCCCCTTGGTTTTAAAAAAGAGTTTGGGGGCTGTTACACTACATCCTTAATAACAATCCATGCTTCTGGGTTATGGAAGTTCCTCAATTGGCATTAGATCCTTGTATACTTTTCATGATCAGAGACAGTTTATTTCACAAGTTGACGTACTCTGTATATACTTTTATTGGAGTTTGATGTGTGTGCCATAATGCATTTTTGCTGTGACCATATTATTTGTTTCAGAGCAATGATGTAAACATACTCTATCTTCAAAGATGCTTATTTTGTTTGTCAAGATTAATTATTTTCTGTTAAATAGGTGATATATGTTCATTTGTTCATCCAGTTAAAAATATGACTTTTGCTAAGATTTCCGCCTTGTTAGTCTCAAACTTACTGCAACTTTGATTATCATGGATCATGCTTTTGTTTATTATGGATCATGTTTTTTCTTGAATTGTTGCTTGGTTTCTTTGGCATTGTACTCTATTTTTACAGCAGTCCTCATGCATACTTCAATTTGTTTGTTATAGATGAATTATGAAGACTTTTGCCACATTGCCTCTGTGTGTACTGAACAAATAGGTCCCAAATGCCGACGCTTTTTTAGTCCTTCAAACTTCATGAAGTTTGAGAAAGATGAGCAGGGAAGAATTGCCATTTTACCCTTTTACCTTTATGTGATGCGTACGGTAGGTCACCTTCCAACATTTACCATTTTAGTGGTATTGCTGTTTAGTTCTCCTGAATACTTAAGTATACATGTGTGGCTCTTTTTTTGTTTCTTCGTTAAAATTTATTTTTCAGTTGTTTGCTTGTAACTGGAGCTTGATGAATCTATCTAATGTTTATGACAGCTACCTACTGATTATGGTTGTGCAGGTTTCACTTACACAGGCAAGAATTGATATGAGTGAGCTTGATGAGGATTCTGACGGTTTCCTTCAGCCACATGTATGGATTCTTATTGCTTTTAGGCTTCCAATTGTTTAAAATTGAACAATCAGTTCGGTATCCCCTTTATATATTTATTTTTTGTCATCCATATTTATAGAAAACAGTCGCTTCTTCGATGCAATTCTCTAAATACTATTTTCCTCACATAGCAACATTTCACGAGGCCAACTATTTATGATTATATATCCTTTATTTAATTGGCATGCATATATTTCTTTCATTCTAACCTTAATCTGATATAATGAGTTGAAGCTTTCTTGACCCTGTTAAATGTTTGAGAATTCTAACCTTTGGAGTGGCTTATTTTGTGCACACAATATGAAGCTGGGAAACAAATTGTATTTGAACAGTTTCTTATATGAAAATATTATGTTAACCTTGATTTATTTTTTTACGTTGCACTTCAGGAAATGGAGGCCTATATACGAGGTCTTATACCCAACTTGGCACAATTACGTGATATGCCAGCAGCCTTTGTTCAAATGTATTGTCGTATTGCTGCGCACAAATTCTTCTTCTTTTGTGATCCTAATAGACGAGGTTTGCATGGCTGATATCTTTTAGTTGCAATGTTTTTTTTGGGTAAATAACCTGGAGGTATCTCCACACATCCTCCTCCAGCCACGTTGTTCTTGGAGTACGATCACTAAGGCTAGCTCCTCATTGAAACAGAAGATGCATTGGACTATGTAGTTGCAATGTTTAGATGCTGTTATATGGTCATATTTTCCTCTATTTTGAATTGCTGCAAAGATATGTTTTTTTTTTAAATAAAATAATTAAATAGAAATTTATTGAAATAAAACAAAAAGGGGCATAATCCATATAACAGTTTTCCGATAAGAAAACATGTTCTCTAAATTAAAAAAAGATAGAAATTGAGGACAGATTATATAAAATACTTCTCCTTGATGTTTTCACGGTAGTTCCTAAATTGTCACAACTCACAATCCTAATATTCAATATTCATCTTGTAATAGATAGTCCAAATATTAGAGGCTGGTTGCATGTTGTCGCCTTTGAAATTGATGCTTAAGTCGATCCACTGGCATTAGTGGTCTTTCTCTTCCCTCAATTGTTGGTGAACTGAGCTGTTGACCCCAGAAAGTTATCCCTCACAGACATAAATCATTAAACTAAATTTCATAGAGAAATTCCCAATATCTAAACACATTTGCTGCTGAATATTACCGGAGCATCTAGTCAACATTTTGCTTGTTATATTTAGCATTCAAGAGTAACTATTGCTTATTTCTATCTGAGTTTTTCCACGTTCAGAATCTTACATATGCTGCTGTCCATTAGAAAAATGAGACTTTGATGAAATATGAGCTCCCCCAATACTTTGCAATAGATGATCCTGTCGTCTGCCAGAGTTTTATGAAATAAAAGCTCTTGATGCATAGAATCTAATACCCTATCAATTGCCACCAAGGTTGATCATTATTAGTTTAACTTTAAAATCTTTTGCACCATAAAACATGTTGAAGAGAGCATCAATTGGTTTATTACTTTATTGAATCTAATCAATTACTGATATTGGTGCTGCCATCTTGTCTGCTGCTTATTCTTCATTCCTTCTTCCTTGAACAACTTTTAACATTACATTGATAGCAAAAGTGGTAGACTTGCATATTACTAATTAGTTTCTTTAGTACGGTTATAACTTGTAGGTCATGAAGGGTTTGCATCTGAAGGATATGAACATTCGATTCCATAGATGGATTATTACCTTATATGAATACCCGATTAGATATTGTGTTGTAAATAATTTACTACTGATAAGGCTTTGAGCATGAGGTAGGGAACATTAATATACCTCTTTTATGTTATGAGGTGTAAATGCACAATTATTGTAAATGGTGGTTCATGAGGTTGAGTAGGTAGGAAGGGGCAGTAAATGATGTCAGTTTACCATTGCGCTAGCTGGGGCAACAAAGTTGTTGGTTGAGTTGTATCTTAACAATATATTTTGAAATGTTTGTGCTCATGTATGAACATTTGCCTGATTGAATTTTAGCTAATGCATTATAGTTTAATCTTACTAGTAATATCAAAGTTCTACATAAATATTTTTTTTTTGCTTACAGGAAAAGCCTGTATCAAGAAAGTGTTGCTTAGTAATTGTCTCCAGGAACTAATGGAGCTTCACCAGGTCGATTGCATATGAAGTTTTCTTAATATCTTTAGAACTAAACATCATGTTATCCATTTCTCTCTCTGGTTGGTTCCTCTTGTTATGGACCTCCAGGTGTTCATCTTTTTATACCTGACACGATTCTTTGCTTTGTTTTAATGGTAACTGTGAACTGTATTTTGTTCTCATTCCTTCTAAGATTTGATTTGAAGCTGTACGTTGAGTGTGCTGTTATGTATTTCAGGAAAGTGAAGAAGAAGTCACAGACACTGAACAAGCTGAAAACTGGTTCTCGTTGACTTCTGCTCAACGTATATGTGGTGGGTTTCTTACTTAGTTTTAGGTTTCACGATTCATTTATCTCCTGCTCCTGGTCCATTCTACTTCATCTTTTCCTGTTTGTATTATGTCTGCTTGGGCAGTTTTAGGGATTTTTCTTGTTAAATTATTACTTTACATTTTTTTTTCCACTGAGAAATGTGTATGCATTGACAGGCCTGAATTTCATGATGAATATAATAAGGGTTAAAACTATTTCCTATCAATTTGTGTTTATGTGTATCCCTAATTTTCTGCAGACATGTTTCTTGCTCTTGATAAAGATGCAAATGGGACATTGAGCAAGCAGGAGCTTCGAGAATATGCAGATGGGACTCTGACTGAGATTTTTATTGAGAGAGGTAGTAATTATTACCTTTCTTCAGTTTTTGCGGTGTAAATTTTGCCTGTTTTACCATTTGCATGGACATCTGTTTGCATATTCCAAACTCGGAAGTGCTGGTTTCCTTCAATTTCCTATTGGTAATAATAGCTGTGGTTGCTACCCATGTATTGTTTTCCTTGAATTATGTGACTATGTCATTGATAGTTTGATCCTCATTGTCTTTTTTAAATAAATTAAATAAATAATATGTACTTCCTGTAGTGTACGATGAACATGTTCGCCGTGGAAAGAGTGGTGGTGGGAATGCCCGGGAGATGGATTTTGAGAGTTTCTTGGACTTTGTTCTGGCTTTAGAGAACAAGGACACCCCAGAAGGCTTGACATACTTGTTTCGGTGTCTTGATCTTCAAGGGAGGGGTTACCTTACTACAGCTGATATTCACTCCCTTTTCAGGTAAAATGTCATGCTGTTGGTATACTAATTATTTATTTAAGTATTTACCTCTATCTTTGATTAGGGTTTGTTTTCGTTGCTATTTTTCATGTGCTCTCTGGTTTTAATTTACGTGTTGTATTGATATTATTATTTTACACATCAAGTTTTCAAAATTCTAAACAATTAATGGAATATTTAATGCAATTATTGGAAGAATAGAAGGGGAGCATCCAGATGCCGAGATGTTGCCTGATACAATCTTCCTATAGAAAAAAAACTGTTGTTTCCTGCTTGTAGTACTTGAGCAAGTCCTGCAAGTCTCAAATAGACAGTGACAAATGAGTTAGAAGATGAACCCACGGAGATCTTTAATGTCCCTTAAATGACAATGTGATTTAGTGATTATATAATTTAACATTATTACTTAAAATTTTTGCTGACTAACCTTTTTAATTTTTTATTAAAAAAAAAAAAAAAAAAACAGAGATGTACACCACAAATGGATTGATGGTGGCAACTATGAACTTTGTATCGAAGATGTAAGGGATGAAATCTGGGATATGGTTAAGCCAGCGGATCCCCTCAAGATAACATTGGGTGATCTACTGGCCTGCAAACAGGGCGGAACTGTAGCCAGCATGCTCATAGATGTGCGTGGTTTCTGGGCTCATGACAACAGAGAAAATCTTCTCCAGGAAGAAGAAGAACCAGAGGAAGAATAACTCTGGTCAGGGGCATGCTAACAGAAAATTGCTGCCTTAAATACATTTCAACTTGGAATTCTGACAAGATGTAACCGCTCATGTGTTTGTGTCATTAGATGTGGAACTAGTTGTGTTTATCTGCATGTTAGCTGTGTAAACCTAATAAGTTAATGTATCTAGCCATTGTTCCGTTGTTCTAACATAAACTTTAATTTTACCAAGTTATTATTGGATATAAAGTAGTAATATTGTTTTGATGCGTAGGCAAAGTGATGTCCATTACTGACTCAATTTGCATTTTATGGCGGATTTTAGAATAAAATGGATTGACAAAATTGACAATTTTTTTTCTAAAATTTGTTATCGCAATAAATCAAAATTAAACTCGTAAATCATTCACTACACGCCTCTAAAATTTTAAATTAAATTTTGATCCGCAAGGTTAAAATTCTGTTGTTAATACATTGATAAGATTACACATTTTTATTACTTAAGTTTAGTTTCTAGGAATATGGTAGGAAAATGAGTTTGGTAGAGGAGATAATACAATTACTAGGAATAAGGTAAGAAAATGAATTTGGTAGAGGAGATAATACAATTACCAAACTCAGATGGATGGGCATCTCCACCAAAAACTTCAACCAAACACTATGTAACAGTGTAGAGAATTTTTCCTTATCAATTATTTAAGATTATTGTTAAAATCATCTACTAAATGCAATTCCTTGTATTTGATAAAAGCTTACCCGGTACATTTTGAGTGATTAGGAATCCGGATTGAGACTATCTTAAGGCGCTGTTTCATACACATGGAAATGATGCAACTGAACAATAGAAAGAGAAGTTTGCCATATCAGCTAAAAGTAAAAGACTAACACCAGGAGGGAGGGGACCGATAACAACAGTAAGCTTCTTCTTGTGGTAGATCCGGAGAGTAGTTTGCCAACCAGTCTGTGCTTTGATTTTTTCCCCTATCCGGAGAGTAGTTGTCGTAGTCACATACAACTATATGCGACTACGACAAGGGGAGGCCCTTTTCAGTTGCAAAAGTGCCCCATCTATTTGGGCAACTTCATGCTCATGCACTTGTGCATTTCAGCAATACTAGATTAGAGCGCAAGTTGTGAAAAAGACAATAAGCCAACAAGAGTCATAAACTCTAGTGTTGGCAATCACCAGATTCTGTTCTAACCATGTGCTATGGTTACTTTGAAATAATTTCCTTACCAACCGAGAGGTAATAGCCCAGGCCAGACCCGAACTTCCTAGCTTGATCACAATCCCTTAAAAGCGGGCAAATAGGACAAATAGCTGCAGATCTCACAAACATACTGGACAATTATGCCCCCGAATCGCAGACCAAATTACCATCTTCACCACCTCCAGTAAACCGTTCGATCGCCACTAATTGGGCCTGAGCAGCTGAGTGCCTCAAATTTTAGTCTGATCCAATAAATAGCTCATTTACCCAAAAGGCCCAATATATTATTTTATGGTGATTCGTGGTGACGTGGGATTAAATTCAAACATCGCTTATCCTCTCTTTTTTAACAAAAATAAGATTTCGCATTGCCCAATTTCAATGAGAAGTTTAAATTTAATATACAATCACTCGATCTCGTAACCATTAGGCACTAAAAAATGTTAATTTCTTTAGCCTACCATGCAATATTTTCATATGGTTTAACAAATTTTTCACATTTAAGAACAAATTCATATTGAACTTGACTTGAACAGTGCTTAAAGATTTTGGAGAGGATGATAATTTGATCAAGAACAAGTAAACGACTTGCCCAAAATTTAATCTCTAGATCAAGGTGTATTTTCAGAAGAACTTGGTGCTAATTGAATTAAAGTTCTAAGAAAGATTAAAAAGTTTTTTCGTGTTAGAAAAGGAACCAAGAATTAATTCTAGTTTATGAGATTTATAGGAACCTTGAATTTGCTCTCATCCAAGGAATTAAATTCGCCTAATATAGTTAAAATTATAAAGGGGGGGAAAAACGGACATTTACACAATCAAGTGTTGCAGAAAAAGCAGTACTTCTATGGTGATTCACTGATTCAAATATATGTACAAATGGATTTTTTCAGTGTTTGGGGAGCCAAGTGAAGTGCTACTCCAACTATATACTTCACTGCACATGAAACGGTTTTCTGGGTGTAGATGCTCTATTTTCCACTGATTGCAATCTCTGCTTGAGATGAAAAACTTCATACTGTACAACAGCAAACAAACAAAGAGATGACAAGAAGTCCAAGAAAGTTTGATCAAAACATTATAACATGATGAACCAAAAAACTCAAACACAACCAACATCACAGACTCCTCAATTTCACCAAGATACAACAGCTACAGCCAAAGATCACCAAGCAATCAAAAGATGTACCTGTAGTTGGAATGCCCTTGCTCTTTCTCCAGCAATAACTCCTCTTGTTGAGTGCAACTCCTACAATAATTTTTAATCAGCCAATAATAACCATGTATACAACTATCCTGGTTTTAACATCAAATGATGTGTCTTGTACCTTTTGCGTATCGTCTAAAACAGCCTTGAGGAAGGCCACATCATGCTCCAGCCTAACATTGTCAGAGTGGACAATGTTTGAAAGGCTATTAGCCTCTTCTTGGGCTAACTCTAGACCAGCCAGCTTCTCTCTTAGTAATTCTATCTCCTTGTGTGCGTCAGCCAATTTTTTCTCCATTTCCTGCCTGCTTTTAAGAACAGATGATAAGCTTTTCTCTGCAGCTTCTCTGCTTGCCAGGGAAGCTGCCAATTGTCCTTCCAGAATTCCATTTTTCCTTATTAGGGCAGCTACTTTACTTTCATAATAATGATAGAGATTTGAAGGAGTAGACAGTGATCCTGATTTATTGTTTTCATGAAATGAGACATTATCACTTTCTAGAGCGACATTTTCAAATACTTGATTTTGTTGATTTGGAACTCCAGATACCAACACCTGTTGTTCCTCCAAATTGATCTTCGCTCCACTAAAGTTCATCTGATTACCTTGGTAATTTTCGTTTGTTCTGTGATCTGCTGCCTGAAATGTATCACAAATTAAAATATCAAGTTCCATTATTTATTTTTTGTCATAGATGTTAGCATCATTAGTATGAGTTGAGATGTTTTCAACATTATAATACGTGGTTTAGACCTTAGACTTCGAAAATTATAAAATACATTTTATCTACAAGCAATGAAGGGTGAAAGGGGGGATAAATGCTAGGATAAGGCAAACCAAGAGTAGAATATGGCAGTTATTTCAAGAAACCTTACTTGCACCATAAGCAGCTCATTACCGGAAATCTATGCAGTCCATGCATATATGCAATAGAATTGCAATAAATATTGATGTTTAATACAAGTTTTAACATCACAATATATGGTTCTGCCATCTCAATGTTTAAATTAAGAAGTATTTTTACCCTAAATGCAACAAAGTGAGAGAATAGTATCTCAAAAGGAACTAAGCACAGAGACAAAAAAATCCTTATTTATCTTTATGCATGTTCAAAAAAGAGGTGGAAAACTCTAGGCTGTGTATCAGGTAAATGCCTAAGGTGTGTCCATCATGTTTAAAAAACACATTGGAAAAGTATCCAATGCTTTGAGGTATCCATTAAGTGTTTTTATATTTAGAACACACGGCTGTCATTAATAAAAAAGTGTTTTACCCGATGGAAAGAACTTTCGTCTGAGTTCTTGTCAATCTTGACATCTGTATTGTATTCTTCATCATGATCAAATTGTTTACGAAGAGAGACGTTGGTGGGGTGGAAATTGGGATCTACAACCAGGGATTCTGACAGAGATTTCCTTCCAGAACCATGTTCAATTGCAGATGCTAGATTTTGTCTAGCAACAGAGTCAACTAAACGTTGGGAACAATCATTAAGTTGAGAGGCCAATCTAGAGGATGATGAATGTTTTTCAGGCACTATAGATGTTGAAACTTTACTGGGAGTTGGTCCTCTTCCCAGTGTTGATTCATTCTTTTCCATTATCAACACTTCCACCTGTTACGTCAAAAAGAAAAACGTTGTAAGTTCAATAAGAATGACCTGAAACATTAATTTCATACTTTTTGTCAAACCTGATTTGATGGTTCTTTTTTGGATCCCCCAAATGCAACAAGAAAGTCCTTTTCCTTGTGTTGCACGAGTACCAGGCTGAAGCCCTGCTAATTCAGCAGATCTTATAAACGTGCTTTTACATTATCAAGAAGAAAGCACGGTCATGCATACCAAATATAAGGCATCTAGAAATAATCATGTTATTAGTAAGGAGATGCTTAACAAATGAATTGATTCAATTTAAAATCTCAAAGGTTGGCAGAATCAATGAAAATATCATCTTTAAAAAAATGACGGGAAAATATCAGAGCAAGGGATTTCATCAAGGTTGAATATAGGGGCAGGATATTTTTACACCGGTGTAAGAATAAAAAGTCTTATACCAAATCTTGATAATTGATTTGCTTACATCTAGCGGCTCAAATATTTGATAAATCAGAACTATTTGATATAAATAGGATCAAAGATCAAGATTGAGAGTGTAATTTACGTCGTTGTAAAATGATTCTCACCCTTGAATATATATAATGACGGATTTAAAGACTAAGCAACATGGTGGTCTTGTGAAATTCTGTAATTATTTCAACCTACTTAACACCAAAATCTGAACGCACAAGGCTAAATTGAACAATTAAGAAAAATCAATGCTAATTTGTCACAGTTAAGGAAGAAACAAGTTGACCAAAAGTAATATTTGAAGACCAAAGGACAATTAATTATTATTTATCAATACCATTTTGATTAAATAATACAAAAAGAAAAATTGTAAAAAATAAGGCCAGTAGGTGGCAGCAGATGAATGATAGACACACCTTGCTGGTGGTGATAGAAGATGGAGGTGAAGCAACTGCCACGGACCATTCATTTTTTACAATATCATATATGACAGTCTCTCCGTGTCCTGGAAAATGTAGGGTAAGAATACAATATTTTAAAAGGAATAGAATATCTCAAGTTTATACAGTGAGTGTGAAATAGGAAGAGGGAGAGTAATAAGACTTTTAAAACTGAATTATAAAGACCATTGCCCAATGCATAAAAAGGCATCAATACTAACTATCATTAAATATACATTAAGAATATTCACTTCCCACCTAATATATAAAATATAATTTCAGCTATATAATTTTTGCCATGGAAAAAAAGAACTTGAAAGGCATGTAAGTTTATTAATATATAATATTCTTTTTTCCTTCTTTCCTTTATAGGCAGAATTCACAACCCCATCTGATCTTTTTGCAATAAAAGTATTGCTCCTCCATTTCCAAGGTCCCAATGTTAAATGTAGCCCAAAAAACACGAAAAAATAAGAGAAACGCTCACAAAGTTTATACAATCAATGGCATAACTTATACGACAGGAAAGGAAAGGCATGAGTAATAAGTATGATACAGTCGGTACCCAAAGAAGAAAATAGTCAAGGCTAATGTATAAAACTATAAATTATTTCTCCGAAGATGAACCGTGACAGAAGTTATAAATACATAAATAAATAGCAAGTTTAATATTATGAACATACGTTTTTTTCTGCTTCCACCCCCTGTAATATACCATTTAGTACCACATAGGACGCCACAACAACCAGCTCTAGGAGAAGGATGGAAACCTCGTATCTTTACTCTTGACCATGCCATCTGAAGGAACAAATTTTTATCACATTATATAGCGGATGAAGTTTTAATCTGCATTGTGGAGAAAGCAAGCAGTTTCACCGTATGGTATTGCAGTATAGACATATTTGAGACCCACTCACCGTTTCAAAGTCAAGTGAATATAAATCATTCAAGGTCCTGGATTTAGATGATCCTCCAAATATATAAAGAACTTTATCATCATAAAGAGCTGCTACATGGTTGAATCTTGGAGAAGGTGCTGTTCCCCTGGAAGTAATATAATTTCAAAAGCAACGTATCATTTGTATCAGGTGATTATGAGTAGATAATCATGTGATTCATGTCTAAGTTCGAACCTTTACAAATTTTCTTTTTGTTTTTAATCACTTACGTGTAGTGAAGTGGAAGCCACGTCAAAGACTTGAGATCAAACATATGTAGATCATTCAGTTTCCTCCTTTTTGCATCTTCACCCCCAAACAATATTAAAACAGAGCTCGCCCTGACAACACTGTGACCACTGCGAGCAACCTACCAAGAATGGAATCTTTGGTCAGTGCAGCCTAGTTCTATGTATTAAGCTCCAGGTGCCAAAATCAACACATAGATTTCAATTAAAGAAAATTGTTATAGAAGTATAAAAACTATTAATGTAGCTTCACTCAACAGCTTAAGCTTTTGGGTTGAATTGGTTCTTTACATGGTATCAGAGCCTCGGTGTCACGAGTTCGATCCTCACCGCCTCCTATTTAATTAATAAATAATTAAGTATTGTGGAGTTTCTTAACACAAGTAGGTGGGCATGTGTATTGTCCACCATTCAAGCCTAGTTGGCTCTCGTGTGAGGGAACATGTTAGAGAAGTATAAAAATCATTAATATAGCCTCACCTAACAGCTTAAGCTTTTGGGTTGAATTGGTTCTTTACAAAAATAAAAGATGATATGTTAGTTTTGGTAATGTGTCATTACAGATTTTATTTCTCTGCAATTCTTTATTTTCTTGACTTCCTCATAATGTAACTAGTCAGACCTAATATGAGAATTACATCCTTTCATGCATGAAGAATATCATGTTGATCAAGATACAAAGATTTTCCATCCACTTGCAGTTGTCATTCATCACCTAGCTCAATTTTTTTAAAATTTAATTAATCAAGAATTATTACCATGATAAACTAATATGATGGAGTAAAATATGTAATCCAATATCATCCTCCCTAATCAGTGGTGAAGTTGTGGAGGGGCTAAGATCAACGATCGCCCCCAAGTTCAACAAACATTTGTCTTGGACTATATTCAAATTTAAAAGAAAGATAGTGTAACATAAGTTTGCCCTTTTTTGTTCTTATTAATCCTCATGTATGAAGAAAACTTGGAAAGTTTTTCAAATTTGGCTAAACCCGTTGTTATTCCTATGTTCCAGATGGTCCCTTTTTAGTCCTTTTCCCCTTCATTTCCCCCTCTTCTTCTTTCCCCTTTCTTTTTTACTTTTATATATATATATATAAATATATATATTTACTATTCTATTTATTTATTTTTATTTTTATTTTTATTTGTACTTTTCTTTTTCTTTTTTCTGCCTTTTTGTATCTTTTATTTGGGTTCATCTACCACCGACCCCAATTAATTTGGGATAAAGATGTTGTTGATGTTGATATTGATCGACCCACTCCCGTGTCACCTCGCCTAAGTAAGTGTGAATTTTAAATTTCTTGCCCCCTCTCACAGAATTTTTTGTTTCCACTATTGATAATATATGGTTATTTAAATCAGTAGAGACAATGCCCAAGAGCAATTTCTACCACTGAGGCATTTGCACAGTTATGTAACGGAAAAACCTACCGGTATGTCTCCCTTTGCCTCCATGAGTGACCAGCACTCTGTCTCCGTATCGAATGCCCGTACTACAAATATAAAAAATACAATCAGAACAATTTCACAGCATTAAACGCGACAGAAGTTCTACATGTTTTTTTTTTTTTTTTAAAATAAAAGTTAAGAACATGAATATGAACCTGAAATTCTGTCACTTCCAGGGTCTGTTTTCCCTCCAATGAGGAGTGCCTTTTTCCCCCAGGAAACCTAGTCAAATAATCATCCCACATTGGAGAACTGAGACTGGACACAAATCATTTTCAATTACAAATAAAACAAAAGGCCATTCAACGCAAAGCACTTGATTGAGGGAAGTACTAGAAAAGGGACGCAAAGCTCGATTGCAACAGTATATAGAACTGGCCATGATACCCTTCTTTGTCCTCCCTGTCAAGTATCTATCCGCTACTATGGACTGCATTCCCATTGGATTTTCCTTGACATTTTTAGCATAAGAAAATTGAATATTTACCTTTTTATCTTTATTCCTCTTATATCTCTAATGCTTTTAATTAACATTATCTTCAAAGTTTGAGGCCCCATAATTTCCAGATGATGTATAAATAATTTGGTGTTGGCCACTCCGAAATTGAAATTCTAGTTCCTCCCCTGACTTCATGTGACTAAGGTAGCCACACAATGAGATTCGATTGATCATATCATCAAGCAGCAGAACATTTACGGCAGCCAGAATTTACTGATGAATAGTGTGCTTGGGCACATAAGGGTGGGCTGTGGGCAGCTTTTTCTACTTTTTTGAGAAATTCAATTTCAATAACTTTCCATCTTGAAAGACATGTTATTCCATGTCTAGCACAGTGAAGCAATGCCAAATGTGAAGTGAAACAAGAAGAGGAGAACATTCTCAAGAACACTAGAACAGAACATAATTAAAATGCCAGTATACTGAGAATATGTTGCAAATAGGATATACTTACCAAACTATGACCCTTGCATCCTGGAATCTTTAGTGGCAGACTGCTAGGCGACAAGTAAAGCTTCGAGGACGCTGTGGTCCATGAAAAGCTGTCAAAATTTAGCACCTGACAACAAAAATGAATAGCACCAAGATCACAGTTTTTAAGATGAACCAACAACCAAGTAATATTAATGTTGATGCTCCAATTCTAATTCTAAGCAACAAGCTCCCACTTATACCTGCACGTCATCTAACATTCCAGTTCCAGATTCACCGCCAACCACTATCATCTTGTTCCCAATGACAGCTGCTGCATGCTTTTCACAATGAATAAAAGTAGTTCAGGCATTGCCATAACTGCCATTATAGATGAAAACCGACCAAACAACAATACTTCCCAAAAAACAAAATACGGAAAAAAAATAACAACATTACAGTTCACAGACATTGAATCTAGGAGTGGGTTTATCCCCTGCAATTGATAACACCATCCAGTTCTCCGAGCTTCCTGATGCACAAGTACTTATCTCAGGCGCAGCAGCTGAAGACTGGCAATCAATTTCATCAGAATGACCACCTGATCCTGCATCTCCTTCTCCCTGAAAAAAAAAAAAAAAAAAAGCTAAAAAAACTCAGTGGCCAAACTAACTTTTTCAATTCCACAAGGAATGAAGCTGAAAAGCTTACATTGGAGTTTCCATTTCGTTTGGGTTGCCTTACAGGACTTCTAGTTCCCTGAGTGGCGTCAGAAAGCTGAACCTTCAATCTACTGCACACACACACACACACGAGATAATATTACATCACTTCAAAACACTTACAGCTCAATTAGCAACTTATGCAATCAAATCAAGTGAAGCAAAAGAGTGTGGCAAAAATAAAAATAAAAATCCTAAATTTAAAGAAAAAATGGAGATAGAAAGAGAAAAGTTTACCTAGCTCGTTTCATACGGCGACGAGAGAACCCAAACATGTTGAAAGCTCAAAGTAGAGTTGCTTATTAGAGAAGGAAGGAATCAACCGTACACTGAGTGAAGAAGAAACCCTAAAATCCCAGAAAGGGAAGCCACATTATGACATTATAATAAAAAGAGATTTTTTCTCTAGAAAAAATGCTACCACTTTCCCGTGCCCAGAGAAAAAGAGTACTTACTAACCAGATTGCGAGCATGAAAGTCAACAAAGGTCAAAAAAAGAAGACAAAAGACAAACGTTGTATGGTGGACAAGAAAAGCTCACCCTGTCGCGGAGTCAGTCACACGAAAAGCAGAACAACCCCCTGGTGTTTGATCTTTCAGGAAATTGTTTGAAAAACTAAAAATAAAATATTGGAAAATAAAACGACGCCGAATCGAGTATGGTATTTGTTAGGCTTATGGGACGAGAATGGATCAACATTAATAATGAGAAAGAACAAACGAAGTTAAATGGCGTTAGCTGGAAATGATGAAGTGAAGCAGAGAGAGAGAGAAAGATGGAGACAGAACATAGAGAAAAGAGACACAGATGGTGCGCACGTTAGCGCTATGCACAGTGTCAGTGTCAGTAGCAGTGCGTGTGGTCATTGTTTTACTCCGCATAAGGAGGATTTTGTTGGATAGTGGATACTTGTTCAAAGTTAACGTTGAGATGAACTCAATTGAATAACTAGTTACTGTAAAGGTAGCAATGAGTAAAGGTAAAAAATTTATAATAATTTAGTTTTTTTATTATTGAAAATTAATTTCAGGTAAAGTTACCATATGTGGGGTCAGCTTTCTCGGGATTTGGGTGATGAAGAAAAGGATAGACCCTATCACAAGTCGGTGTTGGTGTCGTGTTCTAAGTAAGGAAGCACGGACACTCCAAAAACCAGAGAGTGTCGTGTCCGACACGCTCTGACATGTCAACACGTTTGGTGACACGGTGTCTGACACGCGGACAACATTCCTGACACGTTGACTATTTTGACATGCGAATTTGACTGTGTACGACACTTCCCGACATGCTCTGACACGGTCAAATGACATCTTCGTAAAAAATATTACTTTTTTAAAAAAAAATTGAAATATATTAATAAAGCTTACACCTGATCATACCTTTTTTATTTTTTTTGCTTTTTTCCCCTGAAGTAGATAAGAGATCATCTCAGCATCATTGTTGTCAATTCCTATTACGCTCTTGTTGTATCTCCTTCTCTCTGATCTCTCTCTAATTTGATTTGATCTCTCTATCTGATATTATCTCTCTCTTATCCCAGTTCTTATTTTTTTTTATTAAAGCTTCCATCCTCATAACGTGTTTATGAGTATTATTAATTTAGTTTTATTTTTTTATTAAATTATTGAATATTAAATGAAATATACGCTATATAAATTAAAAATATATTAAAACGTGTCCCAACGTGTCAAAATTCATATTTTTTTATGATTGACGTATCAGAGTGTCATGTCATATCGTATCATGTGTCGCTTGTCGTATCGGTTCAAGAAAGGATGTAAGACCCATTGAGAACATCTTCAATACAACGAATCTACAGAATTTTCGTTATATTTTTAACTCATATGATATATATTTTATTTTTTATTAAATTACTTTCTCATTTAATTTTAAAATAAATTATTTATTAATAATTTAATAAAAATAAAATACGTATCATATCATGCGGGTCCCCGAAATTTTTTTCCCCGTTGTGGGAGAAGTGACAAAAGTAGATTCTCTATTTCCTTTTTCCACTTATTGACTGTGTTCAATTCTATTAATCATTTCAATGAGTATCATTATTGTTATTATTATGGGTGTTCTATAATTGGAGCTGTTTTCATATGAATAAAAACAAAAATGATTAGATATGTCCTTCGTTTCTTTTAATCAACATTTGCAATCGCAAGTACTTGAACTTTGCAATGCTCATAATTAATCGAACACATTAGGAAAGCTTAAATGGTAGCTCCCAAATTGATAACCTTGATGAAGAAGTGTTCAACTCTGAAGCAGGCAAATCAAATCCATGCCCATATCTTGATCAATGGTCTTACCCATCTTCAACCCCTTTTAATCCATCACATCCTTCTCCGCGATGTCACTAACTACAAAACTATTGTACACTATGTTCACTTAATTCTTCACCATCTGCGCAATCCAGATTCCTTTTCCTGGGGTTGTGTTATTCGATTCTTCTCTCAAAAGGGTCAATTCATTGAAGCCGTTTCTCTTTATGTTCAAATGCAGAGGATGGGGTTGTGTCCAAGTTCATATGCTATATCCTCTGCACTCAAGTCATGTGCTGGGCTTCAGGATAAGTTGGGTGGTGTATCAATTCACGGTCAAGTTCATTTATTTGGATTTAATACTTGTGTTTATGTACAAACGGCACTTCTTGATTTGTATTCGAAAATGGGCGATATGGGGATTGCACGGAAGGTGTTCGATGAAATGGCTGACAAAAATGTGGTTTCTTGGAATTCCCTGTTGTATGGAATTTTAAAAGCTGGCAACTTGGATGAGGCTCGAGATTTTTTTGATGACATTCCCAAGAAAGATGTCATATCTTGGAACTCTATGATCGCTGGATATGCCAAAGGAGGAAATATGGATCATGCCTGTTCTTTGTTTCAACAAATGCCCGAGAGAAGCCTGGCCTCCTGGAATACAATGATTGCTGGTTACATTGACTGTGGAAACATAGTGTCAGCAAGAGAATTTTTCGATGCAATGCCGAGGAAAAACAGTGTCTCTTTGATAACAATGATTGCTGGGTATTCAAAGAGTGGGGATGTTGACTCTGCTCGGAAGCTCTTTGACCAGATGGATGAGAAAGATTTGTGCTCATATAATGCTATGATAGCTTGTTATGCTCAAAATAGCAAACCCAAGGAAACTCTCGAACTATTTAATGACATGCTTAGGCCAGATATCTATGTACATCCAGATAAGATGACTTTAGCTAGTGTTATATCAGCATGTTCACAATTGGGGGATCTAGAACATTGGTGCTGGATTGTGTCACACATGAATGACTTTGGAATTGTATTGGATGATCATTTGGCTACTGCTTCGATTGACCTGTATGCAAAGTGTGGAAGCATTGACAAGGCATATGAGCTATTTCATGGCCTGAGAAAGAGGGATTTGGTTGCATATTCTGCAATGATCTACGGATGTGGAATAAATGGTAGGGCATCTGATGCAATCAAGTTATTTGAACAGATGCTTAGAGAAGGTATTGGTCCTAATGTAGTCACTTACATTGGACTCTTAACTGCCTATAATCATGCTGGATTGGTTGAAGAAGGTTACCAATGCTTCAACTCCATGAAGGACAATGGGGTTGTGCCTTCAGTTGATCACTATGGAATCATGGTTGATCTCTTAGGAAGGGCAGGATGGCTGGATGAAGCATATAAGCTTATAATAAATATGCCAATGCAACCCAATGCTGGAGTTTGGGGAGCTCTGCTTCTTGCCTGCAGATTACACAACAATGTGGAGCTCGGGGAAATAGCTGTCCAGCATTGCATTAAGTTGGAGAGTGACACAACTGGTTATTGTTCTCTTCTTTCTAGCATATATGCTACTGTTGGAAAATGGGATGATGCTAAGAGGTTGAGAATGAGTGTGGAAAGAAATAAAATCATCAAGATACCTGGATGTAGTTGGACACAACTAATTTAACTCTTCCATTATTGGAAAAATAAGGCACGTACAACGTAGCTAGCTATAACTTGTGTTCGTTCATATTGCGTCTGCTTTTAATATATTAAAATTGGCAAATGCTTTTAATATATGAAGCGATTTTTAGGACTGTTAAATGGGTCAGCTCAGCCAGGTTAAACGGGTCTGTTTTTAATATTTTTAGGCCTGTCTAAACGAATATGGTTTTTGTTAGGCTTATTATGGGCAAAATATTTTCACTTATGATGGATGATATAGATATATCGAACACTTAGAGATATTTTTTTTATCAAATATGAAAAAAATAATATATTTATATTACTTTTTTTATATTTTTTTCTTTATATTTCTTTTTCTTTTTTTCCATTTAGTAAGAAAGTGTTTATTTCCGTTGCATTTAAAATATGCTGGGTTATTGGACGATAATGGTTCAGCAACATTAACAAATAAACTTCAATTTAATATACTGGAAGCATTGAATTCCGTATTTTTTTTATTAAAAAATATATATTTTTAAGACTTATAATGAAATATAAAAAAAATCGAGTAAAAAGAAAAATAATAATAAAAAGGAACACCAAATTCAATGCTTCGTGTGAGAGGGCAACAGAACATAGAGAATAGAGAGACACGGAGGATGCGCACGTTAACGCTGAGCACGGTATGAGTGTCAGTGTCAGGTCATTGTTTTGCTCCGCATAAGAAGGATTTGGTTGGGTACGGCATACGGTAGTTGATTATAGTTTGTAAGTTAGTGTAATGGTTGAGGTCAGATGAATTGAATCAAATAGTAATTAATTCCATTCCTGAAAAATTGCTGATCGTTGGACTAGTACCATGGTGGTTGGATACGTAATCTTCAAATATCTCAAGTACAGACATTTAAAACTATATGGATGCAACTTAAACTTTTTATTTCGTTATTTTTTTATATATTAAATTAAATTTGATTAGTTTTTCTCAGTATTTTTTAAGAAAATGATATTTTATTTTATATTTTTGTATTTAAATTATTTTAGAGTAATTATGTTTATTTTAAAGGACATCCATCTGTTTGTTACGAGGCCTGCACTAAAATTTTGATTTATCATTATATTTTTAATATTTTTTTCTTCAAAATATGTTTACAATTTTTTATAATTTTTTTTGTTACGTTACGATTTTATATTTTATAATTTTTTATTTCTCTTATATTTTTACGTAAAATTTTATTTTTAACTACTTTCCTCAAATTGAAGAATCTTTGAATTTCAACAAAACGTCTTTGGAAGTACTATTTAACGGGTGTTCTGCTTATCCTGGATTCTGTGTCCGTAATCTTGCTCCAAAGGAGCCTTCAAAAGAGTATACTGAGTGAGGCTTTAGTTTCAGAAATCCCGGGAAAAATGGGTTCACTATGGTCATAAAAATACAGCGTTTTTTCAGGCACAAGCAGTTGTTTGGAGAAAAAAGAAGAATATAATTCCACGTCTTTTTTTTTGGTATAAGCAGGTCTGTTTCTTAACCATGGGTCTTCTTGTTCTGAGGAGGCAATTCATCAACAGGAGGCTTTAGCTTGCTCCAACTCCAAGGATAGAAAGAATTTTAAACTTAGAAAGTTTATACTAAATGATAAAAATTTCAATAATTTTTTTTATTTTTTATTTTTGGGTATAAAGAAAAAACCAAAAGCTAAACGGAAAGAATACGAGGCGACCTGACGCGGCCTGCTAACAGCCACTAAATCAAGTAAAAGAGGAGGGGACATATACAATAGCAGGTGGAGGGAGGGAAAGTGAAGAAAAGATAGATCTTGACCTCCGGCTGATTAAAATATGAGATCTAGAGTTTGGGTAAATTATTATGGGTATTTTCATTAAATTTCATCACAAATTGGACTTAATGTATATGCGTTTATAAAATAGGAGGGGTTTTAATTTTGTGTAAGTTTTAATTAGAAATAGTGGAGATTTTATGTGACAAACACAAAACAAAATTAAATAGATGAGAGGTAGAAGTATCTTTTATATGCATGCATCCCTCCATATTTAGAATTGTCATGAATACATTATTTATATAGATTAGCTGGTGTTGTATCTTAAACTAAAAGGTCTTGGAGAAGGACAATAAATCACAGATTTTAAAAATTCAATAACAATGATCATAGATTCAGGAATTTTGCTTCTGCTTTCAGAGTAACTTATTGCTGAATTTTTCTCTTCGAGGCAACCAGCTTTCCTCCATTTAAGACTTCGATCAGAATCTATTTTAACTCCATGATATGCTCCACTTGTTTTTTATTTTTTTCTTTTCTTTTCTATTATCTTAGTTCGGCATCTAACTATTTGAGGATGTGATCAAAAGGAATCACGTGTTACACATATGTCGAATTCACTTATATCAGTGCGTTTATTATAGTTTGTGCATTTATCCCTCGTCAACTAATTAAGTGCTAGAACAAGATGGCTTGTAACCGAATCACACTACTATATAATTTTTTGTCTTATTATAAATATGCCACTTAGCTTATAAATACGAATCGCACGGCTTCTGTTTGTTATTATTCCATTAGTACTAGTTATTCTTTTAACAAGGTTTATATTTATTATAATTATCAAAAAGATAACATTACATTAAATAAACAAAAAAAAAGGCTAATTAACTGCAGTTAGCCTTATTTATTACCTAGTATGCCATAAACTCTATATTAATAATATGGATATATAATCCTATCATTATATATATATATATATAACCAAAACGGGTTTATTTGTGGCTGATGCATGTGAGGGTCAATTAAGAACTATCTCTGATCAAACCCAAAGAGCTCCTGCTTTCTTAAGCATTGGAATCAAGGACCGGTTAAGGTGAAGGCTCATCACTTCATTGGTTCCACCTACAAGCTCACCACCGATGAACACTGTGGGCACAGAGGGACTGCATCCTAATCTTGAAAGAGCTTGCTCAATGTCTCTACCTCTTGGTATCTCATCGAGTTCATGAACCGCTGGATTCACCCCAAAGTCACAGAAGAGGGTCTTGATGGTGTGGCACATGCAGCAAGTGCTCTTGCTGAAAATCACCACTGGCCTCTCTGATACCAATTTTGTTACCCTGTCCATAGTGATGATGTCAAAATTAAATGGGGTAGAATGCAGAAAGTGGGGAAATTAAGCTGCTAGTTTGTGAATTAGAGTGTGCTAAACACAAATTAAGCAAAGCAATTAATTATATGAAGAAATGTAGATAAGTACTGAGGAATGAATGTGCACTTGAGGTTTTGTTGTGAGGTGTGTTTCAACTTTGGCCAAATGTGTCATGCTTATATAGGGGTTTGAGCCTTTGAGGAAGGAAGGTACGGTTGGTTGGTTGCTGTGGTGGATTGACATCGCTAAACATTCTTATCAAAGAAAAAGATAGGGTGGCTGAGGAGAAAAGTGGAGAATCATTGATGAGATATGTGGGTCGGTTTCTCAATGTTCTTTGATCATTGTTGAAAGTGATTTATCGAAGCTTTCTTTTTACTACAAACGAATCTGTGTCCATGCATGCATACGGAAACAAAAACGAGTCACTGGTACGGACTAAAATTTTTTGTGGGCATATATCCCCCCTTCGTAGTTGTTACTTTTGTTTCATTTACTGTTATTTGATTCTCGGTACAAAATCACATTTTTCGTGTTTTATTTTTACACGTACGGTTGCATACTTGCGTATATACTACTTTCATTTGGGGAATGAGTAGTAGTATAGTACAATACTAGTAATGCCTGGGAGCCAATCGAATAAATTAATTAAATTTTTAGATTTCAATAATTTGACAATCATGATAAAAAAAAAAAAAGAGGCTCTGTATTTATTATTTAGTAGTTGATCAATATTATAATTATTATTTTTTCTAATAATGAAGTTTCTGCCTTATCTATCTTTGAAGCATCTGCTGCGTTGGAAAAAAAGTTGAATTTATCCAATTGGGACCTCTTTTTTTGCTACAAAGATTGGCATCCAATTCTAGAAAGGGAAATTTGATTGAAGGTATACATCAGGAGTTGAATTGAAAAGTAATTACTTGTGACAACTGGAACAAGATAGATATATATATATTTTTTGGTAAACAACAAGATAGATAATTTAAATAATAATAAATTTGTGATAACTTGTCCTATATATATACTATTGTATATAATTTTCTTAACATATCCTTTTGCGATATAGTATTTTACAATAGTTTTAGTAACTGTATATGATTTATGTAACATGAATATTGTTGCCGCAAGAAAATGTTTTTAAGTGACTGTCAACGCCTCTAATCTTTCTCAATCATCATACGATTAATGTTTCAAATTATTTTATCAATGGCAACTTTTTGGGATGTAAAACTATATATATATATATATAATACATGGGGAAAAAGTATCTAATGTTACTTTATACAATTTTATTTAATGTTCATTGAAACAAAGTTGTTTTGAGGTTGAAAAAATTAAAAAATTAATATGGTAAAGACTATTATAACCCTAGAATAAATTAAAATTATAAAAACATCATAATTTTCTCTTCAAAACGACGTCGTTTCGATGAACATTACATAAAGTTATCTAAAATAACTTTAGAAAAAACAAACCCATAATATATATGAGAAAAGTATTTCTCGTGTCAACGAATAAAAAATTATTTCCTACGGTCCAACCCAAAACACTTTTAGTTGGTTACGAAAAATAATTTTATCTCATGTAATATGAGAAATATTGAACCTATAAAACAAATTTTATAAGAAATAAATAAATAATAATAATAATTTTTATTATGGAATTGAATATTTATTGCGCTAGACTACACTTGGTTAAGAACGCAACGATATCATTCAAGGATTGAGCTTCTGATATCCTTTCTTCATCTTTCAAGCACCCGTCCCATTCCTTGAAAGCAAGAAAAATATACTAGTTTAATTTTGATGTGATTTTTTTTTGAATTATCCCTGTTTATTTTTATTTTTCAAAGAAGAAAACATTTTTTAATTAAACCTTTTAAACGTTAAAAAGAGAATTAAAAAAACTCATTAAAGTATATTTATCCTTTCAGAAAAAAATTATTAATGATTTTATATTTTTCTAACATTTCTTCTCATACGAGAATTCATTGAATTTGAAGGGTGGATGATATATCAGACCTGATCTGTGATAAGATATACTTCACAATATTTAATTATTTTTATTAATACAATCAGGTGGTGATGATCAAACTGATAACCAATTAATTACGTGGACTCTGATAACATATAAAAAACTATTTCAACCCAAAAATTTAAACTTTTGGATGAAATGACATTAATAATTTTATATTTCTCTAACAAAACACACACACATATATATATATATATATGAATCTTCTTACTTCTAAGTAAACATTAAATATATAACGTAAATGTACTAAAAAAAATAAAATATATATAACGTAAAAATGTATTTATAATAATACATAATATATTTCAGTTACTAGAAATAATATTATAATGAAAAGCTTTACTAATTTTTTCATAATTATTAATTTAACATTTTTTATAAAGTCATACGAACTTAATAGACAAGTTAAATTACTTTATAAAGCATTAACAAGTATTTATGAATGGCTTGTTTGATGAAATAGAGATACTCCTGCAGTCTGCAGTTCATCGGCTCTTGAAAGCTTATATAATTAACATTGGGCAAGTCGTTGAGTTCGTCCACCAATTTTGCTAATTAATTTAACACTACTATCGTTCTTTTTCCGGTGGGATTCACGACGGCAGCGACGTGGTCCATACACGAGTTTTTTTTTTATATTTGTTGATGATTATTGTTGTTTAAGGTCGTCTTCTTTAATTCTGTTAACTACAGGTACTTAGGGTTGTCATAAAAATAAAAATAAACGAGTGAGAGAATTTTTTGTCCCAATTCTTTGTAATAAATCAACGATGATAAAGAAACTCGAATGAAGCACCAAAGCTCTAATTTTATGGTGAAGACTAAAGAGAGAAATCCATATTGCACTCTGGTCACTGGGACATGGCGCGAATACAATCACGTGGATGGCTTGGGAGATTTCTTAGCAACCCCATTATATATGTTTATCTAATTAATATTCACAATTATTAATTATGAAAATATGAAAACATTTGTAGTAATGCATGCAGTATATATAGAACTTTGTTAAACTTGTACGTCCTATTATACGAGAAAAATAAATATTCTGGGAAATTTCTAGATAATGCATGCAGCATGCTTGGCTGTGTCCTAGATAATCTCTAGAAAAATCCATTTAAATCCAAAAGCTATTATTATCTTTATTTTTTGCTCTTTGTTTGGTTATCTCAAGGAATAATTGTGGTGCAAGTGATAGTGATGTTCACGTACAAAAACCAGGAGCGTTTTACATTCACATATACCCTAATATGTTTGTCTAGTCTCACATGGCGCCACGTTTTTCGATAGCAACATGATCCGGACAAAAAAAAAAAAGCTGCAAATGCGCACACCATATGTTAAGAGGTTTCCTTCCTCTACAGATTTAAGGTACTTTAGCCTCCATCAACTGTCCCTATGTAGAAGCCAAGGGCCACTTCTTTACGTTCGTTCATGTAACCGTACATAAAATTTATCCTCAAGCAGTACTTATAGAGTATACAACAGTATTTCCATGATAGAACACATGCAGGAATTGCAGCAAATCGAAATTAGGCCTTGATATGAAATTGATGTATAACAATCCAAATTGAAATTGAAGTACTCTCTTGTCAGGATTCTTCCTTAATATGCTTAAAGAGTGTTCCTCTATAGGGTAGGCTGTTAAGTTTTATATACTTTTTATAAAAATTTAATTATTAATTATGTAAAAGTCTCCCATTTACATATAATTAATACCTACAGGATATTTAATTACAACCTAAAGATAGATAATAAAAGTCTTAGATAAATCTTAATTAAATATGAAAATTATAATCAAATATTAATTTTCTAAACTATAAAATCTTGATTAAATAAGAAATCTCAACATGATATATAGTGTTTTTATAAAAAAAAAAATTAAAAAATAACATAATAATTCTTAATTAAATAACATAAAAATCAATAAAATTTCTGTTTTTAAAAGTTACCTGGACTTAAATTCGGCTGCCTTCTCAAATTATAAAAGATAAAACTAAGCTCTCCATGAAATTATATAATCATGCTATGCTAGCAGAACTTAAAACCTCAAATAAAGAATTTTGAGGATTGACAGTGAATACTATTCACATGCAGTCTCGCGATAACAACCATCACGATATAATATATCATTATCCTTTTGATCTGTATCAACAGTTAGTTTTATTACTGTTTCGTGATTAATTATGTTACATATATGGAAAATTTAACGATTATATCATCATGTGTGGAGCTAACATGTACATACATAAACAGACAAGAGATGGAGATTATGTACAAGGTACGTGTGAAGGAGAAGAATGATGGTGGCCAAGTTGGAGAAAGAATATTTTAGCTTTATAAGCTATAAAAGATCGAATATTTTGCAAAAACGCAATGACGGATATGGCATCACAAAATTAGGATTATGTGGGTTGGTACAAGTACACAACTGTACAAATTGCTATTTTCTTAAAACACTAATTAGCAGAGGGGAAGAAAAGGACCAAATCAAAGAGCCATAATAATGTATCCAAAAACAAAAAAGAGCCATAATATATGTTAAATAATATCTACCCTTTACTATTGCTTTTGTAGATACTAGACAAAGAGAATTGAATAGCTTAGCCTCTCGCGAAGTATCGAAAACCCTCCCGAAAGCACAATCGAAAAGGAAAATTCTCTCATTTTTTATTTTTATTTTTTGCTTGAGGAATAAAACATGGATGAA
The DNA here is from genome assembly GCF_033153095.1 of Gastrolobium bilobum. Taxonomy (NCBI): domain Eukaryota; kingdom Viridiplantae; phylum Streptophyta; class Magnoliopsida; order Fabales; family Fabaceae; genus Gastrolobium; species Gastrolobium bilobum. The sequence goes on along the minus strand of NW_026899969.1, from coordinate 43,685 downwards.
TATATATATATATATATATATATACACAAACACCTTGTTGATCATGAGCTTTTGCCATTTATACTATTGATTTATTCCCTAATTATAACAAGAAAAATATTCGCAGATTTTATTAAGATTGCCTGCCTATGATTCCCACGAGCATTATGATTTGTCCTTGATTTCGGCAGCGCATATATCTTCAGCAAAATGACCTTATAACTCATGCCGACCTTAATCCATAAGCATGAGTTAATTTATTTCTCAATCTTCAACTATTACACTTCACTTTTATCATAGAGTACTGTATAATTAATTTCTTAGAATTTCTTTTCCCCATTTTCAAAATAACTCTCTAACAATTTTACTCTCTAAATCATGAGCAGGAGTTTCATCAATTTTGGCTTACCTTTATTATAATTATCTCAATAAATTTGTTGATTATTCTTTCTTAAAGATAACGGATATGAAAGTAAACACAACCTAGCTAAAAAACTAAATTAAATACAAAGAGTCTGAGCTAACAAACATCCATCAAATCCTTTAAATAGTCTTTCTGTTTATTTTTTTCATTGCCCGATTTTCTCAAACCGTGACTATACATATACAGTTTAACGAGAGAGAAAGTACTAATTAGTTAGTTACTATTTGGCAATTTCTGCTATTTATATTTTTCGTAAAATGTAATGACTAGATCATTGCGTGTAGACTGTAGAGTATAATAGACATAATGAAACGAGGTGTCTCTACATCCATAAATGTGGAACTTATCACCTGCTCTACATCTATTGGGGAAGTGAAATTCGAAACCTTACATTATAGGTAAAGTTTGCTTATATAAAACTCAAATCCAATATCTTAAAAACTAAACTAGGAAGACACAAGTTTGGATTCAATTGGTTCAACTAACTACTAAATTATTAATTAAACTAGACAACAAAATAAGTATTACCTAGATTATTAAGGGAAAAATCTTGTAAAAATTAATGCTATTGCAACCTATTGAGTTTTTTTTTTTTTTTTTTGAATGAAACTTATTGAGTTATTATTCGGGGAGATTTGGACTTTAGAAATAGTTTGTTATTATATTATGCGTATCCTAGTAATTGATTTGGTTATCCACTTAGGAAGATCGCACCTCAATATTCTATAATAACCGAATTTTGGTCACGTGACACATCTTGCTTTAAACGTTGATTCCTTACATTGGTAGAATGACTCAAGTAAAGCTTGCCATATTCTGATTTTAGGAGCGTAGACTTACTGATAAGATTGGATTTGATTGCAAACCCTCTGACCAATTGAAATGTTTATAGTACTACATATATAGTTGGTATAGTCTTTTAAATGGGATGTGATATATATATGATATGATAGGATTTGATACATGCTGGTTGCAGCGTACATTCATCATATTCCATTTTTTTGGTACAAAGTCTTTTTCATTGTTTTCCTCGACAGAACGTGCATTTACAATTTACTATAAATAAATAAATAAAACTCGTATTCATTTCATTCTGCTTAAAGAAATGCATATGTACTTGGAGAGTTAGTAGCGACTAGCGAGAACGTATTCCAAGTTTTTCTTTATTGGTTAATTATTATTTTTCAAATAACGCTGTATTTAATACTTATATCATATAAATCAGATGATTAAAAAAATTACTTTAAAAATAACAGTAACAACAAATTAACATCACAAGCATTAATTAATAAAATATAGAATAAAATGCAGGAAACTAAATATGGCAGCAATTTGTGCTTGGGCTACAAACAACGATCAAGAATATAAATGGGGTTAACGAGGATATTCTTGAAATTTAATTAACTCTTGTACACTGATTATAATTATATTTCTTACTTTAACAAGCCCTATCAATTTTGGGCAAAAAAGTCATTGCGTGTTGTTTTAATTGAGATTGACATTTTATGTTAAGCGCATAGTTGTTAAAATCTCGATTTATCACTACGATTATACGTTTTTACAATTTTTTTCATCAAAACAATTTTATCAATATTTCAAACATTTTTACGATTTCTTACGATTTTTTTATATTACGATTTTACGTTCTACGATTTTTTAACACCCTTTCGATTTTACAACAATCTTGTTAGGCGAAAACCCACCGCCCCAAAGAAAAAGGGCATAAATGCAATTGATACGATCAATCCAAATGAACAAGTCAAAACACCCTCCGGTGAAAATCATGCAAACCTAGATTAATATTTGAATTATGTAAGCGCCCTTTTTTATTGGTATATTAATTAGCTAGATATATTTTTCTCAAATTAATTATAATGATATGGACAAACTGCTATAGACTTCAGAAAATCTCAATTATTTTCCCTAATCTCCGAATTGAGGAGCTTCTGACATTTGGGTTGGTGCAAGAAATATTTTGTAGTACATTCAACATGAAATCATGTCATGGCTAGTTGATTTATATTAGGATACGTAGGCGAATTTTTGCATAAAATTTATGCAAAATTCCGCCTATGTATTCTAGAATAAATAAACCGAACATTTTTCTCCGGATGAGATGCAACTATTCGTATCCAGCATGAGTCACCTCTCCAGTCTCCATGCTCTTCCCACGTTCTGCATTCCCGGCCCATCCATAGTTGACATTCTTATACGGATGTATGTAATCAAGGGCATTTTCGTCCACGAAAATCCATTCTTCTCTCCCTCTAATTCTCATGCGGTCCATCTTTCGGCAGCGTTTGGCTTATCTTTATGGCCTAAGAGATTCTCTGTCGTACAACAAGCTAGCTAACTTAATTACACAGCACAAAAGTCCCTATCAAATCAATGGTATTTCTGAGCATCAATTCATAATAAAGAACCTTCACTTTTTCATCCTTTTCTTTTTTTAATTTGGATACCAAACAACACATTCAAGAGAACCCTCGCGTAACCCTTTTAATGTGTGTCTTTGTCCTCATCCTCTTGATATATAAATACACAAGCCCTTCAACCCTCAATGACATCACAAAACTAAACCATTCCAATTTCCTCATATCTCATACATCCTCATATCATATCTACTATTTTTCTATCTCTTCTCTCTCACCTTATATATATACAAAAAATATATATATATATATTAATAGAGATGGATCGAGTAGCGAAATTGGCATCTCAGAAGGCAGTGGTGATCTTCAGCAAGAGCTCATGTGGGATGTGCCACGCGATTAAGAGGCTTTTCTACGAGCTAGGGGTAGGCCCTGCAATATGTGAGCTTGACGAAGACTCGAGAGGGAAGGAAATAGAAAGGTGTCTCATGAGATTGGGGTGCAACCCCTCTGTGCCAGCTGTTTTCATTGGTGGCAAGTTTGTGGGTTCAGCCAACACAGTGATGACCCTTCACCTCAATGGCTCATTAAAGAAAATGCTCAGAGATGCTGGAGCACTTTGGCTTTAGAAACCAAAGTATGCCAACAGCAACAGCAACACCCTAATTAATAAGGCCTTATAATCATAACCAAATATCATATCCGCGATCGAGCCCGCCCCTTTTTTTTTTAGAATGATAATTTGCGCTTCCTTCCTTTGTACTTTTTCTTTACACTATCTTTTTTTAAGATTAAAACAAAAGAAAGAGTGTGTGTGTTGAGATATCTATTTACCAGGATAATCTTTAGACAGTGTACTACAATCTAATTGTGAGTTACACAGCTCTAGCTTCTGGGTGCAATGTTTGACTTTTAATTTATCTTTAATTTGGAGTACTGACGCCCTGATTGATCAGAAATTTATGGTTACAATATCAACCCATTGTTTGTTTCCGCTTTTTGATTAAATCCAAATTTGTTGTGCTTTGTATTGATTGTATTATTTGATTAAAAATTTAATGGGAAAACTTCGTAAACCCCCGTGAGGTTTGCTTCTAAATCATTTTACCCCTGAAGTATTTTTTTATCATCTTATTATCCCTTGCGCTTTGATTCATAATCAATTACCTTCCTCCACTCATTTTCCATCCAAATTAACTAACAGTGTTAAAGTTTAAACAAAATTCAAAAACAGAGAGAGTAGGAAATTGTCGGCAAACTTCAGGGCTTATAAACTCAATACCAACTGTGAAGTTTGATCTAGAGAACCAGAAAACAAAAAACAAAAAACACTGCTTACTCCAACTTTGTTTCTGCATTAGATATTTTCACCCTTTTATTAAGGAAAGGGAAGGCAACAAAGAATCACGGATTAAAGCAATCATCCCCATAGAAGAGGCAATAAATTGTTCAAATGAGGCAGCATTACAAGAATAAACACAAAGTAAATTAGATTGAACAAGAACAACACCTGGTATCTGCGTTTATTCTGAGAAACAACATGTAGTGCCTTAACCTGTATAAATTCTGGCTTTTTTTAATTTTTAACTGTTTTTGAATTTTGTTTAAACTTTAACACGGTTAGTTAAATTTGGATGGAAAATAACTGGAGGGAGGTAATTGATTATGAATCAAAGCACACGGGGGTAAATGATTAAAAAAATACTTCAGGGGAGTAAATGATTTACACATAAACCCTGGAGGTTTATGAAGTTCTCCCAAAATTAATTTAACGATATAACTCGCAGAGAGAAAAAGAGGATAAAAAATGTCTTAAATTAAAGAAAAATAATTCTGACACACCAAAGTTCTTACGTAATTTTTATAACAACTATCTTTATTATTTGTTATGACAAGATATATCCATTAGTTAATAAACAAATAATCTACTATTGATAAATTCATAATAGATTAATAATTTATAGGGAAAAGTATTTCTTCGATCGCTGGAAATAAAGTTATCTCCAGTGAGCTCAAAACGACATCATTTTGGGTTATAAAATTAAAAAATTATAATGATGAAGACTAATATAACCCTGTAATATATTAGAATTACAAAATATCTTGATTTTTGTCCAAAACGATGTTATTTTGGGCTCATCGGATATAATTTATCTCCATGGAGAAATCATTTACCCTAGTTTATATACTGTTAATTAATAATTAAATTATCATTAATCAATATAGAAATGATGTGAAGAGTATAGCGTATTAGCATGCAAATAACATTACCGCAGGTTAAATTAAATTAAGAGAGTTTAAGACTCAGTTACCCGTACGTGGATGAACGTCATGCATTATACGTACCCATTAATTTTGGAATAAATTTTGACAAGATTTAAGGTATAGTCCGTGACACAAAGATGACACGTAATTACTGTATACTGCACTCTTTGTCATTTCAAAGAATCGTTATATTCCTCTTATTCCTGTGTAAATGTGGAGCAATGCATATAGAGAGGGGGCGGGGAGTGGATAAATTTCCCATCGAATAAAAATGTTCTTATGATAGTGTTGTTCACTTGTTCAATCGAAGCTCATAATCGTGAGTGGCCCTTCAATAATATTCTTTGAGGGTGATGGGGTTTATATTAATAATGATATTTATACACTATTTTTTATATTCTTTTAATTGTATAATAAAAAATACATGAAAACAGTGGATGAAATATGATATTACTCAAAGAAAATTGCTATTTTGCCATAATTTTGTACATACCCACCCACGTTGGATAAAAAAAAACTGCATTTATAAGTATGTCACAAATAATTAGCTACGCTTTTTAGCAACCCCACAATCTGTTTTAAATTACGACAAGGTTTTAACCATTTAGGAAGTTTTTAGCAACAACGTTGAGTTACAGGGAGAGAAAAAAAAAGTAAAATTAAACCAATAAATAAATAAAATTTACAACGGTCATGCATTCATGCATATGACAATGGATGATGAAGAAATAATTAGCAAAAAGAGAGACCATTTATATGTGTTCGAGTCGTTCAATAGCAGTGGTGGAGTCAGGATTTAATTTTAGTCGGAATCAAAAAATTTAACATATCAAAATATTTAGCGTAATTATATAAATCTTTTTGGCTCAATTCCTAAACCTAACATCAAATTGAAATCAATGGCTATTGGAAATAGCATTCTTGCAATTGCTGCGGAAATGCAGCAAAGGCAAGACGAAATTCAATGGAAACGACTAGACGTCCATTTGATAAGTGTTGCACCAATTGATGTACACAAATAATTGCGTATTAGCTCTGTGATAAAGCAAATAGAGTCTTTGGAAAATAGACTCCAAAAGCTGCGGGAGGAGCAGAACGAGCTAGTTATTCGTGCAACACTCGATCATTGGAAATAGAAAATCCTGCAAAATATATGTCGGAGGGAGTCAAAAAATTTGACATATCAAATTATCAAAATATTTATTGTAATTACACAAATTTAATAAGAAAAATTAGACATATTTCTAGGCTAACCTTTTAATTTTTTTTTAAAAATAATATATTTATGATATATAATATTCACTTAAAGACATATTATGATATCATGATTTGTAATACTAATTTTCAAAGTAATAGAATTGATGTTATTTTAACAAATAATAAATTTTTATTTAAAATTTAAAATTTAATATAAAATTAAATTAATAAAGAAAGTGCAAATTACATGTATATATACATATATGAAAATTTCATGTGATTTTTATGAACATTATCATGTTATCTTTATGAACATTATTTCATGTGATGTTAAAGAAAATTTATTTCATGTGATCTTTGTGAATAAGAAATTTTATCTTTTATATTTCAATTTGGTTTGAGCTTATAAACTTTAGTTTGCAACTTGGTAGGCCTTACAGACTATATTAAGTTTTTTAATTTTTTATAATAGGTCATACCAACATATAAGTCAAGCCTTTAATAGGCTAATGGCCACTCTAAATATTTTACATAGGCTTAGGTTATTAAAGTTAAAGTCTGGCCTGACTTGACTCCATTAACACCCCTAGCCGTGACCTCTGAAAAACATCAACGTAAAGGGACAGAGAAAACTTCACAATTAAAAAGAAATATGGAAAAATAAGCAACAAATGTCTAAAATCATTTAAATGACATTAGATCCACATAAATCATTTAATCAGTGTTTAGATATTTTAAAAAATTTAAGAATACAAAAAAAATAAAGAAGTTGTTAATAGGTATCAGGGTATGTACAAGAAATTTTCATACTCCATATATATACATATATTTTCGTTGATTTTTTTTTCTTTAACGGTTTTCACTGATTAATTACCAAAAATTTCATTCCTGTTGTGAAATCAAATACAAATAACACCAAAAAACAATTCAATTTCATTACCAATAGCAACTGTAACTCTACATTAAAATAATTTTTTTAAAAGGTAAACGTAAAACAACACTTCATTTTTCAAAAGAAATAAAATCAATAAATACAACCATATACAAAAAAGTTGTAAATAAAAAAAAGGGCATGAATTTCACTTGTGTTTGAAACATCCAATAAACAATTGTGGTCAACAAAGACAAATAATTTCTCTTTTACAAGGTTAAAAAATGTAAATCGATTTTTTTCTCAGCGGATAATATAATTACCAATGCATATTCTAAGAACATGTATCCGTTAAATCTTAAGAAAGGAACGAAATATCGTGTCTTGTCGCAGAATGACTAGGTTCCGGGTGGTGAGTGCGAATAAGAAAAAAAAGTTAGAAGAAAACCCTAATTGAAAAAAGATGAAAGAAAAAGAAGAAGAAAGCAATTTGTTATCACACGCAAAGCAATTCCAAATCTTCGTCTAATACCAATGTTATAATTTTAGCTAGGGCCCAATTATTATTATTTATATGATTATATATAATAAATAAAATTTGTTGAAATGTAGTTGGGGCCGAGCCCTACCTAAATAAAAAATGGCTACACCACTGTACAATAGGTATTTGTGGAGTAAAAAATCGAAGTGAAATTCACCTCGTCTACCAATTATATACAGTTGTAGGGATGTAAATGGATCAGACGGCCTGTTAAGGGCCTACAGCCTGACCTATCTTAGACTGGAGTTGACCTACTCTGTTTTCTAAATATAGCAGATTTATGTTTTTAAAAAAGTCTATTTAAAAATTAGGACATAGGCCCACTTTAAAAAGTATGGCCTAAAAACATGCAGGCTAACCTTTTAATTTTTTTAATAATATAATATATTTATGATATATGTTCTTTACATCATGATTTGTTTGTAACACTAACTTTCAAAATAATAGGATGGATGTTATTTTAACAAATAATAAATATTTATTTAAAATATAATATTAAATTAAATTAGTAAAGAAAGCGCAAATTATATACATATATGACATTTTCATATAGAACATTATTTCATATGTTGTTAATAAAAATATCATTTCATGTGATCTTTGTGAATAAGAAATTTTATCTTTTATATTTTAGTTTGGTTTGAGCTATAAACTTTAGTTTGTAATTTGGTAGACCTTACAAGCCGTGTTAGACATTTTAGTTTTTTATAATAGGCAAGGCCAGATCTATAAATCAAGCTTTTAATAGGCTAATATAAGCTTAAATATTTTACATAAGCTTAAGCTATCAAAAGAAAAGTATGATCTAACCTGCTCTATTTACACCCCTTTACAGCTGCATATATAACTAGCCTTTCACAGTTTACACATTTCAAAATCATTATCTGCCAGCCAGAACTTACAGAAAATTAATACTACATAATACATATTACATGGTGTTATAAACCTGGCAAAGACTCACATTTAAGAAGGCCCAAAAAGGGCTAACAGCTAAGAAGGAATTAAGAAAATTTTTCTTAATTATATTAATCCTACTATGGCATCAATGGATCAACAACTGGACCCCAATATTCCTGAGAGCCCAGAAGTTCACTCCTTAGTTTGTCACTGTGCACACACACCCCACTCTTTGGCTATGCAGTTTATATTATAGTTCACAATGATCCACTGATCTTTAAGGTACATCCCTCGTAAGTACCAGAGAAAGGAAAAACAGATCCACTATTAATATACCAACTATTAGGTTGGACATCCCAATTTATTATATCGGAACACCTAGTATATAGTCGATTTTATAGGTTTAAAGTTATCTTATATGACTAATCTGAATAATTTCAGCTATTCCAAAAACATTTAAGCTACATACAAAACAACTAAGTTATACATTCTTTTGAACTCTACTTAAATTTTTATCCGGCTATATTTAGTAGAACTAAGTAACTGAGGTATATAACTAAACTTGTTTATCAAATAATATTCCAAACATTGCTTAGTATTTAAACACATTGCAGATTTTGAAAAGTCATAATATTCTGAAACGGACCTAATTTCATGCATAGCATTTAGCCATCTACAATATCAAATGAAACTATATTGAGACAGTTCGGAGTCGAATTAACGTGAGGTAATCCTAATAGTTTCTACTGCATGATTTTACCCAAATATATACCATAATTTGTTATTTGATAATTATTTGTACGGTCTTTCAGCATGGCCGGAGTTTGCCCAAGTTCTTTCTGTCTCGTTTTTTTTTCCTGCAAGCGAAAGATGCTAAAGGAAGAAGAATAAACAGAAGCTACGTACATGAATGTTAGAAAAGCTAAACTTGAGTTATGGAATAGATTCCAATTTATCTAATAATCCACAATGTTATACCATCGTTCGCGCCCACTGTCTCATGTTCATGTATGATGCATATGCATTGTCCCTTCATCCTGAAAATTGGATGTTGCCCTGCATGTATTCATCAAATTTACCTTCTCAGGTTAAATGCATTAAAAGTAGAAGTGACTCTTCCGCGGCACTTTCAAGAGAACATAAATGTTTACTATGTACATGTCATACGAGATAATTTTATTTTTTATATGGAAAAAGTGTTTGTCATTGTAAATGACATAAAGTTATGTCATTTTAAAATAGAAATAAACACAAAACAATTTTTTAAATTAAAATTTAAATTAAAAAAAAAACACCCACTTTCTCTCTCGATCTCTCCCATGATTTTTATTTTTTGTGTCTATCTCTCTCTTAAAATGACATAACTTATGTCATTTAAAATGACAAACACCAAACTCTTTATATATATATATATATATATATATATATATATATATATATATATATATATATATATGGCTATAGTGTTTCTAAAGTGAATGTAGATAAGTTATATACATTTGCTCTCAAAATGACGTCGTTTTAGATTGAAAAATTAAAAGATTATAATAAAAAAAAATTGTTATAACCCTGAAATAAATTATAATTACAAAAACACATTGATTTCCGCCTCAAAACGACGTCGTTTTGGGCTCAATATAGATGAGTTATTTACATTGAGTATAGAAAAAGCGAACCCTCTAAAAATATGTGTAGATCATTTTTTTTCCCTCTCTTTTCTTCACATAAATTCACATATTTTTAGGTATTAATCCCTTATTCTTTATCGGTTTAATGGGCTTAGTATGTTTGGGCCGAATCAACAGACATTTCAAGTCCAATACAATACTTTTCTCATTACGGAATTCATTACTCGTCAAGGACCATACAACTGGCCTGTAGATCATCTAGCATTATTTTTTATTCAATATTAGCCCATAATTTTAATAAAAATAAGTCCAACCATTCTTCCTTCATCAATTAATATGGCTTATTGCAAACTAAAGTTTATACGTTCAAACCAAATTATTTCATATTTACAAAGATCACATGAAATAAATTTTCATTAACACACACGTACAAACGGATCCGAGCCGGACGGACGGCGGCGGCAGCGCGCCTGTGGTGAACTTAAGTCCACCTAGCTCCTCCTCCTCCACAAAATGTGTAGTGACCCAAGGATCAATTTAGGAGTGTGAGGTGAGAGCTTATAAACTCTCTCACCTCCTACTAGTTGTTCAATGTGAGAATTTTTAAACCCACACACTCGTTCAACTTCCCTTTTCTCTTTTCTTCCTTAACTCACTTCTTATTCATAACCAATAGATTTATCAACATAAATTCCAACAATATCTATACCTGGGTTTGTATCCTTTTGTATTTATAGTGTGCTATGTGTCATCCTTCGTGTCTCGTGAGCGTCATCTCTTCTTATTGATGATTTTGGGTGTCTGCTCTTCTGTCACAGTTGGTGCCCTTCAAGCTATTCCTTGATGAAAAAATCTAGATGCTAGTCTGTCTTCTTAAAGTAGTGGCAAGTTGGAGCTATCTCATCTATACTGACTCTTATGCGTGGTGGACCTTATCAAATCTCTATAGCTTTCCTTAGTCCTTGAATTTTACCCTGCGACTTAGCGCAATGGTCTGCACCATGAGAATGGTTTGTGTCATGAAAATGGTCCGCACAATGAAAACGTTGCGCGGTCCCTCTGAACCTCTAACTATTGACTATTGAGCATATATTTTATCCGAGTGTAAACAAAAAAAAGTTTGTAAAAATTATTTTTCTCTTATTATTTAGTTAATAACTTTGTGATTCAAGAGTGAACGGGCTTCAAGTTCAACAAACTGCAATACACGTTTACCAATAAAATAAAATAAAATAATTTAAAATAAAGTAATTTATAATAATAAATGAAAAAAATATGTATTCTTTTAAATAATAATCTTTTAATTAAAAGTAGTATTTTTTATTTAAAATTTAAATTAAAAAATCTCTCACTCTCTTCCACCATTATTTTTATTTTATCTCTTTTTTTCAATTAAAATGACATAAATTTATGTCCTTTAAAATAATAAATAATAATTAAAAAAATATTAACTATTTAGTTAGGTTACCAATAACAGTAACAAAAGAAAAGGTTCCGAATAAAATAAACCAGTCTTAATTTAAAAAAAAAAAAAACCTAATTTTTGTTTATTTAATCTAATATTATGAGAATATATAGGACCTTTAGCCGCATTCATGCACACCATGATGTATTTCAAATTATTTATTTATTTTTTTGGTGAATGGCGCATTTCAAACTTTAAGCACTAGTCAACAAAGGTAAGAGAAAAGAAAAGGACAAAGAGGGAATGTGAACTCAAAAATGAAAATGCTTTGTTTTAAATCAAATTATTGAAAAAAAAAGTTTGTATCTAAGTAGCGCAATATATATGAAATTACATTTTATTCTTAATTAAATAATACTATTTTAATCTTAAATATGAATCAAAACGTATTCTATAGCCATACAAGTTATATTAATTGTTCACAATAAATTATAATAATTAATAATACTCCCACATTAATTTTTATTATAATTATACAAATTATTAATATAATTGCATGCAAAGAAAACTAATATATTTTTCCCGTTATTCAGGCAAAATGAATGACAACCATGCACAAGACAAAGTAAAAAGATCATTGGTCTACATAAAAGTCAATATATAGTAATATTTACTTATTTTAACTTATGTTATGCTAAATAAATTATGAATAAAGTGGAATGATCACGAGTATTTAAACAAGTTAACTATTTGTCAAAACAAAGTTTTAACTGAGACCTAAAATTTTTACAATAAATACTGTCTAACAAATGTCTAAACATTTTAGTATTTTGTTATGGAGTATGGTAAAAGTCTCGATTAAAGAAGATTTAATATTATTTCATTAAATAGTTTTAGTTACTTAAAGAAATTAAACATTAAATAGTTTTTATAAGGTTAATATACTCTATTTTTTACGCCACACTATACAACAAAATTTGCAAAGCTGTAAATGTTGTTTTGCACCGTATAATTTGCAGAAGTAGATGAAGCATCAGGAATTGACCCATCATCCAACGGCAGAGAATTGATACCACACAGCACAGCATAAAATCATGCCGGCTACACTGTGTCTGTCTGTGGATTATTATTTTTGTTCTGTTTTTTTGTTGGCAAGGACATATAAATTATTCATGTTGTATTAGATAATTTATCTTATACAATGCATAGAAAAATGGATGAGATTTATTAAAAATAAAAAATATCTCACTTTTTTATATGTTGCATAAAATAATTTATTTTATATAACAATTTGTGTAAAAAAGAATATTCTCATTCAACATACTATAATGTATATTATTGTTACTACTTTTAATTTTATATATATATATATAAAAAAAAAACATGTGTTGAGAATGTCCATGACACATCCTTCGGGTGGGACCCACTATCCGACCATGATGATGATTATTAAACTGTGCCTTTGTAATTATTATTCAGAATTGCAAGGGTGAACGAAAATCTCATCACTCATCTCACACAATCTTAGAAATAAATTGCACAGATTCTAAATGTAACGCAACTGTGTTCCAAATTGCACATCAATTACCTAATAATTCATCTTAAACCCTGCTTTCCTTTCTAACCCCAACTAGATTTTCAAATTCTAAATTTAAACTCTCTCTCTCTCTCTTTGATGTTCTGTTATTTATTACATCACATTACATAGTTTATTTTGTTTCCCTTTATTTACAACATCAGTTTCTTCGATTGGTTGATCTGCTTTTCCAGCATGTTGGTCTGGCCGATGAAGATCATATTCAGAAGACACAACCGCGTTGAGGTGTAGAGAGTGACTGAAACATAAGGCAGTGAGTGCTTTGTAGGAGATAATTCTGAGATTGTTGAAGGTGCGAGCGAGTGAGGCTTTGTTATGAGAGCTGTTCCTTGTAAAGGGTGGTTTTGATTGGATTCTGATATGGGTGGGTGTTTTCCTTGTTTTCGATCATCCAACGAGGAAGACACTGGGGTGAAGAAGCAAGTGCCCAAGATAAATTCTTTTAAAGAAGCTTCAGTTGTTCAGTCTCACCATCCCTCCAGGGTTAGCTCAGGTCATAACAAATTTCCTAACTTTCTTTCCTATACTGCTTCTGGCTTCAATTTTTTAGCTAGTTTCGTTTCAGGGTTGGCTTCAATTTTGTTGAATTCTTCGTTTTCCACCCGTTTTCTTAGTTTTTGTGACCATGTTTTTCGTTGAAAGTATTGGTTGCTTTGATCTGATTCATCTGAGATTGTGCTTCCACGGCTTCAGTTAGTGAAATCATTTAGCTTCATAGTTTATTGAATTTCATTCTTATTAAGAGGTGCCAGTAACATCTTTGGAGATCTACCCTTGACTCCGGATATATAACATATCAGAGTGTTTTATAACGTATTCCATTGTTTACCAATTCTGAGATGCAAGGCAGATGCGGGTTGTTCTGGATAATTATATATGCAAAGTTGTATAATTTTTACCAAGATGGGTTTGTTTCTCTTAAATGTGGAATGCCTTATCTAGAGAAACGATAAGTTCATTCAGATGAATCTATATACTTTACAATCCTTGCATGGTATTTGTGCTACTGTGCATTTGGGATTGTTAAAATTACTTGAATCACATTTTAACTGATGCTGTGATCCAATATGTGATTTTAAAACATCAAACCCTTGTTCTTAGGTTCTTTTATTGAAAGATAATTGCTAATGTTCTTTACAACGAAGCAGCATATGGTCTTCATGCTGTTTTGAAGTATTATATGTCATTACTCCTTTTGTGGCTGTATAATGATGATTTGCAGCAGCATCTTCTCTACATACTCTTTGTTCTCTAATTTTTTTCAGTATGTATATTTTTCTGTTTCTTTCACACCTAACTATATTTAGTTATTTATGAAGATAAATTAAAACTACGGAGTGTCTCAGATCCTAAGAAGGAACCGCCAGTTCCGAAGGATGGGCCAACAGCCAATATTGCTGCACAAATATTTACATTCCGAGAGCTTGCAGCTGCTACAAAGAATTTTAGACCAGAATGTTTATTAGGTGAAGGTGGCTTTGGGCGTGTATACAAAGGTCACCTTGAGAGCACTGGCCAAGTAAGTTCTGATTGCCACTACAAAGATCTTGGATTTACTAAACGCTGAAGCTCAACCTAATACCTATCATATAATAAAAAGATGATTATTTATTTTGTACTTTACATTTTGGGCTTGGAAACTATTATTTGTTGGTTTAATTTTTTTCATTTAATCAACACTGTTAGTCTCTGTCTATCATTCTAAGTATTTGTTGATGGAATCATGTCTGTGCAGTTAGTTGCTGTAAAACAGCTTGATCGAAATGGACTCCAAGGAAATCGAGAATTTCTGGTGGAGGTTCTCATGCTTAGCCTCTTGCATCACCCAAATCTTGTGAACTTAATTGGTTATTGTGCTGATGGTGATCAGCGGTTACTTGTTTACGAATTTATGCCGTTGGGGTCTTTGGAGGATCGCTTACATGGTCAGATTGCTTTCCTTTTTCTTTTTCCTGAAACCTTTGCTACCTGAATTATTGTGCTTTCGTATCATAAAAAAATTAAATTTCATGTTAATTCAAATTCTTCTAATGTCGTAAAATGGTGAAGATCCAAAGTTAAACTTGGTTTGAGAAAGAGCAGTGTTAATTGTTAAAAGACAATGGATGACGAAGGAAAACTATTGGAATGGGCAGTTTCTTCCATTTTATGTTTGAATTCACTGTTATCAAACCGAAGAATTATGTTTGTATGCCATGAGTGACGATGTCCTTTCTCATAGAATGGGAAAATACTATTTGACATGACAGCTAGGAGAAACAAATAAGAATCTTCAGGGGTTATTAAAACTTCAAAAGGGTGAAATATATTGTTCAAGAAGCATTTAGAAAAATGAGCATGCTTCACATTTCTTTTAATATGAAAAAGTTTACAAATCAATTTATCATCTCCTTCTGCTATCATAGTGTCAGTGTGTTGTACCTCCCGGGAAAACGTATAATATTTGCGTAACCATTATGAGATACCATTAAATAGTTGAATTTTTCCGTGAGAATATATCATCAATGGGTTCTTCAAGCTATAGGATGATAAATTTTATTTATTCTGTATGGTGTTTGCACTATATAATGTATACTGATTTTAACTTGTTTGCATGATGTCACGTACGGATGGCCCGTAATTGTGATCCTAAAATTATTTAAGCATCTATGATTCAGTGAGTGACATTGAGCACTTTCAAGAGTCTTATAGTTGCTGTGACAGATGGAAATATTGATAATGAATGGAAATAATAGATAAATTTTATTCGTAATACTAAGCTCTTTATCAATCCATTATAATTTTGTTGTTTCATATCACCCGTATTATACTGCTTTCAGTGTTGTATGTTATTGTTAGAAATTACGCAGATAAGGTTTCAGCGTTCTGATTTTGAGACTCGTTGCAGATCTTCCTCCTGACAAGGAGTCCCTGGATTGGAACACTAGGATGAAAATAGCAGCTGGTGCAGCAAAGGGATTGGAATATTTGCATGACAAGGCAAATCCCCCTGTTATATATAGAGACTTAAAATCATCCAACATCCTGCTAGATGAGGGTTTTCATCCTAAGTTATCGGATTTTGGGTTAGCAAAACTTGGTCCGGTTGGTGATAAGACTCATGTATCCACAAGAGTAATGGGAACATATGGTTATTGTGCCCCAGAATATGCTATGACTGGGCAACTAACTCTCAAGTCCGATGTGTACAGTTTTGGAGTGGTATTCCTCGAACTTATTACAGGGCGCAAGGCTATTGATAATACACGTGCACCTGGAGAGCATAATCTCGTTGCATGGGTAAGTTGCTCTAATGTCTAAAACCATACATCAATGAACAATGTTTTTGATGTTAATATGGAACTTTTGCAGGCAAGACCTCTTTTTAAAGACCGTAGGAAGTTCCCAAAAATGGCAGACCCTCTACTTGATGGGCGTTATCCAATGCGAGGACTGTATCAAGCACTTGCAGTGGCAGCAATGTGTTTGCAAGAACAAGCTGCTACAAGGCCTCTTATTGGGGATGTTGTGACTGCTCTCACATACCTGGCCTCACAAACATATGACCCAAATGGCAATGCAACCACTCAGTCTAACAGAGTTGGTCCATCACTATCAACCCCGAGGAATCATCGAGATGGAATGAATAGGGATACAAGTGAGTTAGGAAGGAGTGAAAGTGTTGGTGGGTCAGGGTCAGCGAGGAAATGGGTATTGGATGATGTTGAAACACAGGAATCTCACAAAGACAGCCCTGTAAATAGTGCAAGAGGCAGAGAAACACGACACCTGGACAGAGAACGTGCAGTTGCAGAGGCAAAAGTGTGGGGTGAGAATTGGAGAGAAAAGAAGAGGGTAAATGCAATGGGTAGCTTTGACACTACAAACGAGTGAACACGGTACAACATCAACTCATTTTCTAGTGAGGAGATGTATTATTGACTCGCACGGCACGGGACAAATTTGGTCATATCATATCCTTTAATGTCTATAAGCATCTTGGATCCAACTCTGAATGTTCTCCCACATCATTCTGGTTGTTAGATACTAGCATGTGAAGGAAACAGTTTTTTTTTTCTAAAAAAAAAAAAAAAATGGGGTCAGGGCATCCTGTAGAATGTCAATTCATTACTCTCTCTATGTACTAAGGATTTGTTGGTTCATGATACGAGGAAGGTAACGTGTCTAATTTTTTCTCCCATATTTGCTTGTAAATGTGGGGAGCTTAGTGGATTTGGTGTGGGTATCATTGCTGTCATATATTGTACTGGTACAGTCTCTGTTGTATGTCAGAGTTATATATTATTTTTCACCATACCCCCTGCTATTACGCACGCGATGACGGAATGAACTAACACACACAAGCTGACTTTATTAAATATGTCAATGAATAGTGCTGATTGTTGATTAAACAGATCGTGTCTACCCTATTGTAAATTCCAACTTACGGCTTTAGTCTGCAACGAAATATGTTAAGGTTACGGTCGAGGCCACGCAAGCTAGGAACCTACGATATGAAAATAAAATAAAATAATCCGGTGTACAGCAATCAATGGCGTCATGTTTTATCAGAATTTAAAAAAAAAAAAAAAAAACAGCGGCGTCATTCTTAAAGAGAGCTTACCGCATAGACAAGCATGAAACTACTAAATCATATTCACGTTCCCAATATCTCGAATGATGAACCCGGCTAGCCGTCCTTCCCCTACCTAGTAGCACCCACATTTCAAAACTTCTTACGTGTAGTATCTTAACGATGGTTATTTTATTGAGTTTAATATAAATATTTAAAATATATTATATTTAATGAATATTACAAGTTTAGTTTTATTTTTTTTGTTAAATTATTGAACATTAAATATAATATACAGTACATAAAATAAAATATTATTTAATATCAAAACATGTCTTAACGTGTCAAAATCTAACATTTTTTAAAATTAACATGTCGGAGTATCGTATTGTGCTACATGTCTCGTGTCGGTGTCGGTATCAATGCTACATAACCTAGTACAACTAATATTTACGCAAGCATCATTTTCATAAACCTATCTACGACTCCAAAGTACAAAGTTTCTACTCCCCTCCAAACAATTAGAAAACCAGACTCTTGTTTAATGAACTGAAAAACACTTATACAAATTATATCTTACTAGGAAGCCATATTATAACACATTCTTTTATTTTATTTTATTTTAGTGGAGCTCATTTTTTGTGTCTATGACAGACTCATTTTTTACCACAGCTGCAAAAAATTAAAGCCTTTAGAGAGTGTTTGGTACCTAGATTCTTTTTGGGTTCCTTGGAAAATTGAAAGACCATGTTTGCTAGCAAAAATATTATATTTTCCCAAGAAACAATGTTACCCGGTTTTTTCAATTCATGTATAAAAAGTAGTACGGATGAAATATAAATATGTCCATCCAAAAGTTAGAATTTTGGTTTGCCCGGGAGACCAAAATATTTGTAGACAATAATAACCCTACTATTTGGTAGCAAATAGAATCTATATTATATTAAAAAGTAAAAGTAGGGTTATTTTCGTAAAATAATCTCACATTCTCATTAATATTTCACAATCAACCAAACACACACTTCGTAAAATAAACAATAAAATTCCAAGAAAATTTGGCCCTACCAAACAATTTTTTAGTAACATTCCAGCAAAATATATTTCCTATTATATTCTAGTAATCTATTGTTCCCAGATAAATAAAAATTTCTCTTCTACCAAACGCCACCTTAATGAATTGCACAAAAACCTGCAAAGTTTTTACCAAAAAAAAAAACCTGCGAAGTGCTCTTGAAAATCAAAATCTATACAAATACTATTTTTCTTTGGGTCCGTGTGTTAAGAACTTTGGGATACACCACCCCAAAAGCTAGCTCTAAGAGTGAGAGTGCCCAAAGCCTTATAAAGGCCACATTAGTTGCCCACACAATCAATATGGGACTATATATCTCAACACGCCCCCTCACGTGAAAGCCCATTGAGCTAGATGCGTGAAATTGCACAGGCCCATTTTTTTATTGTAACTAACTAACTGATTAAACAACTAACTGTAACTAACTAATCAACTAAAACAGATTAACTACAATTAGTTGAATGGACTGTGTCCAGGTGGCCATGAGCCGGATCTACTTCTGAGATGGATGTCAACATCCCCCGCAAGTGGGACTGTAGGTGGCCATGAGCCGGATCTACTTCTGAGATGGATGTCAACATCCCCCGCAAGTGGGACTGTAGATGTTCCGAAGTCCCAACTTGGAAAGGTTGATGCGAAATGGATTGGCAAAGAGTGCCTTCGTAAATATATCGACTAATTGGGCAGATGAGGATACTGGAAGAAGGTGAATGAGCTTCGTATGAATTTTCTCGCGAACAACGTAGCAATCAATCTCCACATGCTTCGTTCTCTCACGAGGCATTATCACAGTAAACGGAAGCAGGTTGTGCTGGAGAAATATGCAGATCACGCAGCAAATAAGCGTGTGACCAAAGCCCATTTTTCCTTAACTGTTTCAAAAATATTGGGATTTTTTTTTATTAACATACGTAGTTAAATGAAGCGGTATATTCACGACCAATTTCAAGATTGACACTCAATTATGTCTCAATGACGTTCGACTAACGGATTCAATTTGAATACAATTACAAAAGCAATTTCTATTGAATAAAATTTTCAGATACAAGGGGCAAGAGTGACAAAAAAACACCCAAATGAACTAGTTCTCTACGATGATAAAAAGCAAAATGACTAATGTATAATTGATTTCAACTTCAGGAGAGTAAAGAAAGAATATAATCCAATATATATTGAACTGTCTGCAGTTAAAGTACTACGGATCATAGAAATAATTCAACATTCGATTTCATCTTTTTAATCTTCCCTACCTACCCTTTCAATGTTTTAATTCGGGCCTACAAAATTCTAAAACAAAAAAGAATCCATATTACTGGACTGGGGAAGCCAAACCTGACCATCAATTGACATGTCAACTGGGCTACATCAAAATCACCAAGACTTTAAAAATGAACTCGGGACCCGCCCCTTCCTGACACAAATGTAGGGCATACGTCCATTTATTTTCTCCTCTTCCCCTGCCACAACACCACGGTCAACTTCAGTAAAATCGCAACGTAACTTCAACGAAAACAAGTTAGTAAAATATATGAATTTAGTGTTTCTCCCGTTATTAATACCCACAACAAAGTCAAACAATGCTATGGGGTCAAAGAAAATTTGTCTTGGTAAAGAAATTAATATAGCCCCAAAATAAGTTAAAAAATTTAAAAAATTTAAAAATCCCGCCCTGCCCACCAAATGACATCATTTTGTGATTCCAACTTCCAAGATATATCACACGAAACACTTTTTCCAATATTATTAGCAAAGAAACATACCGAGCTTATATAGTCATCCATAGTTAACTGCTTCCGCTTCTTCATAGATGGACTATCCGTCTGTCTTGGCAAGGCACGCTTTGATGGGGTCATACTCTGAAATTGAGTAAAACAACAAATGATATCATGTAAATTAAGAAACTCAAATATTTTAGGTTAAAAAGCAGATACAAACCTTGTTGGCAAGTTTCTTCTCTTTACGAGCTTGTCTCTCCCTCTCCTCATATTCCTGGTTTTCCTTCTCTACCAGCCGAACGAGGGTGTCACACCTCCTTGCTAGTTCCTGTGTTGTGCGAGACTTTAAAAACCAATCAAAACGAAACAAGGGTGATGTTCGAAATGCTGCCTTCAATTCATCCCAATTCCCATAGCCAAGTTTGTGAACCATGCATATCTGCAAATTTTGTGGTGAAGTTAAATGAAGCAAGGATTTTCTATTAGAGAAACACAGACGAAATAAGGATCTGGACATAAATGAATTAAATAAAATTAGACGTCAAGAAAATGAAAATTAAATAAATTTGGGCAAAAGGAAGAAAATCAAACAAAATTCACACCATGAATCGGTCACATTCTTCATTGAATAACTTTCCTTTGTTTTGTCCATACTGTATCTTCAACTCAAGCCAAGGATTCTTGTAGCGGTCCAACTTCTTCCCAATAGCTTTCATGATCTCATCTTTCCGAGATATTCTCACCTCCCCTCTTTCAATGTTTTTAATAATTCTATCATAATCTACAGGCAATAAGTCAAAATTCATAAATTAGAATAACCCTTCATATTTTAATGAGAAACTAATTTCAAGCTTCAGTAGATAAATCAACACAAAAAAGAACCAAGACAAAAATGCACTGGAGTTTAACTCAATAAAACACTCTACACAGTCCGTATCAACATTTCACACAGTTGTTTGATAAATCAAACAACCAGATTGATTTTATTAAAAAAAAACTTGACTGTAGGTTACAGATATGATACTCATTTCAATTTTGTAAAGTATTTTTACTAATACAAAAGATTCTCATATTTTCATCTTGGCTGTAACTTACCATTTAATTCCTTGTATCTTTCTTTGAAGACTTTTGCATATCTTTCAACTTCCTCCTCTGTTTTTCCTTCCATCTCAGAAGCAATGTTTTTTATATCATTTCGGCCATATTTTTCACAGGCCCTAATGAAAGCATTAAAATCCTTCCGGCTCCATGATGAAAATCCCTATCGGCCAAATACCAAATCTTTTTAAAATAAAAAAAAAGGATCTGTATCAAAGACTAGTTTATAAAGAAATTTGCTCACCTCCTCTAGCAGGTGCTCCTTTTCCTCCAACTCTTCGGCAGTCAATGGGTCTCCCACCTCTAAACATTCAACATGTAGTCATTATTAATTAATATATACATATAATCAGGGAAAAATCAACTGTCTGTGGAGTACTATATACCTTCTTGTTCATCAACATCTATTGAGTCTTTTACCTGATTCTTCTGATGGGTTTGCTGAAAATTTGTTAAATAATATAAGCACCAACATATATACGCCTTTGCTGAGCCAAAAAAATATGAATCAGAAAGTTTATGTTACGCACCATAAGATAGCGAACTTCCTTTTCATACAGCTCAGTCAGCCTTTGAGTGTTGAAAAACTGGAAATCATGCCTGAAGGCAACGGAATTAAGAACCCAGAGCCAAAATAGAAAGCATTATACTAAAAATAAACATAAAACATTGTTCTTGAGAAGCTTACAATGGAGGCATCTTAGGAATACGGGGCCCTTTTGGTTTAATAGGACCACCTTGCCGCATTGTTTGCTTAAAGTATTCAGATTCTGAGTAACTTTGAGTCAAACCAAAACCAAATAAAATAAAATACATCAGATTGTGAAAATAATTCAATAAATCAATGTACAGAATTAAGGGCAATGTTTACTTGCGCTTCCTTTCTCTTTTTGGTGGCTCAACCCAGTTGTCACTCACGAGTTTTTTGAAGTCAACTTTGTTCTCATCCTACATTTAAGGAAAACGGTAGATGCAGATGTGGTTAAAAAGATAAGAGAATATGGGAGACGGTTGATGCTAAATTGAGCAATTAAAAAGTCAATCATAACTAACAAAAGATAATATAAAATGTCAACTTACCTTCTCATCATCAAAATCATACAACTCAGCAGCTACAAAAAGAAAGATGTTAATATTAGTAGCTTCAAACTTGCATAGAAGTTAAAAAGCAATCTAAACAGGAGCCAAAAACTTGCGCTTGTACGGATGTTTTAATAACAAAGATGCTTCACTAAACAGAGTAGAAACAAATGACGTGTAGGTTTCAGGTATCAAGAACCAAAATAATATAGGAAATAAGGATAATGGTATGTTCAGTCTTTCATCATAAAGTTAAGGTTTCAAAAAGGATGAACCACACATGGGAAGCCCAGTAAGGCTCCCCCACTTTGGCACAAAGCATTTATTTTCTCTCTTTCAAATGCCAAGCACACAGGTGCAGATTAAAAAAAAAAACTTTGAAGGGTATACAGGAATTTAAACAACACAACATATTTACCAACCAACAACAATCAAACCATTGTTGTTAGCAAAACCATAATTTATATTGAAATTTGAAAGGTTACATACTGTCATCCATCTTAAATTTGATAGCATCTTCAGTAAATTTCTTCATCTTAGCATCAAGCTCAGCTGTTGCTTCCTCTCCTTTAGCAATAATTCTGTCAATATCCTCGTCCGTAATTGTACTGTCCTTGCAACTAAAAACCATTTCAGCACCAAATCTAACCATTTGAATCAACTCATCTTTATTTACAGCTGCATACATAAACCAGCTGTGTCATATTATACAATCCACAAGTCTTGCAACAACAAAAAAAAAAAAAAGATCATCCTGAGACATCCTTACTCTTTTGCTCAGCTAATCGACCTTGCTGAATCACCAATGCATCCAGTGCAAGCTTTTTGTAAGCCCTTTCTATGACTTTTTCCTCAATTGTATACTGTGCAATTAGCATGATATGAGATATTGACACAAAAGGAAAGTAAGAATTAGGAAGAAGCACGGACAATTCAAAATGGTTGCTGTACCAGTGTCTAACATGTATTGTGTTGGAAACCTTTGAATATTTCTAACTTACATCTTTCAATTACATTTTTTACTTTTTTGTGCCAATACAAGTGAGATACCACAATGATTAGATAAAAGTGTTTTCCTGTATCTACAACGACTAATGCTGACTTATGAAACATTGATGACTTTTTTTAATTTCCTTTTAATGTTTGTATGTTAAAATTATCTCCTACACACACAAATTCAAGATGGGTCCCACTTTACTTTTTCTCTCTCTTCCCCTAAAAATGGACCCCACCTGCACCAATGAGTGTGTAGGAGATAATACTTATCTTCTACTACATAAGAAAACTATTACCCTAAAATTATATTAATGTTATATGTTTTATCTTAGTAGCGACATATAATTTTTAGACTTTATCATATCCACATGTCATTACCTTGTCGGATCCATGCCCGTTGCTTATGTCCATGACTCCTAGACAGAAACATAACTAATAATGAACAGAATTAAAGAAAAAAATTGCAAACCTCAGTGCAAAATCGGAAAACTTGAACTTCTTTCTTTTGACCAATTCTATGAGCTCGATCCTGAGCTTGCAAGTCAGCTTGTGGGTTCCTGTTATAACACCACCAAATTTATCAACAAACAAGTTATAACACCACCAAATTTATCAACAAACAATTAGTTGAGAATTTAGAGTACCAATGCAAATCAGAAGGATGGTGACACAATCAATTGAAATACTCACCAGTCACTGTCATAAAGAATGACAACATCAGCAGTAGCAAGATTAATGCCAAGACCTCCAGCCCGAGTAGATAACAAGAAGACAAATTTCTCACTTCCTGGTTTGTTGAAAGCCTCAATGGAAGCATCACGATCTTCTCCGCCAGTGTTGCCATCTATGCGGCAATATTGATATCCGCAATACATCAAATAATCTTCAAGTATGTCTAGCAGCCTAGTCATCTAGGGAAAAGCAACAAATTAAGCAAAAACCGGAACAAAACACCAGGTTGCATAAAATAAGCCATTCATGGCCATCAGAGAAAAGAATCTTATTCTTACATAGAACTGACCTGTGAAAATATAAGGACCCTAGAATCACGTTCTTTTAGTTTAGGAAGTAACTTATCCAGTAGAACCATTTTACCTGAGAACCGAATATTTTTACAAAATGAAATAATCTCAGATCTTATTGATCAGTCTAAAAAGGACTTTTAAAGTATCTCATAATGTAAATGAAAATTACCAGCATTTGTAATCAGATGGTCTCCTGTTGAATACGGAGGACCAGGTTCAGCACCTTGGAAGAGATATGGATGATTACAACATTTACGTAGTTGCATTGCTATATTTAGTAGGCGTTTCCGTTCTCCACCAGCATTGACAACCTCAAGATCCTTCTGCAGTAATGCTCTATAATACTGTTTCTGCATTTGCGACATGCCTACTTTGAGAATGGTTTCCTTTTTTGGTGGCAAACCTTTCTCAACATCTGACTTCAACCTTCGAAGGAGAAATGGACGGAGGACCTTCACATATAATGAAATTTAAAATATTATTATGTATCACCTTATCATAACAGACACTCAACAATCAAAGAATGTTCAAGGCTTACCTTGTGTAATTGTTGAACAACCTCCTGTTGGTCATTTTCACCAGAGATTTGAAACCATTCATCAAAAGTTTCAGCAGAACTAAAAATTTCAGGCAGAAGAAAGTTGAGAAGAGCCCAGAGTTCATGAAGATTGTTCTACAATATTAAAGACAACAAACCACATTAATTACTCAAATGTATTAATATTGTTAATACGCATGCAACCAAATAAAGGGAATTCAAATTCAAATTTCAAAATAAGCCAGACCTCAAAGCATATAATTCAAAATTTTAAACTGTGAGGCAGAAGGGAAAATCAGCAAAAAACAAAGTGCTTAAAAATATACCAATAAACCAAAGTTATATCATTCAACTCTTCTCTCCATCAAATTAACCACAATTTGAATATCCATGGAAATTATCAATGAACATGTGATGCTCAGCGCCTCATCTCTAATGAAAATTTACCAAGAGACCACATACTAAAGGTGCCCCATCAGAAGAGCTGATTATTTCTTACATATTCTTGCCTAACAACCTCTTCAACAACAACATCACTCATTTCCCAAACTAGTTTGGGTCAGCCTAATGTCCCTCACAAAAAAGAAAGAAAGAAATTAAAAAGGATCTGAAGTGAAAAGAGGCAGAACATATCACTAAAATGTGTAGGGTGATAATTCAGATCTGTCCAACCAACTACAACCAATGATGAGCACATAAAACAGTCAGATTTAGAAACTAAACAACACAGCCCACCCTCCATTAGACACATATAGAATAGTCTTTCGAACGAGATAACTTATCAACCACATAATTAATGAGATCATACTAGTTAGTAAATTCATTTACTCAGAAGAATTCCAATGATGATATTTCCCTGTTACGAAGAGACCAGTAAATTAAATATAAATAAATTTTAAAAAAAATACCATTCATTAAGATAACACCATTATGTATAATAATTAATAAGTCATACCTGTAATGGTGTGCCAGTTATAAGAAGTCGATAGTTTGTATTGTATAGCCTCATCGTTTTGGAAAGGAGGGAGTTCTCATTCTTGATTCGATGAGCTTCATCAATAATTATGTAACGCCAACTGAATCGACGTAAAGTAGACTTCTCCTTGATTACCATTTCAAAACTTGTAACGCACACATCAAACTTACCAGCAACCAATAACTCCTCTCTAATATGGTTCTGCAGTTTTTTAAAACCATTGGACAAAAGTGTCAAAAGCAACCATCAATGGTAAACACTAAACGTTAAGTCGTTAACAAAATATTTCAGTCCAGTAAAGCCAGTCTTACCCTTTCATCAGGGTTACCAAGGAACTTTACTGCACGTAAAATAGGACAAAAGCGCCGAATCTCATTCATCCAATTTCCAAGAGTTGATTTTGGAGCAACCACCATATGAGGACCCGTTATTCCTCTGAACTCATGTAAATAGGCCAACAAAGATATAGTTTGCAAGGTTTTACCAAGCCCCTACAAATCAAGAATATATATATTTATCATGACTTCTCTAAATCAACTCATACTTCATCAAATTACACATCACAAGGTAATTATGTTGATATGCAGTTATTTAAATAAGATATCTCTGAGCCCTCCATCTTCTACCTACCATTTCATCTGCCAGAATTCCATTTATTCCATTCTCATATAGTCGTATGAGCCAGTTTAGTCCCGCAAGTTGGTAATCCCTCATCTTTCCTTGGATACCTGTATAACAAACAAGTAATTTCACATTCAAGTGAACCAAAACTTTATTAGATATGAATAGAAAGAATCCACATATTAGATGAACAACGCCAAATACAAAATTCAAGAGCAATTCATCAGATATCAACTGGATAGTTGTAGACAACAAACAAAAAACCAACCTAAGGGAAGAAAGAGTACACAGTACACGTGTGAAACAAAAAAATTAAAAAAAAAAAAGAAGAAAAAGGTGGTTTCAAAATGTGTTCAATCTGTCGAACACATGCAGCCCCTATGAGAAATTCCTCAACCAGAATGCAAGCATTCGACCACCAGAAAAAAGAACCAACATAAAGAGTTTACAGACCAACATCCCAATATTTTTCCACACAATCAAAGTAAACATGAGAACAGGGAAGAGGCACAACCACAAATGTGAGAAACTAAAAGAAAGAACTGCTCAAAGGAAGAACACTTACATGATGGTTGAGTCAACAGCCGCGTGTTTGCTAAACCAACTTCTTCTTCTTTAAGGTATTCTTCATCTTCCTCTTCTTCAGTCACTTTTGATGCATGGCGTCCCCTAAAATAGACAAAAATTAATGCAAAATAAGTTCTCATATAATGCACAAAGTTAGTAAAAGATCAGTCACAACTCTTTATTGCCTGTATGAACTTTGCCAACCACCAGTAGGAATTGAGGAACAAAAATCACAATTCACCTTTTCTTAACATTCTTATCTTTAAGTTACTTGGTAACACTTTTTGTATGTTTGGATGATATTTCATTACGTTGAAATTGAGTTTGAAAGGGAAACATTTGCAGAAATTGTTCACCAATTATGGAAAACTGGGAGATAATAGCTTCATCTAGATGATCTAGAACATTAAATATTTAATGCTAGTTCGCTTTCATAGTTTTCTGAGAATAGTATAGAAATCTCACAAACCCTTGAAATAACTTCGAAGATATGAAAATCTAATTCTCAATATAATTAAATCTTAATAAGGTAAAACTAACAAGGGGGAATTGCCATAGCACGGTATTAATGAATCTTAAGAAAGTACCTTCCCCTTGACTTCTTTTGAGATGAAGATTGATCACCTTTGGCAAAATGAGCAAATAGCTCAGTTTGCTGTAAAAGATACTTCAATCGGCCCTTTCCCCTATTGTTCTGCATTAAATGCAACAATCTTTTAATTAAACATCAAATCAATATAATATAAAGAAATAAATCAATCCCATTCACAGTGAATAATCAGCGCACCATATCAGCATCAATGGTTGCATTTTGTTCATCCAATATCTCCTGAATCTTCTGTTTCTTCAATTTTTCCATTTCTTTTAATCTGGTCTTCTCACGCTTGCTAATTTCATTATCAACATTGCTTTCATCCTACAATACACAGTTAAAAAATATATAAATTATTTTAAACCAAGTTTGCATGGAGATGAAATATCAACCAAAAAAAAAAAAAAAGAACATTAGCCTCGGCTACACAATTACAACAATCTAGCTTCTATTGCAAAGTGTTTAACAGGAAAAATCGTAAATGTGTTAATATGTAAGAGAATCCACATTACATGAAACCAAAACCCTAGCGCGGACAAAATCACGAATTAAAATTTCAAAATGCAGGTTCAGGTTTTACCGGTTTATCCTCGTCGCCATCTCCAGCAGCTTCTTCTTCATCTGGCACATTATCCTCGCCGTCAGAGCTAGTGGAGCGAGCCACAGCTTCGAGCTCCTCGTCATCCTCTTCGATCTGAGCGTTGGCGTCCTCCTCCTCTTCGGAATTTGAGGAGTTCGAAACCTGATTGTCGAAAGGCTTCCCCATGGTTTTCTGAGATCAAGGGTTTCGCAAGAGTGAGAGAGAGAGAAAGCGCGCAAGCGAGTTTTTATTTTGAAGCCACCGTGGACCCAAGAATGTGGTAAGATCAAGACATTTAAGGCCGTCTGATTAGAAACGTAAGATGTGCCGTTCCACGAAGGGGCATTAAGACGTACAAGCCATACGAATATTTCGCGCGCGCCTATGCTGTGGAAACAAGATTTTCCCGCTTGGGTTTGGGTTGCGGGTTGGACAACAACTCTTTCTTTATGGGCTTTTGTTCGTCATGTCTTTTCTTACTGATCAACACATTGCACTAAATTACTTTAATTGAAGCAAAATGACTACCATGTAGCTGTATTATTTTGAGTTCAATATTATTCTTCATCACATAGCTCAAATCGCAACCTAGATTGAGTTGAGTGAAGGAAGAATTTAGATTCGATTCTCACCAAATATTTTTTTTGAGAGGAACGACTAGCTTTAACTGTGATTATATCTCAAATCAGAATTAATCTCATAACTGATTTAAAGAGTTGAAATTTAATAATGTCTTATTTTTAGCTTATCTTGTTCATAAAGCAGAAGTTTAACGAAATATAATTTTATAAAAGCTCTTACTATAAAGAGATTATTTTTTAATAAAGAAAAAAGTTAAAAGTTTTTTTTTAAGTCCTTGTGTTTATTTTAGAGTTTTACTGTTATTTTAAATTTGTATTTATAAAATTTATCATTTATCGTAATAACAAATTATTTCATCTTTACTCTTTTAAAATCATCAAAACAGTTTTATATAATCATCCAATAACTTCTAACTTTATATTTTAAGCACTTTTTTTTTAGTTTAAAAGTAATTTTTACCTTAAAAAAAATGTACCAAACAAGCTCTACTTACTACTTATTTCACTTGTCATAATGACTAATACACACCGATTTGATAGCATGTAAACATTATATGCTTATAAGAAGCTTCGTTATCCACATGTGCACAAATTTGCGCCGATTTTAATAGGCATGCAGATTTATTTTTTTAAGGATGCGTTTTAGTTGTGATTATGCAGCAAGCAATAGTGTATGAATAAATTATGAAAACAGAAATATTATTTGTCATAAGTTTCCTATCTTATCAACGGTCTCCAAATTGTTTGAGCAATTGAGCCCAATAACAATCTCTTATAACATTTGCGATAGATTGTAGAGCTGTGAAACATCACGTAAGAAAAATGGTTGTTGCGAGAACAAAAGGTATTAGCTATTTGAAAAAGAGAAAATAACATTTTTAAAAATAAATCCCCAACTTTGAATTTGTAGTGGGTTAAAACATAAACCCACTTAAAATTAAATAAATGAAAAATACTTGTTCGGTTTCGAGACAAAAACACTTTGAAAGATTGCTATTCTAGTTCTAGCCAACCAATGCTGTTTTGGTCTAGTTTGTATAGTTGGTATATCATGGATTTTTTTAACAATTTAAAATTAACAAACTCACACTTGAATTGAGCATTTAGTCGTAACCCTATATATTGGTTAGTAAGATTCTCTAGTTTTTGAGATACTGCAGGCTCTCCATATGGCTATGTTCGAGACCTTGTAAATTTTCAAATCTTGTGTTTGTTAAATGAACATCCGTTCTCATATAGAAAGTCATAGAACTAAATTATTTCCCTATGAAGTTTAAATGGAAAATAGTTGAAGATTGATACAAAATTGGATTATCGATAAAGTAAATGGTAGACAGAAGATTTTAATGACCAAAGAAATGACTGTTGTATATGGGAAGACAAAAATAAAGATTTACTCTTAAATCTATTAATAAGTAAATCAATAAACAATTTATAATAGAAACGATGGTAGAACGTAGTTAGTGCTTGACATGAATGAGACACAAAAAATGGAAGAGAAAATAAAGTTCTTCCAGACACTAGGTGGTTTCTTTAATTATCATTTTCACCCTTTAACCTATACGGTGTTTCAATGTGACAGGAATGCGAGAAATAAAAAATATTTTTTTTTTAAATTGGGTAAAAATTTATGTCAATCTTACTAAATAATCTGAATTTATCTTCTATTAGTAGACTAGTATGGTATTTCATAAAAAATTAAAAAGTGTATTGTTAGCATCTGCTGATTGGGATCTATATGATAAATAAAATCTAATGCTTAGTTAATTCCCTGAGATCAATATGATATTTTTATCCCTGGAGCGAGAGAGAGAGAGAAGAAGAAGAAGGAAAGAAGACAGGATCATAACTCTTGCAGAGTAATAGCGAATTTAAATTAGTTTATTTTGGAACAAACACGGTACAAATCTGAGCTATTTCCAACTTAGCTTCGGAACATGATTAATTTGTATCACTAATAAACAGGAAACACCCTTTGCTACATTGACTCCTGTTGTGTCTCGTCTCATTTCATCTTTTATGCATGTCCAATTCTCTATTGTCCCTGCAGCACAAACATGTTTTGATTAAATATATTTCTCATAATTTTTGGCCTCAAGTAATTAATTTGCGAACTCGTGCTAACCCCACATACCTGCTCAGCTTTCAAATCTTGTTCACCTTCAGAGCTTGAAACATTTATGCCCTTGGGTTCTTCTTCCTTGACCAAAGCCTCTTCTTGATTTGTTTCTTTGGTTTCTTCTTCCTTGACCAAAGCCTCCTCTTGATTTGTTTCTTTGGTTTCTTCTTCCTTGACCAAAGTCTCTTCCTTTAAGCTGACTTCCTCTGCAGCACACATACAAGAGCAAATTACAAGTTATAACCAACAACTCGTGCCTAACATTCTCGAAGATATTTCAAAAATGAATGAAAAAAATGATCAAACCGAATAAGAACTTTCATCATATAAATCTAAAAGGGTCATCCTTTGCACACCTTTTTCATTTTCTTCAGATGGTTTTTTCTCTTCCGCAGCATCAGAAGCATCATTCACTTCTTGTTCATTATTTTTCAATGAATCGTCTTTGCCACCTTCAGACGGTTCCTCTGCAACAACAATTTCCTGTGTCTTTCCCTCTGCTGCACCATCAGCTTCTTGGCTCTTCTCCTTTGCCTTGTCTTCTTGCACATTTGTTACCTCAGAGGCTTTGCCATTAACGCCATTTGACTCAACATCCTTAATCTCTTTGACATTTTCATCGTTCTTCTGTTCCACTTCTGAACTCACATTGTCAACATTGTCATTGGTTTCTGTCCCATTTTCCTGTCCTGCCTTGGAATCGACGCTGGATTTCTTGCGCTGGAGGACGGTGGTGTTTCCTGTAGCAACATCATGTTTAGATTTCCCACAACCCATTTTTTTATTTTTTTATTTCTTCTGTGAATTGGTTGTGGGAAACACAAACCGAGAGATAAGGTTAGAGAAACTTGATATGAAGGTTGGAATATCTGTCTGTGTTATATGAGGGTATGAAGAGGAGAGGGGGTGGTTTTTGTTGTTATGGTTCAGCGGTGAGGCTATGGCCTGCACGGGTGTTAAGGAACCAACCGTCTTTTCCGCTGTCTCATATTGGCAACTATAAGATGTTATCATCGAAATGAAAAACGACAATTGTTTTCGGACAAATACAAATTTGGTTATTACTAGGAAACAAGCAACCTTGGGCAGCAATAACAATGTTATTCTGTTTTTCGGTTCCTACCCCACCCTCCTCTTTTGCTCTGTTCGGATGAAATGAATGGAGTGGTTAATAATAAAATGAAGTGATAGAAATTATATAATTCTTTGTTTAGAAAGTTTATAGATAATGGAATAGATTAGTTAAGGAGGAAAACCCAAACCTTCAATTTTGCATGCCTTAATTTGGAGAGTCTGGAGTGTAACGAATATCCTTTTTTTTCTAATAGATATTTATTTAAAATTTTATTTCCAATTACTTTTTATTTTTTATTCAACTATATATTTCTCTCAGACCTAATCTTCATCTTCTTTTTTATTTGCATAACAGCTGGGTATTTTTCTCATCCACTTGTTTGTAGGATTGAATGACTGAACAATTTTACTTTTCCTCGATGAGAACCAATATTTTTTGCACAAACAACAAATGTTGTAGTGATTTATCTTTGAGAAGTGCAAATTTTGTGTAAAATTATGTCAAGTATCATTTGGTTTGGCCGAGGTCATTGATGTGTTAATTACTATGATTTTACTCAAATTCCTCTACGTATTACATACATTGATGTCCACTGCCATGATAAATTGCTACCAATTCTACGATGTTAGTTTGGGACTTACTCTTTCTACTCAGTTAGCTAATTCCTCATTCTTCTTCTAACCAAATTCACAATTTGGAAGGCTGAAATGTAGATTTATAAAAAAATAAAACAAAAATAATAATAATAATAATAATAATAATAATATGTATATCAGGAGAACGGTGGCTCGATTCCAAATCGTGACAAAGCCAAGGATAAAAAAAAATTTGGCAACCCCGGTTTATCATGACTCTACCATTAGAACATAACTAAGGAATAGTATTCAGTTGAATGAAATAAGAGGGTTAGCAATTTGTGCTAATATTAGGGCATATCTTATTCACAGAGCATAAAACCTAGTACTTGGATAATAGAATCCATTTCAAAGGGAAGGACTAATTGAGTATGAAGTGGAAAGAAGAGACTGGCTGGTGTGCTTAGAGGCCTTTGATCCTTTCTCTCTCTATGAAGATAAAATATAGATTTTGATTCAATTACAAGGATTTAGGAAGTGTTCTCAGTGTGTTAAAGTGAGGGGTGAAAAAGAGAGAGAAATATCAATGATATAGAATACAAAAATGTAAGGTCTAATAAAAAAATTAGTGTAATAAAGTATCAATATAAATTAAATATTAATTAATTCATATATAGATGGATTTTTTCCTTGAACAAATACATTAAGAGTCCCGAGTAAATATGCAGAAATGATAAGGTTTATTAAAGAAAAATTAAAAATTTATTGAAGTAAAA
This sequence comes from Gastrolobium bilobum, assembly GCF_033153095.1. Taxonomy (NCBI): domain Eukaryota; kingdom Viridiplantae; phylum Streptophyta; class Magnoliopsida; order Fabales; family Fabaceae; genus Gastrolobium; species Gastrolobium bilobum. The sequence goes on along the minus strand of NW_026899969.1, from coordinate 9,971 downwards.
CTCTTTTCATTTTTAATATTAAATAGAGGTTCCATTGTGGAATAAAGACTTAACCATTAGATTACCAAAAAAAAAAAACTTAACCATTAATTGAGAAGCGGTGGGAATGACGAAACCTGTAAATGTCTAGGATTTTATTAAAAACAAATCTTAAAGATTTATTACGTGGGATGAAAGAACGAACCAAGAACTCATCCTTTGTTTGAAGGGTTGTGGGCTAACCCTATATTACATCTGAAATTTATAATAAAAGAGTAAAAATTCTCCTGCAAATAGCAAAGCTACAAATAGGTCATAGAGTTACAAACTTGAAAGAAAATGAATAGACGAATGAGAAGAGAAAAATAGAAAAAAAAAGTAAATGTTGATTTATTATTAAAAAATAATATAAGGTCATGATAAATTCATTTGACTTAATCACGTGAAAATAATACACGAGATATGGATGTATGTATATAAGGTCATGATAAATACATATGTTGTGATCAATTCAATAACTATTAGGCTTTATCACACACGGTTGAGCGTTCTACTGTTGAATGTTGTTTGGGTTGATAAGTCGTTTATAAGATGCTTGGCTGGTTGGCGAGATGTTTGGCGACTGACGTGATGATTGAACTGATACTATGTACTTGCAAAACACTCTGACGCTCAAGTTAATAAGAGTTCAAGGTGTTCAAGTATTAATTGAAAGATGATCGTACATAGGCTTAATGTCTTTGTATTTATAGTAGGCTAGTAACTTGCTTGTGCTCCATTAATATAAAAGTGTTTATTCTTATTGGTGGATAGTGGTCACCTTCTCAGGCTCATCTATGGACAAGATGCCTATAGTTATGTTAAACTCTTGTAGATGTTTGCGGCATGCAGGTGCCTGTCCCTAGACCATTGATTCATGTGGGGTCAATGTGCTCTAATAGTGTAACTGTAAAACTGTAGTTGTCTGAGCGGCTAGTAATGTATGTCAGTTGGCTGCGAAATCAGCAAGTTACGCGAGATAGCCGCATTTCTATCTTCATTGAGTAATGGTCTTTTTGGGCCTATTGGGTCTTTCACATGTTGAGCCTATAATATCGTATGAGTAAGGTCCATATCATGCTAAATTACAAAATAATATATATATATATATGTATATATTGTTAGTTTCGATTTCATATTAAAGATATAAAATAATGTTAAATGTATTGTCCATTTTGCCTCAAACAAAGTTGACAAAGTAAGTTGAACGTGATGGGTTAGCTCGCCAAAATGGGATATGGAGTTGCATATTTCAACTTGTCAACCATACACAACCGACCTCACATATAGGTGGGTCAAAGTAAGTGAGGATAGGGTGAAGTGGGTCAACCCGTGGGTTCGTATTATATTTATTTATTTTCAATTCAATTTGTTATCTTTATATATATCACATTTTTATTCACCAATATATTTATGACTTTAATGCCACACACAAAAAAGTGTTTGTCATTTTAAATGGCATAAAGTGATGTCATTTTAAATGACATAAAGTCATGTCATTTTAAGAGAGAGATAGACACAAGAAAATATTTTTTTATTTAAAATTTAAATTAAAAACCACTCACTTTCTCTCCTATAATTTTCATTCTCGTGTCTATCTCTCTCTTGAAATGACATAACTTATGTCATTTAGAATGACAAACATCAAACTCATATATTATATTCCACACATTTGACTTCATATTATTTGAATATGCTTTTATTTTGATTGCAAAATTGCAACATCTATAACAATCTTTAATGGTCAGTTTACGTTCATTACAATTTAAGGTTGCATCGAATAAAACAAAAAAGGCAAACATTTTCGTGCGAAATACTATCATTTAAAGCAATTTTGTAATGTTTATAAAAAAAAAAACAATTTTGTAATACTAATATTTATTCAAATTTACACACCAACACAAACTCCTTGTTTAATTCCACAAGTTAGATAACGTGTTAATTGTCAATATAACTTCTTTGTTGTTTTTGTTAATATAAAATGATACATTAAAAAAATGAATTTTTGTATTTAATTTTGTTAGGCGTGTTGCCAAGTTAATCCGTCTCAAAATAAGATGAGTTGATTTTTTAATTTACTCATAGATCGTTTGTCAATATACCATCCCATTTTTTGTGAGTTAAAGATGAGATGGACGATGAAATGAATTGCCTTGTTTTGTCAACTCACGATAAGATGGATTGACTTTTTTTGCCAACCCATCCCATTTTTTGTGAGTTAAATATGAGATGGACGATGAGATGGATTGAATTATTTTTTTGAGTTAACCTGTCTTACAATAAGATTAATTGTTTTTTTAACTTATTCACAAATTGCGACTCAATGTCCCATCCCATTTTTGATGAGTTAAAAATAAGATGGCCCATGAAATGAGTTGATTTGTTTTGCCACTCAAATAATGAACAAAAGGGCTTTCCTTCAAGATAAAAAAGGCGATATAACCCCTAAGATAGCTCGGTTGGCAACTGAGCTTCCAAGAATTTACTTGGGTCATGAGTTCAAACCCTATCTCAAGTAAATTATTGGAAAATCTTTGGGGGCCAGAGGACGTGCTTCTGTCCTCGAAGGGGGGATTAGTCTCATCCTTCCTCCAGTAGCGAAGCTCAATGCACCCGTTGTTTCAATGAGGAGCTAGCCTTGGGGCCGTACTCCGAAGACAAACAAGGTGACCGAAGGAGGTTGAACGGAGATACCCTCTAGGTTATAAAAAAAAAGGCGATATTGTTTTAAATTTTAATTATACTTTATTAAAAAATAATGAAATATCAAACATTCTATTCATCCTTTTTAAAACCTTCCAATTAGTTTGCCGAAGATTTTTCCCCCCCCGATTGTAGCCTTAGGCTACGGCGGTTAATATTGGCATTTTGAAGTGCTATGTTTCTTGCAATCAATAGATAAAATAAATACGAAAACTGTAAGGTACAAAGGGATGATTACTGTTAATAAATTTGTAATCTACTAATTTACCGGAAATTATAATCTACTAATCGTATTCAAATGTTACTGTAGGGCCGGTTGTCGTTTGAGTTACAGATTCTCTTCGAACAAGGGCTTTTGGAAAGCCTCGTCACGTATAAAAACACAACGTAGCTTTATTAAGAAAAAAATCTGATTACCCAAATTGATTGAATAATGTCATCTCCATAATTAAACCATAACTTAGGGCACAGAATATGTTCTCATTTCTTGAAGAGATTTGTTTAATATCTTTCATTTTTAAAAGATGCTAATAATTTCATTAATTAGTAGTTAATATTTAAGTGATATATTATTACTGTAAAATATTTTTTATATTACTATCTAATATTATTTTAAGGAATAAGTTATTTTATCTACTTCTATTTTGTCTACTTTTGCCTATATCTCTCAACACAGTTAGATTATAATTTTACTTAATAGTAGAGATTTGCAAGATAAATTAAACTCATTTATCCTTCTTTTTTTTACTGTCTCTCACCCTTTATCTCTCCTCCTCCACTTCTCTCTATCAACGAAGACAGGGAATGAGAAACATGATTATCTTACCAAAATAATTGTACCCTAATGCTTGTAAGCATGATTGATGTTAAGAAAGTATCAGACGGGGGAAAGCATAGAATTTCCGTGTCGATCTATACTTAGTTAATATCATATATCGCTATAACAATTTTTACTTCAAAATAAAGACTTATTGTGAGCGTTTGAATCATGTGATTAGGTTAATTAAATTGAGTGGGATGTTGGAGTTGGTTGCTTAGACTAATTAATACGATCGAAATCTCTTATAAGTTTGAATTGATTTTTTGTTCATTCTATTTGTTATTTTTTTTTTGTTATTATGACTCTTATAAAATAGTTTTGTTGAATGTGATTGATACCAAAATGTCAATAGTATGTCAGTGATTTAAATACCAAATCCCTAATTTTTTATCTCTTTATTGGCACTTCAACAACTAAAATTGCACAAACATTAGTACACTCCGGCAATAGTATGACTTGAAAATGGCCAAATAAATTGTTGTTGGAACAATTCTTGTATTTTGCTGACGAATAAAATTTATTTTGGAAGTTATATAACAAACATAGAGGAGAGATATTCTTACTACCAAAATTTTTCACTACCAACTTACTACCTATTTAATTACCATTAGATTAACATTTTCTCTTTCTTCAAAAACTTTTTAACATTCTCTCTCTTTGATCCAATGATGATGTGATGGGTAGTAAGTTAGTAGTAAGAATTTTTGGTAGTTAGAATATCTTTACTCACAAACATAAAACCTTGTTGTTAGTTTTAATTCATCCTCTGTCTTCGTCGATAGAGACAACAGATGGGAGATTGTGAGCGAAAAAAAAGAGGTAAAAAATTTATTTTATTTCACAAATCTTCAATGTTAGATAAGAGTATAATCTAACGGCATTAGAAAAATAAGCAAAGATAAGTAAAAGAATGGTAAGTAGAGTAACATATCCCCTTAACTCAATACTTTTAAAATACAATGTACAGAAATTAAACTTTTACAATATGTCATTCTCCATTATTGTTAAAAGGAAAAAATATTTATTCTTTTAAATGACATATAATTATGTCATTTTAAAACAGAGAAAGACACAATCTAGTATTTTTTATTTAAAATTTAAATATTTTAAAAAAAATCACTCATTTTCTCTCTTATAATTTTTATTATTTATGTCTTTTTCTTACTTAAAATAACATAATTTCATATCATTTAAAAACACAAACATCAAAAAAATACTTGAAATTTCTCTACACAAACAAATGGGAATTTGGGGTACAATACAACTACAAACAACAAAGTACAAACACGCAATGAAACTGGCTGTTAAATTGGCCCACGACGGTTTGTTTGTGATGGTTCATGGTTGGCTTGCTTTTCCAAATCGCTGAAATCGGATTCGCTGATCATACGGCGATGCCTCATTCACATCTGCCTCATCGACCATATTTTTTGGTACTACTACACTATTTATTTCTTTACTAAAAATAAAAAATGATGATGGTTTTGGAAAAAATCTATATTATTCTAAAGTAAAACTGTTTATTGGAAACTTTGATGATGTGTCGCATTCTCCTTGAATCTGAGGTTTGTGTTCACACTTAAAGAAATTTGAAATGTTTCCTGTTACAGTAATTTTTTAAATTATTTTTTAAGCTTAAAATTTTAAAACATCAATTGAAATCCGATTAAAAAACACAATTAAATTAAATTCTCACTATCTCTTTACTGAAAGCTGCGAAAGTTGGAAGCTGCAACAATTTATTGAACCTTATTGGGAGTTGAAAAGTTTTTTTAAAGTAGTGCCTTATTTGAAAGTTGATTTTTTTTTAAAGTTGTGCCTTAAGGTACTTCTCAAATAATGCATTGAGTTTTTGTATAAATAAAGAATTGTTTCTTCTTCTTTTTTGTCTTGCCTGCATTTTTCTTTCTTTCTGTTCATGTCTGCGTTTTTTTTTCTTTCTGTTCATGTGCGTAGGGATTGTTCTATTGGTATAATTTTCGGTTTCTTTATGAACAAACCCTATGAATTCGTTTTCATAAATTTTTTACTGACACTGATTTATTCATTTTTTAGGGTGGAAGGATTCATGATACTGTGAGTGGTTATTTACATATTCAGCGTCTTCCACCTTCAATTGTTTCGATCCACGACTACCAAAAGAGATCTTTCTTCACAGTGCTAATTCATTCTTCTTCCACGGAACAGTGAGGGGCTTTATGCTTCCAGAGTCACCTCTTCCAATGACACTCAATCTTTCGAAGAAAAGTCCCTCAATGGTAAATCCTTCATCACGTATTCATTCTTATCTCTTTGTTCTTATTGTTCCATCCACTGAGAAATCTTCACCACCAACCACGGTATTCCTTCCTATCCACAAAATAGGAATGTTTGATCCATTTCTTTCTCGAGAAACAAATTGAGTTTCGTCCCTTTCTTTTGGAAGTGAGTCGGGAAAATTTAATATATGATTTTTCTCTTCATCAAAGAAAGAGATGCATATTGTAGAAGACAACAAAACCGCACAATAAAAAGAAGACAAGGAACAACGCAGAACTGAGCAACTCAACAAAGAGACGAGCATTGCACAAGACTGAAGAAGATATGGGTTACCTTTTTTTGATTTTTAAATTTTGCAGCTTCCCTTTTTTTCTTTTATTTGAATATGTATCATACAATTGTGGTTTCATAATAGCGAAAAAGATATATTATTATATATTATTTCCTTTTCTTATTATTTTTTTATTTTATTTTTTTCTCCACCGAACATAATTACTAATATCCTTTGTATATCCAAAAAAAAATAAAAAAATTTCTTTATTTTATGTATGACTTTCATAATAATGGGTTTAAAAGTTGTTACCATTCATATTCCATGTGTTAACTTGAAAAGTCTTTGTTATTGAATGCCTTTGAATTTAAAAAAAAAATGGTTGATGGACGCATTGGAAAATGAAAAGCCTCATGTGTGTGAATTATAATAACATTAATTGCTAAACCTATTATAAGATAGTTGTTTCACTTGAAGTAAATGGTCATTATGAATAAGTGGAGCTTCTTTGGGATTTTAACATTTTGTAAATGCAAGTAATACACATCAGATGTGGTTTACTTTTCCAACGTTATTCATTAATTTTTTTGAATTCCAATGGATGCAAAACTACACTCTTCAATTTTAACGAAAACAAAGTCCAACATACATCCATATGACAATAGTCTTGAAACTGGAAACACTTAGAATAATTACGGAAAAGATTCATAAGATTAAACGGTTTAAAGATCTGACAATGGAAATCTATGATTGAAGCAATCAAGCAAATATAATCTATTATACTCAACATAGAACAGTAAAAATGGAATATAAGAAAACAATAGCCAATGAATATATAAATTATGAAGAAAAAAAATTCCCTCTCATTCCCTTTTTATAGTATAAGGAAAAATAATAATAAATAAAACTCTACTTTATATCTACATTCAGTCATCTACATAAAGTAAATTAAAATCTTAACTTAAAATAATGATACAAAACGGAAAACAAATTCGCACAAGAAACTTTTTAAGAAATACTTAAGATAAATATTTTAAATGTATATATATATGTATGTATATAATATAAATTAAAAGAGAAAAACATTATTTTTTAAAAGTACGTATAATTAATTATATTATCATGTTGAATTTTAAATTTTAAAATTAAATATATTATAAAGAAATCAAACTTTTATTCTTTTGATGTAAGAGTGTAATTAACACAATTTCCTATGTCGTGAATGATTACCTAGAAGCTATTACTTGGAGAATGTGCCTAGACTTCTATGCATGTTTCCCTTTATTTTTTGCATAGAAAATTGTTAAGCCTATTAATTTATTATTGTGTCTATTGGGAGGGAAAATATTTAATACTTAAAATTCAAACTTTCTAAATTTGAATTTTGAACTTGAGAGGTGAGAAAAGATTCAGCATTTAATATTGCCTACTACTTTTTGCATGGGAAATTATTAAGCATATTAATGATAATTATTACTATATCTATTGGGCTTAATTATTATACATATTAGAATTAATTATAAAACTGGAAAAAAGATATGTATAAAATAAATTTAATTTTAATAAAAAATTATGAATTAAACGAAAAACTATTTAAAATTGTAAAAATATAATTTAAAATAAAGTAAATTAAATTCTTAGCTTAAAATAATGATACAAAAAGGAAAATAAATTCGTACAAGAAACTTTTTAATAAATACTTAATATAAATATTTTAAATGTATATATATATATAATATAAATTAAAAGAGAAAAAATTATTTTTAAAAAGTATGTATAATTAATTCTATTATCATGTTGAATTTTAAATTTTAAAATTAAATATATTAGAAAGAAATCAAACTTTCATTCTTTTGATGTAAGAGTGTAATTAACACAATTTTCTATGTCGTGAATGATTACCTAGAAGCTATTTTTGAAGAATGTGCCTAGACTTCTATGCATGTTTCCCTTTATTTTTCGCATAGAAAATTGCAAAGCCTATTAATTCATTATTATGTCTACAGGGAGGGAAAATATTTAATACTTAAAATTTAAACTTTCTAAATTTGAATTTTGAACTTGAGAGGTGGGAAAAGATTCAGCATTTAATATTGCACACTATTTTCTGCATGAGAAATTATTAAGCATAATGCCTTAATCCTGGACCCGCCCCGAATCGGATTAGTTGTGAAGCAATGAACCAATTGGAATATTTCCAAAATAAAATAAAATTATTAAGCAAATTAATGATAGTTATTATTATGTCTATTGGGCTTAATTATTATACCTATTAGAATTAAATATAAAACAGGAAAAAAGATATGTATAAAATAAATTTAATTTTAATAAAAAATTATTAATTTAACGGAATTTTTTTTTAAAATTATAAAAATATAATTTAAAATAAAGTAAATTAAAATTTTAACTTAAAATAATCATACAAAAATGAAAAAAAAATCGTACAAGAAACTTTTAAAAAAATACTTAAGATAAATATTTTAAATGTATATATATATATATATATAATATAAATTAAAAGAGAAAAAAAATTATTTTTTAAAAGTATGTATAATTAATTCTATTATCATGTTGAATTTTAAATTTTAAAATTAAATATATTAAAAAGAAATTAAACTTTCATTCTTTTGATGTAAGAGTGTAATTAACAAAATTTTCTATGTGGTAAATGATTACCTAGAAGCTATTACTTGAAGAATGTGCATAGACTTCTATGCATGTTTTCTACTACTTTATACTTTCTAGATAGAAAATTATTAAGCCTATTAATAATATTTATTATTATATCTATTGGGTGAGAAAAAATTTAAAATTTATAAAATTTCAAATACAAACGACACAAATCCTTGCAAAAAATAATTATTTATTATTATTTTTTAAATCTGATTGTAATAAATAAAAGTCTATCTCTAAGATAAAATATAAAAACCTAAATGTGACGATAAGAACTTTTTTTGTGGATAACTGTAAAAATCTATTGCATGCTGATAGTTAGAGGTGACAAACTTGGCTTAGCCCGAAGGGCCGGCCCACCAACACATTTTTATAGTTAAATTAAAGTTTTATCCTTCTTCTTTTATAATTAAATTCCTAAATTTTTGTAAATACAAATATGTAAAATTCAAAATACTAATTACACAATCCTTGAAAAAAAATAATTATTTATATAAAACAGTGATAGTTAAAAGTTGCAAACTGGGCTTGGCCCAAAGAGCCTGCACGCCTTGCCTGCCAACACGTTTTAATAATTAAATTAAAATTTCACTCTTCTTTTATAATTAGATTCCTAATTCAGATTTCAATTTTTGTAAATACAAATTTATAAAATTTTAAATACTAACTACATAATTCATTGCAAAAAATATTTACTTATTATTTTGTAAATCTAATTGTAATGAATGAAAGTTGATCTCTTAGATAAAATATAAAATCTTAGAAATAATTATAAGAGCCTTTTTTGTGAATAAATATAAAAACGTTAGTTATAGGTGGCAAACTGGGCTCGACCCAGAGGGCCGGCCTACCAAACATTTTTATAATTAAATTAAAATTTCACACATCTTCTTTTATAATTAAATTCTTAAATCAGATTTTAATTTTTGTAAATACAAATTTGTAAAATTTCAAATACAAACGACGCAAATCCTTGCAAAAAATAATTATTTATTATTATTTTTTAAATCTGATTGTAATAAACGAAAGTCCATCTCTGAGATAAAATATAAAAGCTTAGATGCAAATATTAGAACTTTTTCGTGTGGATAAATATAAAAGTTTATTATATGCTGGTATATAATGCTGATAATTAGAGGTTGCAAAGTGGAGTCGGTCCGGAGGACTGACCCGCCTATTTTTTTGTAATTAAATTAAAATTTTGTTCTTCTTCTTTTATATTAAATT